>NC_054750.1:8522500-9722500 GCF_018143015.1 Lytechinus variegatus
AAATTCTGTGTAGAAGTTTGGTGAACCTTATGAAGCTCTACCAGATGGAAGAAAAAAAATCAAAATCGGTTAACAAAGAAGAAGAAGCATTTTATGTGAATGTTTAAAAATTTGCATAAATTAATTTTGCATGAATTAGCATAAAAATTGTTCTGGTCAAAATTTCAAAATTCTGTGTAGAAGTTTGGTGAACCTTATAAAGTTCTACCAGATGGAAGCAAAAAATTCAAAATCGGTAATAAAGAAGAAGCTTTTTTGTGAATTTTGAAAAAGCGGATAAATTAGCATATTTAATAAATTTCAAAATTCTGTGTAGAAGTTTTGAATCCCACACCTAGTGCTATCATATAAAAGCAAACAGAATTGAAATCAGACTTAAAATGGCGAAGAAGTAGCATTTTGAAATTGTGGACAGACGACGGACGTCACGCCACGGCATAAGCTCATTTTGCCCTTTTGGCCGGATGAGCTAAGAATGAAATATTATATAATTCAAACAATAAAAAACAAAAGAAAAAGTGATTAAGGGACATCATCGACTGTCTCATTTGCATGTCACTGAGTTGTGCATATCACTATTTTGTGAAAAATAAGCGAAATTTTATTCAAAACAATATTTCTGGGGTGGACTTGACCTTTAAAAACATGAATAATAAGAGCATGTTTCACTAACTTTCTCTTTCATGTCTTTGGGTTTGGTAAAATCCAATCACCAGCATTGAATTAAAATAAACATAGAGACAATGTACTTCCTTGTCGACACCATTCAACAACATGAAAACTGTAAAAGATGTTTCACTAACTTTCATCAAAGGCAGCGATGGGATGATGCGCGGCAGGATTGCATAGATGCAGGATGGGGTGAGGAATCTCTAAACAAAAAGAAGGGCAGGTGTGGCTTAATTCAAAACAAAAGAACCTGCGATTGCCCCCACAAAATCTCTAAATTCATGGAAAGATATTATACATCCAATGATTACTTTTATTTTGTTTTAAAGTTCTTGATTATTCATATACCAACAATTCATGTATATGAATGATTGAGTTGACCTCATGGGAAGAACAGAGCCAGTACTACCAAGTGATCCATTCTTATAAGTAAACATTCGCATTTATAATATTTATCTTTGAGCAATGTTCATTTGTTTTATTCTTATACCATGTATACGGGAAATAAAACCAAAGTAGGCCTACCAACCCAAATTAAACCAAAAAAATATTGAGTATAACTCAAAGCCAAAGGAAAAACAGATGATTATTTGATTCCATATATGCCTTGCAAAACAAGCATAAGCTTAAGATATACCTGGGCCCCATCTAAACAAAGAGTTGCGATTGATCCGATCACTCACAGCTATGGACGGCCAGCAACGTCAACATCTAAAATGCAATGATTTGTTTGAAAAAAATATTTTCTAGATATGATGTTTATACTCATACACTCATCATTCTCTTGAAGATTCAGTGTGATTCCCTTGTTTACTAAGGAGATTGTAGGAATTCCCTGTAGAAAACAAATATGGTATGGATGGATTTCCATAG
This sequence comes from Lytechinus variegatus, assembly GCF_018143015.1. Taxonomy (NCBI): domain Eukaryota; kingdom Metazoa; phylum Echinodermata; class Echinoidea; order Temnopleuroida; family Toxopneustidae; genus Lytechinus; species Lytechinus variegatus. Next base: position 8,524,043 of record NC_054750.1, read on the forward strand.
AGTTGAGATTGATTTGATCAATCGTAATTCTTTGTAAGACGGCGCCCTGTATTTATATTTTTAAATGTGTACTTTGACTGCTATTACCTTCTTCGCATGTGGAGGGTTGCGGTCTTGAGCGCAACTCGAACCCAATGGGATAGAGGAGACAGTCACGCCGATAAAACGACTCACAATCGACCTCTGGTGTGTCATTAGAAATACTAGCTTTTATCGGTTGCAAGTCGACTCAAGTCGATTTGGTTGGTGTACCTGTGAAATCCTACAGTGCAATACTTCTCTCTTAGATCAGCCTAATTATCATATCGAGGACCAATTATTTGAAATTCCATCCCTTTCCATATTCAAATTAAGCTTCGGCGATGTCTGTTTTTAATTTAATAAATACAAAAAAATACTATCAAAACTCTTAGACTAAGGCTCTCTCTCTCTCTATCCCATTCGGTTTAGTTTTTAGTGTAGATACGCCTTTTGTTGGGGGGGGGGGTAACCTGCAATTGTGATGATCCCATTGTATTTTATGTTTAAGTTCCCTTTAATACGGGTTGGACGTTCACAAGTTCCGTATTTAGGCCCTATCTTTTCGGCAATTACCCTCCTCATTTTCTTTAGTTTGTTTGATGCACATTTGTTATACATTGTTATTCACCGTCTAATTTATGTATTTTGTAGTTTTAGCTGATTTCTTGGGGGGAAATGTATAAAACCGGGATAATCTCAATTGACTGTATTCAAGTCTATGGCATATATTTGCCTCTGCCACAATAAAATATTGCAATTGCTCCTGTTTTTTTTTTTTTTTTTTTTTTTTTTGGGGGGGTCTACATTAGGGTTGGCATTGTAATAGGGTTTTATGTTAGATAGGTATAGAGTTGGGTTTAGGGTAGGATTTATGGGGTTACATTCAGGGTTTAAGTTAATCATTCGATTCGTGTGTGGAATATATATATTGAAAATCGTAAAAATGGAGAATCATATATCACAATAAAGGAGAAAATAAGGAGAACACGATGGTGTACATCATTTATCATGGAGACCGATGAAAATCAGTTAATTGATAGTTTTGAAGTTCTCTCTCTGAATGCTTCAAACACGCAGAATTACGTCCGCGAAATTGGGGATTTTTTTATGACGTCACTGTCTGTACGAGAGGCGTGATTGGCTCTCCCACGTGAAGCTCCACTTGCATGCAAAACCTGTTGCAAGGGTACATTTTCTCCACATTGTCACTGAATACTTCGATCCCGAAATGAAAGAAAACCCAGAATTTTATCTAAATTTGGATTTTCAAATTGATGATTTTGAGATGAAGAGAATGATGATGAAGTGAACAACACAGTGACGTAGTTGGAGGTAAATTGGCGGAATTACGCCGATGATGATGATGAATATTCAACTTGCAACAGCCAACACGATCACAAGTGAAGTCATGTACATGCCGATTCGCTACCAATTCATGCTGCTGGAAGTGCTAGGTACACCGCGCGGGCCAAATTGAATTCATGCTGAACATGAATAACCACATCCAGACAGAGTCTATCATAAGAAGGAAAATAATGTTATAACTGTACTTACAAACAAGTGAATAATCCGAACCTGAAGGCAAATCAACTCAACGAATAGTAGCAGACGATATGGCATATGCACTGACGATAAACTTCATGTGGCTGGGATAGATTGTCACTCGTTCTGTTAGATGTAACTTTTATCTCATTAATTTGACAAAATTACGAAACTCGGGGAATCATTTATCTATATAAAAATATAGTAACATCTCTTATCATTTTTTGAATTACGATAAAACCTGTTTTGAAGGAAAACGTTGAGGTAAATTAAAATTAGATGTAAAAGATCATGCGTAGCATTATGTGATCGTAAACAAACCATCACAACACATGCCGTATTGTTTGCTCGCCTTGGCTGAGACCGAGAGAATAGATCTAGATGCACGTGTTGCACAGTTCAGTTAAAGGGGAAGTTCACCCTGAAGAAAACTTTGTTGTAAAAATAGCAGAAAAATTAGTAAAAAATATTGGTGAAGGTTTGAGGAAAATCCGTTAAAGAGTGAGAAAGTTATTAGATATCAAAATTTTTGATTTGTGACGTCATAAACGAGCAGCTGCCCCATGTGTAATATAAAATGTATGAATTTCAAATTTTGTATGGTTCCTTATGACTTAATTTTGTTTTCTTTTCATGATCGGGTGTGAAATGATTTTGATATACCAATGTTACAGTGAAAACCATTTTCAATTTTCTGAGAAAATGACATTTCATTGATTTTTTTCCATTCGCTACGTAGGAATGCTGCTCGCATGTGACGTCACAAATCAAATAATTGAAATTCTAATAACTTTTTAATTATTTAATGAATTTTTCTCAAACCTTCGGCAATATTTTTTATTATTTTTTCTGCTATTTTTACAATAAACTTTTTGTCAGGGTGAACTTCCCCTATAAGGCGAGCAAGGAAGGAATACGTGCATGTTCGAGATGGTTTGTTTGCAATGACATACAAGCTACGCATGTTGGGTGATCTTTTACATGTAATTTTAGTTTACCTCAACGTTTTCCTTCAAAACAGGTTTTATCGTAATACAAAAAATGATAAGAGATGTTACTATATTTTTATATATATAAATGATTCCCCGAGTTTCGTAATTTTGTCGAATTAATGAGTTACAAATTACATCTAACAGAACGAGTGACAATCTATCCCAGCCACATGAAGTTTATCGTCGGTGCATATCGTCTGCTGCTATTCGTTGAGTTGATTTGCCTTCAGGTTCGGATTATTCACTTGTTTGTAGGTACAGTTATATCATTATCATTATGAAAAATGAGAGACATTTGGTATGCTCCCGGTCGCACGCACGCGCGTCCGTCTCTATAACACATAGAATTTTCATGAAAGTATGCACACCTTTCATGCCTTTTTTTCAAAGTTGAAAAGGAGGGGGAAAATATTATTGTATCAACTCGGGGTATTCATTTTTGAAAAGAGGATAAACTATATTTCACTGTTATTATGATTTAGTCTTATGAAAGAAACTCACCTATTCGTGTTTTGGGCCTAAATTTCCCCTTACGCATTGCTTTTTGGCAGAAGTTCTATGGAAAATACCCTTTTTTAAACACAAATTTTGAGACACGCTGTACTCACTTCCCCATTTCTCGAGAATGAATGGACATTTAACGACGGGGTGAAAGATTTATAGATAAATGGAATGTATATTTCACGATAATGTAAGCCATGTCCCGATGGATGTGATATTCACTACGTGTATTTGAGATGAAGTTGGTAGTCGAATCAGACTTCTTGTTAAAATTGAGGTCTCTATCGGTGACGTCACCCAGGGTCGTCTCGCCCAAACCATTGCACGGGCGGGGGTTTCAGTGTACTCTATTCATGCGTAATCCACTTGATGTCGGCTGTAATCTTCGAAATTCAACAAATTTAACCTAATTTGCTTCTTCTCATTGTGGAAACTTAATTTGATGGTTCGGATTGAAGCAGAACACATATTTTGGTAAGATTGATATATTTATTATTTAATAAATTCCTGAAATTATTGTTTTCTTTCTTCATATGTTTACTCGTATCTGCTTCTAGGCCTAGTGAGTAGTATGCTATGTTACATTGAATGCGGTCTGATGTAGAAACATTTTCATATTTCACAGTAGATTGGAAATATATGCCGACCTGTATCACTATTCTGTCGATTAGGTGAACTAGATTCATGAGTTAATTTCACTCTTTATCTGATGGATTTTTACAAGCAGTTGTGTAGGTCAGGCTTGACTATTATGATTGGGCATTACTTGAAAATACTTTAGACTAAACTTAGATATATATCATCAAAACTTGATGTTTTTATTTCTTTCTTGAATGTGTGTTTTATTGAATAAACAATAATCATGATATCTACATAAATTTGGATAGAATTCGCTATAAACAATAAATTCAAAATAGGAAAAACAGGATGAGGATACTGCAATCATGTTATAACACAATCTAATGTCCTTATTTTTACAGATACATGGAAGCGCGTCCAAAAAGGAACGGCAGAGTTGTAGATTACAAACAATTAGCTGCCGGGCCCAAGATCCCTAGAGGCCTTGAACGTGAAGAAAAATGGTCAACGAAAAAACTTTACCAACTAGAGATATTAGATGTTAAGGAGGAAGAAAACATCTCTTATGCACTGGTGCACTATTTGGGTTGGCCTAAGAAATATGACGAATGGAGACCAATAACTGATATAATTGACATTCCTGAGGAGTTTGTGACATCATCTCCAGAGGCGACTTTGTTCTTCTATTCACAGCTTAGGATTAATATTCGTGAATCTCTCCACATCCACAGAAAAACTGATAGTGCTGTTGTTGTGCAGTTACCCATACAGAGGGATGCCTTTGAACAAATAAAACTTCTCGGGAAAAAACATCCAACCAAGAAAGATCTCTTTACAGCTAAGTGTAACAACTTTAATGTTCTTTTGGGTAATGATTGGCAATACAGAATTGTAAACGCCAACCGGGATTTTGCACATATTGTGGAAAATACTTTAACCTTTAAACTTAAAGAAAGACCTCCATTTGTGGAATATGACAAAAATGGCAAATGTACTTTAAGTCACAGAGGATTCATTTTGGATGTTAGATTTGTCCGAGCTAGAGGTAATGCTCTTGACTTAGTGAAATATCTTGATACTGGATGCTGATCTATGTTCTCCATTAATGTTTATGTAATTTGCATGGTTCACTATGGCAGGGAGTGTGATGTTATCGTTTTGTTTTTGCATTTTTGTATTGAATCAGTGTCAGAGTGCTGATGCCCTTCCGAATGTAACACCCGAGTTCCCACATTTAGTCACTCTTAAAATTAACAATTATCTCATATATACATTGACCTCAAAATATTCAAATCCACTTCTCTCTGAAAATGTTGCTTCTGTTTTGGAAACCATCCTCACTCGACATAGGATAACTTTAGATAGAGTTGATGTTAAGGGTACACAAGGAATCCTGAAAGAAAAAATCAAAAATATGCGCAGAAGCATCAAGTCCTGTAAGAAAATCAAATCTTCCTACAAAGAATCAAAATTGAAGGAAAACTGGAAGAAAACAGATTACGCTTTAAACGTAATTCACAGGACTGGAAGTCCAACTAAGCGGAAAGTTAAAGAGTTGGAAGAGGAACTGGGAAAAGTGAATGATGAATTGCATAACAGTGTGCAAGAGAAAGATAGGATAATACAGGAAAATCATAACCTAAAAAGAAAAGTTAACCAGTTGTCTAAAACAGGGAAACGGTTTAGAGGAGAAAGGGGAAAAGTGAAAGGTAAAACAAAATACAGCAAACGACAGCAAGCTCGTGAACTCAGTAAATCAATGGAAAATATCAAATCTACTGTGTCTGGTCTTCCCCACAATTATAAACCCTTATGTCTGACTGTTTTGACCGAATTAAACGAGGAAATTGTTATTGATTTTGGATGTAGGGACGGCTCAAATAATAAAAACCATAGATGTACTTCCGATGATCTGGACAGAATACTTTACATTCTGGACAATTACAATATTTCTGATAGGGGATATCACGCACTAGCTTTAAGGAACTCATCCCTTCCTAGATCCCATCAAATTATTAAAAGACGGAAAGACCTTAACAGCACGATACATATAACCGAATTACAAGGAGAATATCCCGGTGTTTACACAAGTATAAAACAGATCCTCTTGAGCGAAGTTAATTGTGCCAAATATGATGATTTAAGTAGGGATGGCATCGTTAGAATTAAGCTTAGTGGCGATGGCACAAGAATAACATGTAAACAAAGTTTTGTAAATATAACATTCACATTTGTTGATGAAGACTGTTCTATGTCAGAACATGGAAATTATCTTCTGGCAATAGTGAAATGCCCTGAAAACAATACTGCGTTAAAGAGTTCACTCTTTCCTTTGATTCAAGAATTTGAAGAGCTTAACAAGATTGAAGTTAATGGGAGGGTTTTAACAATAGAAAAATACTTAGGTGGGGATCTCAAATTCTTAAATCAAATCTTAGGTATTGCATCTTTCGCGAGCAAGTATTCTTGTCTTTGGTGTAAATGTAGTAGTGGTGAACGATATGATATGAATAAATCATGGTCGCTCTCTGATACATCCAAAGGTGCTCGCACCATACAATCCATTAATGAATGTTCAAAGAAAAAGATGTCTGATCCGATGAAGTTTAATTGTATTGAATGTCCTTTGTTTAATAGTATTCCTGTACACAGGGTTGTAGCAGACACTTTGCATTTGTCTTTAAGAATAAGTGATCAGCTTCTCGGGCATTTAGTGTCATATTTACAGACCGAAGATAATATTTCTAGGATATCGTCTAGAACAAAAATTGATAAGTGTGGGAACCTCCAGAGATTTCGAAAATTTATTCATGACACTGTAAAAATAACGGACTGGGATTTTTATGTGAAAGATGGAAAATTAGAATATCGATCATTAAGAGGCCCAGAACACAGGAAACTTCTGAAGCATATCGATCTTGATTTTTTGATCCCATCTCACCCAAAACTTACTCAACTAAAAACATTGTGGTCAGATTTCCCCAAACTATTGGCAGCAATGGATAAGAACCTAACCGATGAACAAATTGACGAGTTTGAAATAGCAGCAAAAGCATGGGTCTCCCTGTACTATCAAACGTATTGCAGTACTGACATCACTCCGTACATGCATGTTTTGGCATACCATGTACCAGAGAGTATGAAGCTCCACGGTAACATTTCCCACTTTTGCCAGCAAGGCCTGGAAAAATTAAATGACCTCGTGACAAAATGGTACCATCAGTCAACAAACTTTGGTTCGAAATCTCTTACTCAAATAATGGCAAAACAACATCGTTTAAACATTCTTAAAACAGAATGTGCAAGAAAACCCAGGAAACTTCAGTGTAGTAATTGCTTAAAATCCGGTCATAACAAACGTTCTTGCTCTGCAGAGCATGGACCTACAGGTCCATGTGCAGAGTGAGACACTGTCACCTTATTCCTAATTTGGACGTTGAAATGTACTTTGGGCGATGTTAGAACAAATTCTAAGTTTAATATGGTTAATCTTGAATGTGACAATTGATACCTTAGATTTTCTTTAGGTTTGCTAGTTTTTGTGATTGTTTTTCAAATGATGACATATCACAAGTAACATGTACGGAAAAGCATTTCTTTCCCCCATTTACTAATTCGGTCATCATTTTGTGCATGCATGGCATCATGAATAATGTGGACAAAAAGGTCGGCCAACATGCCGGATATTGCAAAACCTTTGTATACGTGGTATATGTGAGGAAAAAAGTAATAATAATAATTAAAGTAAAAAAAAGAAATTGAAAAAAAAATCAAGTTGAGTTCCGCGTCATTTTACATGAAATCTTACTAAACACAGCTAGACGATAAACTGAAATTTTAAATGACCTCCTTTTCCCGGGTCGATCTTTCCTCTTTATTTTACCTTCTAGGTGCCCTGTCTCTTCCTATTTTCTATTCCCAATGTATAGTACACGAGCTGGCATTCTACATTTTTATTTTCCTATCAAATTTATGTTAAATTTCATAACTTGTAATCTCTGACCCATTATTTTGAAGCTAAAACTGCTTGTTGTATGTTTCAGCGGATTCGGTAAATGTAATGTGTGATTTGCTGTATAAGTTGGTGATAATTTTGTTTATTATGCGATGTTATAATTATCATTATTTCGTATTATGTCATGTTATATTGTAGGCATATACGCTACATTATGTCCTAATGAATTTAATTGTATCTTATCGTCAAAACTCTGGTAAATTTGTTCATGTATGCTGCCATTTGAGTTTTGTATCCGAATGAATGTCATGGTATATTAATTTCTCAGTTAAAATTACATTGTTGTTATGTATTTGTATACTTTGTCGATTGGCATGTTATACGGGTAATTGCTTTTTACGATTATTTTAAAACAATATACCGTCTCCCTATTTCCGAGACAAATACATGATGTGTTCATGGCCTATTTAGAGAAAGACATGTATATATTTTAAGCTGATATGACTCTGTAATCATCTATTGATAGCAGTACAAGCCGTCGTGGAAATGGTGGACATGCCAGATTCATGTATGTTTAAAGAATATCAGGCCTAAGCCTGGGACTTTTTTCACAATAAGACATTATCTTGATATGGGTCATTTAACTCTGAGAACTTACATGATCATATTTTACTTATTTAAGAGTTAGTGTATGATTTGCGATATGTATTAATAGTTGCAGCTCAAACTTGATATGAATACAACATTTTGTTAACGGTCACATAGTAGGCTATTATCTGTTATTACAAAAGTGAATCTTATTAAATGCTTTACTCACTTTGGTTACTAAATACTGAATGAAAAGGTGTCGAAAGGTATATTATTTGCATGTCCAAATCCACATTTTCGAATGATTGTGAAACGCTTGATTATTTTGAGCTGAGAATTCAACATGATGGACATTCCTTTGTGGTGAGTGAGCGAAAGTCCCTCCATGCAGTCTGATCACCCCTCTTTCGTGAAATGTATCACTCCAAACTTCTAAACACACTCTGTTCATCGCACTCGAGGTCGCTCCGTGACCTGTGTGTGCGTTCCGAACTGAGTGACTTTCGGGAGCGATTTTCTGTCCCATATCGGCCAAAATCTTTCCTTCTTATGATAGACTCTGTCTGAATGTGGTTATTGAGTCATTTTCATGGATTTAATTTGGTCCGCGCGGTGTAGCTAGCACTTGTAGCAGCGGCAGCTGCATGAGTTGGTAGCGAATCGGCATGTACATGACTTGTGATCGTCAGGCGGCAAGTTGAATTTTCATCATCATCGGCATAGTTCCCCCAATTTACCTCCAACTACGTCACTGTGTTGTTCACTTCATCTTTAAAATCATCAAATTGAAAATCCAAATCTAGATAAAATTCTGGGTTTTCTTTCATTTCGTGATCGAAGTAATCAGTGACAGTGTGGAGAAAACGTACCCACGCAACAGGTTTTGCATGCAAGTGGAGCTTCACGTGGGAGAGCCATTCACGCCTCTCGTACAGACAGTGACGTCATCAAATTCCAGTCAATTCAGAGACCGATGCGAGGCATATTTCGGAAGGGCATTTTAGCGTTTTTTAATCGGCGATTTTCACCTTTTTGTATTATTTTCGGTATTTTTGAATGACCCACTGATGATCCCCACATCATTACCTTTCCATTGATATATAATTAGACCACATTCATAATCTATATATATTTCTCCTTTAAAGGTACGCACTGGATGAGCGAGATAGTCAATTTTCTGCTCGCTGATGGAGACGCTGAGAGAGTCAATAGACGTTCATCAATCATCCATATCGAATTCGCTCTCATCTATGACGTCGGGAAGGAGACATCAAAATATTCTTACATGTATAAGGTAAAGCAGGGGCATATCAAGCATTTATAATAAAAAAAATAAAACAAACAAAATATAATTTCAACAAAGAAGAAGTTTAAAAAAGAAAAAGAAAGATTAAGTCCAGGTTAAGGCCGACGTGGCCAAGTCATTTTGTTCTGCCTCGTTAATAAAAAAAAAATATATATATATATATTGTAAAGAAATGGATGAAGAGAACAATGGTAGGCGTAGCTTAAATCAAGGTTCCCCAGAGCTATCTACCCTTTGGAAAAATTGGTGATGCCGAAAAAATGTCTTTGGCGGGAATCAAACCCGGGCCCCGAGCTTTGAACGCCGGTGCCTTAACCACTAGACCACATAGACGGGTTAGTGGTTAGGGCGAGCCAGATCCAATTGACCGTCAGATAGACAGATTTTCGACACTATACGAATTATATTTTCCTTTGTCGGGTGAAGGTGAGTTTTGAACAATGACAAGCTGCCATGCCTCAGCTGCCTTTATCAAAGCTATTGCTTTGATACAGTACACGTATGGGAGAAGAAATACAAATGTGTAAAGCAGTACATGTAAAGCTTTACACATGTATATATATATATATATATATGTGTGTGTGTGTGTAAAGTTATACATGTACAACAGCTTTTGGCAACTCTTTTTTTTATATAAATATTGTAAAGAAATGGATAAAGAGAACAATGGTAGGCGTAGCTTAAATCAAGGTTCCCCAGAGCTATCTACCCTTTGGAAAAATTGGTAATGGCGAAAAAATGTCTCTGCCGGGAATCAAACCCGGGCCCGGCCCAGCTTTGAACGCCGGTGCCTTAACCACTAGACCACAGAGAAGGGTTATATGGCTAAGGCGAACCCAATCCGATTGACCGTCAGATAGACAGATTTTCGACACTAGTGGCATTACCACTGATCTCTATAAAAAATCAGTGGGCATTACCAATAGCTTTGATCCAGCTGAGGCATGGCGGCTTGTCATTGTTCTAAACCCACCTTCACCCGACAAAGAAAATTATAATTGGTATAGTGTCGAAAATCTGTCTATCTGACGGTCAATCGGATTGGGTTCGCCTTAGCCATTAACCCTTCTCTGTGGTCTAGTGGTTAAGGCACCGGCGTTCAAAGCTGGGGGCCCGGGTTCGATTCCCGGCAGAGACATTTTTTCGGCATTACCAATTTTTCCAAAGGGTAGATAGCTCTGGGGAACCTTGATTTAAGCTACGCCTACCATTGTTCTCTTTATCCATTTCTTTACAATATTTGAATAAAAGAGTTGCCAAAAGCTGTTGTACATGTATAACTTTACACATTTGTATTTCTTCTTCCATACATGTACTGTATCGAAGCAATAGCTTTGATCCAGCTGAGGCATGGCGGCTTGTCATTGTTCTAAACCCACCTTCACCCGACAAAGGAAATTATAATTGGTATAGTGTCGAAAATCTGTCTATCTGACGGTCAATCGGATTGGGGCCCCCCTCGCCATTAACCCGTCTCTGTGGTCTAGTGGTTAAGGCACCGGCGTTCAAAGCTGGGGGCCCGGGTTCGATTCCCGGCAGAGACATTTTTTCGGCATCACCAATTTTTCCAAAGGGTAGATAGCTCTGGGGAACCTTGATTTAAGCTACGCCTACCATTGTTCTCTTCATCAATTTCTTTACAATATATATATATATATATATATATATATATATATATATATATAAATTCAAGGGAAGCTTGATTTTAAGCAACGCCTATACCATCGTTCTCTATTGTGGTATTTGTGAGTTATCTTGATTTCTTAATGTTGTCATGTTCATTGAGAAGTGCATTTGATTTGACTGGACATTTTGCTGTCAAATACTTTGCTGGAATAATGTGTCAGGAAGCTGTGGAAGTTTTTCTTTTTCTGCTGGTGAGTTTGAAACTTGGCAGCCATTGACTTTGTACACAATACTACACACCTCTACTTGAACTATCTTCTGACCATCAATAGGTTGACTTCAATTTGATCTGTAAAGTCCATTGTTGATGAACAATGGGATTTAATCCTGGCAGGACATTCCTCTTTGTGTTCCCGCTTAAGACTTTATTGTCCTTTGGACATGAATGCCAGCAAACCTATTCAACTTCTCTATGGAAAAAAGAGAAACTCTGCTGGAAAGCCAGGAGTTTGTAAATTCTATGGAGCTCTAGTTGCCTACTACCCAAACAGCACAGCTTTATTTCAGTCGACCATATTGGTTTGTGGTGATGTTGATCCCAATCCGGGACCAGTTCAGGAAAGAGATATTGATCTACATCTGCCCCACCCGGATCTGAAGCTCCTCCCACAAAGAGCGCTCCCTGAGAAGATTTACGATGCTGCCACTCTACATCGTCTCAATACCACACGCCTGAAGGCATGGTTACACCGCCCGAGCGTTGTTAGAGCGGTCGTGGAGCGGTAGGGAAAGAGGGTGGAATTTCGCTCTCAAAATTGGGGGGAAAAAACAACAACAATCGAAATCGAAAATGGTAAACGGTTGCGAGCGGTGATGATTTTTTTCTCTCCGCTCCTCGACCGCTCCAACAACACTCGGGCGGTGTGACCATGTGTCAGTTTCTACATCCTGAAGTTTGGAACCGGATATGCAGCCTTACCATTCTTTGCCATTTTGGTTCACTATTTGATGGGGAATTCAGTTTCCAGCTGTTAAAAAATATCGAATCTCAACTGGCTATTACAAGTCATTCGTTCATATTATTCACGTTTTAATTTGAACTTCAAATTTTCTTTGGTATCATCAAAGCGACTAAGAATCTATAGGTATTGAGACAGAAAACAACATTTATGAAAAACGGATCTTACCCCTTTTGACAAATGAGCTCTTCAGTTTGGTCGCAAAATGGGTTAAGTCCGCTCAAAGAAAATCATTTTTCTCCCATATTGCAATATTCTTATGCGAGACTAAATTTTCATGATATCCTACAGGCGGCATGTGAATATATAAAATTGGGTATAAAAGAAATCTACCTGTCTTCATATTTTTTAAATATTTTTTCCAAAAAAATTCTTTGTGGACCTAACCCCTTTTGCAACCAAACTGAAATGGACCTAACCCTTTTGCAACTGAGCTCTTCATAATAAAATCATAGTGAATTTCTGTTCTGTTTTTTCTTTTCCAGCTGTTGAAAAATATCGAATCTCAACGGGTTATTACAAGTCATCTGCGGTACAGATTCCTTCCAAAACAGGTCGATGAGAAAAAGACGAAGGTAAATTATCTTGATTATTTTATTGTGAGATTAATTCTATATGCCAATGTTTTTCGTCACTTTAAATCATTTATAACACCGTCTACACATCAATGCATGTTCCAAAGGAAAACTTCTTAATGAGACTCACTCACTGGTAAACTGTTAAAGTCTAAAGTGGTTAACTGTAAAAGAAAATTGTTCCTAATATTTGCTATTAAGTATCATAGAGATTGGTTCTATAAGACAACACATGATTTTCGCCTTTATTATTTTTTTTAGAATAAGAACATGAAGAACGTGATGTCTCACCTGATGCAGAAGCGTATACCTGGCAAACTTCGTCGGTATTCGGGATGGAAAGGTGGAGGGGGGGGGGCTGACAACAGCAACAACAACAAGAACAAAAATAAGTTAAAAAGACCATTTCTGGTTTATTTTTTTGACAAACCAAAAAAAATGATACAAATTATGTCAGAGGGTGGGGGCAATTTGTACCCCCTGTATATTTATATATAGCCGAATGATTGGAATTGAATAAATTAAAATAAATAGTTATCAATTTTCTCCTTCTCTTCCTCATTCTCCTTTCTTCTTCTTCTTCTTCTCCTCCTCTTCCCTCACCTGATTTCATTTCTTCTTTTTCTTCTTCTTCTTTTTCTTCTTCTTCTTCTTCTTCTTCTTCTCCTTCTTCTTCTTCTTCTTCTTCCTCTTCTCCTCCTCCTTCTTCTCACATTTTCTATCTCTTCTCATGTGAGACGAGACTTGGTGGCAGCATTTGACATGCACAAATCTATTATTTTCCTTTTCTCTTTGACATGTTTGACGCCCTCTATTTTCAACAGATCATCTACGTCGCACGGAACCCAAAGGACGTGTTCACATCATGGTTTCATTTCTTGAAGAATGATCCTCGCTATGGGCACCTCCCTTGGGAAACGTACTTCAACGGTGCTTTATCAGGGGAATGTAAGTATTTAAGAGCCGTTTGTTCTCAGCATTGTTATATATTCTTTGAGTTATCTTCATTTGCCTGATCAATGATAATAATATTGATAAAGATGATGATGATAATAATGAATATAAAACAGTAGTGATAATGACAGTATCAATGTTTAATAACAACAATAATGATAATAATAATGATAGCGACAACAACAACAATAATAATGATAATGATAATAACAATGATTACGACAGCAGTAAGAATAACGATAATCGACATTGCAAGCACTCTTCTTATTTGATCTCGACTCATTTGCGTATTTTTTAATCATTATTTCATTCGTAAAATTGTAATTACGAATATATCCCAAATAGACTGCAAGTGTCATCTGGGGCCCATTTCATAAAGAGTTACAACTGTTGTAACTTTGCCATTATGGTAACTACCATGGTAACCTTGATTCTGATTGGCTGTTGAGCCTTGTTAAACGTGCCCCTGATGTAGCTTTGGTTGACATGACTGTGACCACATGCCAAAATTACAGAATTACAGTTACTTCACTGGGACATGTTTCCTTTCAGATATATTCGGGTCATGGTTTGATCACGTCTTGGAATTCTGGAACATGCGAGAGCAAGAAAACGTTCTTTTCTTGAAATACGAAGACCTCAAATCGGTAAGATTTATTTTGATATCCTGCAATTCGATTTATTGTGCACACAGATAGTGCGTAAAAGAACGTAACTTGCACCAATTATGAACTGAATGATAATTCAAATAAGAAAAAGAAAAGAAGAACTGTTATTAAAGTGATTGATTGGATCTATAGACTCTCCAAGTTAAGTCTGTCTGCGATAAGTTGTCGCAGATAATCGTCGTAATTATCGCAGACTAGTGCCTTTCAGCCAATCAAAAAACCACGGATTTCATTAACAAGTCCTAATCAGCGATCATGGCCGTACAAAGACTTTTATAAGACAGAGAGAGAGAGAGGGGGGGGGGGGATAAACGAAAACTTGAATACGGGAGCAAAGCAACCGAACTTGACATCGGATGCTTTTGCATTTTCTCTGAAATAAAGGGATATGTGCAAACTGCTGGTGAATTTTGTGAAAATTTTATGCTTAGACTTTCATCCTGTCCACAGCATGAGGGTCTTTTTCTTTCCCCTCCCCCCATTTCTCCTTCTCCTTCTCTTTCTACACCTCCTCCTATGTTGTTCCTCGCCATTTTATCCTCTGATCCCCTTTTCGAGCAGAACGTTCGAGAGACGGTGGCTTCCATCGCTAACCATCTCAATCTAACCCCTACTGATGACGTCATCGATAAAGTGGTTCAGAGTACTAGCTTAGATGAAATGAAGAAGAGGTACAAACAGATGGAAACAGACACCCAGGATCCTTTTAAAATTCACTATGGCAAAACTTATGGTATAAACAGTTACGTCAGAAAAGGTAATATTCTAATAATTCTGTATTATGCACAATGATTTTGTGTGGGGGGGGGGGGGGGTTCTTTCGAGAAAAAAAGATGTAGGCTTTGAAGTAAAACAATGCCTTGGAATTTTTTTTTTCTAAATATCAACAAAAAAAAACTGAGTGAATTTTAAAATTCGGAAAGTAAATAGTGGTAGTGGATCGAATATGATGCTTAAAACGGAATTTAGGCAAACTTTCTTATCTATTATTAAGCTTATACGCTGTGCAGTAAAAAAAATCAGGTGTTCACAAGGCTCTGCTGAGGGAACTTCTGCTAAAATATCCCGACAGTGAGGAGCCATTCAAATCAATATTTGCAGGGGGTTTATTAACAGCGGTACATGATATTAACGGGGTCCATTCATCATCAGACACGTGGCTTATCTATAAAACGTAGTTTAGACAGCTTGTTTACACAGCTACTTTATTATGTTCATTTTGATCATGTATATATTTTGGTTTGTTTGGCTTTCTTTAACTTGAAGACTGGGAGAATCATACCGACCAGGATGTGCATATAACTGTTTTGTTAAATTAAGCGAAATTTTAAAATGTCATAACTTTCTTATTTTACATCCAATTTTGATAAAATTGTCAGTGTTATACTTCTCTTTTTATTCAAATCAACTTTTTTGGGGATGGACTTGTCCTTTAACTTGTCATTAGTATTTTTTCTATGTTTTTTCAACTTTATAGGGAAGATTGGAGATTGGAAGAATCTTTTCACAGTGGCGCAGAACGAGGAATTTGACCGAGTATTCCAGGAAAAAATGAAGGATAGTGGATTATCCTTCGTATTCCAGTAATACACGTCGTCTACCATGCCTGTCTGCTGTAAACTAGAATCATAAAATCTGTTGGATTAACTCACCATTAAAAAACCCCAAATTATTATGTACCACTTAATTTAATTCCTTTATAATCTTAATGTCTGATACAGTCAAAATTGCTTTATCGTTAATTGATTCTCTGTCTACTAAAATAATATGAGCGGCGATTTTATCAGATTTGTTTTTTTTAATCCCTCAAGGGAAACCGAGGGGTGGTGAAGTCCCTCTTTCAATATATGGAGGGACACGACCCCAACCCCTAAATTGATTTACAAAAATATAATATTGAAGAGTGCACACTTTTCAAGCAAAGGGGAATAATTTGAAAATTCAACTTTTGGGGCAGAAATGAGTCCCTCCGATTTCATTACAAGATTAAAAAACGGCTTCTTTGTTTTCTGTTTTCCAATTGGATAATACATGGAAGAAATTTTGTTCGCAAAATACAGGGACAGTACAACGTCAACAAAAAAAAAATGTTTGGACACTTTATAACATGTTGTTATTGTCTTCTCTCAAATACAATAACAGTGTAAATATCATAAGTAAATCACAAAATCACTGAAACAAGTATTACAGATTTATACAATTGCACAGTGATCAAATTATACAATTGTACAGTGGTCATTAAGAAAAATATATATAAAATGATGGCAATGACGAACAAACAGATTGAAATTCATAAAAATCTAAATGATAAGAGAGAAAATACAAAGATAAAAATAAAGGTGGTGTACCTCCACCAACCCCTCGGAATCATTTTTTTTTTTTTTAAGGATGTTTTATTATATTCTCTCAAATCAACATACATAATCAGATTCTATAAACAATTTGTACAAACTATTTGAAACATAATTATAAATTATACAATAAATCCATTACAATATAATTATACAACTTATACATCAAACTTCAAAAATACTAGAAATTAATATACTAATGCGTTTCAGCAATTACAAAATGAAATATTAACAAAATATATGACATGATCAGAGAGAAAAAAAGATAAAAATGTTGTTCCACCTACCACCCCCCCCCCTCCCCTCCGTCCCCAGGTTAGGAGCATTCTCCCCTTTATGCCTATACTCTACATGGAAGGGACTGCAATTCTCCCTATTGGTTTTTTCTGTGTTTTTATTTATTTTGTTTTGTGGCTTTGTCTCTCGTATATATACCTTTGCCTCACTCTCCCTATTTATTCTTTTAATTAAGATTTTCCCATTTCCTTAAATGAAGAGACATCTTGCCTCTACCTAGCGCCAGCCTTCTTTCTTCCCATTCTTCTTCTTTAAATTTCCTTTTAATTTCATCCATGGTTATATGTGCACCCTTTTCCCTCCCTTTGAAGATTAAAAATTTAACAAAGATTAAAAAGTGATTGATTAAGCGTTCTTTTCCTTCGTCCTTTAATTCTACCCCTACAAGAATTTCCTCCCAGCTTAAATTACCCGTAGAAATAAAACCAAACATCTCCTTACAATTATCCCAAACCAGACAAGCATATTCACATTCCAAAAAAAGATGGCGATATGTTTCCTCCTCTTTTTTACAATAACAACAAAGGTTATTTTGTGAGATTTTAAAACGGAACAAGTGATGATTTGTGTAAGCAATGCCGTGTAACATTTTAAACTGAAATTCTCTTAATCTACTGTTCAGAGTACATTGTCTTGGTCTCATAAAAATGTGTTCAATCTTTTCATAAGAGAAACTATATTTGTTTTTTAACCTTTCGAAAACATCAGGTATTGAGAAGTTGCATTTCATAAAATTTGCATAAACGTTTTTAGATACTAACTCCTCCATTGACAAAATTCTTTTTCCAGATATAAATGATATTTCTTCCCTAAGAGAAGCCTCTTTGCTATCTATTTTCATATTTCGTTTCCAGCTGACTGGAAAAGTTTTATAAATTGACTCTATCAGATGAAAATCATTTATGTTTAAACCCTGTCTTTGGAAGTACGAAAATGGCCTTAAGTTTCCATCATAATCCATAATATGTTTCAATCTGTAAATATTTTTTTCATATATTTTTTGGTTAAATATGCATTTCCCTTCAATTCGTACAAATTTATTGTTAAAAAATATCTCATTTCCTTTAAATGTTTCAGATTTTAAACGAAAATCCTTCGTCTCTATCCATACTTCTAACAAATCTATATAAAATTGCGGCAATGCTATCTCCAATAATCCAAGCAAGTAATCACATGAAAATATAAAATTTCCTCCCAGATGTTTTGTGGCATAATTGAAATATTGTTTCCATTTCATTGTATTATTTTCTTTTAGTCTTTTAATCCACATAACTCTCTGTGCCTTTATTAACCATTGAAAATTCATCATTTTTAAGCCACCTTGATGGTAATCTAAGTACATCGTTTTTTTGTTAATCTTATTTCTGCCACCCCACAAAAAAGTAAAAGTCAACTGATCAAGCTCAACATAAACCCATTCTGGAATTGGTGTAAGAGATGCCACATATATGAATTTTGAAAAGATAAACTGCTTTAATAGTTGTATTTTGCCCATCAAAGTTAAATCTCTTTGCTTCCACCAGTTTAACAACTTCTTTATTTTACTTAATATTTCTTTATAATTCAATCTTTCTTTTACTTCTACATCTAAAGAAAAAAATACACCGAGAATCTTTATAAAATCCACCTTTTGGCCAAAAGATAAATCATATGATTTTCCTTGGGAGGAACCTAATAATAGAACCTTCGTCTTATCGTTATTAACTTTGAGTCCTGACACTTTTCTGAATTTTTCTAAAATTTCTATTACTTTTCTTACTGAATCTAAATCTCGGACAAATATAGACATATCATCTGCATACATAACCTGTTTTACTTCTTCCTTTCCAAAGGAAATTCCTTTAACATCATTATTATATCTTATATTATGCGCTAATACTTCAATACATAAAATGAAAAGATATGGTGAAAGCGGATCTCCCTGCCTTACCCCTCTTTCAACATGAAAATAGCTTGTAGAATCCCCCCATTAAAAATACAACTTTGGCTATTTGTATATAATATTTTGACCCATTTGCGAAATTGCTGGCCAAGACCGAATGAACCTAATGTTTGATGTAAAAATTTGTGGGATATCGAATCAAAGGCTTTTTCTAAATCAATTGCTATCATATACCCAGGGATATTATTATATAACGTATGAAAAAGCATATCATCAATTAATCTAATAGCTTCTCCTATATTCCTGTTTTTAATAAATCCTATTTGATCTGCTAACACCACGCTCTCCAAAACCTCTTTAATTCGTTTTGCTAAAACTTTGGATATGATCTTATAATCTGTATTCAATAACGAAATGGGTCTATAATTCTTTACGTAATGTGGGTCTTTCCCTTCTTTAGCTAATAAAATAATAATTGCTTGTTTTTGTGATGCCGAAAGTTCTCCAAGAACAAAAGCTTCATTGAATGCCCCAATCAATACATCCTTTATTTCAGCCCAAAATGTACAATAAAATTCAACTGTTAACCCATCGTTACCAGGGGATTTATTTTGCTTCATTTCTTTCAGTACCGAAATACACTCCTCTTCTAGTATATCCCCTTCACAGCTTTCAGAATCTTCAGATGATAACGTTGGTACATTTTTAAAGAAATCCCTAAAATCTTCCGTGTGTTCCCTTGCATAAAGGTGGGTATAAAATGATTTAATTTCATTTAAAACTTCCTTCTCATTTTCAGTAATTTCTCCGTTAACCTTAACTAATTTTGTTATAGTACTTTTCTTTTTGTTAGATTGTAATAGTTGACTAAAGTACCTTGTATCCCTTTCTCCACTTTCGTACCATGTCGCACGAGACCGAATTTTAATACCTTCATTAATGTAATCGTAACTGTCTGCAAGTTCTTTCCTTTTCTTTTCTATCTTTTTAATTAATTCTTCATCTACTGAGTTTACGCAACTACTTTCTAAACATTCCAATTCCTTTTCGAGAGATTCTTTTTTATTCTTTTTTTCCTTGGCCAGTTTTTTCGAAAAAGTTCTTGTGAAAGACATTATTTTCATTTTCAAATAATCCCATACAACTCTTCTATCTTTAACTTCTGTTTTTATTTTCTCCTTTAATGTAAGTATTTCTATTTTCATTTTTTTCACATATTCTACATTACCACAAAGGCTATTATTAAATTTCCAATAAGAACCATTCTTTTTACGCATTTCCTTCTCAGTTTTATCATACAAAAACATAAATATAGCTGAATGGTCAGGAGCTATAGATGGTAAAATTTTGCACCTAATAACAACATTTACCAAATCATCTGATATTAGCCAATGATCTAATCTACTTTGCATAAATGGATTATTCTTCGTGAAGGTAAATTGTCTTTTCAATGGATTTCTCTCCCTCCATATGTCTATCAATTGTAGTTCCTCCATAAAATTTTCTACTTCTTTACTAACCTTATCATGTAATTTTTGTTTTACTGTTCCATTATAATCTAAATCAGAATTCATTATAATATTAAAATCTCCTCCCATTAAAACAGGTTTGTTACAATTATTAATTTTTTTTAACTCTATAATCATATCCTTTAAAAATTTTATTTGATGATTTTCTTTATCCCTCGTCGGTAAGTATACATTACAAAGGACCATTCTATGTCCTTGGATTTCACAATCAATGAGTATGTATCGCCCTTCGTCATCTTGTTTTATATTTATAAGTTTAAAGTCTAGCGAAATTTTGATAAGAATGAGTACTCCTTTGCTGTGATTTGTTCCATGACTATAATAACATGACCCATCCCACCCAGAACTCCATCTATCCTCTACTTCTTTTGTACTATACGTCTCCTGTAAAAAAATTACATCCCCTTTTTCTTTGCACCATGAAAATATTCGTCCCCTTTTCGCGCATTCTCTTATTCCTCTAACATTTAAGGAAACAAAATTACAATTTAAACATCTATTCATTAAAAGAATCTAAAAAGATCATTCCACCATTTTTTTGTATAAAAACTAAGATTTTCACTATGCTATTTATAGGGAGAGTGAGGATTGGATTTCCTAGTGTAACTGCAGTACATAATTGAATAATAAAATCTAATTTATTGCGCCATTGTTTAAAAAAACAAAAATGAATGTCGATCAATTCGAGTATTGTTATCCCTTCCATGTAGAACATTATCTCTAAAAATCCTAAATAAGTTGCTCGTAATTCCTGCAGGTAAAAAAAGAAGGGAAGGAATCCCATCTATACGACCCTCTCCAAAGCAGCACTCCCTCACAGCTCACCCTACTTTACAGGTTGCTGTAGTATTTCCAATAGTAAAAATCTACCCCTTCTTGACTTTTTTTCTTTGTCTTATTAAATATAAAGAAATAGCTGTAAATGAAATTAATAATGAAAAAAAAAAAAAACTAGCATTCAATCAGCATATACCACATTAATAAGTTAAATTTTATTTATGATTATTTCGATCGATTGAAATTATGTCATTACATGGTCACATGTAAACTTAATACATTTTTTGGCATTGTAATATTCCAAGTTTGGTTTTAAAAGTTTTAACAAGCATGATGGTATTACAAAAAATATCAAATCGAACATATAGAAATGGACTTTAGTATACTAACAATATCCCTCTCACCGACTAGTGTATAAACTAATTTTGTTACGAAAAACTTTAAAGGTCAAGTTCATCCAAGGAAAATGTTGATTTTAATAAATAGAGAAAAATCAAACTAGTATAACGTTGAAAATGTCATCAAAATCGGATGTAAAATTAGGAAGTTATGGCATTTTAAAGTTTCATAAAACAGTGATATGCACAACCCAGTAAAATGCAAATGAGTCAGTTGGTGATGTCCATCACTCACTAATTCTTTTGTTTTTATTGTTTGAATTATACAATATTTCATTTATTACAAATTTGACAATGAGGACCAACTTGACAGAATCAGATAGTATTAAACAATGCTAATTCCACATGCTCAGGGAGGAATTAATCATTGTTTCACTCGACAATGAGGAGAAAATTAGAATATTTCATATTTCATACAATAAAAAACAAAAGAAAAGGTGGATAACGTCATCAGTCTCCTCATTTGCATACCGACCCGAATGTGCAAATAACTGTTTAAGTGAAACTTTAAAATGTCATAACTTCCTTATTTTACATTCGATTTTGATGAAATTTTTGGTGTTATGTTTGTTGGAATGTTCTCTGTTTATACAAATCAACTTTTTGTTGGGGTGGACTTGTCCTTTAAGGGTGTAATAGTATCAAGTTAGAATTTTTTATTTGCATCAAATTGCGTAAGGGACAGAGAATAGCAGGTGTAAAACGCCGTTTGATTGTTTTTACAGAGCTGTTTATTGTATCAACTTTACAGAAGTTGTTTAAAAGTTTAAACGACCATGCTTAATCAATTGACATTTAAATTTTCAAAATTAAAATCCGTCGTTTAAACTTTTTGAAATTGTTAAACGTTGTATAAAAAGTATGAACATAATTTTCACTGTAGCTTATAAACTTTTGTATCATCGACTGTTTTTTTTTTGTTTTGATATTAATGTAAAATTGATAGGCCAGTTCCACCAGTGAATTAGTGCAAGTATAAACTAAATTCAAACATAATTATATTGCTTGACATTTTGCTTTTCCATGTTTGCTATACGTTAACTGGTTATTACCATTGTGTTTAAATATATTTTGTATTTCGTTTGCTGCACATGAGAGAGAGAATATTAAAAGAAAATATTCGTTTACTAACAATGCAGACTCATTGCCTTTTAGCCCATTACCATTTTGTCTGATTTTAGGTTAGAGTTATAGGCTACTCAATTTGGTCTAAACAGAAAAAACCGTTTGCATGGCTGTCGCGATTGAATTGTTCATGGGTATGAACCGAATGGAGAAGACGGGCATAACTGAGGGACATGAGGGATGCGTTCCTATAATAGGCCAACAGATGCACTTCAAAGAGAGAGAGAGAGAGGGGGGGGGGGGGAGGTCGGGGAGAGCCGGAAGGCCCAGTGCCGTACACGACTCGAGGACGCTTGCCCCCCCCCCCTCTAAAGAAATCACGACCCCCCAAAAAAGGAAAGAGAGAAGGGTAAAATATATCATTTTCTGAATATCAAGTCAAAATCTATTACAAAATACGACTTCTCTATTAAAAGGTCAAAATTTTTGCTCGCTTGCTTCTCTCGCTCGCAACATTTTTTTTAATTTTGCCCATTAAGACATGTCTACCCCCCTCAAAATTGTTGGCTCATTACGCCACGGGGATGGGGAGGGGTAGAGAGAGAGAGAGAAAAAAATATGGCCAGGATGTTTGGTAGTGACATAAAGATAAGTATATATCTCTATGGGTAGTGAGTATCTTTTCATAAATCATACCTACCTGTCTCCGCCTGAAATTCGACGACACCCCCCCCCCAAAAAAAAAAAACACCTCTAAATAGAATCGGAATTCCGTCCATCACCAAGGGGGGGGGGCATGCTCCTTTCACAAGATAGAGTAGGCCTAAAACAAAAATGTACAATGTTTGGACTGATGTCCCTGCGCCCCTTCCCCTTGTCTGCGCCAAATCAGTATTTCGTATTCGGGCAATCCGAAGCATATCAGCAGCTAGCAAGTTCATGCGAGGCCAAGTATGACAAGAGCTTCATCTTATATCCCCGTGGCGTGGCGGTCGAGTAAACATTGCTGGGTTGTAAATTAACAGCATGCACATGCATCTTGGTCAAAGTCCTCGGTCTGCAATACCACTCCGGTGCATGTAGTTAAGGGTAACTCGGCATCCAGACTCATTCTCTTTTCTTTCTACATGTACTCACTCACTACACATTACACCATTAGCAACATTGACTTGTGACTTTTCCAAGACATTCTCCGTATATTGATGTCTGGAAATTAACAGAGTTTAAAATATATGTGCTGCAGTTTATGACCAGCGGGATGCAGTTGGGTGATACGTAAGCCTAATACAGGTCTACTGCACTTCAATTCTCTGGTAAGTAAGATAATACCTTATATTTCAGAGTTTTCGAGTCTACGGTATCAAAGAAGTGTTAAACGTCCTTCGACTTAAGACATTTCATAACATTCATAAGGCCCTCTGAGTATGATTATGGACCGTATATTTGCCTACATCTGAATGGCGATGTATACCCCGTGTATACCACTTTGCCATGATGATTACAGATGTCGTTGAATAATATTTGTATTGAGGATAATACGTGTATGTCCTATAGGAAAATCCCGCGAAAATCCTGTAGCCGAAGTTCTTAATTATTCATCATCATCATGTATTTGCCATTTACCTTTATTGATTTGATTACTGAATGCAAATTTAATGTTTATGACCGAAAAAAATTCTAGCGGGTTTTATCAGGGCTGTCAACACTTCTTATAAATAGACCGTGAGACGATAATTTTTGGTTCATTTTCTCGATCACTTTAAATTTTGTTTCATTCGAATGCATTTATGTTGATCCTATTTTGTATTGGCCTATCATAATGTGAGTCTCGCATTCAACTGGTTATCCAGTGTTGGCATCGCTGTTTCATACACTTATGCCACGATCCATAATATTTGTCATACGCCTCACTTGACGACTCCATTTAACAGTATGACTACCAAGGAAGATTCAGTCTGTGGACATGTCTCCCATTCACGACACTGAACGTACTATTTAACCTTGCATTCCGACTTTTGGAGACACGGCTTTATAAATGGGGTAAATGTTATCTTAACCATTGTCACGCTCTCAAGGTTTTGATTTCGAGTGTGTGAACGCACTATTTCTAGGGAAGAGGGAGTTCGTCCTGTATTCATTTAAAATGCTCGAGCGTGAGCGCATTTCTTTAAGCAGCTGTCAGTGTATGCACTGTTTCAATCAAGTCCAAAAAAGCTTTGACCCTCCCGAACTAAACAGCTATGCAAGGATTAACGTAAGAAATATCATGAAGATCTAAACTCATATTTGCTTTTTTGTTGCCGGAAACGTAAAGATTTTGATATAAAGTTCAAAGATTTAAATCTTTTTAAAGTCCTTTTTATTTTGAAGATAAACTCTTCAAGATACAGATCTGCACAGTTCGATTAATCATTATACAGCTGAACTTTAGGGATTCATTTTTCAAATCTGAATCAATTGAAATCTAAAGATAAAGTCTTGAAGATTCAAATTGAATTAGAGTTCATCTAATCATTAACCACAGCTGTTCTTTAGGGATTCATTTTCAAGTCTAAAATAAAGATATACCCCAGATATACCATGACCGATTATAAGAGAGTGAGTCTAATACAAAGAAACAGCAGCATTAAACCAAGTTCATGTTTTGAGGGTAAGGGAGAAACTATATTTTTTATTTGGTTTCATATAGCTAGGGAAGCCGATATAGTAAGAAGGACCTGTCATTAGGAAGTAATAATCTCTCAATTCTGCGCTTTTCATATTTTTGACCTTTCCTTGACCGTAAATAGGTCACTTCTACCGAATTTTCGCCAAAAAGGACCGAGAAATAACCACAGGAGTCCTCACATTTTCTCACTGATGAGAGAATACCGTGATAATTTCAAAGTGGTCGAAGATCTTCAAAAGAATCAATTCGTCAAAATGAAGTTGTCGATCGCCGAGCAAAATACAGTAAATTGAAAAAAAAGACATATTTTGGTCAGCTATCATTTTAGTTATTTCTATTTTCTTGTCGCCATAAAATGCAAAAAAAAGGGAAATCACCATTTATTCGAAGCTAATCCGTAATACTTTTTTAGTAACCTTCTTGTTTGCTTAATGTGAACAAGATCAACCCTCATATGAGTAACATTCAAAATCAGACATTATATTTGTCGGAAATGATCTCCATATCTCAGACCTAAACATAACTGGGCCACGGAGACTTATTTTTAGAGCTCTTGCGCCATTTTCAATTAAACCGATTGTAAAACTTTTTCGACAGTGTACCCAAACGATTAAGACTTCTCACGAGAGGCATCTACACAAACAAATTAAAGTGCAAAAATGACAAAACGAAGGTCGTATTCATAGTTAAGGAAGTGGGAAGACTAACAAAATATCAATATTCAAACGATTATAGCCCAACTTCGTATGGAGCCCACACAGCTCAGGTTTCTGCTTAAAAATATTCCCTTACCGATGACAATAATGTAGTTTAGTGTATATTTAGATAGTTATTCTACGTTTTAAAAACAATTTGTCCTACTAAAGAGATTTCAATGCAACTAATTAATGTATCGTAACTGATATATCATAATTATCACTCTGCCTTTACTTATCAATGGAATTGGTATATTTCTCAAATTTTTAATATCATTTATAAATAATTTCGCAATCTGTTATTCTTTATAGTTGTACCATTCGTGTACTCTAGGTTTAACGTAAACACATGTCGAAATTGGTTTTCTTGAATTCCGTGGGCAGTCCATCGCAAAGGGAAATAGCGGTGCCATAACCAAAATCTTGATTGAGCAATGAATTATGATTGCCAATATAGAACATTTCCTTATAAAGGGCCTTTTCGAGCACAGTAGGCGACTCGAGTATATAATTTATTATATCCTATTTTGGATATGACCTCTGCATGCGTACTCCGTGCATAGGTCATTTAGCGGTCATGTTTACTGTAGAAAGAATAGTTTTGACTGATGATAATTATTCTGATCGAACCACGCACCGTGACTGTATAGGGATTCCCAACATATTTGCAATGTGTACTTCACCGTGGGAATATATATATATATATATATATATATATGTATATATATATATATATATATATATATATATATATATATATATATATATATATATATATATATATAATGTATATATATATATTGCTCTTATAACCGAAAAAGGAGAAGACATGGTGTTAAACATCATGCACTGTAAAAACTGTGATGTTAAAACTGACACCAATTGGTGTTAATAGAGGACCACACCCTGAGGTGTTAAAATTACACCCTAAAGATTGAACATAACACCAAAGAGTGTAAATGTAACAACCAAAGGTGTTGTAATAACACCTATAGGTGTAAAACTAACACCACCAATCTAACACCTGTGTAAAATAACCGGTGTGGTCCTCTATGTACACCGGTTAACACCACAGTTTTTGCTGTGTGCCATGGTTAAACCCCACTACATTGGTTCAATTTGAGGTTTATATTAGGAAAGATAATTGCACCTACAAAAAATGATTGTAGAAAAATATTTTGTTTGATATAAAGTGGATGATAAGAAAATACATTAATTGTATTTTGTTAAGTAACATTTCAAAATACATTTAATGCATCTTCATAATTTCACCCATTTTATATCAAACAAAACATTCTACAATCATTTAATTCTTTGTACGTGCTATCGGGTAGACGAAATGTCATTGATGTGGCTGTTCTTTCGATCTCGGCAGGTCATCAGAATGATCGTATATAT
Organism: Lytechinus variegatus; assembly: GCF_018143015.1. Lineage (NCBI taxonomy): Eukaryota > Metazoa > Echinodermata > Echinoidea > Temnopleuroida > Toxopneustidae > Lytechinus > Lytechinus variegatus. The sequence goes on from NC_054750.1 coordinate 8,551,429, forward strand.
ATATAGAAAGAACGAATTATAAATGAAGATAAACACACACACACATACACTCACACCAACAACAACAAAACACGTGTGAGAATAAGATCATTCAGACGTTAGTTCTCTAACATATAAAAATCCATAAGATTTGATCCCGGAAGCAGCTCGCACAGCGCAGCGGAGCTCTGGTTTTCATAACCATAACATTGCAAGCAGTTTCGATATGGTTATTATACTACCATCATTCTATCAACTGGCGTAGACAGATTATCATGCTACAGTTATACTAACGAAACTGACTCCAAACCGATCGGTGAAATGTCATTGGCTTAATATATTTGGTCGCTCTGGAATCGGTCTCGCCGCATTTACTGTATATCAGCTGTCGGAATGGGACGAGGTGGTTTCACTATATTTCCCAGAATTTTGTAAGATAACTACAAATACGGATATGCGCATATAATTATTCAAGTAGCATTTACAAACATTTTGGGTAAATATATTTCCAAATTTCCTGGCCCCGATCTACATGATAATAACAGTTGACTCAGTCACGACGTATCAATCATAACAGTTTCTGGTTATTTTAAGTGAATATATGTATTTTTTTTCATTTTTTATCAAATCTATGGGAAATCCTGCTATTAGGAGATGCACACCATTAACTCTGACCGAATAAAGATCACAAAGTGACAAAGAAGTTCAACTCGAAATACAAGAACAATTGTCATGAGTGATGGGTTTGATATGATATTCGAGGCATTTACGGAGCTCGCGTCATTGCCTGTGGTTACAGTAAATAAAAGAGGGTACACGTCATTTATTCTGAAGAATTGAGACGAAACATCTTATTGCAGATAGAACCCATGCAAGCCAAATCATTCCCCAGTATATGTTGGATATGATAGTGTAAGAAGCGTAAAAACGAAAACTTTAGTTCAAACTTGTATGATCCATTCTGATCAAAATTTTCGTTTCTTTCTTTCCATTTTTCTTTTAAAAAGCCAACAATCATTTCAGGTAAACTCCTGTTGAATTGAACATCCGACTCGTCCATCCGCCTTCTACCGTATCGCTCGGCTTCCGGTTATTTTCACGAGGAATGCCTGGGTGATGAAAATGGGCTATCCTATTCGATGGTTAGAAAGAATATGGTGCTTCTGCTAAACTGCCAAATCGGTTTTAATGATTGGTTCCACGGTGACTGACCCGTGTGGATGTAATTATTGCAATTGGATCGTCAGCGAAAATCCAGGGTAAACTTTGGAATGTCAGAGTCAGAAGCGTATGTGGTATTCGATCATGGCACTAAACTTCAAGAGAATCTTTTACATGGCCAAGTTGCGGACCAAGCCCAGATGCCAGTGGCTGATTGCTGTCTGCACTATGGTCCACATCATGATTTACAACCACTGTAGCGCCCTCATCGGTGATCATCAAGACCTCCTTGAGAAGCACTATTCCCTCGGCTTCAATCCTGATCTCATACAGGTCAATGCCACTTCCAAGCTCCTTAGCTGTGAGGACATCTCAACGATTCAGCAAGGGGATACCATTGGGCGTGGCACCACGAAGGAGGTGTTTGAAGGAACCTACAAGGGTAGGAAGGTGGCAATTAAGATGGTCACACCCAAAGTTAGAGATGTCATGGCGTGTCTCAAGAGAAGGGCCTATCGGAGCAAGTCGGAGTGCTACGAATATGCAAATTTTAAGCTGATGAAGGAAATAGCCTATGGCTTGCAGATCAATAGTGACAGATTAATCAAGGTATATATTTGTCCTCTTTTTAACACAATGTGAGTGGATTTCCTCCGACGCTTAACCCTAAACAAATTTTCCAAATTCAAATGCATATAATTTGTTCTTCAATGCGCATGGAAATCATCGTCTCGTGCATTATAGTTGCTTTCATGATCATGACTATGATGTAGCACCAACGAACAAAACAATCAGTTGTGCGTAATTTCGCGCGTAACTAAACACGTTTGCGAAACACCCCCTGACTAATCCTTAAAATAATTTGCAAATCTTTTTGTTACATTGCCAAGGGGCCGTTTCATAAATCTTTTCATAATTATACACCTAACTTTACGCAGGGCTCTGGTGACCTGTTCTTGTAATGAATGGTATATCCTTATGCAAGTGACCTAGACCTATATAACATGTATAAGAACATGTTCCAATCGTGCGTACCCTACGAACAGCATTTTGAAACAGCCCCTTTCGAGTTTTGGTCAAGACTTGGCTTACGGTTTCTGACTCACACGTTCCCCAAACAAGTAGACGAAATCACTAGTTTATTTCATTTCAAATGAGTTAGTTTGTTAGCAGACCACGGTGTCTTCAAATTGTTAGTGTATGAAATAAAGCCGGCACAAAATATAAATATTAAATTGAGGATAAAGAATGATCATACACCTGTAACACTTGTAAAACTTGTATTTGAGGTTGATCACAAATTTATCCCCCCTTCTCTTTTTTTTAGTTTTGATTTGCTTATAATACTGATTAAGTGTTTTTGGGTGGGGATATTTTTGTTATTTCTCCAGACTTTCCTTTTTAAATTATCTGTCGTGATCTTATCAAATCCATGGTCGACGCATGTATGCTTGTTTATACCTGTAAAGTCATGGTTCAAGTAAATGACACAATCATAATTATCATATTTCTGATGTTTCTAGCTTCTAGGGTACTGTGTACGAGGTGATGCAGTAACAGGATCTGTCCGCGATCAGGGGGTCGTTGAAGTCGTGGAATTTGGAAAGAAACTCAACAAGTATAGACTCACACAATTTACCTGGCCTGAGAGATTACAGGTATGCTCTTGAATGAAAGATAAAATTGAAGTATTTCTTCAAAGTTAGAACTTGTGTATTGCTGTAAAAGTAGAAACGGTACTGCAGAAACCTTTAAAGGGTAAGTTCACCCTGAAGAAAACTTTGTTGTAAAAATAGCAGAAAAAAATAGTAAAAAATATTGGTGAAGGTTTGAGGAAAATCCGTTGAAGAGTAAGAAAGTTATTAGAGTTCAAAGTTTTGGATTTGTGACGTCATAAACGAGCAGCCGCCCCATGTGTTATGTAATATAAAATGCATGAATTTCAAATTTCGTATGGTTCCTGATGACTTAATTTTGTTTTCTATTCATGATCGGGTGTGAAATGATTTGTCTATTGACATACAAAAGTTACAGTGAAAACCATTTTCAATTTTCTGAGAAAATGACATTTCATTGATTTTTTACCATTCGCTATGTAGGAATGCTGCTCGCATATGACGTCACAAATCAAATAATTGAAATTCTAATAACTTTTTAATTACTTGATGATTTTTTCTCAAACCTTCGGCAATATTTTTTATTATTTTTTCTGCTATTTTTACAATAAACTCTTTGTCAGGGTGAACTTCCCCTTTAAAACAACAAACGTAGAGGACGCGAAATGCTGGTGCCCTCGTGGTTGCCCTCTACGTTCGATGCTAAAAAGTACACAAGAATTGCGGGTATACCACTGGTGTATACAATGTAGTAATAATGCGCTATTCTCTCTGTTAACAAGCTTGGGTTGAAAGTAGTTTGGATTTTCTATAAAAATAAGAGAAGATTATCCATTCAAAAATGGTGAAATTTAGTGTTTCATTACAGAATTTCACGACGTTTATGTTTAACTAAAACAGATACATGTTTTAACATTCTATTCAACCGTGTGCAGCCCCAACCGAGACAGAATAGTCGCACAATAATAATTTCCTCCGTTTTAAGACAACTATGTGCGGAAAAATTTGGCATTGTGACGTGTACATGCTTGAAATCCGATCTACATGGGGAATTTACGAATTCGTGCAGAGGTTCGAGCTCTAAGTCGAGGGTTTATTTCCAATACACGTCTGCAATATTTTAATCACACAAAGACATACTATCTCTCTCTCAGACAAGCTTACACGCATATCATTATTATTATATCTTTAATTTTAATTTATCCTTAGTGTTTACTCTCTTTTCAAAGGTTGCCAAAGATCTGGCTGATGCACTCGTGATATTAGAATATTCTCCTATTGGCTCGGTCGATATCGGCGACTTCAAATTGAATCAGTTCATCCTCATTGATGGAAGGTTAAAGGTCGGTGACCTTGACGATATGTCTACTCAGGAGAAACCGTGTATAAAATCACGTGACTGCAGTATACTGGGCGAAACCTCGGGTAAGATGACTGGGGTCCCATCACAAGTTTTAAAAGATTCAAATTAAACTCGATCTGGTATTAATTTTAGATTGTGTTTTATATGGAGAATGTAGATAAGTTTGATTAATCTGATTTGTGTATATATACATATGTCGCCACTATTTGTAAGACAGGGTCCGGACTATTTGTAAGACAGGGTCCGGAGGGCGACAATGATGCATTTAGATGATAACCACGCGTTACTATCATCAGAAGGACACAAGTAAGAATTACACATCCAATGTACCATTAACAGTTCTCTATATACGCCCAGGAATTGCCGAAGGCATTTGGACTGTTTTAAAGGTATCATGTTTGGGTAAGCTCGAGCGAAATGATCCGATCCTTGTTCATTAATGGTAAACCATCCTCAACTCAAAACCATGATTGGTCATTAGGCCCCTATAACTAATGACCGCCCGCCGATTATTAAGAAGTTTTCGCAACACTACATAGACGCTTTCTTGAACGTAGAAAGTCTATTGTAAAAAGCCTTCATGACAAAGAGGACTTTGTTCATAATCGGTGAATCACAACATCAGTGTCGTCTACGACTCTGGCAAACGATATATTTGCCATTTTTTGTCAGCTCTGAAACATCGGATGAAACTGCTATTCCGACTTACACACCCCTTACAAAGAATTCATTATGATTTGACTTGCATTTCCAATGTATTTGCTGGGTTGTAGACTTCATTCCGCCAAAAATCTACGCGTTAAGATAATAACCGGTCACATGCGTACATACGCGCGAATTCTATCTATTACGTGAACTTTGTGAACGATTAAGGCCCACAAGCAATTCACTATAAGAAATACACGGACCCTCGATTAAGACACTAGTGATATTCTGGCGCATGACAGTATAGTACCCGTCCACACATGGCAACTTCTTGTGATCAAAACCCTCTCATAACAAAGTCAAAATTACCGGGTGCTGGAAGTTACAAACGACACTTGGTACGACCGGTCAAGCTTTCTTTTGCTTTTCATTTAACCCCATGCAATGAAAAGATGTATAACTAGAAAGGGTCACCAGTCTCGCCATAAACTTCATTAAACACCAAAATGGTAAGGAACGTTAATTTTGTCTACTTAATTACGATTGCAGTTAAAAACATTTATTGGCAAGTGTGCAGTACTTTCCTTTTTTTGTATCTTTTTCTTACATTTTCCCCCCGAATTTCTACCGTTTTGTTTTTTCTCAGGAATTGAGTGCGTGAATTCGACGTGCAACGGTATCAACGCCAAAGCGAACATTCTCTTAGCCACAATTGAGATTCTGGAACCTCTATTCGAAAATCCACCGGAACAACTTAGTGAACGAGTTGACCTGCTTCTTACAAAGTTAAAGAACTATCAAATAAATGCTCTTGAGCTTCAAAAGTTTTTAATTGATTTAACAGATGAGTATGCAATATCATGACATCGGTTTAGAGCTGTGCAGCATTTTTGACAGTTATTCCCTAGAAGAAAATCATTCCATAGAATGACTTAAGCTGAAAGGGGAGCAGAAACTGAAATGCAGGGGGTGGAGGTCTGTTGCAGAAAAACAAATAAACACAACTTGAAGTGTGTAATGGGGTGTCCAAATTTCGCGGACATTTAAAAAATAATCATCAGGCTACAATTCGTTCACAAAATATTTACATTTAAAAATAAAACAATTAAATTGATAGCTACCAATTCTACGGCAAGATCGTAAACTGGAATGACGAAAAATGTGAAGGAGGTCAGGGGGTTTCGCCGGAATCGCGATCTCAAAATTCTAATCCGGTCGACGAATGCGCGCTGTGCTGGAAATCCTGTCTGAAAGGCGTGGTCTGACTTCGCGGACCAAAGTTTTGTGGAGATTATAACAAAATCTCAAGCTCATAAGGTGAGATTTTTTTATATCAAATTGACGGGAAAATGCTTTAAAATTGGTCAGTACCACGTATTACATTTTTTAATGACATCTTCTTGCAAACTGATGCTGCATGGAAAAACCAATCATAATCTAACTAAAGCATGTCCAATTAAACGAGTTTCAAGACTCGCATCATATTCGTCAAATCGACACCATACCAGTATGGTCTATTCGAGTAATGTTCATGACATGTGGTGTTCCTCAGGGAAGCATTTTTTATTGCACAAAATGCCATGATAATTCATGATACTTATTTATTTCCAATATTATGCTTGGTTATCATATCAATTATGTGACATTCATGTCATTTGAAGTAATTTGAAACACTTCACACGAGGCATTTGTGCACAGCGCCACTATGTTTATGTCTACATGATTTTGTAATATCGTCCTCTGCGACGAATTGTTGTTATACCTTCCCTTTGGCCATGTTGGCCGGTGTTGTTTCTGTGAGGTATTGGCCTATTGGAGATGGCTTAATAAAACTCTGTTAACTGGTAACTCTTGGTATCACAGGCCTAATTCATTTCCCATAGACACGTGTGTTAAAGTGGCACTTTGAAAAAATCATTAAAATAAGGAGGAAATTCGAGGGTTGAATGTTTACTACCAGTGGGCAGGATATGTCTGACATTCCATATCTGACCAAAAAAAGGGTACCTCGGCCGGCTCATTTTAAAAATAAATCGGCATTTATGAAGACTACACCTGACAGGATCAAATTCATCGCTTGAGTTTCTAATTTGGAAAAAGGAAGTTCAGTAGGTACCCTCCCTAGAATCAGTGTTAGATTGTCAATCATATTCATTCATTTTTGTCAATCAGCAATATTAAATTTGAAAATTGAGCTATGGGTTGGCTCGAATGAATATCTTTTGCCTGCCAGTTGTAATTAGGCCCGTAGAACCTCTTGTGTGTGTGTTCCTTAAAGGGGAATGAAACCTTTGGAATGAGTAGGCTTGTGTCGAAACAGAAAAATCAAAGAATAAGAACAAAGAAAGTTTGAGAAAAATCAGACAAATAATTAGAAAGTTATGAGCATTTGAATATTGCAATCATTACTGCTATGGAGATCTTCCCATTGGCAATACAACAAGGATGTGGGATGTCACATGTGAACAACTTCCCCTTTGATGGACTATGAAATACCCTCAAAATGTCTCTTTCTGCTTTTTCTTGTGGTGATACAAACTCTTTATCCATGATGTATTCTTTGAAAATCTGTACTACATGCCCTCCTCTACGGAAAGAATACATGTTCTACTGACAGATTGTAATAAAAGAGGCAATTTAAGTGAAATATATACTAAAGTAATGGGGAGAGTTGTTCAAGAGTGACATCACACATGTTTGTCACATTGCCAATTTTAGGATCTCCATATCATTAGCGATCGCAATATTCAAATGCTCATACCTTTCTCATTATTTGTCCGATTTTTCTCAAACTTTTGTTGATCTGTTTCTTTATTTTTCTGTTTTCACACAAGCTATCTTGTTCCAAAGGCTTCATTCTCATGTAATGTCGTAGTGTACTATAGTAACCTGAAATCACCTTCAAACCGCAAAGTCGATATATACACTACAGGGTACATAGAGGGTAGGACCGTATTAGTCAGGTAAATAATATTATGATTAATATTTATTTATATATTATAACAAGCCAAAAGAAAACACACACTTTCCACCCCACTCACTTGATATAATACACACTTTATTATGAAATACACTACTGCCTTACAAAACAAATATCATACTAGACGTATAACTGCTTTCAGCCCGAATATCTTGGAACCCATTCATGAAATCTAATTTTGAACCTAAGATTGTGATCTATCAATGACAAATAACTGAGTTAAAAAGAAGTCCCAAATAAGGCATTGGAAAATTGATGCATAAATCCTTGATAAAAGGCAACCAAACCTAACTACAACTGTGACGTAACAGTATACTATACATACTGTATGAGAATGAATGGAGTACGCTATAGTCAGTTAAAAAACCTAGTAAATTACCTCCCAGATATTCGATTGTCGATTGCCATTGATGGCATTGCAGCACATTCTCCAAACAAAACCCATGGGCCCGTATTCTGAAGTCGGGTTTAAACTTGTGGTTTAAGTATGGATAGCCAATTGTTACATAAGTCACTAACGGTATAGATAATCATATTTCAGCTCATTTGGCTCTCAAATCATTCATAATTGTCTAGGAAGTATAAATAGATGATTTTCTTCACCATCGATGAATCAGTATAAAGAGCACATAAGATACATGCAACTTAATAAAAAAAATTGACACGTTTTGCTTCCCATATTTCAGCACAGAGTTATAGCCATGATCTAAGTTTAACCTGACTTCAGAATACGGGCCATGATCCTCCCGAATTCGTAGATAGGGCCTATTCCTTTTTATATGTGCCTATATTATTAGAGATGAATATAGATTCTTGTCAATAGTATACTCTAATCATTGTTTAAATAGAATGATCCACTTTCACAAAAAAAAGGTGAAAAGGTCCAGCCCACCCCAGAAAATGCTGATTTTAATCAAGAGAGAAAAATAAAACAAGCATAACGCTGGAAATTTCATCAAAATCGGATGTTAAATATCATGACATTTTAAAGTTTCGCTAATTTTTTTCCCACAAAACAGTAATATGCACAATTTAGTGACATGCAATGAGAGAGTCGTGTCTATGATGTCCCTCACTATTTCTTTTATTCATTGTTTGAATTTACAGATTTAACAATAAGGTCCAACTAGACTCAACCATAAAATACTTAAACAATGGTAATTCCACATGGTCCGGGAGGAATTAAACTATGATCCACAAGACAACGGGGAGAAAATTAGAATATTTCAGATAATAAAATACAAAAGAAATAGTGAGTGACGTCATCGGTTCCCAAATTTGCAGACAGACCAAGCTGTGCATCAACCACTGCATTGTGAAATTAAGCCAAAATTTAAAAATGTCATAATTCTCTCTTATTCTACATCCGATTTGGATGACATTTTCAGTGTAATGCTCGTTTGCTTTTTCTCTTTTTATTCGAATCAACTTTTTGTTGGGGGTGTACCTGTGCTTTAAGTTCATTAAGGTCCCCTCTGTTAAGGTAAACATTGAAGAGATTGATTTAGGAGTACTAATTTCTCGATCAATAACCGGGACATTTATGAAAAAAGCATGAGCCGTTAATAAATCCCATTACAGGACTGAAATGTGGTTACTATTGATAATGTGAATAAAAAATATTTCATATTCGTATATCAATACTGAGCAAAATCATTACACGACCATATGATACATTTTGTTTCAGATCACGGGATGAACTCTGTGTTCTTGGGGAAACCCCATGCATCTTAAACCCCAAACACACAGGTACTTTTATTACGTAATTTTGGCTTAGATCTTGACAGTTCGGAAGACTGATATTTTCAATACTAAAATGCTACCCATGCATGTCTTTGGTGTTCTTTTTTAAATATGGATTTTCCACATGGCGATACGCATGATAATTTTTCGAAGAATTATACGTTTTTTTTAATGTAGGCATCCATATTGGTAGTTAAGCAGTTATAGTTTTTAGAGAATGAATTAATACCCGAACGTCATATCCTTTTTGAAATATTATTTATCGTTTTGTCTACTTTACACGGTGAAGCCTTATCAGGGTTTTGAACACGGTTTTTCTTAAAGGCCCTGCATACATAAATACAAAAAATGTCTACATTGAACTAGATATAATAAAGTAACACCGATGAAAAGTGCCTAGAAGTTGTCCCTCATATTTGCGGGATTTAACACCAAGCTCTGGAAAAAAAAAGTTTATCGGAAAACACCAGAGGTGTTGAAAAATCACCACTTCGGCTTTGGGCTAACACCAGATAGGCATTTAAACAACACTAATCATTGTTAAATCAATACCGGTTTGATTCTTATCTGGTGTTGTTTCCTTAATAGATACCGGGATGGTGTTAAATCAACACCGGTGTTTTGGCAGTGTAAATCTGCCATCGTCAACTTTGATCAATAATACACCATTTTCCTTTTATTCAAATAATGATTAAAATCATCAGAAATCTACAAAACACAATTGGCCTCCACCTACTATAACATATACAAAATATAAATGATAAATAATGAGATAAATCAAGATTATATGCAGTACTGCTCTTTGCATAAAGCCATTTAGCTAACTCTTCGCTTCAAAGGCGTTTACAGCATATTTGCTTTAAGAATAGTAGTATTTGGTTTAAGTTTAATCCAAACAAAGATGAAAAGAAAATCAATTAAAAATTCATACAAGAGTATCAAAGGTTGAAACTAATAAGACTAGATAGCTGTTAAACAGCTGTTAAACTAGGTAACTACATACCTAGGATGGAATGATGTATGCATAATCAGATAATAGGCCCTTTGTTGATCAGATGAGAACCGGTAAAATAAAATATACACCTCCAGAGTTAAACAACTTTCTCTTCCTAAAAGAAAGGAGTCAGAGGACTGTCCAGCTATTTTGAATACTAGAAATAACCTTGGACGATTTCCCATCATTTCTTGATATTATCTGAGCATTTCTATCAACAATTTCAAGTCATTCCCAGTAGTAATGATATCCAAGTGGCTAGTATAGTGTTATGTGCTCTACAGGAATTGAACATTATTATCAAAATGATCATAATCCCACTAGCATATAAGTTGTAATGTCAAATAGCTAATGGGATAGGCGGTCCTGACTCACACGCATTCTTACATAGGCACCGTGTAGAGACAAATTTAGCTCTTAATCATTTAAAAGATCTAGCATAAAACCATTAACCGGTAGAATACGAATATTACTGTTTTAGTGACAAAAATGATAATACCTCGGTCACATTGCTCAACGGCAAGTCGAAAACTGCCCTTTTATTCATTTTTATGCAAATCACCAACAATAATTATGTAGCTAATGCCAAAAAAATGCTAAAACGGCTGTTTACTTGCCGTAAGGCCGCCTTAGAGCAAATGTGACCGAGGTATTCCGATAGGGCCTTTCCCCATCTAACTTTTGATTTTTTTTTTTATAACCAAAGCCTGTGGATGCAAGAGGATGCCCCCCCCCCCCTGTCGTGACCAGCGGGTGCAATGCGTTTGTATAATTTTATCCGAATTAAAATACATCAACATGGTCACACAATCTACTAGACCCAACTTCCTCTTCTAATCTAAAATCGCTCTGGTCTTTCCAAAATTTTGACCGGCCTGAGAGGCCCCTTTGTTAGAACCAGCCTGCAGTCCTATCACCCCTTCACCGGCTCGCAGCTGCTCCTCGGTGAACTCTCGTTTGTTCTGTGTTGCTTCTTCTGGACCAAGCGTCGGCCCGTTGTAACCGACTTTTTGTGCCTTTCTACCAAGAGCGAAAATGCCATTGACGACCTGTGAGAGAAAGGATAGATTAATAAATGAAAACAAGGATGATCACAAACTGGGAGAAATACAGCGGAACAGTACTGATCAATGGAGTAATGAGAGTATCCGGCCAGGCCTTGTGCCATCAAAATATGCATACAGTGGGGATTGTCATTTCAGAACGGATGAATTCCTACTAATGTTCCGGAAAACGATGAAAGGCAAACCGCATATGCTAAGGCTACTTCTAAACATTACCACATTCGCAAGTAGGTTTGTATGGTTGAATTGTTCGTATTTGTAATAATATTGTCACAAATGTGAGAACAATGCACGTGACTGATTTATGAGTGGACCATGGACCTGGAAACAGGGGTTACTGGGGTTTCAGATCAACATACACTGGCATGCACGCTGTGGATATAAAATTACATCCAGCCATTTACTTTTTTATGTCAACTGTCGACAAACAACTTTTTGTATGTCGACTTGGCGATATCACGCCATGTCGACATACCACATTTTGCATGTTGACTTGAAGAGATAACGTATCTCGCTATGTTAACAAACAACTTTTCATTATGTCAGGTTAGCGTGATAACGCCGGGCCTAGCTTGCCATCTCGACAAGTCCAAAACTCCAAATGTAGGAATAAAAGCAAATTCACTTCCAAATCGTAATGAAGACATCATCTGCTAAGGCTTGAAGTGGATTTGGACTTTATTCCGATCACGAACTGTGCAGCAAGGCAGAATTTCAATGAGTGCACTCAGCCGGCGCCAGTTAGCGTCAGTTCGCGCCAATGCAAACGACGTTTAGTGTTGCTAAGGTGCCTTGTGGCGTGCAGTGTCTCAAACTGTCTCCTAAGTTCTGGCGTGTGGTGGCGCGGGCGCGAAACGACACCAAAAACAAAAGGCACCTTATTGGCGACACTAGGCGCCAAAGCCGATTAGCATTGGCGCGAACTGGCACCAACTGGCGCTGGTCCAGGGGACCCCTTGGATCTTTCAACGTAGATGAAAATGTGATTTGTTAAAACAAAAAAAATCGTGTCGTGATCGGATTGCGTAGTGTGCAGCGGGCGTTGAGTAAAATGATCGATAAATTTTATGATAATGTTCTAGTCATTGGGAGGTCATAAACAACATAATTACCTGTGGGATGTTGCCTGCCTCGTATAAGTCCACAGTTTGAAACAGATCCACCTTGTTCATTCCTAGGTTTTCGCATCCTGTCAAAAAATTCCCAATATTTTCCATCTGCAAAGGAAAATGAGTTGTCATATTTCATATTATTAAAGGTGTTGGGTTTATCTAATTCTGGGGGCAGCACTGTATCACATGGGATATAATTTGCCACAAACACCTATCGTTCTTCCTACATTTGATGATTAATTTCAAATAAATCCATTCTCATTTCGCAATTTTTGAAAGTTGCGAGCACTTTGTGGAATGAAACTCATTGTCATATTCGAGTAACAACAACAACAACAAAAGGCCTGTCATTGTGGATGGTATCATCGGTATGAAAGCTAAATAATAATTTTCTGAAAGGTTAACATAATATAATTATGAACAAGCATCGAGGATATGAATGTGACTTTGTCTTTTGGGGAAAGACACTCTAAAAGCAAACAAAGTAGGAGTACAAGATGTCCGCCGAAAATCGAGATGCTCCCAAAAATTAAAGGAATTATATACCTGGATTAATATTCATTTTTGTTTTTAAGTCCATGGCCCCGTTTCATTACGATTTTTTTATAACAAATCCACAAATACTAAAAAATAAATAAAACTGACAGCCAGTCAGAATGAAGGATTTCAGTAGCTGTTAACAGTTATTACAAATTATAACAACTTGTATGAAATGGGCCCCATCAGGTGAGACCGCTAAGCCACAATTTAAATGAAGCGACTTAACAATAATTTGTAGGCCTCTGTTTGCAGAAGTGTAGTGGTTTAGTCACTTGACACTTAAATCTAAAGGTCAAGAGTTCGAATCCCCCTGGTGCTATTTTCTTTTGGTAAGGAACTTAAGAAGGTCAAGTCCACCCCAGAAAAATGTTCATTTGAATCAGTAGAGAAAAGGCCAACAAGATAACGCTGAAAATGTCATCAAAATCAGGTGTAAAATTAGAAAGATATGACATTTTAAATTATGCTTATTTTTGAATAAATAGTTATATGAACAAGTCAGAGACATGCACATGAGAGAGTCGATGATGTCCATCACTCACTGTTTCTTTTTTTTTAATGTTTAAAATGTACAATATTTCAATTTTTATAATAGAGACCATCTTGACTGAACCAAAATGTTAATTCTGTCATGTTCAGAGAGGAATAAATCCTTCTTTCACATGACAATAAGGGAAAAATATGAGTATTTCAAATAATAAAATACAAAAGACAATCGTGAGTGGATGACGTCATCAGTCTCCTCATTTGCATACCGACAAGGTGGGTGTTTCATAAAGCTGTTCGTAAGATAAGAACGACTTTAAGAACGACTGGTGATCCTTTCTTTTGGTAAATGGTATACACCATAGGCGATGCATTGGTTTAGCGCGTAAGAAAGGATCACCAGTCGTTCTTAAAGTCACTCTTAACTTACGAACAGCTTTATGAAACGACCCCCAGGATATGCATATACTGTCTTGTAAAATTAAGCGAAATTTTAAAATGTCGTAACTCTCTTATGTTACAACCAATTTTTACAACTTCTTGCGTTATGCTAATTGTATTTTTTTTTCTTTCTTTTCAACATTATCTTTATTTTGGGATGAACTTGTCCTAAAACGGTTGCCTTGTCGCCATGTTGATCTCTATTGCGAAAAGGTGATGGATCTATTAACAATATAAACGTAAAGCGCTTAGAAACAAGTATTGAGCGATATGTAACTCTTGCCACGATCTTATGTGACTGAAGGCCTCACAAAGTTTTTTTTTAGCAAATTTTCGAACATACCAGTAGTAAAGCCCCAAACAGTGAAGTGAATACAATACAATGTTTTCCTTTTACACAAACAGACGACATGTTCCTGCCATAGCCTACACGTTGTTTCTATAAAAATTCGTTTATTTGCTCCTAGTGAAGGTGTGACGTAACAATGCAAATTAAACTATTTTAGCACCTGGCTTTTAGAATGTCACGAAATTGCCATCATCCACAACATTTTTATTATACTCTACAAACTATTTGGAATTAACGTACTTACCTGTTTAAAAGCCATCTTACTTGAGTTGATTTTTTTCACTGATCCCGGCCTGATAACGTTGATCAAACTGCGTGAAAAAAAAATTAATTAAATTTAAAAGTATATTGAAGGGGTTTATATTTCACACATCCGCTCGCAAGACTGGTAATCTTGACTTTGAGATGAAATGGATATCCCAAATCTTCAGGTTCAACATAAACGTAGTCAGGGGCGGAACCAGCTTTGTCCAATAAGAGAAGGGGCGGAAAACTATTCTCGAACGGCTGCTCCAGCGAGTCTTCTAGAGATTCAAGTTGAAGTACTGTCTTATAAGATTTCTTCAGTCTACATAAATAATACCAGCGCAAAGCTCGAGATGAAATTTATTGATGACCTGACACGGGACATTTTACGGACTATTTGTGAGAATTAATTGATAGAATCTGTTACATTTCTCACCAAACAAAATATGCAAGCACAGAGCGCAAGCTAATTTTATTAATAAACCGATCTGCACAACGAGACATTCTTAGCACTTATATACACAGGGTGTTTCTAAAAAAAGTAACCGAAGTTCAAAGGTCAGGTATATCAAGAATGCATGATTTATTCTTGGGATTTCTATTCAATATATTTGAGTAACTCATCAACTGTAATTTGACACCTTCTTTAGGTCACAATTGTCACAGGTCAAAAATTTATGGTCCATCGAAGGCGAAAGGTACAAAACCCACTCTTTCAAATTTTGGGGTTTTAATGTATATGCACGAAAGTCGAAACCCACCTCGTTATAATGTTTTGGTTTCAACAGAGATTTTTCCCTGCAAATTTCAGTGAAATATTACCCTTATAACATATTGCGAGTAAATGTAACAAAACTGCATATGGTGTCTAGCATTTCGGTTCAGCACATCCTAATTTGCAGGCATAAGATGTTCTTCGTCACGATTCCCCAATGGTTTTATACAATGTAAAAACTGCGGTGTTAAAACTGGCACCAATTGGTGTTAATAGAGGACCACACCTGCGGTGTTAACATTACACCCTAGAGATTAAACATAACACCAAAGAGTGTAAATGTAACAACAAAGGTGTTGTAATAACACCTATAGGTGTGAAACTAACACCAATTTAATACCAGTGTAAAATAACTGGTGTGGTCCTCTGTGTACACCGGTTAACACCACAGTTTTTGCTGTGTAGAAGAGCAATGCAAGATATGCAGCATCGACTATGAGGTACTGTGAAAATGTTAAAGAGTGTCAGTGCAAAAGGTTTGGGGTGAACGACGTGTTCAACAAAGATTGAAGACAACTAATATGTAAATGCCAGTAACTCACAAAAGGTTAACAATGGGGATAGCATTTCACTGAAATTTGGAAGGGAAAACTGATGAAACAGAGACCTTACAACAAAGGTGGGTTTCGTGCATGTACATTAAAACCCAAAACTTGGAAAAGTAGGTTTTGCACCCTTTGCGGCGGCCTTCGACTGACCATAACTTTGTGACCGATGACAACTGTGACGCAAAGAAGGTGTCAAATTAAAGTTGATGAGTTACTCAAGTATGTAAAACAGCAATCACAAGAATAAATAATGTTGATAAAGCTGACCTTTGAACTTCGGTACCTTTTTTTTAGAAACACTCGGTATAATGATGCATAAGTATAATAAATAAAGCCAGCCAGCGCGAGGTGTGAGCTGTATTTTTGATAAAAGTATCTGAGAAAGGGATATATAAGTCTATGGTCTTCAACTGATACACCTACAATTGTAATAGGAGGCCGAAATAAGCACAACAATACACAATGTCATGCAACTTGCCCCCCCCCCGGGGGGGGGGGGGGCTACTTCCATTCACGAGTGGATACCATGCATGCGCGACCATGGGGTCTCGAAAAGCACCCTAAACACGTAATTTCCATATTATGAAAATGCACCCCTTAACAAGTATTGGCGTGTGAAACCCTACCCTTAACAATTATTGGAAACAATACGATACTCATGGCAAATATTCCCTGAAATGAACCCCTAAACAAGGGGTGTCTGGAAAACGAAGACCGAAGACCGAAGACCGGGGACACATATCACACTCGTGTGAAAGCGTTTGTAGTTCACGCACGAAGTGTGTACAAAGCAGTGCAAAGTGTGTACAAAACACGTGCGCGGGTTAGAATGGACTTTGGACCTTGCCCCCTACACATGTTCTCCCATTGACATAACGCATGTCCCCGGTCTTCGATCTTCGTTTTCCAGACCTGTTGTTGGGTGTCTGGAAAACGAAGACAGAAGACCGGGGCCATCGCATCCGTCTAGCTAAAATAAACCATTATTATATTCAGATCAAATTCAGGAATATTCTGATATTGGATATGTAATGAACTATGATTGGTTAATGATTAATTGTATGGATATCGTAATGTGAATGATAATTGATTGAGCAATATATCGCGCTCAGCTCAGCTGGCATTAAAATTTTATACCATTGACATAACGCATGTCCCCGGTCTTCGATCTTCGTTTTCCAGACCTGTTGTTGGGTGTCTGGAAAACGAAGACAGAAGACCGGGGACATGCGTTATGTCAATGGTATAAAATTTTAATGCCAGCTGAGCTGAGCGCGATATATTGCTCAATCAATTATCATTCACATTACGATATCCATACAATTAATCATTAACCAATCATAATTCATTACATATCCAATATCAGAATATTCCTGAATTTGATCTGAATATAATAATGGTTTATTTTAGCTAGACGGATGCGATGGCCCCTGTCTTCTGTCTTCGTTTTCCAGACACCCAACAACAGGTCTGGAAAACGAAGATCGAAGACCGGGGACATGCGTTATGTCAATGGTATAAAATTTTAATGCCAGCTGAGCTGAGCGCGATATATTGCTCAATCAATTATCATTCACATTACGATATCCATACAATTAATCATTAACCAATCATAATTCATTACATATCCAATATCAGAATATTCCTGAATTTGATCTGAATATAATAATGGTTTATTTTAGCTAGACGGATGCGCGATGCCCCCGGTCTTTTTTATTCGTTTTCCAGACACCCAACAACAGGTCTGGAAAACGAAGATCGAAGACCGGGGACATGCGTTATGTCAATGGTATAAAATTTTAATGCCAGCTGAGCTGAGCGCGATATATTGCTCAATCAATTATCATTCACATTACGATATCCATACAATTAATCATTAACCAATCATAATTCATTACATATCCAATATCAGAATATTCCTGAATTTGATCTGAATATAATAATGGTTTATTTTAGCTAGACGGATGCGATGGCCCCGGTCTTCTGTCTTCGTTTTCCAGACACCCAACAACAGGTCTGGAAAACGAAGATCGAAGACCGGGGACATGCGTTATGTCAATGGTATAAAATTTTAATGCCAGCTGAGCTGAGCGCGATATATTGCTCAATCAATTATCATTCACATTACGATATCCATACAATTAATCATTAACCAATCATAATTCATTACATATCCAATATCAGAATATTCCTGAATTTGATCTGAATATAATAATGGTTTATTTTAGCTAGACGGATGCGCGATTCCCCCGGTCTTCTGTCTTCGTTTTCCAGACACCCAACAACAGGTCTGGAAAACGAAGATCGAAGACCGGGGACATGCGTTATGTCAATGGTATAAAATTTTAATGCCAGCTGAGCTGAGCGCGATATATTGCTCAATCAATTATCATTCACATTACGATATCCATACAATTAATCATTAACCAATCATAATTCATTACATATCCAATATCAGAATATTCCTGAATTTGATCTGAATATAATAATGGTTTATTTTAGCTAGACGGATGCGATGGCCCCGGTCTTCTGTCTTCGTTTTCCAGACACCCAACAACAGGTCTGGAAAACGAAGATCGAAGACCGGGGACATGCGTTATGTCAATGTTATAAAATTTTAATGCCAGCTGAGCTGAGCGCGATATATTGCTCAATCAATTATCATTCAGGGCGATTCCACACTAGAACTTCAAAAATATCATAAATTTCAACATGCTTTCAATAAGTCATAAGTAGTGTAATATTTTACTATGATACCTAAATTTTATGAAAATTATGAGTTTTAACCAAAAGTGAAGACAGATATAGTTTTTTTGGGGGAGAACAATGGAATTTTTAATTTTCAATAATTTTGCTCATTGAATAGTCAATTACAAATTCCACCTGAAACAATTATTTGCAAAGCAAGAGAAGATTGAAAATATTGCAGGTCAATAGAATAATATATCATTGATGGTTCCAAATAATATCTACAACATTTTCATGATCCATAATAGGGGCAGCCCTGATTTTTCCGAACCTATTTTTGGCAATGTCCCGTACGACACATGACAATGCAAAAGTTTTTCCTACAATTTTATTTTTGATGATGCAATTTCATAAAATGAGTTTCTCTTTGTTTGACCCATGGGTGATCGATTTATCCCATAAGGATCTAATTACTGCCCTTCATTTTTCAATTATTGTCCTATTAAAAAATGTCCCGTACGACACACAATATAATAATGCATCTAATTGCAGGATTTGGATTCAGAAACCATAAATAGTAGGCATATTTAAATTCATTTAATTGATTTAACATAAAGTGAACTGAAAAAGTACTTTGTTTATCTCCATAGAACATGAAATAGGTGATTCTAAACATTTTAATTGATTTCATGTAGGCTTATTCTTTTGTGAATCCCTTCAGCTAAACTGGTGATTTTCACTGATCAGAGCAGGTTAATTTCTTTTCATTGAGCATGAAAAGAAAACCTTTATAATTATTTCAACCTAGCCTGGAAGATAACTTCCTCTTGCATGCTAATGTGGAATTATTATAAGATGTAAAAAAAATCATATCAATCATCATGATCATCTATTTGGACTTCCCTTGATGATTACTATTTTTTATATACAATATTGAAACTCCTTACTTTTTTCAAGTTGTAAAAAAAATCTTAAAAATAAGACAAACCATATGGTTTCATGAAATGCAGATGGGTTTGAAAAAGTAGAACCGCATTTCTTTAGACAAAAAAATTGTGACCAAAAAAGGGAAAAAAGTGACAGTTGTGACATATATCATGTAGATATACATTTTATATAAAAAATCATAACATCATGATCATTTTAGCCCCATAATTTACACAAAGTTTCATTCATTTATTGTTTAGTGTTTGGAAATCATCAATTAGTTCCCTAAAATATAACTTCACACAAAACCTGAAGTTTTTCAGCTCGTAAAAATGCTGTGAACACTTGTACATTTCCCATCATGAAAAAAATTATAACATATTGCTCCCAATTGTATATATTGAGGTTTGTCCTGAATGACTGCTTATTAAAAGATTATTCATAAATAAGCAAGAATTTAGGGGCAATGCTCCTTCTGATTGATAAAAAGTTCATGTTTATTTATTCAGGCTGCCCAGTACAACACGCAGTGCCTGTACAACACACAAGTGTCCCGTACGACACACAAGTGTCCTGTACGACACACAATTGTCCCGTACGACACATTATTTTGTTTATGATATATTGACAGAAATATTCACCTAATAGCGGTTTCTAACCTAATGAATGTCTTAGTTTGATGGGATTATCATTATCATCAGCCAAATAATGTGATTGAAGAAGTCAAAGTGACATAAAGTAAGAAAGTTTGGCTTCAATTTAGAGATGTCCCGTACGACACATTTTGAATGTCCCGTACGCCACAATGTTGTCGAAAATTATAATTTGCTTTATTTATTCATGAATGTTTATTTTGCTTTCTATTGTAAATGTGTTTGTTCTTGGGTAATTGAGTGTCAATTTGAGTTCAGTTTCTATGAACTTTATCTGCCCAACTCACAGACTTTTGAGTACAAACTTGAGGTTTCTAAAAAAGCCACTTTTTCTGCGTCCGTACGACACATTACTATTTTTAATCTGTAATATACAGGATGTGAATTCAAGTCATGTTAAGTCTTGGTTTTTCTTACACTCTGGTAGTAGTTGATGACCACCTATAGTTACTGGAATATTTTTTGTTTTTTTCTTGTCAAAAACTGTCAAATATTCTCTAAATGTCCCGTACGACACGTATGGAATCACCCTTCACATTACGATATCCATACAATTAATCATTAACCAATCATATTTCATTACATATCCAATATCAGAATATTCCTGAATTTGATCTGAATATAATAATGGTTTATTTTAGCTAGACGGATGCGATGGCCCCGGTCTTCTGTCTTCGTTTTCCAGACACCCAACAACAGGTCTGGAAAACGAAGATCGAAGACCGGGGACATGCGTTATGTCAATGGGAGAACATGTGTAGGGGGCAAGGTCCAAAGTCCATTCTAACCCGCGCACGTGTTTTGTACACACTTTGCACTGCTTTGTACACACTTCGTGCGTGAACTACAAACGCTTTCACACGAGTGTGATATGTGTCCCCGGTCTTCGGTCTTCGTTTTCCAGACACCCCCTAAACAAGTATGTTACGGGTCCTTCGGTCGTCGTCGGCTTTACCTTATTTAGTTTAGTACGACCCCACCTTCTACACCTCGCACAAATCGGACTCTAAACACGAAGTGTTAGGGCAAAAAGGACATCCTTTATAAAACATTTTTATTTTGTTTTATCATCCCGCAAATTCGACCCTAGACACGTAATTTTCCTAGTGAAATAGATAGGGGAAGGCGGGGTAAGTTGAGCATAGGGGCAAGTTGAGCCACCAGCCCAAGGCCAATAATGAATGAGTCAGACATTGTGGTGGTGTCATGTATTGATGACCCATAGCATAACCCCTAACCCCACCACATTGTTTTCAACTTTGAAACAAAAAGTAGTTTTTTTAGAGGGAAAAATATGAATTTCAGCCAAAAAAGTAAAAAAGAGTGTGAAATAGATAAGTGCTTTATAAACACACACATCTTTAAATATAATAAAGACATGATAACAACATTATTAGTTCAGGTATGGATCTTCATTCTTGTCATATTCTTTTATATGATGGATGCATAATAAATGTGTGGATACAAAATTATCGCACTAAGTTCGCACTGGGGTAAGTTGAGCCAAACAGCATGGGGCAAGTTGAGCCATGGTAATTCCTATGGTAATGTATCTTAAAAAACAAACAAACCATAAAAATCGATTGAAATGCTGGCTGAAAGGAGCAAATTTACATGACTGCTCTTTTCATTTTAAAGGATGTTAGTATTTATAGAGAATTAGCAAGTGAAAAGACTTTAAACAAAAAATTGACATGCTGGTTCTCCCCTCATACATTTTGTACATAGTTTTTGTGGCTCAACTTACCCCAGAAGGTGGCTCAAACTTACCCCATATATGGGGCAAGTTGAGCCATTTGACATCGTTTTTTTCAAAGGTCACGATGACTTTCAGTGTGGGGATAGAAAGTTATATATAGGTGGAAAATATTTCAGAATAAAATTTCAAGGCAAGGTACTTATTTCGACAAGATTATTAATCATATCAATTCTAACATGCAAAAAGCAAAAACTGTCACAACTTACCCCGCCTTCCCCTACCCTTTTTTCATTATTTTTGTTTTTGACACCCTTATCACGTTACGTACGTAACGTGCCCTATCGTGAACTCTACAGGAAAGACATCCTTTTTACGTGTTTTTTTGGTCGCGCATGGTATCCACTCGTCAATGTAAGTGCCCCCCCCCCCCGGGAACTTGCCATTATGATTATTATGTGCCATTACTAAAATTGGCTTCACAAGTCTTTATACAATACCACATCATTCAAACTGTCATATTTACTGCTTTGTCAAAAAAAAAATTGTCCCCCCCAAAAACAAACTGTTATGAGGTGGTATCGTATGAAGACCTAGAGATTTTATGGATTTTAAGGAGGCGGTGCTTAGCATACTCCAGACAAATGCAAGAAAATGAAATAAATATTATTGAAATTATCATAGGTGAATCAAGGGGGCCTAAAGGGGACGCAGCCCCTCCCCCTCTTCCTCGACGTTCTTAAAAAAGGAAAAAGACGGGAAAGAAGAAAATGGGGAGGGGGAGGAGAAAAAAAAAAGAACAGGAAAAATGAGAGGAAAACGAGTGAATACAATATGAGGGGATAACTTAGAAAATGCAAAAACAATGTTTCATGTCACCATATAAAATTTTCTCTCGCGCTAGGTGCTCGCATTACCTATTTGACGAGAAACATTACTTGCTCAATAAGCTGAAATGGAGCTTTAAAATATACATATTATTTAAGTTAATATACAAAGTACATTTCAGGTCGGACATAGAGCTATAATTATTTTGTTTGCTTTACAAATTAATTTTAAAAAATCCTCTGTAAAATGTCTGTTTTGTGGTCTCAATATCATAAATTAGCGCGCGCTTCGTGCACGCCCGTTTATTGAGATAACATGTTCTTTATTTTAAACGTGTTCAAATTATCCAGTTTCAGATCAAAATATCAAAAGTTTTGTGCTTAGGTACTTAATTCTGTGCAAAATTTGGTGAAAATTACATGGATTTCATTTTAGCTGTGGAGCGCCCTTAAACCCAACAGGTATAATGATTTGGTGAAAAAAAGACACAGACGGTATTATGCACATGCATGATTGTGCATCATGTCAGGGGGCCTTTAACCCTATCTAGGCCGGGGTATTTTGGGAGTTCATATGGCCGGGGGGGGGGGGGGCTCCCAGGCCCCCCTTATAAGATTTCATTTCATTTCATTTATTGGTTTCTGCAACACTTTTTCATGAACATATAACAAAGAAAATACAATAATAATATACATATAACTGACAAGCATCGATTATTAGAAGATTGCAGGGGTTGCCACTATCTCGGCCGTCGGTTGCCACGATCTCGGCCGTCGACCGCGCGATCGCGCTGAAAATTGGCACGCGGGTTGCCTGGGACATAATCTACAAGATTGTATAGTGATTTATTTCATGCGAATTGCTATGAAGTGATTATGCTAATTTATGCATAATTAGTATGCGAAATCATACTTTTTCCTCTAACTTCCTAAATAAAGCTCCAGATGTACTAAGTTTTGGTATAGAAACTCTTTGTGGAGTCCTTAGCAAGTGTACGTGAAAAAATTGCGATATCAAATCTTTTTCTTATGTATTATATTGTTTTTTGCAACTTCTTATGTATTTCTTTGTTGTTGTTTTTTACCTTTTGTTTTTCTTTCTTTTTCACTGAAATGGGGACTCTTCTGTGATCATAAAAAGTATAAAATATATACATTTAGACCAGCAAAACTAAAAATAATCATGCATTTATGAATTTTGGTTGAAAACACAATTTGCATTGACTTTGTACACGAAATCACGTTTTTGAGCAATTTTTGATCTGACATGCACTTACATAATGTTGCGTAATTTCGGAACCACGTACCCGGGTAACGCAAAAGTGGTCTCAAAAGTTGCGCAAGACTTCAAAGTAAAAAGTCAGCGAGCGACGCGGTCAAAAAATTTCGCGCTGCGAAAATATCGCGCGATTCGTTGAGGGGGGCCTCCGAGGCCCCCCGGCCTAGATATGGTTAAAAAGGCAAGCAATTTACAATCCTTGCCTCTTGTGTTATTTTTCCTACGTTGACACACTCTCTATCATCGCATTGCAAAACCAAACATGCCTTCATCTTACTGATCTGATACTAATCAGTATCCCGATGATCAATATATGTCTAAAACAGAAAAAAACACTTACTGACAAAGGACGACGCCATCTTTGAGAGGATCTTGGACATCCTTTTGAGAGCTTACAGTTCCAACTGAGCTCGCCAATTGTTGTGATTCGGACGGTCCCGTATTAAGTACAGCAGCAATCCATTCGAACGCCTCGCTCGCCAATTGTGGATCAAACTTAGCAGCCTTCTTATTCTGTAAAAGTACAGATGATATAAGGGGAAGGCATTATTAATCTATATTATATGGTAGACTTATATACTATGTAATAATATATACTATGTAGCGTTACTTTAATTCCACTATAGTCAATTGGACAGTGCTAATATTAAGAAAGCATAAGAATATTGAAATATGGCAGAACAAAAAATATATTTTCTTGGAGTGGATCTAACCCCTTTAGCAATCAAACACTTTTGAAGAGCTAATTATTTTGTCAAAAGGGGCTAGATCAATTTTAATAAAATTTTATTTATTTTGTATCAAAACCTATAGATTTTTAGTCGCTCTGATGATACCAAAGATAATTTGAAATTCCAAATAAAACGTGAATAAAAGGAAATAAAAGGAAAATTGCCTTTTTTATTCAAAAGGGGTGGGATTTGATTCATTTCAGTTGGCTTGCAAAAGGGGTTAGGACCACAAAGGTAATTTTCTTTAGAAAAAAAAATGAAGACAGGTAGATTTCTTTTATACCCAATTTTATTTTCACATGGAAGGGTAGTACATCATGAAAATTTAGTTTCTCATAAGAATATTACAATATGGGAGAACAAAAAAAAAAACACGATTTTTCTCGGAATAGTCCAAAGTGGATCTAACCCCTTTTGAAACCAAACTTTTCAAATATATCGTGTATTCTCAGATCTACAATATTTACACTAGATTTGATATTTGCCCTAGGATATTATTACCTATAGGCGTCAGCAAAGATTTGAAAAAAAATTGATGGACTTTGAGCTAAGTTGGATAGGGACTTAAGCCAGAGTGCAAACCAAGGTGTGGCAAGCTCTTTTTGACAGCCTTTCGTTAACAACACAAATGGATCGTCATGCAAACAATTTGAATTTTTCATAATTTGGTTGTTAAAATTGTGTGTGGTCTCTTATTGACTGTGTGTACTTATACATACATAGTCTCAAAATATACGTTTTCAGATATCTACTAATACTACAGAGAATAAATTGACCTATAATTGTATTTGTACACAGAAAATAACATGATTTGAGAGGAAAAGTAATTGTTTTGCTACTACTCGGTAACATAATTATTGCGGTATAAATGTATTGAGCATTTAAAGGTATTGTTTAACTTTTGTGAGCAGCCGATTTAAAAAATTCTCAAACCAAGATGAAACATGTGTACAAGTGCATGTATTAGAACCAATAAACCCTGAAAACAACCATTATTGAGGATGAAAAGCTAAAACTACAAGGCAAACCCCGATTTTGTAAATAGGTGTCTTATAGCGCACCTAAATAGTAAACATAAGTGTATGGGATGAAATTAAGATGGTGTTTCCGGTCACTTTATATTTCAATTTTTGAAGCACTTAATGATTATTTTCGAACACAATTTTTTCTGGGCTTCATTTTTGTAACATATCACAGACACAGGTGACAAGTGTGACCTAGCTCAGATTTTTTAGAAGTCAAACCAATGTTAACCAATCACTTAAATCAGCATGTTGTCATTCAAATGGGTAGATGGGTCAGGAAACTGGGCAGGTAGGAGTAGGTAAGGACTCGAGATGGCTCAATTGCTTCGTATATTCTTTAAAAGAAATGCAATTCTGTAATGCTTGATATCACTGGCGTAAAGATGGGGAGGAAGCTTGGGGGTCATGCCCCCCCCCCAAAAAAAAACACATCTCTCTACAAGACAAAGGAAAAAAAATATAATCTTATTTTGTACAAGCTTTTGCTTCCAAGAACACTTTTCCCCTTCAAAATGTTTGGTGTCATTACGCCACTGTTAACACAGCAAAAATTTGGGTGTTAACTTGTGTACATATAGAGGACCACATCAGTCATTTTACACCGGTGTTAAAACTTAAATTGACAGTGCTAGTTTAAAGGTAAAGTCCACCTCAGGAAAATGTTGATTTGAATCAATCTTAGAGAAAAATCAGACAAGCACAACGCTGAAAATTTCATCAAAATCGGATGTAAAATAAGAAAGTTATGACATTTTAAACTATCGCTTATTTTCAACAAAATAGTTATATGAACGAGCCAGTTACATCCAAATGAGAGAGTCGATGATGTCACTCACTCACTATTTCTTTTGTTTTTTATTGTTTGAATTATACAATATTTCAATTTTTACGAATTTGACGATTAGGACCTCCTTGCCTGAAGCACTAAATGTTAAAATAATGGAATTCCATGTGTTCAGGGAGGAATGAAACTTCATTTCACATGACAATGACGAGAAAATAAAAATATTTCATATGTCATATAATAAAAACAAAAGAAATAGTGAGTGAGTGATGTCATCAATTCTCTCATTTGGATGTAACTGGCTCGTTCATATAACTATTTTGTTGAAAATAAGCAAAACTTTAAAATGCCATAACTTTCTTATTTTACATCCGATTTTGATGAAATTTTCAGTGTTATGCTTGTTGAATTTTTCTCTTTATGTTCAAATCAAGGTTTTGTTGGGGTGGACTTGTCCTTTAATACCTACAGGTGTTATTACAACACCTTTGGTTGTTATAATTACACTCTCTGGTGTTATGTTCAATCTCTAGGGTGTAATTTCAACACCACATGGTGTGGTTCTCTTAACACCACATGGTGTGGTTCTCTTAAAGGGGAATCCAACCTTGGTCATAAAATGTAGTGTTGGAAAGGAGAAAAATAGATAAAACAGAATGGTGAAAGTTTGAAAGAAATTGGACCAGCAATAAGAAAGTTATGGCTGCTTTAAAATTGAAATCCCTATGATTATGTAGATTTCAAATTGGCAACTGGGTAAGTAAATTATGACAAGAGGCAAGGACAACTTTCCCATAGGCCATGTACTTAATTATCAGGGATTTGTGGTTTTCTCCTAACTGCCCATTCCCCTGGGGCAGTAATCTAAATATAACCCTGGTAGTATATTGTTTTATGTCCTCATGAAAGAAAAAATAAAATTTGAAGTAAAACATTTGAAAAAATGACATATTAGCCATTTTATGTATTGGAGTACATGGAAGAGTAGTCCTTGCCTTACATCACTGTGACATCACATATGTGGCCAATTTGCATTCTCCATGGATCTAGGGATTACCAATATTCACAACTTTAAAAAAATCATAACTTTCTTATTATTTGTCAGATAGTGTTCAAACTTTCACCTATCAACTTGTCTGATTTTTCTTATTCCCCTAAGAACAAGTTTTTATTTGGGTTGGATTCCCCTTTAACACCAGCTGGTGTCAGTTTTAATGGAGGCGCGATCGCTTAGTCGGTAGAGCGGTGGTTTCGGATTCCGGTGACCATGCAGGGTTCGATTCCCAAGTGGTGCGCTATTGCCGTTTGGTAAGGCATGTATCCTCATTACCAGGTCCCTCGGAGAGGACCTTAAGCCGTTGCCCCCCAGGTTGCCTGCTCACAAGCATTTGTGCTTTCTTAACAGTCAGGTAAAAAAAACCTCGGTATTAACACCACAGTTTTTATAGTGTATACTGTTGGTCACATATGCAGTGCCTCGGCATGCATGCACTTGATATAACCAAGGTTTCAAATGAGATGGAGTAACAGCAAACAAAATCCCTTTGAACAAGGTTCGAAGCCGCCAGCAGAAAGCATGTCAGGCATGCACTTTTCTCAACATCTCTTGCAATTGTGTAGACAAAATGACTCCGCAGCTATAGGTCATATTTAAAGGGAAATATGTTATTGTGATGATAATTACTTTTTCGCCGCATCTTGGTTTGGTAATGTGTTGTACATAATGTGGAGGCATGCGAAAATTAATTCTGCAATATGTCCTGAAATATGACTCAAATTCACTAGACTGGGTATGTGCGAGCACTCATCTGGCATATACAACAATGAATTACAATATTCCACCGACCAAATTTGAAATTTTCATTCGCCGCAAACGATCGGAAAAGTGTTAAAATCTGGTTTCAGAAAAGGTAAAATTCTTACTTTTGTCACTAATTAAAGGTTAATTGATATAATCTGGGCAAATATCTCGGCGCAATATTGGTTATTAGTGCCTTGCCATACATTCAAATTTCAGTTTGTTTATTAATATGAAAGATGGAAAAATTTACACAAACGGATATTCGTAACATTTCACTCCTCTGATTTCTTCGCTGAAACTGGCGGCTTCGAAGGCGGACATCAAAAAGGTCCTTACTGCCGTTCTTTCTTCTGCTTGAATAAATTTGTTGCCTGTTGGATCTCAAGTCACAGAATCTTCTTGATATAACGTACGTCGAATTGTGTGACAGCCCTAAAGGAAAATTGCTTGAAAGGAATGTAAGGTGTGGTATAACAATAACCATGCAAGTCCAAAAACAAGAATGTGCATTTTGCGACAGTATTTAAGCATGGACCTATACAGGGATTGTCCAGCCAATGAATGCTTGTTGAGAAGTAGTTTATCTGCTATTGAAAATATTTGCAAATAAATAATAGATTTAGTGTGAAAAATTGTCATTAACACTCTCCCATTCTAGATTAAAATTGTCATAACACCCTACCATTCTGAATTTAATATTTAAAGAAAGATTTAGACATCCCAGAGGTCAATCGCACAATGGGGATCCTTGAAGAGGCTCCGCGTGCAATTGTGTGTGTGTATGTGTGTGATTGAGTTTTCACGGACAGATGAATAAAATCAATAAATAAAATACAACTGCACTACCATAACCGTGATAAAAAATGAAACCACACACACATACCACAGACCTTGAGGTCAATGCACAAAAAAAAAAAAATGAAACGTTCGGACAGGCTATTTACCATATTTACGGATTATCGGCGCAATGATTACCAGATGGGGGGGGGGGGGCTATATCTCCAGCCAATCCGGCCAAACCCTATATCCATAATTCCATATATCCACAAAAGTGGCATTTTTGTCTCGCCTGCATAGCAGTGTGAGACTATAGGCGCCGCTTTTCCGACGGCGGCGGCGTCAACACCAAATCTTAACCGAAGGTTAAGTTTTTTAAATGACAGCATAACTTAGAAAGTATATGGACCTAGTTCATGAAACTTGGCCATAAGGTTAATCAAGTATTACTAAACATCCTGCCTGAGTTTCATGTCACATGACCAAGGTCAAAGGTCATTTAGGGTCAATGAACTTAGACCATATTGGGGGAATCAACATCAAAATCTTAACCTAAGGTTAAGTTTTTGAAATGTCATCATAACTTGGAAAATATATGGACCTAGTTCATGAAACTTGGACATAAGTTTAATCAAGTATTACTGAACATCCTGCATGAGTTTCACGTCACATGACAAAGGTCAATCATAACTTTGAAAGTTTATGGATCTGATTCATAAACTTGGACATAATAGTAATCAAGTATCACTGAACATCCTGTGCGTATTTCAGGTCACATGACCAAGGTCAAAGGTCAATGAACTTTGGCCGAATAGGGGGTATCTGTTGAATCATAACTTTGAAAGTTTATGGATCTGATTCATAAAACTTGGACATAATAGTAATCAAGTATACTGAACATCTTGTGCGAGTTATAGTAGTTTTCAAAGTCAGCACTGCTGCTGTATTGAATCGCGTGATGCAGGTGAGACGGCCAGAGGCATTCCACTTTTTTGTTAAATCATTGAGATGTTTTTATATTTCACATTATAATTGACGGTGCCAGACATCCCCCTGTAAAAATGGTATGTTATGTTGCATTGTATTTTAACAATGACATGAAACTTTCCATCTGATTTATTTTAATAAATCTAATCAATTTAGATATGTCATTGACTTAAAGTTTTTAGTACAATTTTTTTATTATTCTTACTCGCTCGGATAAAAATCCAATAATTTTAACTTGCACCAAATCAAGTCTTCATTCTCTGTTTTCCCTTATAACTATATATGCAAGTGTACTACAAGTAATACAAATTTCAATATCAAAGAGCTATCACGACCTTTTACACGATATGAAATTTGTTTCAATTTCGCTTTAATCTACATATTTCGTCGAAAAGAATATTTCTTTCATATTCAAAGAAGACATATGATATTAAGCATGTTAAGTTTGTATTTATCTCTTTTCATTTGTTGATAACTTAACTTCATCAGGGAAGTGTTGACTTCATTATGACACGTTGGCATAAACAAATAGGAAATCATTTCCTTATCAAAAAAGCAGACATATTGATAACTAACAAAATACATGATTACTAAATCGTTTATGAATCCACATCCAAGATAATCCAAGATAATATACACGGCCCAAATCATATATCGTAGGTCGACATTACGTCATCATTTCAGGCGGTCCTAATCTTAGGTTAACATGATTTCAGGACACGTAATTTGAATAAAGGTTGTTGATGGGAAAGTATTGCTGAAAAATCGACGTATACGGCCCAAATATATATACCATAGGTCGACTCGACATTACGTCATTATTTCACGCAGGTCTAATATCAGTTTAGCATGATATTAGAACACGTGGTTTAAATATAGGTCGTTGATTGGAAAATACTGCTGCAAAATCGATCAACTTCAAGTTCACTAACAATCTGCAAGATGAGGCTTAATATCCTTCTATGACTATACATGGGCATTGAGGTGGTTTCTCTCACTGCATTTTTACATGCAGGCGTTTGGCTTAGCATTTATGTTGTTTTGAAAAATAAGATGAAATGTATTTTTCGGAGATGGTTTTCTTTAATAAAGGTAAAATTCAATGTTGTATGTACAAACTATAAAACGTACGCGATTCAGTCTTTGAGCTGCTTAAAACCTTTAATGAATTGAATTGTAAGATAATTCAGCACATGGGTGATATACATACAAGACCAGCGATGGTATTCCACGCTCACTATTTATTTTGTATAAATATGCTGCTGCTACTACTATATACTACTACTACTACTACTACTACTACTACTACTACTACTACTGCTACTACTACTACTACTACTACTACTACTACTACTACTACTACTACTACTACTACTACTACTACTGCTACTACTACTACTACTACTACTACTACTACTACTACTACTACTGCTACTGCTACTGCTACTGCTACTGCTACTACTACTACTACTACTACTACTACTACTACTACTACTACTACTACTACTACCACTAATACTATTACTATACTACTGCTACTACTACTACTACTACTACTACAACCACCACTACTACACTTATAGTACTCCGACTCCTATTACTACTCCTAAATTGCTACTCCTACTTCTTCTACTTCTACTACTACTACTACTACTACTACTACTACTACTACTGAATGCTGCTCCAACTACTACTACTACTACTACTACTACTACTACTACTACTACTACTACTACTACTACTACTACTACTACTACTACTACTACTACTACTACTTCTACTACTACTACTACTACTACTACTACTACTACTACTACTACTACTATTACTACCACTACTATACTACTACTACTACCAATATAGCACTACTGCTGCTACTATACTTCTACTACTACCACTACTACTAGTAGAATTACGACTATACTACTCCTACTTTTATTACTACTAATACTCCTACTTTTACTTCTACTACTACTACTACTACTACTCCTCCTACTACTACTTCTACTACTGCTACTACTACTACTACTACTACCACCACCACCACCACTACTACTACTCCTACTTTTATTACTACTACTACTCCTCCTACTTTACTTCTACTACTACTCCTATACTTTTACTTCTACTTCTACTACTACTACTACTACTACTACTGCTACTACTACTACTACCACCACCACCACCACTACTAGGGCCTACTACTCCTACTTTTATTACTGCTACTACTACTTTTACTTCTACCACAACTACAACCTTTTTTTCTTTAGTTTTACTACCCCTTCTAATATAAATGTGAAATGTTATCAAGAACATGGAGAGGAATTATTTTAATTCAAGTTCTTTCTTTGATGCAATATTCTTCGTTTGCTATTACCAAGGAAGCTTCTTGCTATTACGTATATATTGAGGGCTGAAAATTGACACTATATAGGCCAAATGTATGTTATTGTGAGAGTATAGAGTGAATTATAATCACATGTTTTTCATTACCGAAGCTACAAGCCAGTATTTTCATCAAATTCTTTTTTCACATGTGGATAAGTGCAACATTTTTAACATAGGTTTTCCGGAGGTTTTCACGATACGATTATGACGATCTGGAAGCGGAAATTGACATGAAGCAGGAAATAACGGTCAACACACAGCAATGAGAGCTTATTGACTCCTTTCGTGTTATTTAATCTATTTTTTCCTCTGTCTGTTGTTTATCTTCAGTTGATGAACTTTGAACACAATGATCATTACAGACCAAATAGACCGTATAATACCGTAACAAACGATCACATTTCATTCTCCATTCCATTCTTATTCGCAATACACGTTGGAAATTAAATCAATTTTATATTCATTTTCAGCCCATCTTTATTACCTTCATTCATTATACCATAAAAGGAAAATAAAACCGTTTGTCAATAAGTTTATATCGTTTTACGTATATACATGTATAATGAGTGTCAAGCACCGGCGAGCGCGAGCTCGATCGAAGATTAATTGTTGAATGGGTGTGAGAGCACCCCACACATGCAGGCACCCAACATCCTTCAACAACCCCCCCCCCCCCCTCACGATAGCTCACTCTACACTACTTCACTCTAATATTTTAGAGGAAACAAAATAAAAACCCCACCCTCACTCTTGTTCTTCTGCATGCACACCGATCCCCCCCCCCCCTCCTTCGGATCACCCCCAATATACCTCATCCTGCTCCTCCGATTTTACCCTAGTTCACCGACACTCTTCATCAAACGGCAACCACCACCATTTGACATACCCCAACGCTCCTGCACCTAGGTCAAGGGGTGGATCCAGGGGGGGGGGGATTTCAGCCATATTTTCCCCGATCTTCCGCTCGAAGTTGATTTTTGTTTGTTAATTTGAATTTAATTATTGAAGTAATATTGTAATAATCCAATAAGCCTTAATAGAGCGCGAAATATGTTAATGTTATAGCATGAAACTGGACATTTCGAGCAGTTTTCTGATAATGAATAGGATGCATGAGTTAATAATATATTTTCAACAATCAATGCGAGCGCAAAATACCGAGCCGAAATTTTGCTTACTGTCAGGAAATGGGTATTTTAAGTAGTTTGTTGTAGAATTAATAGTGTGATATTCGTACATAAATCGATCACTAATCAAAATGCAAGCATGAAGCGCTGACTGATACGTTTTGACAATCAGACCTGAATAAGGATATTTTGAGAACTTCATGGAATACACGATAGCAATAGGTACTTGACAAATCATATTTTGCGAGCGCGCAGCGCGAACAGAAAATGTTAATTTTCAGACCATAAAACTGACATTTTTACAGAGCACTTTTTAAAACTCAAATATAATGATGAAATTTCGATTTCCGAGCTAAAATATGTATTGACTTAAAAAATTGAACTTGATATTTCAAGCTCCATATTGAGCAAGATATGTTGTATCGTGACGTGAAAGATTTTTTTTCCAACTCTCCCCTTCATTCTATTCACTCTTCTTCCTCTTTTTTCTCGTCATTTTTTCCCTTCTTTTTTCTTTCTTTCCCCCTTTCCCCCATTTTTTGCTCCTAATAGGGGGACTTGAGGCACTTACCCCCCCCCCCTGGAGCCGCCTGTGGATGATGTCACATATATATGAGAAAAGGATATACCCCCTCTCTTCTCTGATATTCCAAGTAGAGGAAAAAGGAGGAAGAAAGAAACACAAAGATGAAAATGAAAGTATGAATTTCTATTAATATAATTCAGTTTATAAATGTTAATGATTTTTTTATTGCATGTTGGGACCCTGCATGCCTACAAGCAATTCTAAGGTTATCCCTCCATTAATGGAGGCCCCATTTATCATAGACCTATCATATTGAAATGTATGCTAAATTTAAAAGATGGAAATGAATGAACTGAAATCAAAATTGAAGTAACAGGAAGATGCGAAGGGCTGCGCTGTGTAATAATACCTATAATCAGAAAAAAAGACTGGCCTATATTTCACAGTCAGACCAACACAAACCGATTGATCGGTGGTTTGTTATTGAAACATTAATTTGAAGGAGAAAATGACGTCACGATGCATGGACGAGGTCATCTCGAGCGATAGCTGCATTCTGCAAATCTTCAACGTTGGCTCGACCATCGACATATCATAATATAATAGCAGACCCCTTTTTTCACTGATCAATGACAGATAATACGGCTCCCTTCTCAATCTCAAAACATTTTAAGCAAAATAGGTATTGATCATATCCGATTATGCATGCATTGTATAGTACTCGATCACAGCTCACTGAATAAGCACAGATATCGTACGAGTGGACAGTGTCAACACAAGAGAGAGTGCGGATAGAGTGAGAAAAGGTCCCGCTACCCGTTCATATACTACATACATGCTATTTTGCTGATATTGAAATGAACAGAAACCGTCCATAGTACATGCAGTAATGATAGCTTACCGCCAATTCAGCAGTCATTCCAAATCCCTTTGGTCGGTTTGCCATGGTGATTTTTCTTCCTTCTTTGTGAAGTTAGATTCAGTATAATTATACGTAGGTCTAGCTGGTCAAGTCAGTGCCGTTGCTGCGTGTTAGAAACTACCTGTTTCCGAATACCGGGGGTGGGCGTGGCGATAACTGTTCGCTCGGCTCCCAGCTGTAGTGCAGTGCTGTACAGTTGATCCCGGGCAAGCAAGGTCACTCAACAAGTACTTCGAATGACGTCACAATAAGACATATCGGGTATCGGTTGTAAGTAAGTTATCAGTCTACTGGGCAAACCCTTCACTCGAGTTAAGGGTCTGAATGAATCAGAATCAGGGTACTAATGGATAATTCGTTTTTCATACCCGTTCAGCGTACAGCGAAAACGGAAATCAGTACGTGGTTCGGTCTTTGAAAACAAAAAACGAAATCACAGCGTGAAAAACCGTGCTGTGATTTCGTTTTTGTTGATCTAAAACAGAATATTAAAATCAGAAACGTTTTGGGCTCTTTCTGATTTCTCATTTTATATTTGTGTTTTTATGTATCGAAAACAAAATCAGAACACGCTTTCCGCTCTGTGATTCCGTTTGGAAAAACGGAAACAGCGAAGACGAGATCAGAGACTCCCTTTTCCACTTCCTGCACCGTGATTTCGTTTTTTTTTATTTGAATGTGTCATGCCTTATGTATGCGTGGGGTGTTGACACACTTTTGTTGATCAAAGTTTCAATCGGGGTCTGCAGACTACGTGATGACGCTGTCTCCTGAATTCCGATTTTTGAGTTTCTAAAGCCCCCGTCACACTTATTCCGAATCAAGCAGAATTGGCCGGAATGAAAGGACTATTGTTTGACCACCAGTTGGTCATTTAAAACTACTTCGAACACCGTTCGAAATTACCCCTCGAATGTTTTGAACATGACCAAAACCTTCTGGTCGGCCAAAAGATATGACAAAAATATTTCGAATGCACTCAGAATGCAGTCAGAATATTTAGAATGCGCCGAGAATGTCCAAGAATGTAGCACGAATTATCAATCTGACTCAATTGCGGTTCATTTTGACTAGTGTAAGATTCACCTGGTCAATTTGAATAAATAAGTTCCTCTCAAAAATGTTTAGATTTTTTGAATATTTGTTTCGTTCCAGTTTCTGCTTCATACCTGCTGATTCCGAATAAGTGTGATGGGGGCTTAAATAAATTACCCAGATTTGTTTATCGAGGCCATGGATGTCAGTCCCCGGTGCAGGGGCGGCAGAACAAAGTTAAAAGTGTGTGTGTGGGGGGGGGGCACAGGGATAAGAGGGCACCATTTCTTTCCAAAAGGGCACTATCTAAAAAATAAAATAAAAAAACAGTGGCATAATGAGCCCAAAAAATGAGGGGGATAGATATTTCGTATCATGTAAATTTATAGGAAGTTGCGAGCAAAGCGTGTGAGCAAAAAAAAATCGAAATTTTCATGACAAAACTCCAATTTTATGACAGATTTTGCCAATTAATATCATATTTCACCCTTCTCTCTTTCCTTTTCTCCTTTTTTTTCTTGGTAGTGAATGATTTGGGGAGGAGGTAAGAGCCACCAAAGCCCCCCCCCCCATATGTACGACGTCTGCGTATTTACCCCACTCACATGACTCATGAAACTTTGATAAGGCACGTAGGATTTTCCTTACAAATTTTTTTTCCTTCATGAGGAAAATAAAAATTAGTCCTGTTTCAAAGGAGCACTTGTTACCACATAAAATGGGTCCTTATCTGGTGAAAATATGAGAAAGGGCACCTATAAGAAGGCAAAGGGGAACTTGCAAACGGCACAAAACGGGTAAGTAATCTAGAAAATAATATCATATTTCAACCTTCTCGCTTTCCTTTTCTCTTTTTTTTCTTGGTCGTGAAAATTTGGAGAAGGGGCAAGAGCCTCCCAAGCCCCTCCCCCATATGCACGATACTGATTATCTACCCCATTCACATGGCTCATGAAACTTTAATTGGGCAAGTAGGATTTTCCGTACACTTTCTTCAAAAGTGACAAACATAGGCGGATCAGGAGGGGTCAAGTGGCCCGGGCCCCCCTAAAAGGAAAAAAAAGTGGAAAGAAGGGAAAAACAAAAAGAAGGAAAAAGAGAGGAGAGAAAAGTGGAAACGTATAAGAAGAGGAAGACGAGAGTCTGGAATAAAATAAGATGAGGAAAGATGAGGGAATTTAAAAAAAATTCGCTCGCGCTTCGCGCTCGCATTGCCTCTTAGGTGACTTACATATCTTACTCAATACTGAGCTTAAAATATCAAATTTTGAAGTTGATATATAATACATATCTAATCTCGGAAATCGGACTTTCATTATTTTCTTTGATTTACAACTTGATTTTTAAAAGGTGCTCTGTAAAATGTCTGTTTATGGTATAAATATTAACATTTTCTGCTCGCACTGCGCGCTCGTAAAATTTTGATTAATCAGGTACGTATTATTTTCGTGTAATCCATAAAGTTTTTAAAATATATCCCTTTTCAGGTCTGATCGTCAAAACGTATCAGCTAGCGCTGCACGCTCGCATTTTGATTGGTGAGGTACGTATATCTCAATATATATTTTATAAAAAACGACTTAATAAAATCCCCATTTCATGACAGTTTATCAAAAATTTCGGCTAGCAATTTACGCTCGCATTGATTATTGAAAATTTAACTCATGACCTTTATTCATAATAGCTTCATAATAGCAGAAGTACTTTAAATATCCAGTTTTTAGGTCATAAGATTAACAGATTTTTTGCTCTCATGAGGCTTATTAGATTAATAAATAAGATATTAATTTAATAATCGAATTGTCCCTTTTTTTCAGAATGGAATATCAACAGTTTTCATCTCGCGCTTAGGAAGAGAAATAGTTATTTCATATGATGACAAAATGTTCATAGGGTCCATTTCAATGAGAGTGCGAAGCTCGAGCTAAATTTTGTGCACTAAACCTAAAAATTGAACATCAATAATGATAATAACATACATTTATATAGCGCCATCTATCTAGAGGCGCATTGTTTTGTATTCTATTGCTTGTATTTTTCATTCTTAACAGTTTTTGTTAGCATGAACATGATAGGTATGTAATCAGACAATTGCTATCGCGGGCGCAAAGCGCGAGCTAAAATATTGTGATATTCCGACTCAAAACTGGACAATTTAAACACTTTTTGTAATCATGAACAGAATGGGTATGATGCGAGCGCAAAGCAAGAGCGAAAATCTTTTCATATTTTGACCTAAATTTGGTGATTCTAAGCACTGATTGTAATCATGAACAAGATGCAAATATCTCACCAACCAATTTATTCGATATTGCAAATATATAAGGCGGGAGCTGAAAATATTTGATTTACTTGCCTAACTGGGATTTTCCAAGGACTGTTTTGATGGTTTTCACGCTGCATTTCCTTAATCCCATATTATCTTCTTTCGATTCACACTGTCTTTCTTAACCCGATACTAATGATTATTTTGTCTGTGTCAATGGTCATGATGGTAGTCTAGTGTAATGATGGTTCTGTGAGATATGAAATACCAAGCCAGTTCGTAGTTCCTTTCTGCGCATGATCAAAAGATTCTACGCATGATCAGAAGAAGGTCATTTGTACTAAAGTGACATGGCGCTTTAAAATCTAATGAGATAAGCACCAACTTTGATGTCTTGATTATTCAAACATACTTTTGAATTGTCGTTTTCATTTACATCCACAAAAAACAACAATGCTTCCACGAACGACTGGTATTTCACAGTTTGTCAAGTACATTGTGCAACATGCTAAGATATGTATTCAAAGTAGGAATGCAACAAATACCTTCATAAGTGTTCATTGGTGTACTATTCTAGTCACCTGGTCTATTCCATTTCTTCATCCTGCTATGTAAGGCAAGCTTACGTAATATCTTGCTTTGAAATCTGCCTATCATGATGAAAGAAATGAAAGGTCATTTGACCAAAATTGCCCATGAAGTACGAACTGGTCTATTAATACCCATGCATGTTTGTTTGGTTTGGTTGTTATGTGTTCGCTTGTGCAGAGGTGTGTTTCATTCCATGTTAATGTTGATGCTAAGGTGCATGAAAATAATTAAAAGAAACCGCTAAGAAACTCACTCATCACCACTGAAAAAGAAAAGTGACTTTTAATATTGTATCATTTTGCAACTTTTGAATTTTGACCTTGCCCCCACATATAAATAAACTACACCTCCATGTGAACCATAATCACATCCTGTAGGGTATCATTTTAAAGAAAATTAAATGATCTATTCATCGATATTAATTAGACATAATATTTACTAAAAGTCGATGAGGAATTGTTGGTCAAAGTCAAAAGAAACCACTGAGAAACTTACTCATCACCACGAAAAAAAGAACAGTGACTTTCAATATTGTGTCATTTTGCAACTTTTGAATTTTGACCTTGCCCCACATTTCAAAGCACTGCACCTCCATGTGAACGATAATCATATAATTTAGGGTATTAAAGAGAATTAACTGTTCTATTCATTGATATTTATTACACATTGATATTTCCTAAAACCGAGGAGGGATTATCGATCAAACTCAGATTTCCAAACTTTTTTTCGAGGACTGTTGGTGGTAAGACCCTTTTCAGATTTTCCTGTTTTGGAGCCGGAGGTTCGCCATTGTCGCCTTGCAGTCATGGTAACGCGTCTTAGATGCGTCTTTTACAGTGCGCTTCCTCCACCTTAAGCGCGTTGATTTCTTTGAAAGGTGAGTTTCACAATCCGTATGCTCATGAACAGACGTGTTTTTCACGACTGTTTCAGAAACGGATTTTGAATTCTCTTTTTTTGTCACATCATAGGCACTGACGAAGAGTGTGACTTTACCTTTCATTTTTAGGGCTATGCGCCTTTTAAAATCTACTATTTATTTCTACGGCATTTTCTAAACCATTTGTGATTATTTCATTCCATATGCCGAAACAGACTATTTTTGTTATATATAATATATATATATGTATAATTAAAGTGGGAATGTTCTGCTCAGAGTTGGTCCAATGAATAGTTAAAACAGAAATATATGTTTTATATATATATATATATATATATATATATATATATATATATGTATATGCACACACACGCACGTATACAAAATCATTGGCGGCGGAACCCAAAGAATTTAAGGGGGGGGGGGTCTACCTGAAAAATTTGGGATGGACACAGGTAAAAATTTGGACAAGCAAAAAAAAAGGTTATCAAGCAAAATTGTAGGGGGGGAACCCAAAAACGTTATTTATGGGGGACGCAGTAAACGAAATTGACAAGCAAAAATAAAAAGAAAGAAATAAAATGATCAACAGGAAATATGTACAATACATACAGGAGGGACAGCCCGGGGGGGGGGGCACTTACATTGACGAGTGGATACCATGCGCGACCAAAAACACGTAAAAAGGATGTCTTTTTCACGATAGGGCACGTTAAGTACGTAACGTGATAAGGGTGTCAAAAACACAAAAATAATGAAAAAAGGGTATCTATTTCGCTAGGAAAATTACGTGTTTAGGGTCGAATTTGCGGGGATGATAAACCAAAATTAAAATGTTGTATAAAGGATTCCCTTTTGCCCCAATACTTCGTGTTTAGAGTCCGATTTGCGCGAGGTGTAGAAGGTGGGGTCGTACTAAACCAAATAAGGTAAAGCCGACGACCGAAGGACCCGTAACAATAAAACATTTCTGTACTTGTTTAGGGGTTCATTTCAGGGATATTTGCCAAGAGTATCGTTTTGTTTCTAATACTTGTTAAGGGTAGGGTTTCACACGCCCATACTTGTTAAGGGGTGCATTTTCAGAATATGGAAAATACGTGTTAAGGGTGCTTTTCGAGACCCCATGGTCGCGCATGGTATCCACTCGTGAATGGAAGTGGCCCCCCGGGAGTGACAGCTTATCATCACAATCCAATGACAAATGAGAAAACTCGCTCAACCGAAGGTCTGTGCTGATTCGTACTTGCCTCCACATAAAGAAGAAGAACAGAGAACCACCGGATCATGAAATGCAACCATTACCGCCAACCGAGGACTCCACTAACTTCAGTGTTCTGATGAGCTGCCCGTGATCGAGGTGTGAAACCACCCGGGGAGCGTTTCATAAAAGGACTTGTCCAACGTTTTATCCGACATGTACAGTTTTATCCCACAGTTACTATGGTAACAGTGCCTCTCAGCCAATTATTATCAAGGCAAGTTGTCAGACCTGACAACTTGTCGGACGAAAATGGAAAATGTTGATGAAATTCTGATGCTCCAGAAGCCAGAGGTGAGAGGATTTTTTTTATTATTAATGCAACTACTCATAATAATATCACCACTACTACTGCTACTAGGCCTGGTACTACTATAGTAGATAATAACATCAATAAAAAAACAAAACCAGAGGTGAAGCTGGAACGCAATTCTAGTTTCTAACAGTCGAATCAGTCTTTCGTGGGCGTATAATGTACTTTTTTAAATACAGCATTATTTTGTTGC
Organism: Lytechinus variegatus; assembly: GCF_018143015.1. NCBI lineage: Eukaryota > Metazoa > Echinodermata > Echinoidea > Temnopleuroida > Toxopneustidae > Lytechinus > Lytechinus variegatus. The sequence goes on from NC_054750.1 coordinate 8,593,148, forward strand.
ATTGTCTGTTTCTCGCAAACTCGATAGGGTTTCATACTAGTCAAGTTAAAATTTTTAAAGGGAACCCACCAGGCGCGGTTCTAAACCATTTCATACTTTCATAGCGGTAGACTTGAGCAAGGAGTTAGGCCTACCTGCCTGACTAGAGGGAGTGGATCGACGGTCTGGCAAGAAAATGGTAAATGCCGGGCCAACCCGTCCGCCAATATTGTGAGATTTAGACCCAAAACCAGGAAATTTGATCCACTTTTTGTAAGCACGATTGTAACCAAAGATACTTTAATTTTGTTCAAAGTCTTGCCTCAAATTTTATCAAAAAGAGAATTTTTTCATATTGGTTGGTTCATATTCGAACCCCAAACCTTGCCGTGATTGTATGCGCAAGGATTATCCCAGTTATGATGGTTACCATTGGTTACACGGGCCGTTGTCAATTATGCTATACTATTTTGACGCCGGAGAGAAAAATTGGTTGGCATGGTAGGAGAAAAAAATCGTAAACGGGCGACAAACCAACAAAACACTTTAGAACTTCATTATTTTGACATTCATTATGTTTTACTTTCTTACAATAAATTTATTCGCTGACATTCATTCATCATTATAGAACTGCAATAAACATGTACAGCAACGGTGTTGTTTTATCATATTTTTTTTTAGCAGGATGGATGTTTTTCTCAGTATCATGAGCAAAAGCGACGGGGACGGATTCTACAACAGGGAATATCTATTGAACATGCTCTTCAAATCACATGCAATGAACTGCTGAGAGGTCTTTGTCGAAAATTGGTGAAACGAGGCAGCTGTTCGTCGTCAGATTGTGAGCTGATGGAAAATTGCGAAAATGTCGTTTGTCCAGAGTCCTGAGGAGTGTTTCATCGGCATTTTTGTCCGTTAAATTGTCAGATCTGACAACTTTCCTTGATTTTGATTGGCTTAGAAGCACAGTTCCTATGGTAACTGTCGGATCAAATGGGACTTGGATAAAACGTCCGACAAGTTCCTTCATGAAACGCTCCCAAGGACTGAACTACTATTTTGATTCACCGATTTTCGACGACCTCATCATTAAAGGAAACCAGAACCCAAGGAGAGTATCAATCTTTTTGGAAAGAGTAAAATGAGAGGAACAATTGTAAAAAGTTTCATCAAAATTGGTCATGAAATAAGCAAGTTATGGACGTTTAAAAAATCTTGTTATACTTTCTATGGGGATCCTCAAATTGGCAAACGTGCTTCAAAATTGCTGATTTTGTGGACAACTCTAAATTTGATTTGTACACAAATGTTATGATTTTCCCCTTTATTTTACATATATTATATTATCTCCTGACCTGGACATATTTGGTGTGAATTTTATTTTCCCATGATATATGTTGTGCTCAGAAGGAGGCAAGATGCAATTTGAAAGATAATTAGGAAAATCTGAAAAATTGTGTACAAAACGAATGGTAAGTTGTCCACAAAATCAGTCATTTTGAAGCACGTTTGCCAATTTGAGGATCCCCATGGAAAGTGCAAAAAAGACCTTTTAAACGTTCATAACTTGCTTAATTCATAACCGATTTTGATTTTTTTTTCATTGTTCCTCTCATTTTACTCTCTCCAATAAGATTGCTATACTCTTCTTAAGTTTTGGTTTCCTTTAAGGGATTTTGACAATGGATTTTCTATGTTGTAGAATCCGTCCCGTCGTGACTGCGAAACTCCCTTTTCATCGAAATCAATGATTCTTGGGTGGAGCTTTGCTTTGACACCTCACTATAGTGACATCTGTTGTTTATATTACTGCAGTGCTCAAAGAATATCAAACAGTTTAATTGGGCATCTGTTTCAATTTCAGAGGTTGATAATTGAATCAATACATATTGCATTATTCTCGCTTTATAAAACACATGCTTAAAATGCATGTATATGTAATGTAAAAATAAACGGAAATTATCATGATCGCAAAATCTGTGTTGGTGTTTTATATTGTATTTCGTATTTTTCTCTTCCATCTAAGCCGACGCTGAAAGATATATACATATACATGGAGGATATTCTAGAGGGCAGTCATTTAGCCAATATTTTTGATATGTCGTTAATTCACATTCATGTTTGTATGTAATACCAAATCATAACTGACGATATTTTGTTATTGTATATTTTCTTCATATTTCTATTGTCAAAATATGTATCTAAATTATTTCTATGTTGACTGTATATAACTATTTTCCAAAAGAAACTTATCAAAATTCACAAGCGCACTACACAGATTCCACTCAGTCAAAATGAAAGAAAAAATTGACACAGGCTAAAGCTTTAATAATCTTCACTAAGCACATATCAATACTTACGAGATTGATTTAATCTCAAAGAGAGTGTAGCCCTTCAAATCAATAACATAAATATAATAACAAAAATAGAATACATTGGGCACGAATATTCCTTTTGTTTCCTTCAAAGAAAATTCCACCTGAAATCCCAATCATGTAAAAGAGCCTAATATGCTCTTTCATTTAATACCAAATTAATCATGGTAGTATTTATATTTCTGAAGATATAGTAAATTTTACGATGTATGGCAAGCAAACAAATTTCGCTGAATTCCATGGGTGTATGTAAACTTTTGGCCTAAACTGAATATCTTTTACATTCTCATTTATTCAAAATCAGTATAAAAGAGCACTGTCGGTTAAATGCCTTACTCACGCGAGCTCACAGGGATCGAACCCCGAACTTTCAACTTTGAGTGAAGAGTGGCCAATGTAGGTAAAAATGACATGTAGTGAATAGCTTTATACTGACCAAGCAGCTTTTCCCCCTCCCCTCTAATAAAAATTATTTCTATTATCATGCGAGTGGGCATGGCGACCTAACGAAAAAAAATCATATTTTCAAATTGCTTGATATTTTTTTATCCATATTATGCATCAGGGCGTGATGGGTTTTATCGATGTAGATGAAGGCATATGCGGCGGGGGGGGGGGGGCGTGTCCCCCCTAAATTTTGTGTGTTGATAACCCTTTTTTATGCTTTTCAAAAAAATTTGGTGGATAACCCTCTTTTTTTGCTCGTCAATTTTTTTTTCAAGCGTCCCCCTATTTTTTTTCCGTGATAACCTTTTTTTTCCTTTTGCTTGCCAAAAATTTTGGTGGTCCCCCCTCTACAATTTATGGCTTCCCGCCGCCAATGGATGGAGGCATTTAACCATATAGGACTGGTTACTAAGAAATGGGTTTGTGCTGTTACTCTCTCCAGGCGTTTTTGTAAAGACTTTGAACATGGCAGGAGATTGGGTTCTATAGTCAATGACACCGCTTAACAATATTAAGAGGGAATGTGGTGATAAGGAAGAAAATTTAAGTCAAACCTAGTATTTGGAGCACTTTATGAACTTCCAAATAAAATCAATGTACATCTGCAATATCGTTAACTTACTTAATAGGATACGGAACATGATCATTGCCCAGTATAACACCAAAGTCTACACAATATAGTATTCGGAGAATAAAGTCAAATCATTTATACATGTTGCTTCTATCATGAGGAGATCGCCATGAAAATATGGTTGGGGATGCGGCAAACATATCGATTTTACCTGCGCAATAATTTTGACAAAATGAAAAAAAATAATACTCCATTGCAAAAATGTGTTTGAATAAAACATCTGAAAGAGCCATAAACAGATAAAACCATCAACCTTGACATAAAAATAGTATTACATAGGCCTATATAAAATTGAAAATTTATCGGTGTGCTTCACGTGCAAAATCTGCATTATAATTTGGCGCGCGCCGCAATTTTTGGACATTGTCTTTAACCCCCTCTCGCCATTCGAAACATGGATTGGCACTCCTGACTTTATGTTTTAAAAAGTTTAGCCTCAAACAGGAAGTAAATAGCGACAGAGCCATTTCCTTTAAAAAATATCCTAAAGAATGACAAAAATTCGTAGCGCTTTTGACGAAACACGGACAGGTTTAGAGTTAAAACTTCTGTTTTATGGCATTATTCATGGTTGGTGGAGTACAGAGAGGTTAATTTGGGGAAAAAAAGTTGCAAGGTAGTCTACAATATTGCAAGAGATAGAGATCATTGACGTCCTATCTGCATTTAGATGATATTTTGCGAGGGAGCGTTTTTGGGGGGTGAGCGATTTTTTGAGGGGCTTCAGTCCCCAAAGCCCCCCCCCCAAAAAAAAAAAAAACGTGCCTGGACTGGAACTCAATTTAGATATTCACTGTAGATAAGCTCGTGTAAACTAACAAAATTGCCACATGATTAGATTTTCAATGAGAGACGAAAGCTTCAAGAGCCTAAGACTAATTTTCTTTGCAAGTTTACGATGCGATTATGTTTCATAATTATTTTGAAGGACAATGACTTTCTTTGATCTTCGACAACCTGAAAGACTATTTTTCGCGATAGTAGTCATGGGTTGTGTTTAATCAAGTGTGTGATAATGACTTTTCTATCAAGAGTACATGAGAGATGTCATTGCACTTATTTCTTAGTGATGATTAACACATCGTATTGGTTTCAATCACACATACAGCGATATGAGGCACTTTATAATCACCATTTGCCTATACAGTGCGTATCAAAAAAAGTTTAAACTTTGAAAAAGCCCTGGGAATTAAAAAATAAACAACATGTGAGTAATTTTTCACCTATAATTATGGGTTTGGGTCTCATCTATCCAATGAAAGTAAAAGTTTTGACAGAATGTTACACTTGAGTGAGCACTGTCCATTTTTGTAAAGCTCGCAGAAATCTGTTTGCGCAGAAATGCTTGTTTTCATGCTGTATCAAGTGGAAAGGGCGAAATCAAACTAATCCTGCGAAGCATTTCTCATAAATTTCCTTAGCACTTTTAGCCAATTGAAATAAAATGGATACATTCAAGCATTTTGTAACAATTTTGCCGCCCAAATTTGAAATTTCAACACCTAGTAAGCACAACCTTTACCCCTTTTTTGCCAGCTAGATCTGAGGACATAACTGAATCTGAACAAATTTTATATCAGACATCTCCAGCATTTTTTTACTAAGTTTTTATCATTTAAAGTTGGTTTACATTTCATTTTTCATTTAATACTTGTTTCTCCACACTTTTCCAAAGCTTGGCAATGATTAACAAAATGAAAATCAAGCCTAAGCCATTTCATGTAAATCACAGCTCAGTGTAAAGCAAATATCGTCACGATGGACTCGGTGTGTGGGGGAGTGGGGTGGGGCGCAATGCACTCTTCGAAGTGTTTTGGGCAAGGAAACAAGTTTAAAAGGTAAAAGATATCCTCAAATCAATTTTACTAGCTAATTTCCACGTGTTCTTCATGATTAAGGTCTACTTTTATTCGCATAACTATTTCAAAGTTCTGCGCAAATCATTTTTCACCAACTTTTCAAAAGTAAGTGGTGCTCACTCAAGCGGAAATATTTTTCGACAGTTTTATCATCACTTGCTTAAATGGATCTGTACCAATGCTAAAATGTGGAGAAATCGTCAGGATATTACAAATATATAATTTTACAGGATTTTTTCTAAGTGTAAACTTTTTTTTGATACGCACTGTATAGGCATTTCATCATCATTTCTTCATCGGCCTAACAATGCTATTTACGAAATCGGTGGAGGTGTACCGGAGGGTAATACATATCAAATAAATCAAAGGACAAGTATTCTTTTTTATTCATCAGGAGAAAAATTAAAATGCACCGATCTCATTCATCTTTTGATTCAAAGCTTTGCCACGTTTACCAATTAAAATAGTTGAGTCGGAAATTGGGGTTCCCGTGCACCATCATAATATATTTTTAATCCAACTATTTTGTATTGCCTGAAAGGTCTATTTAATGAATCCTGATGTTCCATTTGCCAAATCGTGTCCCATGGAGTTCAAATTGGGCAATTATTGTGGCCATCTGATGAAAATCAAATATTACCAATTTACTATAATGATATTTTCCACATACAATGGGAAAATCTTAAATGAATACACTTTTCACTATGCCAGTACTAATCGATTGCAATCGTTTTCTGCACAGTTCGATTACATGCCAAAATTTGCATGTTTTTGGTCAAAATTTTGCATGTGCATTTTATCTTTCTGTTTTGTAACAAACATAAATAACCTATGCAAAATATCAGCATCCGATACGAAAGAGGGTATATTAACAAGAATATTGATATGCTTCATGACAGTGACAAGGACCTCCGTGTCCTAGTCCCACTAAATATCGACTACAATGCGATCGCTGGCATTCCTTTCAAGAGAGTACAATAGACTAGATCGGTCTGGCACGCCTTTGTTGGTGTGACTAACACGCAGAAATGCATGTAATGTGCGTGGCGATGGAAAGGTACTTAGCTGGGTATGAGGGCAAAATGCGTTGTTACATGTTTAAGCAACTGCTATGTTAATGAAGCCTGTTGGAAAAGTAAGAGGAGGCATTGCTCTGCATATTGCATGCAATTTCGTTCGGGCACCTTAAAGCATAGTCCCGCAATAGCCCGTCGAAGGTACCCCACCATTATCCGTAGCTTGACTATCAAAATATCGTGCTTCTTGGAGCCCCTAACATGGCAAAATGGTGTTATGGCTTTGTAAAAACACCACTTTGATTTTCTTGAAATCACTTGGAGACGAAAGAGTAGACTTGTCTTTATCAGCTACATAAAATGCATAATAAGTATCGGCAAAGTAAAGCCAACCCCTCAGGGGACTACCGAAGTAACACCACCCTTTTTCGCATTTTGCCCATTTCTTGGAAAAATCGCCATTTTGGAGCCCCATGAAGGCAAAAGGCGTTTCTGTTTAGCAGTAAACACTCTTTTATTCTTTTGAAACCACTTGGAGACGAAAAAGTAGGTCTTACTCTATCAGCCAAACATAAATAAGTGCTGGTACAGCGAAGCCTACCCCCTCAAGGGGCTGCCGAAGTCACCCACCCCTTTTCCGTATTTTACCTATTTATGGGAAAATATGCCATTTTGGAGACCTCACTGAGGGGCAAAAAAAAAGCGTTTTTGCTATTTAGTAAAGTCACTTTTATTGTCTTAAAACCACTTGGGGACGAAATATTAGGTTTTGGACCATGTAATATCTTATCCTTGTTGGTGAATAGTGAAATTCACTATGAGAAGCAAGAGAGGCCGCAATTAAGCTCGATTGCAACTCTATTCTAAATATAAGTTTTGCATAATCTGGGTGAGTAAATTCATAAAACCTTTTTCCTTTATCTGTCATGGTGTCGATTGGCAATGACCATAATCAATCTTCCAGACCATAGAGAAGTAAGAAAAAAATGGCTGAATAGCTTATCGAGAAGGAGATTACATCCAAGATGATACATGAGTTCTTTTGATAATTTCGCTTTGAATATGACCGCAATTACATGCCCCGTTACATTTACCTCATTAGTTTGTTTCGATCATTGCGACGTGTATTAAAGATAAATCACTGTACAAGTAATAAGGGTTCAATGGGGCAAACAAAATAACATTAATTCTGTTTTTGCAATCATTGCTATTTATTCTACCGACCAAACAAAGTATAGACTTCATACAGCATTTGATTTGTGAGTTTCTGGTCATATGACCAATGTCAAAGGTCATTTAGGGTCAATGAATTCAGATTTTGTTGGGGGTATTTGTTGCATTGCCATCATAACTTTGAAAGTTTATAGATCTAATTACTTGGGTATAAGAGCAAACAAGTATCACCAAACATCCTGTTCAAGTTTCAGGTCACACGACCAAGGTCAAAGGTCATTTAAGGTCAACAAACTGGCAATGCATATTGGAGGTATTTGCTGAATTGCCATTACATGTAACTTTGAAAGTTTACAGATCTAGGTCATGAAACTTAGATATTAGAGTAATCTAGTATCATTGAACATCCTGCTCGAGATTCAGGTCACATGACCAATTTCAAAGGTCATCTTGGGTCAATAAATCAGCGTTGTAGTCAAGGCCGAATTCCTCAAGGCCAAGGCATTTCAATTTTACGGCATACAAAATAGGGAATTTAACAAACAAAAGTAAGGCACGTACAAAATATGGATAAAAGATGAACGATTAAATGAATCTAGAGTGGTACTCATTTGGAATGCACCGAAATTTAATTTCACAAAGCTGCTAGTGAAACTTGACCTTTTGAATAAAAGAATCAAATTTTGTCAATAGATAAAAAAATCGATGGCCATGCCTATATCACTACCATTATCATGATGACATGTTCTACCGTAGACTATTGGTGGGATGATAATACACCCCCCCCCAAAAAAAAATGGAATATATTCCCCAAGGATCAACACCTATGTTATATGCATTTGATCAGGAAATTACAAGGAAAAATGTTTGAAAGCATACAGCGTTAAGTCTCAGCTTTTTCAGATGATCTTCCATTGTTCTTCATTGGAACCATAGTAAAATAAAGTTCACTGTCAAACCATATTCACAAAAACAAGTAAATATTGTCTTGTCAATCTAAGACTCTAAACTCCTTTTTTAAATACAAAATTCGAAGAGATGTATTGTGGGTCAACCTATTCATTGTAAGTTGATTTTACATAGTATATATTCTGCCCACGCAAGTCCAACCAGCACACTCAGACACCTCATCCTCTTTCTCTTCTCTCGTTCTCTCTTTTTTCCCCCTCACCTTTCAATATGTAAACAAGGAAGCTCTGGGACCATGCCCACCCCCTAAAGTTCAAGCACCAAGACAAAATTGAGAAAAAGAAAGAAAGGGGAGGAAGAGGAATAAATTATCATTTTCTTAATATATTTGTCTCAATCTATCCCCCAAAAAGCCAAGAGTGTCATTTTTTGTACGCTCTCTTTAGTCCCTTAAATGACCTTTTTATATCCTTTAGATTTTTTTTTGTCAATACATTATGTTTGGCCCCCTATTTTTCGGAGGGGTGGGTTCATCACGGCATTGGCAAAAGATTTAAAACTTTGACAAAATTTAGCACAACTGTGATCAAGTTCACCATTTTTCCAGCATAAAACTGGAGTAAAAATATTCTTGCTGGGTAAAAAAAGAAGGAAAAATTAAACTAACCTACATTTGTAATCATTATCTACCGCATTATCCGTACAAACTAATTGAATGATATTGCATTGTTCTGAATGGAATATCAGAAATATTCCGAGCGTTTTGTATATTAGCCTATAGGGTATACGAGAATATCAGTTCTTTGATCAATATGCTCTCATACACTCTAAAAAAAATATTGGGTAAAAGTGCTTCATGGGGGTAATTATGTGTCCAACCAACACTGAGAATTTCTGTGAGGCATTATCATTTATCCAGTGTGATGAAAATTTTACCCATAAGTAATTACTGCTTATTTTCTAAAATTACTGGACGATATGCTTCCCGCATTGGTAAAATACTGACCCAAATTGGTTAGATACATAACCCAACCCTCGTGGTGGTGAATCTTTTTCCCCATTGTTTTTTGCAGTGTATTTAACAGGCAGCTGATGCAGACAAAAAATACACATTAAAAATGCATCGCTAAAACACTTACGGTGACTTTGATTTTTCATAATCATAATAAAAATTATTATCAATTATGACGGTGATAATTATGATAATAATAATAAATTAGGTGGCACTACTAGTACTAGTCTGTATTCATTTATTTATTAATTCATCTTTCAACAGGATAAAACATTAATCAGCTCGCAGGCTGTTTCACGTAATGGTCCTGCATAGGGAGAGAAATACACATATTAAAAGGAAAGATTACAAATATTTAGGAATACATGTAATTATATACAGCAAAACTTAAAAACAAATAATGCTAAAAGTGAAACATCAGAAAGAAAAAAGAACAAAGAGCAAGATTTATCTCATAGTAAGATAAAGGAGTGAAGGAAAAAGAAAGAGGTTTTATACATCGAATTTCAAGTTAAAACAGGAATAGGCCTCAATTTAAAGAATTATATCAGTGTTGATACTAATAGGAAATCATAATAATCGACAATAATTAGATGTATGATTCTTGGGTAATCATGCTAATAATAACAATACTATAAGTTTAATACAGAAAAGACTATAAACAAGTACAAAGAAAGCCTTGAAAATGCCTTGACATTTCAAGGCTCAAAATCCTCAAGGCCAAGGCTTTGAAAGAGTAGGCCTCAAGGCCAAGCCCGAGCACCAAGGCACTCCAACACTGCATTGAACGTAGTATTTAATTATCATAATTATGAATTGTGTTTTTTTTTCATAACTAATAGTTGTTTGGCTAACAAGTAGTGCCGTTATCAAATTCTATTTAAAATATGGGGCCTATTCAGCTATTCGGCTTTGGAAGAAATCTGAGCTTTGCGTTCACATTTCTCCTCAGAATATTGTGTGTGGGGGGGGGGGGGGGCCGAGGGCAACATATTCACAGAAAGCTGTGTTGGATGCAGTAAAAAAAAACATTTTGACGATTTGTAAGAATGGTTAAAGGACATTTGCTCCATCATCATGATCATTGAAAATGTTCTAGCCATGCCTCAATAACCAGACTGATTGATGACCTTGTGAAATACAGATTGTTTATTCAATATGATGACGGGTAAATATTATTCCTCGCCAAATTGTAATCTCTTGTGAAACGAATTTCAAAGAATCGACAAATAAATTTCGAATATAATTATCACAGTCGATTTCTCTTGTACGAGGCTTCGACCTTTCCGGGCAACTTAATTATATAGGTTTCTTTTCTACATCGATTTAAAATTAAATTCAATTCAAATAAAAAATTATTTTCTTCCATTTCACAAATTTGTACATTTTTGTAAACATAAATTCATACAAAAATAACTTTGTCATTTACAATAGTTATTCATGTACGTTTAAGAATGAGTTGTGTGTGTATTGTTATTCATGTGTTATTGCAAGATGATTAGTCTACCGTGACTATCTGTTAACAGTTTATGGGTGGATGTGGGATGGGGTTTATTAAAGGGATGTTCCAGGCTGGAAATATCTATATCTCAATGAATAGAGTAAAATTCACAAAGCAAAAGGCTAAAAATTTCATCAAAATCGGATGACAAATAACGAAGTTATTGAATTTAAAAAAAAATGCATTATTCCGGTAAAACAGTTGTAGGCATGTCTTTATGAATATTCATTAGGTGGGCCGATGATGTCATATCCCCACTTGTTCTTTTGTATTTTATTATATGAAATTAGGTTTATTCAAATTTTCTCTACCAAGAACTAAAACAATTGGATTGACAACTGATTGAGTGCATTAGTTATTTATTGCCGCAACATATTTCATGATAATCGAGACACACATTTACACATGTATGAAAAAATGAAACAATTTATGAATTAATGTAATAACATACGAAAAAGGAAAGTGGGGATGTGACATCATCAGCCCACCTAATGAATATTCATAAAGACATGTCTACAACTGTTTCACCAGAATAATGCAAATCTTTAAAATTTAATAACTTTGTTATTTGTTATCTGATTTTGATCAAATTTTCAGCATGTTGTTCTGTGAATTTTACTCTCTTTATTAAGATATCAATATTTTCACCCCGGACCACCCTTTTACGCGTTGATTGATTTTGGTTGAACGTGTGTTGGCTGGATTGGTGGATTGATGGATGCGTAGTGTTGCTTCTCTAATGGGTCACCACGCTTGCAAGTGGTTTCAGGTTCCTCATTTCGCTTTTTTTTTAACTTGTAAATAACAATAATAAACCGCGTAAATACGAATCGCCAATGTCATTTTTTTTAGCTTATTATATGCAATTTACTGGTCGTATTTTTTTTTATCAGTATTGATTTTTTTTTCATGTAAGCTCTTAACCTTTTTAGGACCTTGATATAAAACAGTGTTTTTATACTGATTTTGTGTTTTCCGGAATATAGAAGAAGGCGTAAAACCTAGACTGCTTGAAGAAAATGCCTGTGTATACGCCTATAATGCAATACAGCAAATTGCATATGCACGAAAAAAATCGCAGTCAACGATTTCAGAAAGGAATTTATTTTTCTAAACTAAAGAATAGTTTCAAATATGAATGATGAATTCAAAGGAGGGTGGCAAATACTGGCCTTTTAATTTTATGGTCAATTTTAATAACGTCAATTTTTAATTTTATGGTATCGTTCATCTTGTTCAAAATTTCCAAGTGGCACATTATGGAACCTAGTTTCGCGGTACTTAATTTGCAAAATTGTAAATTGCCCCACTCCTCCCTATAATGTTGTATATTCAAACATTAATAGTTTTCTTTACAAGAAAAATCAGTGTGATCCTTTTTGTTTACACAGGACATTGTGCAAATTTTCGGTGAGAAAAAATAGGACAGTGGTGGATGAGGTTGAACAGATCAATCTTATAAGACGGGGCCATCTGCAGGTGAAATTTGTCGTATATTAGAGGCACTTCTAATACAAGGGATGGCAGTAAACTTCAAGGGCATCTCGATTAAGTTGCGTACCAGCCCCCGATGCCAGTGGCTGATTGCTCTCTGCACCATTGTCCACATCCTTTATTTCAAACACTGCAGCGCCCTCACAGGTGATCTTCAAGACCTTCTTGAGAAGCATAACTCCACAGGCGTCAACCCTAACACGCGTAATCTAACACAGGCCAACGTCAACTATAAGCTTCTTACTTGTGATGACATCTCAAATATGTCACAAGGGCGGTCCCTTGGGTATGGCTTTACGAAAGAGGTGTTTGAGGGAACTTACAAGGGTAGGAAGGTGGCAATTAAAATGGTTACACCCAAAGTTGTAGATATTACGGCATGTTTCGAGAGAAAGGCTTATCGGAACAAATCGGAGTGCTACGAGTATGCAAACTTTAAGGTGATGAAGGAAATAACATTAAGTTTGGAGATCAACAGTGAACGATTACTTCAGGTATTTACTCAACTATATCCCTGGCTTCTCTTACCAAACTTACTAGGGGGGTTTCCTTCGTCCTAATTGGCGGATAATTTTTGCACGAAGTGGAATGATGGAGCGAGGACAAACAAAATCTCAACAAATTGATTGGGGTGGGCTTGAAAATATCCCTCTTCTTGAAAAACAGTGTAATCAATTACATCAACGTTCAATAAAAACTTATTTTGCTCTATTCTAATTCGAATATGTTCAACACTGAAAATGTCAAAAATTGCTTTTCGGGATATTTCATTAATAAAAAATCAGGAAGGTTTATAAAATTCCCTCTTTGTGGATAAATCGTGAGACGATTAATTAATTTCCCCAACTTGATATCACCTGATGTAAAATGATTGACTCTTGTATAATAGTGGTTAATGTCACGGCCATGAGAAGCAGGGTGCTGAGGGTCTTCAAACAACCCAAAGATTCTTGGGATTGTTGTGTGTGTTATTCCCCACAGACGGTCCCGGGTAAAAATGGCAGAGGTAAAAATGGCAGAGGTAATAATGGCAGAGGTAATAATGGCAGAGGTAAAAATGGCAGAGGTTATAATGGCAAAGCCAATAATTTCAGAGGTAAAGATCATGACATGCTATCAGCAAGGAAAAAATAGAGCCTTTCCAGTTAATATCAGTCATAGTTATTAACCTTGAATGGACTCCTATCGACACAATAAGTATTATTTATTTATTTATTTATTTATTGATATATTCATATTCCACAATCATCAAAGTACATTTCGTAATCATGTTTACAATGAAAAAAAATGCATAACATATGCAGGATTGAAACGTAGCAATGAAATTAAAAAAGTGAACGAATTAGGTCTATACTTTATCGTTGATATGGTTAAACTCAAACATTTTCATGCCAAAATGATTTCAAATATAGTGAGTGATGAAAGGATTTATCCTGGTCAGTTCGTATAGTAGAACAGCACTTCATCACATATATACCAAACGAATTGTAATGTAAACACCAATGTGCGCTACCATTAGCACACTGAAATAGACGAGTTCGCGATTTATTTGAACCACTTGCATAACAGAAAAATAACAAAACGTTCTGTAATAAAAGTAATTTTTCACCTTTCAACATCATAATGGATATGAATAGATATTGATATGATACAGTTTAATTATATTTTTACCTTTGCCATTTTTACCTCTGCCATTTTTACCTCTGCCATTTTTACCTTTGCCCTTTTTACCTCTGCCATTTTTACACCGAGCTCCACACACAGACAGCACCCTGTGGAATTCTGGTAGGTGTGGCAAAATGAATAACCAAATTACCTACATTTTTAGAAGAACCTTTTTTTTTCAATTTTGTCCAAATTTTCCCGTAACCAAAAGACATCAATTTCTTAGTGAAACCCTTTATTTTCATTTCTTCACTTGTCAAATTTTTCGTTAAAAAGACCTACTTTTTTGAACGCCCCCTTTCCCCCTTTCTTTTCTTTTTTGATTGTCAAATTTGCATCAGTATCCCTGTAAAAAATCGTTCCCAGGGACCTGGTAAAAGCCATGCTTTGTATACTTGCAAAATTCGTATTTAAGTTGCACAATAATTAACTTTTGTTTTCAGGTACTTGGGTTCTGCGTGCGAGGAGATGCTATAACAGGATCTGTAATTGATCACGGAGTCATAGAAATCGTGGAATTTGGAAGGAAACTCGAAAAGAGTATGCTCATAAATTCTACCTGGTCGGAAAAATTACAGGTAATCCCGAACAGAAATTATTTATTCCGGATCTGATAATTTGTCAAATGCATGAACCAAAATGTTTATAAATTCCCCTTCCAAAATTGTCATGGAATTCTAAAATAATCATTTTTTTTAAATGCAGTATTAACGTAGATTCTTTGAAGTTGTTACATTTCGCAGGAGGAGAGGGGGAGTCATGTTGTAAAATATACCATTGCAAATGTGTACTTTAGTACTAGCTGGCGTTCTTTTGCGGTACTCCTGCACCAAAGTAGACCTCAGTCAGGTTCAGTGATTCTAGTATTACGTGCTGTAGTCAGTGACTTGACATACCCGGTCCTTGGTCGTAAGGCTTCGTCGTGCCTACTTTTTCTTTGCCTAATTGGCCTTCATTAGTAGTATAAGGTTGTCTCCAGCGTCATGACGTAATGTTACGTAACCCTCATGAATATTAATGAGGGTCGTGAATACATAATGAGGGTGTCTTGGGCGTCATGACGTCACACGAGCCCTAGGCTCAACCCTAGCCGTAACCCTAACCGTAAGAGTACCAGCAACTGCAACCCTACCCGAAACCCTAACCCTTAATGTACCAGCAACCCTAACCATACCCCAAACCCTACTCTATCGATGTCACTGACGTCAGGCAATGACATGGACGACATCGATAATGACATCGTTGGATTGGAACAGGGGTAACATGATGAGGAAAAACGATAATTAAAAGGCGACAGTTTCGTCATTTGGTTATTTTCATCATTTTGATAATTCTGTCATTTCGTCATTATTTGCTATTCTGCCATGTGTCAATCGGTCAGTTATTCATTTTCTCGTGCTGCCATTTCGTCATTCTATCCTTTACAGGGAATAGGGTGGAAAAAGGGAGGATCGATCGGCAAGGGAGGAGCCCTGGGGGACAAGTATCTGTCTTTTCATTATTGTACAATTCGTCATTTTCATACCATCGTTTATTTTTTCTCTCGTTTTGTCAAGTTGATAATTCTGTCATTCGGCCATTTGGTAATTATTCTAGCATTCGTCGATCGGTCACTAATTTATTTCTCGTTCAACCATTCGGTCATTTCGCCGATTTATTATTTTCATTATGGATATCTTGCGAATGATGACTGGTGATATGAGAAAATGAAAACAAAAATGGTGAAAATGGTAAAATGATGAGAGGATTGAAGGACGGAATAAAAATTGAATTAAATAACAATGCCCAAATGACTAAATGATAAAATGTAATAATGAGGAAATGGTGTCATGACCATAATTAATGAAGACTTCGCGTGTATGAAAATGCGTGAAAATACGAGGCAGCAATATTGTTTTCCTTGAATCGTTGACATGGATGTCGATCGTGGGGTGGGAGATATATTTCTCCCAATATATTATAACATTATAATAATTGTTATGAATCATCTGACAAGTATGAACATGATTATAAGGAGGGAGTAGAAGATGAACAATCATTGTATATACGCATGATGACCATCTAGTTTGTTTTCTTATATCTTTTTTATTTTCAAAGATACCATTTCTTTTGGAAACTGTTTTTAGTAATGAAACAAAGACGTAACGTAAGGAAGAAAATGACAAAACGACGAAATGGCCGAATGACAGAAGGAGAAAATGAACAATTGACTGATCGACAATTATCAAAATGACGTAACGAGAATAAAAATAAAAACGATGTCATGGAATTAACACAAACATATGACATTAAAGTGACAAATTGTACAATAATAATAATATAGGGTATTTATATTGCGCACATATCCACCTTGTTAGGTGCTCAAGGCGCTCCTATATTACCCGGCTAAGCTAGGCGTTCATAGCGCACACAGCTTTTTAAGGAATTACTTCCTACCGGTACCCATTTACCTCACCTGGGCTGAGTGCAGCACATTGTGGATCAGTTTCTTGCTGAAGGAAATTACGCCATGGCTCGGATTCGAACCCACGACCCTCTGTTTCAAAGTCCGAAGACTAATCCACTGGGCCACAACGCTCCACAATGATAAATAGACAAATTAAACAAAGTAAAACAAAATGATGCATATGTTTCTTGATTTTCAAAGAAACAATTTCTTTAGGAAACTGTTAAAAACGGAACAACAGCGTATAATGGAACGAAGAAAATGATAAATCGGCGAAATGACCGAATGGTTGAACGAGAAATAAATTAGTGACCGATCGACGAATGCTAGAATAATTACCAAATGGCCGAATGACAGAATTATCAACTTGACAAAACGAGAGAAAAAATAAACGATGGTATGAAAATGACGAATTGTACAATAATGAAAAGACAGATACTTGTCCCCCAGGGCTCCTCCCTTGCCGATCGATCCTCCCTTTTTCCACCCTATTCCCTGTAAAGGATAGAATGACGAAATGGCAGCACGAGAAAATGAATAACTGACCGATTGACACATGGCAGAATAGCAAATAATGACGAAATGACAGAATTATCAAAATGATGAAAATAACCAAATGACGAAACTGTCGCCTTTTAATTATTTTTTTCCTCATCATGTTACCCCTGTTCCAATCCAACGATGTCATTATCGATGTCGTCCATGTCATTGCCTGACGTCAGTGACATCGATAGAGTAGGGTTTGGGGTATGGTTAGGGTTGCTGGTACATTAAGGGTTAGGGTTTCGGGTAGGGTTGCAGTTGCTGGTACTCTTACGGTTAGGGTTACGGCTAGGGTTGAGCCTAGGGCTCGTGTGACGTCATGACGCCCAAGACACCCTCATTATGTATTCACGACCCTCATTAATATTCATGACCCTCATTAATATTCATGAGGGTTACGTAACATTACGTCATGACGCTGGAGACAACCTTATACTACTTTCATTGCCAAATTTGCCTTCTTTTTTCCTTTTTTGCTTTGACTGTGGCATTGAGTATTTGAAGCTATGAAAACCCAAATCAATTTCAAGGCATTTGTTCGTTTTATTTAGTAGCTATATAGTCCAGGATAGGCCCCATAGAAACTTGACCAAACCTTGTTTTTTTATATATACAATATTTTTTGATGGTTTCTTGTCAATTCGAGGGTGCTGATTACGAATCTGGATGATGCCACTCGTGTAACCTTGAGCATTTTCCGCAAATTGGCAAAATCCAATATTGCCGCCAAAATATGCAACTACCCATGAAAATCCTAAAATTGTCCGCACATTGGCTATGGAATGCATGAAAGCGTGTGGCAGGAGTAAAATACACTCTGAAAAAAATAATTGTTGACAAAATATTTATTTTCCTGATATTCAAAATGGCCGCCATAGTCCATTGTATACTCTATTATGTAAAATATATATAAATAGGGAAAACCAATTTTCACAAAAATGAGCACTAAACCGCAAAAATTGCGATGTATGAACGAAGTAATATATGCAAATCATCATTACTAACGAGATATATCATTTATTATGTCATAAATGGGAACATTTCTGTATTTTGATATCTAAAATGGCCGCCACTGGCCCAAACAGTATTGCGTACAATGACAATGGGGGCCGAAAAAAATTTACAAGAGTTATCACAGAAATGCATATTATTAAGATTAAACGAGTGGAATATTGACTAAAAACATAATGGTTAACGAAATATATTACCAATATATCATGTATGTGATGAATGTTGTATTTTGATATTCAAAATGGCTGCCAAAGGCCCTAAAAGTATTATCCTCAATGAAAAAGTGGGGCAAAGAAATCACAAGAGTAATCACTAAAATGCATATATATGTGATAAATTAATGAGATACTGTTTAAAAACATATTTTCTAACGAAATATATCATTCAGGTTTAAAGTTTGTGTTAAATACTGTATTTTTACTTTCAAAATGGCCACCAGAGACATTAACAGTATTATGCACAATGCAAAGTGGAAAACCAATATTCACAGGAGTGAGCACCATAAATGCAGGTATTAGTGATCTATGAGTAAAATATTGTCTGAAAGCATTATTTCTATTAAGCAGTTAAGAGATATCATTTATTCTGCCAGTTAGGTTATAAATACTGTTATTGGAAAGTCAAAATGGCCGCTACAGGCCCTTACGATATTATGCACAATGTGAATGGGAACAAATTATTTCAGCACAATTTGGCTTTGCTTGGCCAGATGGTGCCAGTTAAAAATGGCAGAGGTAATAATGGCAGAGGTAAAAATGGCAGAGGTAATAATGGCAGAGGTAAAAATGGCAGAGGTAAAAATGGCAGAGGTAATAATGGCAGAGCTAAGAACAGCAGATATAAAAAGAGCAGAGGCATAAATGACAAGAGGTAAAAATGGAAGACGTGACAATAGCAGAGGTAAAAGTGGCCGAGGTACACTATTAGAAAAAACAGTAGATTTTACAGAAGAAAAATAAAAAAAACAGGTTTTACAGAAAAAAAAATAATTTTGATGATTATAATAACAGGATGGTTTTCAACAATTTTTCTTCAATTTTACAGAACAGATATGTTTTAAAAAAGGGGAAAACAGTTTTATTACAATAAATTTGTAAGGGTACATGCACAAAATACCAATTTTCTGTAAGTTTATACAAATGCATGCATGTAGGATTACACAGTGCAGTAAGATTACAGGTGTTCTCCAGACTCTGTCGCAGGATTTTTTTTTATTTTTAAGTATAGAATTTCTAACAGTGTAAAAAATGGCGGAGTTGAAAATTGCAAAGATAAAGTTGGCATAAGCAAAAATGAAAGAGATATGGGGTGCTGGTTTGTTAAAAAGCCGAGAAGAAAAAAGTTTTCACTCTAAAATCAAAGGGGATTTGGTTAAGGGGGAAAATGACTTTAAAAATTATTTCAACTAAGTGAAGTTCTTTTGACTCAGAAAAAGAATTACAACAAAAATAATAACAATCAGATAATAAACAAAGTTTTTTTAGCATACCAAGCTAATTATCAAGAGGGTGCTGCTTATGGTGTACAAAATACCCAACAGCACTTCCGCTTCCAAGGGTTATGACCATCAAGCCGTCTATATCATATTGGATGCAATGGTAAAGAAGGTTCAGGGTCTTCTTTTATGCAAAGAATCTGAACCAAACGGTCCCCCTCGATCGACCCCAAATTGGTTTACCAGTCAAGATTATTATTATTAATAGTGCAGTTTCATTTTGCTCCTGATGAATTGAATGAAAAAATATTTGTCGTTTGATTTCTTTTTAAAAAGCCTTCACGGTACACCTCCAACGAATTCGTAAATAGCATTGTTATGCCGATAAAACATAATGATATGATGAAATGCCTAACCGTGACATGCACTTCTAATTTAATCTATGTACATGCGGGGGCTTTTTGACAATTCATTGCATCAGGGTTTGAGGCTGGCCATATTTTACCTAGAGCTGTCATTTTTACCTCTCCCATTATGACCTCTACCATTTTACCTCTGCCATTATTACCTCTGCCAGTTTTACCTCTGCCACTTTTACCTCTGCCATTTTTACCTCTGCCATTATTACCTCTGCCAATTTTACCTCTGCCATTATCAATTATTACCTTTGCCATTTTTATCTCTGCCATTTTTACCTCTGCCATTTTTACCTCTGCCATTATTACCTCTGCCATTTTTACCTCTGCCATTTTTACCTCTGCCATTATTACCTCTGCCATTTTTACACCGAGCCGGCCAGACGGTGATGTATGAGTAAATATCGTCTGGAAACATGATTTATAACAAAATATATCATATCTTATGTAATTTAGGTGATAAATACTGTATTTCAACATTCAAAATGGCGACCAGTGGCATAAAGAGTATTATGTTCGTATAATATACAATTTGAGTGTAGACAAATAATGTTAACAAAAAGGGCATATGGCAGCCATTTTGAATGTTGAAATACAGTATTTATCACCTAAATTACATATAATATGATATATTTTGTTATAAATCGTGTTTTCAGACGATATTTCACTCATACATCACCATTTGGCCAAGCAAAGCCAAATTCTGTTGAAATAATTTGTTCCCATTCACATTGTGCATAATATCATAAGGGCCTGTATCGGCCATTTTGACTTTCCAATAACAGTATTCATCACCTAACTGGCAGAATAAAAGATATCTCTTGATATAAATTATGCTTTCGGACAATATTCTACTCATAGATCACTAATACTTGCATTCATGGTGCTCATATTGGTTTCCCACTTTGCATTGTGCATAATACTGTTAATGTCCATGGAGGCCATTTTCAAAGTAAAACTACAGTATTTAACACAAACTTTAAACCTGAATGATGTATTTCGTTAGAAAATATGTTTTTAAACAGTATCCCATTAATTTATCACATATCTATATGCATTTTAGTGATCACTCTTGTGATTTCTTTGCCACTCTTTCTCATTGTGTGCATAATACTTTTAGGGCCTTTGGCAGCCATTTTGAAAATCAAAATACAACATTCATCACAATACATGGCATATTAATGATATATTTCGTTAACAGTTATGTTTTTAGTCAGTATTCCACTCGTGTAATCTTAATAATATGCATTTTAGTCATCACTCTTGTGAATTTTTTGGCCCCCATTGCCATTGTACGCAATACTGTTTGGGCCAGTGGCGGCCATTTTAGATATCAAAATACAGAAATCTTCCCATTTATGATATAATGAATGATATATCTCGTTAGTAATAATGATTTGCATATATCACTTCGTTCATACATCGCGATTTTTTGCAGTTTAGTGCTCACTTTTGCGAAAGCTAGTTTTCCCTCTTTATATTGTACATAATAGAGTATACAATGGATTTTAGGCGGCCATTTTGAATATGAGAAAAATAAATATTTTGTCAAAAATTAATTTTTCAGAGAGTATCTCACTCCTGCCACACAATTTCTTGCATTTCGTAGCAAATGTGCGGACAATTTTAGGATTTTTATGGGTTATTTGCATATTTTGGCGGCCATATTGGATTTTGCCAATTTGCGGAAAATGCTCAAGGTTACACGAGTGGCATCATTCAGATTCGTAATCAGCACCCTCGAATTGACAAGAAACCATTAAAAAATATTGTTTACATAATAAAACAAGGTTACGCCTCTTCTATCCTGGACTACTAAGAATGTGGATGGAATGTGATAATTGTCATCATGATACTGCTACGATAGCAAGTCTGTTGCATTTACAAGTTGCTATACATCACTGTAAAAAAAAATAAAGTGCTCATTTAGCACTTAATTACAGGCACTGTAAGTGCTAAACTAGCACTTCATTTTTTTTACAGTGCATGATTAACAGCAATAGGTACTAACCATCTGTTAGTATGGTGTTAACAGTAAAGCAGAAGTCGGCCCAGAATTGTCAAGCGTTGTCAGATCACCGCGGTCTTTGCAACTTCCTCTACAATTACTTAAACCACTCCAGCGACCCTTCCTTTTTAACGAATAATGACAACGAATGTTGTTTGCCATTATTAGTAAAGAAACCATAATTCCTATTATCCCTATCGGTTAAGTATTGTGAAATTATTTTCACCAAGGTTTCAATTTTCAGTTTCCATTACATGCATGATTACGTTCGATACTGCGCTCACATCCAAATAGCTATATCGCTCAGATGATAAACCGATAATTACATGCAATCAAATCGCATGATATTGGGCACTCGGGAAATTACCTTCCACAATGTTTCCATTTTCAGTTTCCATTATAATCATTTTTTTGACATCCCAACCTGCTTTCATACTCAGATGATAATTTAAACAAAATTAATCGAAAGATACTGAGCTCTTGAGAATTATATGCTTAAGGAAAAGGAAATATATTTATTCATTGCGAAATTATTCTGCATGGATGTAAAAGTGAAACCCATCGGTTTGTATTAATATCCCTGTTTGTACCAGTTGTGCCACGCATGAGCAAATTAAGTGATGTTGAAGACAACAGGTGCAG
Source organism: Lytechinus variegatus (assembly GCF_018143015.1). Taxonomy (NCBI): domain Eukaryota; kingdom Metazoa; phylum Echinodermata; class Echinoidea; order Temnopleuroida; family Toxopneustidae; genus Lytechinus; species Lytechinus variegatus. The sequence goes on from NC_054750.1 coordinate 8,615,710, forward strand.
ATACCACTTTTTCAAAGTTTTCGAAAACTTGATGAAAGGGCAGATGACGATGTGAATTCTTTCATCGATGCCAGAGCTGGCAAAAAATCTTGATTGGAACTTTTTATTCCAGAGTGAGACTATAGGCGCCGCTTTTCCGACGGCGGCAGCGGCAACATCAAATCTTAACCTGAGGTTAAGTTTTTGAAATGACATCATAACTTAGAAAGTATATGGACCTAGTTCATGAAACTTGGCCATAAGGTTAATCAAGTATTACTAAACATCCTATTAGAGTTTCATGTCACATGACCAAGGTCAAAGGTCATTTAGGGTCAATGAACTTAGACCATGTAGGAGGAATCAACATCAAAATCTTAACCTGAGGTTAAGTTTTTGAAATGTCATCATAACTTAGAAAATATATGGACCTAGGTTAATCAAGTATCACTGAACATCCTGCGTGAGTTTTATGTCACATGACCAAGGTCAAATCATTTAGGGTTAATGAACTTTGGCCGAATTGGGGGTATCTGTTGAATTCCCATCATTGGCCGAATTGGGTGTATCTGTTGAATTACCATCATAACTTTGAAAGTTTATGGATCTGATTCATGAAACTTGTACATAAGAGTAATCAAGTATCACTGAACATCCTGTGCGAGTTTCAGGTCACATGATCAAGGTCAAAGGTCATGTAAGGTCAATGAACTTTGGCCATGTTGGGTTTTTTGTTGAATAACCATCATATCTCTGTAAGTTTATTGGTCTAGTTCATAAAAAGTGGACATAAGAGTAACCATGTATCACTGAACATCTTGTGCGAGTTAGAGTAGTATTCAAAGTCAGCACTGCTGCTAAATTGAACCGCGTGATGCAGGTGAGACGGCCAGAGGCATTCCACTTGTTTGTTGAATAACCATCATATCTCTGTAAGTTTATTGGTCTAGTTCATAAAAAGTGGACATAATAGTAACCATGTATCACTGAACATCTTGTGCGAGTTAGAGTAGTTTTCAAAGTCAGCACTGCTGCTATATTGAACTGCGTGATGCAGGTGAGACGGCCAGAGGCATTCCACTTGTATTAAAAAATGCCTGAAAAAATGAATAATACAGCTATTTCATAGTTTTCTATGACAAGGAATTAATATGATATCGTATTTCACTTTAAATGATGTTAATGGTGTAATAAGCTTAATTGGCATAATGAGCTAATCAAAGTGGAACGCATCTGGCAGTCTCGACTGCATTACGCGATTTTATACAGCAGCAGGTTTGACTTTGAAAACAGCTATTGCATATAATATTAACGTAAGAACAATTCATAAGATGTCCATTGATCCAAAATGGCCTTAGACCATGATCAAGTGACCTATATGTTCATGTTTCATGAACTAGATCCATAAACTTTCTAAGATATGATGCCAAGTTAAAACATACCCCTAACATGGCCAAAGTTCATTGACCTTATATTACCTTTGATATTGGTCATTTGACCATGTGCAATATATACCTGATATATTGCACATAGATGTTATATGCATTGGGCCAGTAATAATAATTAAGGAATTGACATTGGTTAATATGGAAAATTACTGTCATAAAGGAATTCATCAACATAGAAAACATTAGAAGAGCTGTATTATATATGTTTTCAGGCTGATGTAGACAGTACTTTGACACAGGAATCTATTTATTGCAAATATATATTAATTAGCGCATTATGCTAATTAAGCTAATTATAACAATAACATTGTTTAAAGGAAAAAGATGATGTTACAAAAGAATTCCTCATCATATAACTACAGGATAGCTGTATTATTTATGTTTTGGGGAATTCTCACTCGGTATAAAATGACAAAGAAATATATATATTGCACATATATGTTAATTAGTGCATTATGCTAATTATACTAATTACGACAATTACATTGGCAAAAAGAGGAAAAATAACTTCAGAAATTAATTCCTCGTGATAGAAAATCATGGGATAGCTGTTTTATTTATGTGTTTTGCATTTTCGATATAAAATGACAAAGGAAAGTATATATTGCACATATATAATGGTAATTAGCGTATTATGCTGATTATGCTAATTACGACAATTACATTGGTAAGAAGGGAAAAATAATGTCATAAATGAATTCCTCGCCATATAAAACAAGCATAGGGTAGCTGTATTAATCATGTTTTCGGACATTCTCGATATGAAATGACAAAGAAATATATAAGTTTATATGTATTACACATATACATGTACATGTGTTAATTAGTGCATTATGCTAATTATGTTAATTACAGCAATTACATTAGTTAAAATTGAAAAATAATGTCATAAATGAATTCCTCGCTATAGAAAACCCTAAAAGGGATGCATTATCTACATATTGGGCATTTTTGGGATAGACATCCACAAATACGTATATACAATGTATTACACTTAAGCTAATTAGCTCATTATGCTAATTAGGCTGATTACGATAATTGCATAATTTAAATATTTAAATTATTGCTATAAATCGATTCCTTGTCACAGGACCTCTTAGTAAAATGACATTATTTGTGTTTTTAATCTTTCTGGTGTAAGAGAAGTAGCATATTACATAACGTAATATGCTAATTAGATGATTATGCTAATTAGGCTAATTAAAAAAATTTGCTCAAGGTTGCCAAGGTGGCAACCAAGCTGAATTTACTTCAATACCCATCTAGAACGCAAATCAACAAAAAAACCTTGTACTTAACAACTTTTCCAGGTATGAAAAATATCTACTGGACTATATGCAGGTGAGACAATAAAATGACAAAGAAATATATATATATAGTTAATTATGTTAATTAGCGCAGTATACTGATTGCACTAATTACACAATAACATTTGTTAAACGGGGAAAATAATGTCACAAAAGAATTCTTCATCATAGAAAACCATTGGATAGCTGTAATTGTTTGTTTTCAGGCTTTCTCAATATAAAATATATATATATTGCACAAATATGTTAATTAGCGCATTATGCTAATTACGAAAATTACATTGGTAAAAAGGTAAATATAATGTCATAAGTGAATTCCTAGTCATTGGAAATCATAGGATAGCTGTACTATTCATATTTTCAGGCATTCTTGATATAAAATGACAAAGGAATATATATTGTAAAATATTGCTCATAAGTTAATTAGCGCATTATGCTAATTACGCTAATTAAAACAGTAACATTTGTTAAACGTTTTTAAAAATAATTTCACAAAAGAATTCCTCATAGAATAATACCATAGGATAGCTCTATTATTTATGTTTTCTGGCTGTTGTAGTACTTTGACAAATAAATCTATACATATATATGTTAATTAGTGCATTAGGTTGATTATGCTAATTATGCTAATTACAGCGACTGCATTGGTTAAAATGGAAAAATAATGTCATAAATGAATTCCTCGCCATAAAACACCATAGGATAGCTGTATTATTAATTTTTTCGGGCATTCTCGATATGAAATGACAAAGAAACATGTATTTTATATATATTACACAAATATATGTTAATTCGTGCATTATGCTAATTATGCTAATTACGGCGATTACATTGGTTAAAATGGAAAAATAATGTCATGAATTAATTCCTCGCTATAGAAAACCATAAAAAGGGGCTTATTTCGAAAGGGTGGGTGCTGTCGCGTTAGGGTGCGTCAACGCGAACGCGAAGATTCGTCCAAAGCCCCCCCGGCTTGGCCGAAAGGGTGCGCTTGGAGCGTTACGTCACGTCGCGTTCACTGGAACGCATCCATTCGTCCAAAGCCCCCCCGGAAGTGCCGAAAGGGTGCGTTTTATTTTGTTTTTAATAATAATAATAATAATAATAATAATAATAGTAATAATAATACTAACAATAATAATAATTACAATAATAATGATAATAATAATGGTAATATTAATAATCATAATAATAATTACAATAACAATAAGAAGAAAAAGAAGCGGAAGGAGGAGAAGGAGAATAAGATAATGATGATGAAAAACAACAACAATTACAAGAAAAATAATATCACCAACAACAATGATTAATAATGATAGTAAAAAAATAATTACAATATGAAGGAGACGAAGAAGAAGAAGAAGAAAAAGGAGAGGTAGTAGTAGTAGAAGAAAATGATGTAGAAGAAAAAGGAGTATACGATAATGATGAAGAACAACAATAACAAAAAAATATCACAGACAACAATTATGAAAATACAAATTTAGTAATAATTATAATGATAGTAATTATAATAATATGAAGGAGAGGAAGAGGGATGCAGAGGAAGAAGAAAAAGAAGAAGACAAGGCAAACGCCAAGCGTTGTCTCGCCTGCATATTGCAGTCATGAAGAGAATGTATGTCAAAACTATGCTGTATGACTTCCGAGGCTGTCAGCAGTTTAGGGGGTGAATTGTGGTTCTGACAGTTTACATATGCAATAATGCTATAGGCCTACTTTATCCCTAGGAAATGAGATAACACTAAGAATGCTGTTAATACTATGAAGCTACATGTATAATGACTTCCATGGAAGTAAGGAAATTAATTTTAGTGAAAAAGAATGTAATTCATAACAATGTGAGTGAAAACTTTGACAGCTTTTCTATTGTACCTTTGGCAAATTTGTGTGAATATTATAAATGGTGTCAAGAACTATAGCTCATTAAATAAATAACAACAACAGCTTTTAAAGAATAAACAAGTAAAATACAAAATCTGGTTCAATTATAGAGAGTACTGAGTTCTGAAGTAAAATGTTCATTGACCTTTGACCTTAATCAAATTCAACTCACATTCGAACTTGACCTGCACCTTCAAAAGATGGACCTCTTGTATGAATTTGGCAATCCCACCTCGAAGCTGTAGAAAGTTATTGGGTGTACAACATAGCACAGTGCCAGTCATGGAAAGTTCATTGACCTTTGACCTTATTCAAATTCAACTCATATTCGAACTTGACCTGTGCTTTCACGAGATGGACCTCTGGTATGAATTTGGTGATCCCACCTCGAAGCTGTAGAAAGTTATTGGGTGTACAACACAATTGTTGACGACGACGCCGCCGACACCGGAAATAGTGATACCTATGTCTCGCTCCGCTACGCAGGCGAGACAAAAAACCGAAGGAATTATTTTAATTACAATAATAATAATAATAAGAGGAAGAAGAAGAAGAAGCAGAAGAAGAAGGAGAGGAATAAGTAGAAGCGGAAGAATAAGAATAATAATAAGAGGAAGAAGAAGAGGAGAAGAAGAAGAAAAAGAAGAAGAAAAAGATGAAGAAGTTCGAGGAAGAACAAAAGGAGGAGAAAGAAGAAAATAAAAAACGAAGGAATTATTTTAATTACAATAATAATAATCTAAATAATAGCATGCTCCTTCTCCTATGGATCATAAAAATAATAATTATAATAATTATAATAATGATAAAATATGCTTAATGATAATAATAATGATAAAAATAATAATAATGATAAGAAGAGGAGGAATAAGAAGAGGAAGAAGAAAATGAAGAATAAAAGAAAACAAGTGGAATGCCTCTGGCAGTCTCACCGGCATCACGAGGTTCAATATAGCAGCAGTTCTGACTTTGAATACTACTCTAACTCGCACAAGGTGTTCAGTGATACATGGTTACTCTTATGTCCACTTTTTATGAACTAGACCAATAAACTTACAGAGATATGATGGTTATTCAACAAAAAAAACCCAACATGGCCAAATTTCATAGGCCTTACATGACCTTTGACCTTGATCATGTGACCTGAAACTCGAACAGGATGTTCAGTGATACTTAATTACTCTTATGTACAAGTTTCATGAATCAGATCCATAAACTTTCAAAGTTATGATGGTAATTCAACAGATACACCCGATTCGGCCAAAGTTCATTGACCCTAAATGACTTTTGACCTTGGTCATGTGACGTGAAACTCATGCAGGATGTTCAGTGATACTTGATTAACCTTATGTCCAAGATTCATGAACTAGGTCCATATATTTTCTTAGTTATGATGACATTTCAAAAACTTAACCTCAGGTTAAGATTTCGATGTTGATTCCTCCAACATGGTCTAAGTTCATTGACCCTAAATGACCTTTGACCTTGGTCATGTGACATGAAACTGTAATAGGATGTTCAGTAATACTTGATTAACCTTATGTCTAAGTTTCATGAACTAGGTCCATATATTTTCTAAGTTATGACATCATTTCAAAAACTTAACCTCAGGTTAAGATTTGATGTTGACGCCGCCGTCGCCGTCGGAAAAGCGGCGCCTATAGTCTCACTTTGCTTCGCAGGTGAGACAAAAATGAAGGAATGATTTTAATTACAATAATTATAATAATTAATCTAAATACTAACATGTTACTAGTCCTATTGATCATAATAATAATAAAAAAATAATGATAATGATAATTATAATAATAATGAGAAAAATAATACTTAATGACGATAATAATAATAACAATAATGATAAGAATAATAATGATAATAATAATAATATCAATAACAATAATAATAATAGTAATAATGATAGTGATAATAATAATAATAAAGATAAGAACGATGATAATAATGATAACATTTGAATAAATTCCCTTTTTTTCATTTCATTAAGAAAATTCAAAGAAAATGTATTTATCTTTAGTCAATGACAAATAAAAAGTAGACATTTCAAGAATCATATTTTCATCTATAAAACTATATTTTCATAAAAATTATTCAATACACAGGAAACATCTTCAAATGTACACAATTTTTTCACACATAATTTTCTTCGACCTGAATAAATCATTGTGCATTTTTTAAATCAATAATGTCCAATAAATTCTAAAAAACAAGTGGAATGCCTCTGGCCGTCTCACCTGCATCACGCGGTTCAATATAGCAGCAGTGCTGACTTTGAATACTACTCTAACTCGCACAAGATGTTCAGTGATACATGGTTACTCTTATGTCCACTTTTTATGAACTAGACCAATAAACTTACAGAGATATGATGGTTATTCACCAAAAAACCCCAACATGGCCAAAGTTCATTGACCTTACATGACCTTTGACCATGATCATGTGACGTGAAACTCAAACAGGATATTCAGTGATACTTGATTACTCTTATGTACAAGTTTCATGAATCAGATCCATAAACTTTCAAAGTTATGATGGTAATTCAACAGATACACCCAATTCGGCCAAAGTTCATTGACCTTTGACCTTGGTCATGTGACCTGAAATGTGCACAGGATGTTCAGTGATACTTGATTACTCTAATGTCCAAGTTTAATGAACTAGCCCAATAAACTTCCAAAGTTATGATGGTAATTCAACAGATACCCCCGATTCGGCCAAAGTTCATTGACCCTAATGACCTTTGACCTTAATCATGAGACCTGAAACTTGCACAAAATTTTCAGTGATGCTTGATTACTATTATGTCCAAGTTTCATGAATCAGATCCATAAACTTTCAAAGTTATGATGGGAATTCAACAGATATCCCCAATTCGGCCAAAGTTCATTGACCCTAAATGACCTTTGACCTTGGTCATGTGACGTGAAACTCATGCAGGATGTTCAGTGATACTTGATTAACCTTATGTCCAAGTTTCATGAACTAGGTCCATATATTTTCTAAGTTATGATGACATTTCAAAAACTTAACCACAGGTTAAGATTTCGATGTTGATTCCTCCAACATGGTCTAAGTTCATTGACCCTAAATGACCTTTGACCTTGGTCATGTGACATGAAACTCTAATAGGATGTTCAGTAATACTTGATTAACCTTATGGCCAAGTTTCATGAACTAGGTCCATATACTTTCTAAGTTATGATGTCATTTCAAAAACTTAACCTCAGGTTAAGATTTGATGTTGACGCCGCCGCCGCCGCCGCCGTCGCCGCCGCCGTCGGAAAAGCGGCGCCTATAGTCTCACTTTGCTTCGCAGGTGAGACAAAAGCTGTGGTGTCATTGACTTTTGTACAAGTTTTTCAACATTCATTAGTGTTGTTGGTGTTGCCGCTGCTGTTGTCATCATGGTTGCTGTAATTTATTTTCTTTTTGCTGCTGCTCTTGGTGTTGTTGGTGTGATTGTTTCATTGCTGGTGCATTGCTACTGATGTTGCTCAAGGTGTTGCCTGTGTGGTTGCTCTTGTCATCGCTGCTACTGCTGCTGTTTACAAGTATGGCTGTTGCATCCCCTGATGCTTTTATTGATGTTGCCGCTTGTGTTGTTTCCTGTATGATTGCTTAATCCTTGACATTGGCTTTGTTTCTACTGTCGTTGTCGCTACTGCTGTTGATGTTTACCACTGTGGTTGTTGCATCTCTTCATGAAGTTATTCATGTTGCGCGCGATGTTCCCTGCATGGTTGTTGGAGCTCCTGCTACTGTTGATGTTGCCAATGTGATTGTTGCATTTCTGCTGTAATACATGTAGGTATTTTTGCTGTTGCTCTTGATGTTGTCGGTGCGGTTGCTGCATCTCTTCTTGCAGTTGAGGTTTCGGCTGCTGATGCTGTTGTTGCTCCTGCTGCTGTTCATGTTTATTGAAGTATTACACTGAAATGGAATTAATTTATAGAGCATGTGATATTTTATTAATAAAGATATTAATTTCCATGATTATTGATACCAAAGTCATTTATTCCTAATTTAATTATCGCTGTTAAAATTCTGCGAAAATTCTCACTGCTCATTGATTATGAAAATTTATGCGTAAAATCATAAGTTTGCTCTAATAGACCAGTTCGTAGTTACTTCGTGGACAATTTTGGTCAAATGACCTTTCATTTCTTTCATCATGATAGGCAGATTTCAAAGCAAGATATTACGTAAGCTTGCCTTACATAGCAGGATGAAGAAATTGAATAGACCAGGTGACTAGAATAGCACACAAATGAACACGTAATGAAGGCATTTGTTGCATTCCTACTTTGAATGCATATCTTAGCATGTTGCACAATGTACTTTGCAAACTGTGAAATACCAGTCGTTCGTGGAAGCATTGTTGTTTTTTGTGGATGAAAATGAAAATGACAATTCAAAAGAATATATGAATAATCAAGACATCAAAGTTGGTGCTTATCTCATTAGATTTTAAAGCACCATGTCACTTTAGTACAAATGACCTTCTTCTGATCATGCATAGAATCTTTTGATCATGCGCAGAAAGGAACTACGAACTGGCTTATTAATAAAATAAAGCCCCTAAAATGCTCATTTTTGTTTCACATACTCTAGATAGGCATCTGATCAAATTTATTTTTCAAAAATGTACACATCACATTTATTTTCTTATGTATTCTATTGTTTTCTAAATTTCTTATGTATTTCTTTGTTTTATGACTTTTTGCTTTCCATTGTGTTTTCAATGGAAATTTTCAGGGACTTTATTTTTACCATAGACAAGATAAAATTAAATGATTTTAAGCAGTAAAAGGAAAAATAATGATACATTTTATGAATTTTGGCTAAAAACACTATTTGCATTGGATTTGTACACAAATTCATGTTTTTGAGCAATTTTGGGTCTGCATGCACTTACGAAATGTTGCGTAATTTCGGAAACGCGTACCTGGGGGTCACAATTTTGGTCTCAAAAGTTGCGCGAGAGTCTTGAAAGTAAAAAGTCAGCGAGCGACACATTAAAAAAACTTTGAGCAGCTGATTTATCGCGAAAAATGTCGAGCCCCCCCCCCCCGTCTTCTTAGGGTTAAACAACCCAAAAAAAATGCATAAGAAAAAAATTAAAATGTACATGTATACATAATTGATTTTAATGACTTTAATGACAAAATAAAGGGAGTCAAAATCCAAAATTATCACATTTGTTTTTTATTTCGTGATTCAGAACCAACCTGCTGATTTCTGAAGTGAGTGCACAATCTACAGGCAAGATCCTGAGCCACCCCCCCCCCTACCAAGATCATTTGAATAAGTGAGGTTTAATGACTGCTTTTGTAGTCATTAAATTTATCTGATTTATACATGCCTACAAGAGATATAAAAAAAATTGTGTTCTTTTTTGGGTAATTTTGCAGTGTTCCTAGCTGACAAAGCAGAGGGTGATGGTGTGTGGGGGGTCTAATAGGAATGCAGAACAATGGAACATTCATTTACTACTTTGGCAATAGAAAGCAAGACACAGCATCTAGCATTGATTGATAATGGATGTTTTACAACTGTCCAAGAAATATCATCAATAATCATTTAAGCATCTAAGTACTTATTATCTTATAGACTTATAGATGTCACTGTTTTCAAATATTGACTGCTAGAAGACCAAATAAAGAAGAGAACAGTACTGGCAATTTAATTTTTTTTAATGTGACTACTTTCTTCGCCAAAGTGAGGCAGTCATACTTAAGAGTGTTTTAACTTACAAGTGACATCACATTTCCTGCCTTCTTGTCTGGCTCTCCAAAACCTTCAACCATTTATACTTGGGTAACTTTGTATCTCGCATCCGTCTGAAAAGTTTGGGTGAAGCCTCCACCTGAAGGAAAAAAGAGTATTGAACTAATTAAAATATTTGCCACAATCTTGTATTTCTTCTCACATGTATATGTACATGTCTAAAAACAGGAAATAAAACATCTTTTGATTACCAGAATTCATATAGAAGGGGGTAAACAAAGGGTTCAAGCTTTTATTATGTTAATCAAAAATAAAAATAGTAAATGACATATGCTCTGGCCGAGAAACTTAGAGAAATTATTCCTCGTAATGTAGCTTGTATGTACATACACATGAGCAAGTAGTGAAAAATGGATTGAGGGGTGTGAGTAGGGGCTACGCAAACAGAAGGGGGGGGGGCTGGGGTCGCATGTTAACTGTAGAGTTTTTAAAGTGAGCGACCATGCAAAAAATCATGACCAAATGGTAATTTTTATGTTTTTCAGCTCCCGCACTGTTTTCCAAAACCATGTACAAAAATGACCATCTGGATGATTTTTTGCATGGTCATGGTCTTTCATGTCTATGTAATGTCTACATTACAAACTGACTTTAAAATCTGGTACAGTGCGATTTCATTATCATTGATGTGGGTTTTAATGATTTAACATTCTGCAACCTAAACAATATCCTTCATTTTTTGTCATCATTATAGCATTTTACTAGTCTACATGTTACCTGTGGTTGCATTTCAATCTCAGTGTTTCTTCACCCATTGCCAAATCTTCTGCCACATGTTCATCAGATTGGCCCCTGGCACATTCCTTGCTGTAGTAGACCAGTCAGAGCCAAGCTCTCTAGTTCCAGTCTGAAATTAGAACATTAATATTACATTGATATAACAAAGAAATATGTAGATTGACACAGTGATCATTGAAAAATATTGCACTTTCTATGAATATTGTTGACATTTTATAAAGGGGAATGATTCAAATATACCAATCATTTTTCTTTCTTGTTGTATTATCCTGAAATTTCTAGAATCGACCAACAATCGGTCAACAATTAATTCTTGTTAATTCATATAATTTCCACTTGATTATAAGCAAGACAGTCATTAACATATTAATCATACAAATAATAAAACATTTTTGTCATTAATATATTTTTGAATTAAAATAAAAGTTTTTTCTAACCCAATAGCACATGGATACCTTGCTGGTTTAATTTACTGGATTTTGTTCAATAGTACTTTATTATGAGATTCAAAGGCAAAAAAATACTTGGGCTTGATGAGATCCATTGCATATTCCCCTTTATTTTTGTTTTAATGAATGGACATTTAAGTACCTTTACGTGCTATTTAAGGTTAGGTTTGACTAGATCTAGACTCTAACTTTATGTGGTACGATAAAAATGAAAAATAAAATTGAAAAATTGAAGAGCCCCGACTGGGGGATTTCGCATTGTAAGTCCCATAATGGTGGCTGCACGATAGCTAGACAGCTGGCAGCTGTCTGTTTCGAGGAGTTTTTAAACATTTTTTTTTATTTCTCATACACAGACGGCTTGCTATTGTGCAGCCACCATTAGGGGACTTACAATGCAAAATCCCCCCGTCGGGGCTCTTCAATTTTGTCTTTAATGAATAACAATTTTGAAAATTAACGCGACCAAAATGCAAATTTATATTCCCTCTTGGCAATAATTCCCCAAAACGGAGAAAATTGAAGTTAAAAGGAACAAAACAGTGACTTACCTCGGCTGTCGCGCAAATTCACTTCCCCTTTTTATCCGATCTTAAGTACGTAAACATATGGCCATTGAGTCCCCTGTACAGATCGCGCTAGAACTTCGGTCTCTGTATTTGGTGAGTGAAGCCAACGGAGTTCAGCTGAACAACCAGCAAAACAGGGACCGAAGCTTTTGGTCTACTGCCACGGGTGCACCATTTAAAACTTATAATATCTAGATTTTGATTGGGTGTGAACGCACCTCTGCCACATAACTCCCCCCTGAATCCTCGCCTGCTGTCGAGTGCCTCCATTTCGTTTGACTTGTGTTCGCTAAGCCTATATGCTAAATAAGTTGAGAATATCCAATTTATCACTCACACTATCAATATGTGATTTAGCTCCTGTCCAATTCCAATGACTGTAACACAGAATTGGGATGGCCACATTGGATTTGTGTACATCTATTGCACACGCTGGTAATCGAGGATATCCCCGACCACACCGAGCAACAAAATTAATACAAAAACCAAAGGAAAAGAAAAATTATGATTTTTAATATAGAATGTCAGGCCAAATCGTGGTTTTGGGAACCACTCATAGATTTGTGTACGCGCACTTGTGTACAAAGTGAATGGAGGTGGAAATAGGGTAGTGCGTGAGCGTGTGACTGAATAAAGCGCTGCTGTATGAAGTGAACGGTGGTTCCCTATATCACGATAATGCCGAATGTCATAAAGGTAAAACAATATAAAGATTTCTCTTAGCAAAATTACAGCCCTGTGTGGATCATAAAAACGTGTATGGACAGGGTCGCGATGGGTCGTTGTGTGGACCTCAGTCAGATACTTAGTTCTGCAGACACAGAAACACGGGTATGGGACTAGACTGGATTATGTACTGTCAAGTTTGTCGATCGTATCGACAGGGTTCCTGCCAGAAGATTATCTTTTCTTGTAATTCAATTGATAATTACGCACCACAAATTATTCATCACCTTACATATAATATGAACGACATTTTGAATGGTTTTACTTACGGTAAAATCCTCATTCACCTCTCCGGTGACCTTCACTTCTGCTAATTTCTTCGTTTCATTTCGAATCGTCGCGGCGAAAACATCAAACAAACTTTACATTTTGATCAAAACTTTGGAGTGGGCGTGGCCTAATTAGTCAGCGAACCTCGTTCAAGACGATTTGTAAAATAAAAATGTACTGAACGCGAAGGTTCGGGAAAAGCCCCCCCGGTTGTGCCATTTGGGGGCGTTGTCGACACTGACGCGCCCTAACGCTCCCAACGCACCCTTTCGGCCAAACTGGGGGGGGGGGGCTTTGGACGAATCTTCGCGTTCGCGTTGACGCACCCTAACGCGACAGCACCCACCCTTTCGACATAAGCCATAAAAAGGTTGCATTATTTACGTATTGGGAATTTTCTGGATAGACATCCACAAATACATATACACAGTGTATTACACTTATGCTAATTAGCTCATTATGCTAATTAGGCTGATTACGATAATTGCATAACTTAGATATTTAAAATATTGTTATGCATGGATTCAACGTCACAGGACCTCTTAGAAAAATGATATTATTTATGTTTTTAGTCTTTCTGGTTTAAGAGAAGTAGTATATTACATATCGTACATATGCTAATTAGATGATTATGCTAATTAGGCTAATTAAAAAAAATTGCTCAAGGTTGCCAAGGTGGCAACCAAGCTGAATTTACTTCAATACCCATCTAGATTACGAATCAACAAAAAAACCTTGTACTTAACAACTTTTCCAGGTCTTGTACATGGCCTATGAGACCGTCTACTGGACTATAAAAAGGGTCCCTAAGAGAGAATTTATACAGTGCGTATCGAAAAAAAGTTTACACTTTGAAAAAAAACTTTGGGAATTGAAAAATATAGAACATGGGGGTATTTTTTTCACATATAATCTTGGATTTGGGTCTCATCAATCAGATGAAAGTAAAAGTTTTGACATAATAAACACTTGGGTGAACACTGTCCATTTTGTAAAGCGCGCAGAAATGCTCGTTTTTACGCTGTGTCAAGGGAAAATGATAAAATCAAACTTACCCTGCAAAACATTTCTCATACATTTCCCTTGCACTTTTAGTCAATTGAAATAAAACGAATGCATTCAAGTATTTTGTAACAATTTTGCCACCCAAATAGATATTTCAACACTTAGTAAGCAAGACCTTTACCCTGTTTGTGCAAGCTGGATCTGAGGACTGTAACTAAATCTGAACAAAATTTATATCAGACGTCTCCAGCATTTCTTCACTTACTTTTTCCAAGCTTGACAATGATTAACAAAATCAAAATGAAGCCTAAGCCATTTCATGTAAATCACAGCTCAGTGTAAAGCAAATATCGTCACGATGGCCTCGGTTTGTGATGAGTGGGGTGGCGCGCAATGCACTCTTCAAAGTGTTTTGGGCAAGGAATCAAGTTTAAAAAAGGTAAAAGATATCTTCAAATCAATATTACTAACTTGCACGCGTTGTTCATGATTAAGGTCTACTTTTATTCGCATAACTATTTCAAAGTTCTGCGCAAATCATTTTTCAGTAACTTTTCAAAAGTAAGTGGTGCTCACTCAAGCGGTACTATTTTTCGACAGTTATATCGTCATTTGGTTAAATGGATCTACATGAATGTCAAAATGTGGAAAATCTTCAGGATATTACAAATTCATAATTTGACAGGATTTCTTCGAAGTGTAAACTTTTTTTGATACGCACAAAGCCATTTGAAGGTTGTAGGTGAAAAGCCCCTCCTGCGTGGGGTCGGGGCCCCGGTATCTTATTTGAATAAAATTTATCAAGCTGATAGCACAATGTTCTTTGCAGTCCAACTTTCTCCCCGCTCTTTATTTTCAATCATCGGCAGCCCGGTCGTGTTATTAAGTGTTTTGTTTTTATTGTCCATTCTCTTCATTTTTCAATTTATACTAATTCCGTTCTAACTTCATTTCCCACTATTGTTTGCCATTTTGTCATCTTTTGATTTATCACGGTATTGCATTACATAAGCCTTTTTCGGAATGATTTATCGTTTCTCAAATGTTTTTCATTCGTTCCTTTTCCCGCTGTCCTTCCTTCCTATTCTGTTTAAAAAATATTTCATCGTCGTTTTCTTTTCCCTTTTCTCTTTTCTCTTCCTTTTCTCCTTTTCTTTTCCCTTCCCTTCCCTTCTCCTTTCCCTTTCTTTTTCCCTCCCTTTTCTCTTTTTCTGTTTTTTTTCCCCGGTGAAATCCGCCAGGGGAGGGGGGGCAGCTTGCCCCCTCCCCCCGCCTGTTACGCCACTGATACTAGACAGCACGCGTTACCTCGTCGTTTATAATTACCTATACCATACGCCCACAAGTCACAGAGGATGCTATGCCATTATGTTCCGGGCCTGTTCGAAGCGACTATGCTTGGCTTGCAAAGATGCAAACAAATAAATATGATTAAATGTATGTATTTTTTAACACATAAACTGGTATGGATTACATTTTTTCAAGTGTTGATAAAAACTATACAGTGCGTATAAAAAAACGGGACAGTTTTGAAAAGTCTATAAAAAATTTGTTTCAAATTATTATATCTATATTGTGATGTTAATAGATGCTCTAAGATCTTATCTTTGAAATGCCATTTAAAAAATACATTTTGTTCATGCTTGAGCGAACACGGGTCGTTTTTGTCGGGGGTTCAAAAAGAGGCTTGCGCCAATATGGCAGAAATGAGAAATTTGATGATTAGACTTTTGGCTAATCAGCAGACTTCCTCTTGATATTTTCATTATCTTTGCCATCATTTTGAATTATGCTGTCAAATTTCATTTACAAATTTATATTTTTACCTGAATTATATATTTTTTTTCATTTAAACTTCTTTTACCTTTGAATTTTCCTTCATAAGTAAGAAATGAAAGAGACTTTTTGTCAACCCAAGTAAGAGGATTTGCATTATTAATTGGGAGAATTTGTAATCATTCAAATTCTTTTATTATGTGAAACAAATTATGTTATGGTACCTTTGATAATTATTATGTGAAACAATTTATGTAATGGTATACGTACAAAAGACATGAATCCTATTTTCAAGGTGTTATTGAATCCTTCACCAAGTTTAATTATGTACTTGACAGGACAAACAGGAAAGGATTCAAGTCTTTCAATGGCAATGGTGTATTGAGTCAATTTTGAAGTAGCAAGATATGGCAGATCGGGTAAAATGTAAAATGTATTAAAAAGTTGTGAAGCGAGCAAGCAAAAATTTCCACTTTTTTATTAAAATATCTAATTTTGTGATTTTGACATAATATTCAGAAAATGATATCATATTTCACTTTCTATGTTTTCTGTTATTTCTCTTTCCACTTTTTTTCCTTGGTCATAATTTTTTTGATTGGGGGGGGGGGAGCACCCAAAGCCCCCACCCCTCAGTATGCCACTGTTCAAAGGCACCATAACCTTTGTAGCACACAATGAAAGGATTTGAAGAAAAAAAAACACACTCTCCCATACTTTGGTTTAAAAAAAATGCTCTTGCCTCAAGAAGGAACATTTAAAACTAAAAGAGAACATATTAAAAAGGAACAACACCAGAACTATTCAAGCAAATAAGTAGATTTGGAAATGAATTTTGACAGCATAATTCGAAAATTATGGCAAAGATAATGAAAAGGTTAAGAGGAAGTCTGCTGATTAGCAAGAAGTCCGACCATCATATTTATCATTTTATGCCATTTTGGCGCAAGCCTCCTTTTTTACCCCAAACAAAAACATTCCGTGTTCGCTCAAGCATGAACGAAACTAAATTATTTTAATGGCTTTTGAAGGATAAGACTCCAGAGCACATATTGACACCAAAATATAGAGATCATAATTTGAACCAAAAATTATGTAGACTTTTCAAATCTGTCCCATTTTTATACGCACTGTAGTTAAGTTAATGTAAAGGCAAGCAACATTTTCACTTGCATTCATTAATTTAGGCTAAAGATGGCTCTTCGAAGTGGCTAAGAGAGGTTTCCTTAATTGAGAGTCATCCTGTTGGCTTTACTTTCAGTAACTTCCAAAAGTGGAAATCATACCTGTTGTATCACTTCAACACGCAGTCATCAGTATGGTATCAAATTAATCGATTTCGATGTTTACGCCACGCATGGCATCAAATTAGGGGATTTTCCCTGTTCCCGTCATTTGGGGTGGCTTTCTTCATGGGTTACGCCATTAAGGGTTGCAAATTTATAATTAGTTAATGCAGTTAGGCCATTTAGCGTGCTTTTCTGAGGTTGTTGGACACGGGTGGGTAGCAGTCCATGTGGAGAGTGACCCTGCCGGGGCCCCACAGGCGTAGCTAAAGTCATTGTGCGTCGATGAGTGAAAACTCGCTTAAACGAAAGTCCATTTCTTTGTAGGCCCATTTTTTTAACAAGAGGACACCCAGTTACCAATAATGCATATATAGCATTTCCATCTATTTGAAAGAACGATAAAAGAGCAGTGTATATTAAATTTCTTGCTCACGGGAATATGTGCTGCGGCCGGGGATCGAACCCTTTCGAAACACTAATTTCAATGTGTAGCCAGGCGCCTTAGACCACTCGGCCACGGTACCTCGGCCCATGGTATTCCAGCTGCTGCGCAGCGCCCCCGTTCATGCGTTGTTTTGTTCATGACCTAGCTTTAGCCTTGGCTTAGGGTGTATTATTCTTGGGTGTTGATGACTTTGCCTGGGCCTTGGTATCGAGGGTTGATGCCTTCATTGCCCTGAATTTATGGAGGAGCTGCACATCTGCGACGTCATAAAATAACAAGTGGTATGCCTCTGGCGGTCTCACCTGCATCACGCGATTCAATATAGCAGCAGTGCTGACTTTGAAAACTACTGTAACTCGCACAAGATGTTCAGTGATACTTGGTTACTCTTATGTCCACGTTTTATGAACTAGACCAATACACTTACAGAGATATGATGGTAATTCAACAAAAAACCCGACATGGCCAAAGTTCATTGACCTTACATGACCTTTGACCTTGATCATGTGACCTGAAACTCGCACAGGATGTTCAGTGATACTTGATTACTCTTATGTCCAAGTTTCATGAATCAGAT
Organism: Lytechinus variegatus; assembly: GCF_018143015.1. Classification (NCBI taxonomy): domain Eukaryota; kingdom Metazoa; phylum Echinodermata; class Echinoidea; order Temnopleuroida; family Toxopneustidae; genus Lytechinus; species Lytechinus variegatus. The sequence goes on from NC_054750.1 coordinate 8,633,974, forward strand.
CCATAAACTTTCAAAGTTATGATGGTAATTCAACAGATACCCCCAATTCGGCCAAAGTTAATTGACCTTTGACCTTGGTCATGTGACCTGAAATGCGCACAGGATGTTCAGTGATACTTGATTACTCTTATGTCCAAGTTTAATGAACTACACCAATATACTTTCAAAGTTATGATGGTAATTCAACAAATACCCCCAATTTGGCCAAAGTTCATTGACCCTAAATGACCTTTGACCTTAATCATGTGACCTGAAACTTGCACAGGATGTTCAGTGATACTTGATTACTATTTTGTCCAAGTTTCATGAATCAGATCCAAAAACTGTCAAAGTTATGGTAATTCAACAGATACCCCCATTCGGCCAAAGTTCATTGACCCTAAATGACTTTTGATTTTGGTCATGTGACGTGAAACTCATGCAGGATGTTCAGTGATACTTGATTAACCTTATGTCCAAGTCTCATGAACTAGGTCCATATATTTTCTAAGTTATGATGACATTTCAAAAACTTAACCTTAGGTTAAGATTTTGATCTTGATTCCCCAACATGGTCTAAGTTCATTGACCCTAAATGACTTTTGACCTTGGTCATGTGACGTGAAACTCATGAAGGATGTTCAGTGATGCTTGATTAACCTTATGTCTAAGTCTCATGAACTAGGTCCATATACTTTCTAAGTCATGCTGTCATTTCAAAAACTTAACCTTCGTTAAGATTTGGTGTTGACGCCGCCGCCACCGTCGGAAAAGCGGCGCCTATAGTCTCACACTGCTATGCAGGTGAGACAAAAACTTCAACTCCGGATTTTTATTACTCCTTAACTAATATTTTTTCTGTTAACGGTTTTTTTCAAAACCAACTTATGATCAGGGCAAAATTCTACGTTAAGGTACTACAAGAACTGGAAACTGCTCTTGCTACAGCAATACTGAAATAGAACTAATACTGTCAAAGAGAATGCTAACACGAGAAGGACAAACTATTAATCTTTTACAATTTCATGACTGTCCTCGAAGAAATAACAACTTTGTATATGATTTTCTCCGATTCACTGATATGCATTGTCGAATAGGAAGGGGAAAGGGGGGGGGGGTCCCTCGGGATATTCTCCATCTTGCAAGTTTATTTTGTGCAGAAAAGGTCAGATTATCGCACATAGTTTCAATTTATTGTGTATTCTCTTTTCAAAGATTGCCAAGGACCTGGCTGATTTACTCGTTGTATTAGAGTATTCTCCAATTGGTTCGGTCTCCATTGCCGACTTCAAATTGGATCAATTCATGCTCATCGATGGAAGGTTAAAGGTCGGTGACCTCGACGATATGTCAACTCAGGAGAGACCGTGTCTAAGTTCACGTGACTGCAATATACGTAGCCAAACTTTGGGTAAGGACCAGGGGCGGGCCTACATTATTTTTCTGACATTTTTTTCGCGGCATATAGTTAGTCGGTTAGTGTTTATTCCGACAAAGACTATACACGTTATTAACGGAATTTATATTCAAATACAAATTGTAAATACATGATTACATGTCTTTTGCTTGCACATTAATTCCAAAGAATGCTCAAACTTAGTGCCCCAAAACACTTCATAATAAATAGTGGAAACAAATATAAAATCATAAATGGATCACAATCGAAATTTTATTCATAGGGAAAGGGAGGTAACAATTTTTTTTCTTCAAATTTCCCTTTCTGGTTTATCAACATTGACTTTATGAAAAGAAATACAAATGTGTAAAGTTCTTCTCCCATACATGTACTGTATCGAAGCAATAGCTTTGATCCAGCTGAGGCATGGCGGCTTGTCATTGTTCTAAACCCACCTTCACCCGACAAAGGAAATTATAATTGGTATAGTGTCGAAAATCTGTCTGTCTGACGGTCAATCGGATTGGGTTCGCCCTAGCCATTAACCCGTATCTGTGGTCTAGTGGTTAAGGCACCGGCGTTCAAAGCTGGGGGCCCGGGTTCGATTCCCGCAGAGACATTTTTTCGGCATCACCAATTTTTCTAAAGGGTAGATAGCTCTGGGGAACCTTGATTTAAGATACGCCTACCATTGTTCTCTTCATCCATTTCTTTACAATATTTAAATAAAAAAGAGTTGCCAAAAGCTGTTGTACATGTATAACTTTACACACACACACACACACATATATGTTTATATATATATTTGGGGGGAGAGGATTAAAAAGGGCACTTCAATTGCTATTATGGAATTAACGTTGGTATATTGTGATTCTTTCCCAAAGATAATATTCAATTGAAATAATCCTTCACATTTACCATACATTTTGGCTTCTTGTAATTTCCACCATTAATTTCTTTATTTAAATTTATCCCTTTTTTTAGGCATTGAGTGCGTCAATTCGACATGCAGCGGTATCAACCCCAAAGCAAACCTTCGTTTAGCTACGGATGTGATTCTGCAAACCCTATTCAAAAATCCGCCTGAACATTTTAAACAACGAATTGGTTTGCTTTTTGAAAAATTAAAGCGCTATCAAATAAATGCTTCTGAGCTTCACAAGTTCTTAATTGATATAACAGAGGAATAAACATTGCCTATTAAAAATGGGTGTTGATTCCCCCCCCATTTTAATAAAATTTAAAATGTGGCAATTTCTTACGGAAACTGCTAGACAGGTGAACGGGGTGAAGCAAAAATCCAGGATAAATAGGATAAAATATTAATGTTTATGTTTTTTGCTATTTTTTTCTACCCCTTCCCGCGATCAAGCGCATGGGGAGTGCCCCTTTTTATTTTACCACCCTTTTGAATAACAGTTTATTTTACTTTGTATTCTGTTCTTGTTTATGATGTAAAATAAGAGGCGAGATGCAAAATAAATGAAGATTGAATTTTGAAGGGTATAAAAGGGAAAGATACAAGGAAAACCGTAACATGGTCAATCACAACGTAACAATAATACAAAGCTGTATACGATGAAAGTAAGCCCTTCCTCGCTTCCATGGTTATGTAGCTTCCTGGGCGAGAGAACACAAGAAGTAGGATACAAAGAACAACACTTACCTGCTCAGCCGGGGTTCCTCAGGGATACGACTTGAACCTCTAGTTTTTCTTGCCAACGACGCTTCCCTGTCATCTGCATGCTCTCAGTATGTAGATGACCCAACTCTTGCAGAGACTTCACCAAGTTCTATAAATTCTACTTTGTCTTCTCTTGAGGAATGGTGTGGAATAAAAAAAAACAATGAATATCCACTCATGAGGGTATCTTTAGAGTTCCAACCAGCTGGTGTTAGGATCGGAAATATCGGACATGACTTTTTTTAATTGCTTGGTGTCGTTCTGAGCAGTGATCTTGAATGGATAGAGCATGTCAACAGCATGACAACAAATGCAGCCAATGAACTGTATCTGCTACACCGTTAGAAAATTCCTTAAAATAAAAAGAAGTTCCTGCAACAGAGTCTCGAGAACACCTGTAATCTTACCAGATTGCGTAATCTTACATTATATCATGTAATATTACAGGAAATTGGTATTTGGTGAATGGAACCTTTCAAATTGCTATAAATAAGACACCCCCTTTTCCCCTTTTTAAACAGACCTGTTCTGTTAAATTGTAGAAAAATTACTGTTTATGAATTTAGATAATGATTCTGTTATTGGTTTCTGCAAAATCTTTTTCTGTAAAATCAGGGGTTTTTTTTTACAGTGTACGGATGCTCAAACGTTTCTCCATGTCATTTATTTATTTGATAGTGTACATTTCATACAAAAGACCGGTTATAGAGTACTGTTATGTAGCCAGGCATTCTTCCCTAACCAGGTGACGGTTTGCCCCAAAGCCAGCGTTCCCTAAGAAAATTGAGACACACTAGCAAGGAGGCTACGTGAAATCAGATATAGAACATAATGAAAACGCTACAAAGAGCTTTGCCCGATCTGGTCAAGACTTTTGAACCAACAATAAGCAAACATAATTTCAATGAAACAGTTGTTGCAACACATCAACCGTTCCTGAGTACATCATATATATTTTCCTCTGGCTTTGTGTATAACATAATTATCCATCTGCACTTCTTGCTTGACTTTAATTTAATTTTTGTTACTACTTTGCCAAACCATTTACGTTTTAATGTTTTGCTTTAATCATCATACCAATACTCGGTATTTTAGTGCGATATCACACTGTAAAAACTGTGGTGTTAAAACTTACACCAATAGAGGACGACACCCTGAGGTGTTAAAATTACACCCTAAAGATTGAACATAACACCAAAGAGTGTAAATGTAACAACCAAAGGTGTTGTAATAACACCTATAGGTGTACACCTAACACAACCAATTTAACACCGTGTAAAATAACTGGCGTGCATTCCTCTATGTACACCAGTTACACCACAGTTTTTGCTTTGCATGTGCTGCTTTGACTTTTTTTTCTGTAAAACGCAACACGAATTCAAGTGCAGGATTTATTAAATGCTTACTGGTACTTTCTTTGCCCAATATTTGATGAGATTTCTAAACAACCATGATCCCTTTAATAAAAAAATATTTGTGTAACACCAAATTTGATTGATCACGAAGGTGTCTTGCCAGTTATATTCATCCTCATGTTATTATGACTCTAAATCTTACCTCGATTCGTATTCAACATGTTAAATTGTATTTTTTCATTTCGCCTCAATTTGCCAATTCATATATTTATCATTATTTAAGATCATACTTTTTTCCATATTATATCAGTACTCTGCATACTCGTATTTTCAATATTGTATCATTTTTGTTTTACCTCCAGTTGACATTCTTCTAATTTGAAATGTTACAGAATTCATTGTCTCTGTTACCCTTCTTCGTATAATTTGTAGTCTCATACTTCCATTTCCCTGACCTCTCTTTTACTCCCCTCTCTCCCTCTACTTTCTATCTTCCTCTTCCTTTCCTCCCTCTTTTCCTTTATCTTCTTCTCTTCTTCTAATAATCATTTTCTACATCCTCTTCCTCCTTTTCTTCTCCTTCTTGACCATGTATTATCTTTCTCTCGCCCTTTTCTATCTACTTCCTTTCTCTTCTCTTCTTCTTCTTAATCCTTTTTTCTTCATCATTCTCTTTCTCATCCTCTTTTTTCTTTTTGTTGTCCTTGTTCTTTTTCTCCTTCTGGTCTTGAATCTTGTAGTCCTGAATATGTATTACTAGTAAATGTTTTCGAAATTATTGTATATTAGTAATATACATAAGTACAGTAATTTATTTATGTCATAAATGTACTTTTTAATTGTGGAAATATTTCTGTAAGAATGTCAAACTGTGCACTTCTTGATATTATATTGTATATCCATGAGCAATTCAGTACTTGTGGCTGTGATACATTCCTAATAAATACCTCATTTATGGGGTAGCACGGGCAGAGTACCCTGATCAAATGTTGATGACCATTTTTTTTCCTTGTCAGAAAATTGTTTCTGGGAATGGCAGTGACCGTTGACCGACCATTTTCCCATTTCTTTTTCATTTGTCATAATTTTTTTCCATGTATGCAAGGAAATTAAAGATTTAATCTAAAAAATGCATGTAATCGGGTTTGATAATACATAGTTCTGTATTATTTTTGTTTTTAATGAGACGAAGAGATTGATTTCCAAGAAATCACTGTTCACTCTAGAATTTTCATAGATTATGTCCCGTTTTCATGAGCAATAGTTATTTTATGCACTCATTCATTCATCCTTCCTTTCATACACTTATTTGTATTACCCGTTATTGAAAATCAAATCATTAATCCATTCCCTTATCCATCCGACACCCATTCATTCGTTAATTCAATCATTTATCCAACATTCAATCATTTTTCAATTTATTCCTTCCTTTATCAACAAGCTCATTATTAGTAATTAATCTATCCGGTTATTTTTTCATTCATTCATTTATTCATCCATTCGTTCATTCATTCATATAATTAAATTACTCTCTACTCTGAAAAGTATGTAAAGATTTCCTTTTTTCTCTTGAAAGTGGATGTTGCAGGATTGAGTCATGCTTTTCTTCACGTTCAATACTTGAACATGCTCATGTTTATTTGGGCTTGGTATAAGTTTTAATGCATGTAATTCTCATAATACTAGCACTAGGACTTCTTCAGTACAAATTTCTTTATGAAAGTGAGGTAGGTTAAGTGCAAAGTAAAGTGGCAGCTTTTGATCAGTATTTCCCAAGCCTGGTAGCTAAGGACCAATGAAAATATTACAAATCAAAACTTAAATGCTGCAAAAAACACCCTACATTTTAACACATATTCATTACGAATGCAAGTATCTTAATTCATTTCTATAATGACAACACAACAAAGTGAATAGAATGCAATGTATTCATTTATCTATATTTATTAATATTCTTATTAGTAGGGTGGCTCCACCAATAACTGATGAAGTAATATCCTTAGAGGTCTTTACAACACAATATGAAAATAATGGATTTTAAAGACGGCTTGACGATTTAAAATGATTTATTAGCGGGCTAGCAAAATACACATTTTAGTTTGTTTTGATTTTGAAAGGGGGCGTGGTTGCCCGAGAAAGGGCTCGTGACCCGACCCGTAAAGGGCGGGGCAGCGCTTTTTGGCGCCCGCGCCAAAGAATTTGGGCACAATGCCAGACATTTGCCGCGGTTGAGCTATGCGCGGATAAAAGTGCGGGGAATGCTTCATTTTCGTTTTGGCTTTCAATGAAGAGAGATGACGGTGCATGTGTAAAGCGTGCTTACAAAATTTTTTGAAAATTTTCTTTCGGCACTGGCAACTAGAATTGGACACTAGGCCTAGGTGGCAGATATTTCGACATTTGTCTAGCTACCTATACCGGATATCTACACAAAGGATTCATACTTTTATTGGATTATACAGACGCTGATTTCAGTTTTTTACTGTCTTCAGACTTCAGCCTCAGGAATTGTTGCCGTAGAACTAAGACTAAGTTAGCTGTGCCGATTTGTGGACCTAAAAGATTCAGTTTGCAACTTCAGGATTGAATTTTTTCTTGGCGGTTCGCTTGATTGAACTTTGGAGGTGATTGCATCCAGGATTCATTGGACTTGGGCTGAGTGACGGAGCTTCGAGTCTAACTCTAGTTTCGCGAGTTGATCATGCCAAAGGTTAAGGCCAAGAAAATAACGACCGCAGGTGCGAGGAAGGGAGATGACACACCGAAGAGGAGGCCGGGTCGGCCGAGAGGTCCACGGGCGACGTCAACCCCCGCAGGTGTGGATCTGGGGCTGGGAGGCGGCAACAACGGGCCAGGAAGGAGCGGTGAGTTAAATCCCTCTCAGTCTCAAGTTGTCGATGTTGATGAAAAAAGTGGTAGGCCTAGGTCTAAAGTTAGTGATAAAATGGCAGAGCTAGATCTAGATCTAGTGGGGCGGGAAGGCCAGGCGCCCGTGGGCAGATCTATTGCTTGGCATGAGATAGTAGCACAGGAGTCGGATACCGGTAGCTCGGGGCAGGCTCAGCCAGCAGTTTCAGTGCCGGCGCGGTCGGCAGGGGTAGCCGAAGATCTAGGCCTAGATCTAGTGGAGGTCGGTGTTGAGAGATCTGAGCCCCAGGCGCCTAGGCTTTCTGCCGTGTTGGGGGCACCGGAACCATTTATTAGCGCATGCGACCCACTAGGTGTGGAAGTGGCTATCTCACTGAAGGAAAAAATTTGGGCAAGTGAATATATAGATTTGGGAGTGCTCCTTAAGCATAATAATGCACGTGATGAGTTTGGGGCCTTGAGTGTAGGTGACACCACTTTGAGTTTGTGTCAATCGGGATCTGGCCTTGGTTTGCAACTTCAACCTCAATCAAAGGCTAAGAAAATCATGTCGGTAGAGCAGTGGACTTCGGTGTTTCTAGTATTTGCCTCAATTTACACTGAGAAGCACATGGAAAGGAGCAGGGAGCTCATGAAATATATGGATTTGATAAGGCATGCAGCCCGTGCGTTTGCAGGTTATGGCTGGCGTGACTATGACACTCAGTTTAGGAGCAAGCAGGCGCGTTTACCCGGGCGATCCTGGGCGAGCGTCGACGCCGAGTTGTGGTTGATGCTGGTGGCCTCTAATGGTCCGCGGCAGCGCCACAATTTACCCCATGCCCCTCGCCATCAGTTCTACAGAGGGGAGTACGGCGCGAAAAAATCTTTTCCCTTCGGAGGAAAGGGACCCGGAGCCAATGGCACACCCAGCCGAGGCGTGTGCTTTGCCTTTAATAGAGGCAAGTGCATGCGAGGCAAAGCTTGCATCTATGAGCACAAGTGTTCCCGCTGCCAGGCGACAGGTCATGGGGCTAAGCAGTGTAGCCAAGGGCGGGCCGGTTCCAGTCCCGCTGGCAGTAAATAGGTCTACGGCTAGTGCGGTGTCGTCTATTGCTCCGACCCCTATTAAGTTAGCACGTTTGGTGCCCATGTTAGCTACTTATCCTAATCAGGAGCATGCTCAGTGCTTGTATAATGGTTTTAAGTTTGGTTTTTCATTACATTTTGAAGGGGACAGGGTCCCATTGGTTGTTAAAAACCTGAAATCAGCATTCGAGCACATGGATGCGTTGAAAAAGAAATTGAGGGATGAAATAGACTTAGGTAGGATAGTTGGGCCTTTTGTTGTTCCTCCCTTCGAGAATATGAGGTGTTCACCAGTGGGGTTGGTGCCCAAAAAGGCCCCAGGGGAGTTCCGTATGATTCAACATTTATCGGCACCCAGGGGAAATTCAGTTAATGATGGCATACCGGAGGGGCAGTGTACAGTAACATATTCGTCCTTTGATTCGGCGGTAGATATTGTGACGCAATTGGGGCGGGTGCCCTTATGGGAAAGACTGACATTAAGTCAGCTTTCAGGCTCTTGCCTGTTCACCCAAAAGATTTTGAGTTGCTTGGGATGTATATAGATGGTCGTTACTATTTTGATCGTTGTTTGCCGATGGGCTGCGCAGTTTCTTGTTCCACTTTTGAATGTTTTAGTACTTTTTTAGAGTTTTGCGCGAGAAAAGTTGCGAAGTCGCAAAATATTGTCCATTATTTGGATGATTTCTTTTTTGCAGGCGGCCCTGCCTCGGAGGATTGCAGGCGGGCAATGCATTGTTTTGAAGCAATTTGCGAACGATTTGGGGTGCCCATAGCGCGAGAAAAAACGGAAGGCCCGACCACACAGTTGTCATATCTTGGGCTGGTAATAGATAGCGTTTCTCAGCAGGTTCGGGTACCGGAGGACAAAATTGAGAAATTAGTAGGGAAATTAAATTGGGCGGTACAGAAACAAAAAATTTCCCTAAGAGACATTCAGTCGATTGTAGGTAGTCTAAACTTTGTATGTAAGGCAATTGCTCCAGGGCGAGCATTCATGAGACGGCTCATTGACTTAACTAAGAGCGTTAAGCGTCCTTTTCACATGGTTAGGTTGACGAGAGGGGCTAAGGCTGACTTGCGGGTTTGGTTGGAGTTCTTGGCACATTTTAATGGTCAAGTTTTCTTCCGGGCTCCAGGCTGGTTTGGAAGCGAGGAAATTCAGTTTTTCACTGATGCGGCGGCTGGCATTGGTTTTGGAATTTTCTTTGGAGGCAGGTGGGCTCAATCCAGGTGGCCTGCTGATTTCCAGGCCGATAGGAGGTCTATAGCTTTTTTAGAGCTATTCCCTATTTGGGTAGGCTTGGAGATTTGGGGCATGGAGCTAAAGGACAAGAATATATTGTTTAATTGTGATAATCAGGCCGTGGTGGCAGTACTTAACAAGCAGTCGGCGCTATGCCCTGATATTATGGTTTTGGTGAGGAAGGTGGTGATTATATGTTTAAGCAATAATATAGTGTTGAGGGTTAGGCATGTACATGGATGTGATAATGGTATAGCTGATGCACTATCTCGATTTCAGATGCCGAGGTTCCATGCGTTAGCACCGGGGGCCGCCCGGGAGGGCGTGGAGGTTCCAGTCCGTCTTTGGAAGAGCTGGCTATCGAGAGAAGTCGACTGCTGATGGCTTCTAGGGCAGCTCGAACACACACAACTTACTCTATTGCCTTGGGGGCATACGTGAAATTTTGTAAAGTGTACGGATACGACCCCCAGCTACCCCCTAATGTAGAATGGGTGGCGCAGTTCATTTCTTATTTATCCTTTATGGGATATGCAGGGTCTACTATTCAAACATACATATCTGGGTTGGCATTTTATATGAGTTCATCTGGGCTAAAGGATGTGACCAAAAGTTTTGTGATTACAAGGTTAATTGAAGGGTGTAGGCGAAGTACTTTGAGAAGAGATGCTAGCCATCCAATCACATTGTCTGTGTGAAATAGAATGCTCGCCTACTTGAGGCATGTTTGTGGTAGTCATTACGATGTTTTGATGTACTCTGCTGCTTTTTCAGTGGCATTTTATGGTTTGTTGAGAGTTAGTGAGTTGACAGTAGAGTCCAGGCATAGATGCGAGTCTATTCTGCAGCACACAGATGTTAGGGTAACTGGCGATGCACCGCATCGCAGGGTGGAATTATTCCTAAGGAAGTCAAAGACTGACCAGCGGGGAAATGGGTGCACCATTTCGATACCAGAGTTGGGGACAGTTAGCTGCCCTGTGATGGCGGTTATTCGTTATTTAGAAATCCGCCCAAAGAATGGTGGAGCCTTCTTTTGTTCATATGGTGCTCTCCCGCTAACTAGGCGTGAATTTGGAAACATGATAAAACGATGTTTGACATACGGGGATATGCCGGCGGCAATGTTTTCATCGCATTCCTTTCGTATTGGGGCGGCTACGACCGCTGCCATGGCCGGTTGCTCGGATGAAGAAATCCAACGCATGGGGCGTTGGGTTTCGAGTGCACATCGGAGATATATAAGACTCGACATGGTTAAGTAAAAAAAAAAAAAAAAAAAAAAAAGAACGAAAATACATATGAAATGATGATTTTAGGTTATTTGACATTTTGACCAAAATCAGGTGTAAGTTATCTTCCAATAATGTCACAACGCGTTTACTTTACACGAGGACATGTGCTTTAATCAAAGCCGTGGCCGATGGGTTGTTGGATATTTGGGTGTATAATTCTCAATATATCTGCTTACATGGTATTGTTTTATTTTATTCAGCCCTATTCAGAAGCAGGGTGGTATGTTCAGTGCCAAGAGGCCTGTTTACAAAGGAGCCCTTGTTACAGTATACATTATACATTATACATTATGCATCATATATTATACATTATACATTATACATTATTACATTCTTTATACAAAATGAAGAAAGAGATGGTACTATATTGATGGGAATGTGTTTTATACGTTATACATTATACATTATACCTTATACATTTTACATTATACATTATACCTTATACATTTTACATTATACATTATACATTATTATAAATTGATTGGAATGTGCTCAGACATTATACATTATACATTATTATATATTGGTTGGAATGTGTTTATACATTATACATTATTACATTATACAAAAGGAAGAAAGGGATAGTACTATATTGATTGGAAGGTGTTTGGAACATCAGATTGATCATAACGACCCCCCCCCCCCCCCCCCCCCCCCTGTACATGTTGATATCAATATACATGTATCATCGAAATAACTCTGGGCTTAATATTGAATGAGTAAGTGAGGGTTTAATGATATCACACAATTACGAGCATTCTGCTTTTTAGAGAGAATGTTACAACGGTATAATGACGTGTTTAATATCAATGCTTTCAGGATTAAGGGGAGGGGTCAAAAATGTGATTACATACATTGTATCTTGGAGGGGAAAACCCCGTGATGAAGGGGTGGTGAAGGGTAGCAGACCTTTCAGGGGGAAATTTTCATACTTCAAAATTCTGCCCAGCCCTCTTTTCTTGTTTTCTATTACAGGACCTGTGGTGTGGATCATAGGGGACTCGATAGTGTTTTGGGCACATCGCAGGGCGAAGAACACCGGCGAGGCTGACCTTGGACTTGGAACGTCGGTCCGTTGGTTGGGAAAAAGGGGGCTACGAATTGAAGGGGTAAGCGATTGGTTAGATAAGATGGGTCGGAGTGAACCAAAGCCTTCAGTAGTAGTATTGCATGTAGGAACGAATGACATTGAGGCACTGTCCAAGAAGAAGCTGGCTAGTTTGACGTATAGACTTTTTGACGCCAATAAGGACAAATTTCAAATAGTGTGGTCGGACATTTTGGAGAGGGTTTGGTACCCCGCTGGCTGTACAGGAGATCAAGGTAAATTGGACTTAAAGAGAAGGGCGGCCAATAGGTACGCCAAGGCTTTAGCTGCAAGATTTCATGGTAAAGCCATACCGCATCCATCAATATCCCATAATGACATTTCGCTGTACAGAACTGATGGCCTACATCTGGCCGATGAAGGGTTGGACAGATTTATCAGTGAGTTAAAAGTTGGTCTTTCATATCTTCGTTGAGTATGTATTTATACATTTTACCTTAGTCGCTCCGGCGTGACCGACTCCAGACCGTCCGATCCGATAGTATGAATAAAGGTTTTGGCTGGTCTGGAGCCGGTTTCACCAGTGTGTCTATGTTTTCATAATGTATCATTTGTTGTTATTTAGCTGCTCATGCATTTACGTTCAATGTATGCATGCATTAAATCATGTTGGGGTCAGTTATGGATAACCTAGATATACATTGTAATGGAGGAATGAGCAATGTTCCCGGGTACCCCCCCCCCCCCCCCCCCCCCCCCTGGTAAAAGCACTAAGGATAATAACGTTGGTGAATACTAGTAGAATGATCCTGTAATGGTTGCTAAGATTTATTGAATATCTTGGTAGATACGAGTAAAATTTTGACGTGTTTGTTGGCGGTCGATCATATATAAATAAATTATATATTCTCGTTTGGCGGTAATTTGGCAATTAGGCCACCTGAAACACGTATTTTCCAAGAATAATTGGGTATTTCTGGTCATGCCAGGGCAGGCATGTGGATTTTAATCAATTATGTTATGTTATTATGTAAGTTGCAGGTCCCCACTCGTTACCTAGGTGAGGGGGACCTATTTGTACATACAAATGTTTGAGAACGCTGTTAAACTGAAATAATTGTGTCATGCTTAAAGTTTAATCTTAGCCTGACCTGATCTTAAAGGCGGGCAGGCTGGTCTATAGTCATGGGCATTCATATATCTCTATATGCTATATTTATGTCATCTGTAATCCACCGATAGCTCATAATTAATAGCTGTGCTGGGATTCCGGTCCGGCTAGCAGGGAACCAGTGGGAAAACAGCCATGAATTTTAAACATTGAAGAACTTACGAGGGGGGCCTTCTAGCCGGGGGTTTAACCCCTCTCCGAGGAGCTTATTAAACAAGGGTATCGGTTGGTTACAGACATTATCGGTATATGTATATGTGATGATATTCATACACTGTACACAAAAAGCAGAATTGGTAAAGATGCACATTCATCTCTATTTTCATTAAAGCCACGACAAATCGCAATTCACTTGTTCTTGTTGTTTTGTTAGCCGTGAATAATGGATTTTAAAGACGGCTTGACGATTTAAAATGATTTATTAGCGGGCTAGCAAAATACACATTTTAGTTTGTTTTGATTTTGAAAGGGGGCGTGGTTGCCCGAGAAAGGGCTCGTGACCCGACCCGTAAAGGGCGGGGCAGCGCTTTTTGGCGCCCGCGCCAAAGAATTTGGGCACAATGCCAGACATTTGCCGCGGTTGAGCTATGCGCGGATAAAAGTGCGGGGAATGCTTCATTTTCGTTTTGGCTTTCAATGAAGAGAGATGACGGTGCATGTGTAAAGCGTGCTTACAAAATTCCCACCTCCTCCCCATTACCATCCTCTAGTTATAATTAAGGGGGATGTTGACATATATATCGTGGGGGGATTCTTGCATATTATGGATATTGGTTGTGTATTTATTGTACTTGTGCATTCTTAATGTTATTTTGTTTATTTAGTTTTTGCTTGCAAGGAAGAAGTCAATTCGAAATTACTATGAAGCAGGTTATGCCTCAAACGTTCATGTGAGTTGTCATAAAAATCCAAGTTATGGATGGTTATAGAAAAAATCTGGGGATTGAAATTATAATTTTCTCAGGTCATTTGAGAAGAAATGTTTATGAATTCATAATTTCTATGTATGTTTTATTTTCCTCTACCATGAGCATTATATATGAAGAAATGTTTGATAAGATTGCATAGGCTTCATTTCAGATAAAGTTATTTCTCGGGTCTGCATCGGACTCCTTAGGAATTAGACGGAAGTATTGTCCCAATTTTTAGTCTTCTTCATGTTCAGCCGCATGTTCAGGTCTTTAGGCGTAGTATGTTGGTATACTTATGTGAATTTGTATGGTAATTTTGTCATGGTGTATTTATTATTAATACTGCCCACCTTTGGTATAGGAAGCAGCTCACGCATCAGTCAGATTTGAGTTATGGTTTTTAAATATCTGTTGTGTGCTGCCCGTTCAGGCAGAAATTGTGAAGAAATGATCGTTTTGGGGAAAGATATTGAAGAAAATATTATTTAGGCACGTCATCAAAAATCCCTTATGCGTCGCTACCCGTCGCGACGCAAAAACAGGATGTAAATTCAATGCCCCGTCGCCCCTCGTCGCTTCCCGTCGAAGTCCGTCTGCTTTTTATTCAGCCGAGGCAGTTTATTGATTGGTTTCGGGACGCCCTGCGACGGCCCAATTAACGCCTCTAATCCAATACATCGCAACCCGGATGTGAGCCTCGATCTCGCTTCAACTGTACTATTTTTTTCTGATCGGGAAGACGGCTTGTCGTGCGTGCGCAATACTTCCATTCTGATCGCTTCTGCACGAATCTTTTCTTGATTTATGTATTTCCTTCTCAATTTGTTTTTATATCAACAAGTGCTTTTCCCTTTCCGACTTTGTTGGAAAGTTACGATTATTTTGAAAAACGGTGTTCGACAGCTTTAATTCGATCGAACATCGAATTTTGAAGGCGGAGAAAATTGGGTCAATTTTTTTGCTCCGGCGTCGTCGCGTCGATGCGGCTATATATGCACGCATGAGCTGCATGCATATGCACTGACGGTATGCGCTGGCCGGGTGAGCGTTGCACAAGCAGATGACAGAGCAAAGTTCTTTTGTATTTTCCATGATAACAAAATACAAAAAAATGCCGGGGACCAATGTAGAATTCTTCCCGAATTCTTCTCAAAATATCTCCAACAATTATATTTGCAGATGAAAACATAAGTTTAAAATGAAACAATACTAAAGACATGAATCACGCAGAGTCGATCCGAAAGATTTTACTCACTCTCACGAAACAACAGGCGTGCTTGTCAGCGCCAGCAAACAAGTACAAACAGCGGAGAGCGCTGTAACTTGCCTGAGATTGTGTAGTTGGATCCAAAATGTGCTCCAAATAAATTGATGGGAATAAATATGTAATCTTCTGTGGATGGTCATTTGGATTGCTATTCAATGTTGATATAAAGATTGTGAGGAAAGATTGTGGATATGAGTTATGACGATGTTCGAGAATTAATCCTGATAATGACAATCCATTTTTTTTTAAACAAGAGCATGCGATCGAAATAAATATGAATGTCTCGGATCGAGCCCTAAATTCATCAGTTATAATTACGATTTAATAAGATTTTATGGTCATACTAAGAATATTGACGATGTCATGCAGCAAAGTATGTTATGTTCATATGGAAGAATTAATACTGGCATGTTTTTTTTTTATTGACGACGTCAGCAGAGTTTGTTATGTTCATATGGCAGAATTATTTTCATTCCATCTCTGGACGTCTCTTAGTTCCGAGCTCCGAGAAAAGAAGCAAAATGCGCATGCGTGTTCGATGACGTATGGCATATTTCCATTCAAGAAATCAGAGCCCAAAGTTGGGCACAAACTAGCTTCAAATCGATGGGGGAAAATATCAAAAGCAATTTTCTCTGTTTTGTCATGTGAAATGTTATTATTTGGTGATATTACGATTTTGAAAAGAGTTTTTGCATGGAGACAATGTTCGAGAATCAATCATGACGTGATAATCATTTTTTTCAGGTGTACTCAAGTCGATCGTCATATGATGTCCTCCATTGAAAATTGAAACGAAATACAAACGTTTCGCCAGGGTGACCAGATTTCTCAAAATGAAATACGGGACAATCGACAAAGATACGCGTAGAAGGCTACACAGTGTTAGACTTGTGAAAAAATATAAAGAATTGGAAGGGAAGGTGAACGAAAGAATGAAGGAGAGAAAAAAAGAAATGAATTGAGAGGAAAGAAAAGAAATGAATTGAGAGGAAAGAAAAAATGAAGGGGGATTAAATGAAGGAAAAATAAAAGAAAGTTAGTATAAAAAAAAGGTTTCCGTCAAATCATTGTTAAATATTACGATTAAATAATGTTCTATGGTCATGATATTAATATTGTTCTTGAGAGCAAGATTTATTTCACGTTGATCGCGTCAATTTCCCGCCATTTTCTGGTTTGATTAAAGAACAGTACTGCGCATGCACGATCGATGGCGATGCCATTAATATTCATGAATTCATCTGCATGAATTATCTCGGCACGAGCAGACGAGTAAGACTCTAAATATGATCGAAATAAACTTCAAAGTAATGATGAATAGCTATAGGCAGGCATAATTACACAGTCGGTTTCATTTTGCGGGGAAACAAATCAAGTATTGAGTAGTAGTCAAGTTGGACATTACTGATATTTTGATGATTGATTGTTGTGAACCAAACGAATCGGCCGAAGTATTTTTTTTCGATCCACCGATTTTGCAAACTCAGGCTTACAAATAATACTTCTTCCGAGATAGTAAGCGTGTGTTCTGCCAGGTATAT
Source organism: Lytechinus variegatus (assembly GCF_018143015.1). Taxonomy (NCBI): domain Eukaryota; kingdom Metazoa; phylum Echinodermata; class Echinoidea; order Temnopleuroida; family Toxopneustidae; genus Lytechinus; species Lytechinus variegatus. The sequence continues at coordinate 8,650,806 of NC_054750.1, forward strand.
GAAAGTAATTTGACATCACAAGCAACTCGAACGAACTTTAATAACGGTAATGTCAAAGCGATCGGGCATTAATTTGGGATGGTGATTGCATCTACTGCATTTTAGTTAAAAAGTTTCCAGACTTTGTTTAAAAGTTACATAAATCGTATTTTACACAGGATAGTAGAGAATTCATTCTGCCAGGCAAAGCAACCTGAACGATTTTTAATAAATGTCCGAACGATCGGACATTAATTTGGGATGATGATTGAGTCTATTCCATTGTAGTATTGTTCCGACATTGTTGGAAAGCTACATAAATCATATTTTATACGGGATAGTATAGGGAATTCATTTTGCCAGGTATAGCAACTTGAACGATTTTTAATTAATGTCCGAACGACCGGACATTAATTTGGAATGATTGCGTCTATTCCATTGTAGTATAGTGTAAGTGTTCCGACTTTGTTGGAAAGCTACGTAAATCATATTTTATACAGGATAGTAGAGAATTCATTCTGCCAGGTCTAGCCATTTGAACTATTTTTAATAAATGACTGAACGATCGGGCATTTATTTGGGGGTGATGATTGCGTCTACTCAAATATAGAATAGCTTTCCGACTTTGTTGGAAAGCTATACGTAAATCATATTTTATACATGATAGTATAGAATTAATTCTGCCAGGTCAAGCAATTAGAACCATTTTTAATTAATGACCGAACGATCGGGCATTACTTTGGGATGATCATTGCGTCTACTCCATTAAAGTATAGCTTTCCGACTTTCAAAAGCTACGTAAATGATATTTTATACGTACAGGATAGTATAGAATTCATTCTGCCAGGTACATACCTTGAACATTGGCGGCGGAGCAGAAGATTATCTTTTGTGTTGGGGGGGGGACGGCTATTGTTGCGTCCCCCCAAACACAAAAGATAATCCTCTGCTCCGCCACCTATGACCTTGAACATACCTTGTCAGGTAAATACCTTGTAGTAGTAGATAATTCATTCTGCCAGGTATAAGTAGTTTCATATCGCTATAGCAACCTGAACGATTTTCAAGAAATGTCCGACGATCGGGTATCGATTTGGGGGTGATGATTGCGTCTATACTCCTTTCCGACTTTATTGGAAAGTTACGTAAATCATATCTTATGCGGGATAGTAGAGAATTCATTCTGCCAGGTATACGAAAGTACTTTCATATCGCTATAGCAACTGGAACGATTTTCAATAAATGTCTAATAAATCGGGCATTATTTGGGATGATAATTGAGTCTTCCATTTAGTATAGCTTTCCGACTTTGTTGGAAAGTTAGGTAAAATGTTATGAAATTATATTAAATATACACAGTGGACAGTATGTTGCCATTCATTTTAAGTGTGTTGAGATGTATTTAGGGTGGCGGGTGTTCTCAACCGCCGTCGATCGCGCCGAAATTTGGCACGCACAAGCATCACACATTACCCCTACCAGCCATTGACAATATATATATATAATTTTGTTGAATCATTATAAAGGAAACATTACTTGCATAATATATATTAACACCCAATTTCACGTAAGATGTTTATGTCAGTTTTGGAATATAATTTATAGCTTTGGCAAAGAAAAAGGGTATTTTTTTAATTATGCAATTATATGATTTTATAATTTTTTATGTATATTTATTTTATTTCATCTTTGTATTTCAATGTTTTATTAACAATGGAAATTATTACAGATGATTCAGCGGCTAAAATCAACCCTAATTTAATTACGCAGACCAATTAGAATGAGAATTGAACCCATTCTGGTTTTGTACTACATAAGCATGTTCTCAAGTCTTTACCGGGCTGAGAATATATCAATTTAAATAGAGTAAAATTCACAAAGTAAAATGCTGAAAATTTCATCAAAATTGGATAACAAATAACGAAAATAACGAAGTTATTGAATTTTAAAATTTAGAAATATCCTGTGAAAAGAGTTATATGCACATCGTCATTAATATTCATATTCGAGTCTATCAGTGGACGATTTAATTAAGGAGAGGGTTGGTGGTTATGTTAGTTCTATATAGATTTTGAACATGTTCGTAATAAAGCCATGCCTTTACGGAGCTTTCCGGCTTCTATTCACGAGAGTATCAATCAAGTTGCGGTGGGGGACAGTAGCGGACCGTGACCCGGAGGAGATAAAGCATTTGGGGGGAGGGGGCACTTCATTGTCTGTGAACAATGCTGTGCCCCCCGTGCTTTGTCTCCTCCGGATCACGGTCCGCCACTGGGTGGGGATAACGGACTATCAAAGAATATCTGTCGTCTTTACGTGATGAATGGAATGGCAATACCAAGGGATCGTGCATAATGTTCATTAAAACATGCCTTTGCGGAGCTTACCGGTTTCTATTCACGGGAGTAAGCGAGTTGGGGTGGGGATTACAGATTATCAAAGAATGTCGTCTTCGTGCGTTTAGATGAAAAGATTGACAATGCCAGGGGATTGATAAACGCAGGGGATGAACAATAGCTTGAGATTTGCTCTTTGCAGGGTCAAGTGACCCATATTTTTAGGCCCAAAGCATTTTTAATATTCAATGTATACTAATATTTATCCGTTTCTCCGTATTTAATATTATACATATTTTCATTGTACTGTCACTTAGAAAACAAAGTAAAATGTGTAAGAAAATCGAATTCAGGGTAGATTCCGATAGTTATAACAAACATTATAATTATCTGATATATTTTTATACCATTTTAGATAATACATATACTTTTTATTAAAATTCAGATATATATAGGTAAGCAATGTCGGGGAGTACATATAGCGCCGACAGCGCTAGACATCGGAATATAATCTATGACCACGGAAAGGATGTCGAGGTAAAAAATGTGATGACCAAGATAAAAATAATATAAATGACTACAGAATGAGCTCCGTGGGAGGTTAGCGATGACGGGAAGTAAATAGCGCCGACGGCGGGAAGTACTTCGACATCGGAAAGTAATCTATGACCACGGAAAGGATGTCGAGGTAAGAAATGTGATGACCAAGATAAAAATAATATAAATGACTACAGAATGCGCTCCGTGGGTGGTTAGCGACGTCGGGGAGTATATAGCGTCGACGACGGTAAGTACGCAGACATCGGAATATAATCTATGACCACGGAAAGGATGTCGAGGTAAAAAATGTGATGACCAAGATAAAAATAATATAAATGACTACAGAATGAGCTCCGTGGGAGGTTAGCGATGACGGGAAGTAAATAGCGCCGACGGCGGGAAGTACTTCGACATCGGAAAGTAATCTATGACCACGGAAAGGATGTCGAGGTAAGAAATGTGATGACCAAGATAAATATAATATAAATGACTACAGAATGCGCTCCGTGGGTGGTTAGCGATGACGGGAAATAAATAGCGCCGACGGCGGGAAGTACTTCGACATCGGAATTTAATCTATGACCACGGAAAGGATGTCGAGGTAAGAAATGTGATGACCAAGATAAAAATAATATAAATGACTACAGAATGCGCTCCGTGGGTGGTTAGCGACGTCGGGGAGTATATAGCGTCGACGACGGTAAGTACGCAGACATCGGAATATAATCTATGACCACGGAAAGGATGTCGAGGTAAGAAATGTGATGACCAAGATAAAAATAATATAAATGACTACAGAATGAGCTCCGTGGGAGGTTAGCGATGACGGGAAGTAAATAGCGCCGACGGCGGGAAGTACTTCGACATCGGAAAGTAATCTATGACCACGGAAAGGATGTCGAGGTAAGAAATGTGATGACCAAGATAAAAATAATATAAATGACTACAGAATGCGCTCCGTGGGTGGTTAGCGACGTCGGGGAGTAAATAGCGTCGACGACGGTAAGTACGCAGACATCGGAATATAATCTATGACCACGGAAAGGATGTCGAGGTAAGAAATATGATGACCAAGATAAACATAATTTAAATGACTACAGAATGCGCTCCGTGGGTGGTTAGCGACGTCGGGGAGTAAATAGCGTCGACGACGGTAAGTACGCAGACATCCGAATATAATCTATGACCACGGAAAGGATGTCGAGGTAAGAAATATGATGACCAAGATAAACATAATTTAAATGACCACAGAATGCGCTCCGTGGGTGGTTAGCGACGTCGGGGAGTAAATAGCGTCGACGACGGTAAGTACGCAGACATCCGAATATAATCTATGACCACGGAAAGGATGTCGAGGTAAGAAATATGATGACCAAGATAAAAATAATATAAATGACTACAGAATGAGCTCCGTGGGAGGTTAGCGATGACGGGAAGTAAATAGCGCCGACGGCGGGAAGTACTTCGACATCGGAAAGTAATCTATGACCACGGAAAGGATGTCGAGGTAAGAAATGTGATGACCAAGATAAAAATAATATAAATGACTACAGAATGAGCTCCGTGGGAGGTTAGCGATGACGGGAAGTAAATAGCGCCGACGGCGGGAAGTACTTCGACATCGGAAAGTAATCTATGACCACGGAAAGGATGTCGAGGTAAGAAATGTGATGACCAAGATAAATATAATATAAATGACTACAGAATGCGCTCCGTGGGTGGTTAGCGATGACGGGAAATAAATAGCGCCGACGGCGGGAAGTACTTCGACATCGGAATTTAATCTATGACCACGGAAAGGATGTCGAGGTAAGAAATATGATGATCAAGATAAACATAATTTAAATGACTACAGAATGCGCTCCGTGGGTGGTTAGCGACGTCGGGGAGTAAATAGCGTCGACGACGGTAAGTACGCAGACATCGGAATATAATCTATGACCACGGAAAGGATGTCGAGGTAAGAAATATGATGACCAAGATAAAAATAATATAAATGACTACAGAATGAGCTCCGTGGGTGGTTAGCGACGTCGGAGAGTTAATAGCGTCAACGACGGTAAGTACGCAGACATCCGAATATAATCTATGACCACGGAAAGGATGTCGAGGTAAGAAATATGATGACCAAGATAAAAATAATATAAATGACTACAGAATGAGCTCCGTGGGAGGTTAGCGATGACGGGGAGTAAATAGCGTCGACGACGGTAAGTACGCAGACATCCGAATATAATCTATGACCACGGAAAGGATGTCGAGGTAAGAAATATGATGACCAAGATAAACATAATTTAAATGACCACAGAATGCGCTCCGTGGGTGGTTAGCGACGTCGGGGAGTAAATAGCGTCGACGACGGTAAGTACGCAGACATCCGAATATAATCTATGACCACGGAAAGGATGTCGAGGTAAGAAATATGATGACCAAGATAAAAATAATATAAATGACTACAGAATGAGCTCCGTGGGAGGTTAGCGATGACGGGAAGTAAATAGCGCCGACGGCGGGAAGTACTTCGACATCGGAAAGTAATCTATGACCACGGAAAGGATGTCGAGGTAAGAAATGTGATGACCAAGATAAAAATAATATAAATGACTACAGAATGCGCTCCGTGGGTGGTTAGCGACGTCGGGGAGTAAATAGCGTCGACGACGGTAAGTACGCAGACATCGGAATATAATCTATGACCACGGAAAGGATGTCGAGGTAAGAAATATGATGACCAAGATAAACATAATTTAAATGACTACAGAATGCGCTCCGTGGGTGGTTAGCGACGTCGGGGAGTAAATAGCGTCGACGACGGTAAGTACGCAGACATCCGAATATAATCTATGACCACGGAAAGGATGTAGAGGTAAGAAATATGATGACCAAGATAAACATAATTTAAATGACTACAGAATGCGCTCCGTGGGTGGTTAGCGACGTCGGGGAGTAAATAGCGTCGACGACGGTAAGTACGCAGACATCGGAATATAATCTATGACCACGGAAAGGATGTCGAGGTAAGAAATATGATGACCAAGATAAACATAATTTAAATGACTACAGAATGCGCTCCGTGGGTGGTTAGCGACGTCGGGGAGTAAATAGCGTCGACGACGGTAAGTACGCAGACATCGGAATATAATCTATGACCACGGAAAGGATGTAGAGGTAAGAAATATGATGACCAAGATAAACATAATTTAAATGACTACAGAATGCGCTCCGTGGGTGGTTAGCGACGTCGGGGAGTAAATAGCGTCGACGACGGTAAGTTAGCAGACATCGGAATATAATCTATGACCACGGAAAGGATGTCGAGGTAAGAAATATGATGACCAAGATAAACATAATTTAAATGACCACAGAATGCGCTCCGTGGGTGGTTAGCGACGTCGGGGAGTAAATAGCGTCGACGACGGTAAGTACGCAGACATCCGAATATAATCTATGACCACGGAAAGGATGTCGAGGTAAGAAATATGATGACCAAGATAAAAATAATATAAATGACTACAGAATGAGCTCCGTGGGAGGTTAGCGATGACGGGAAGTAAATAGCGCCGACGGCGGAAGTACTTCGACATCGGAAAGTAATCTATGACCACGGAAAGGATGTCGAGGTAAGAAATGTGATGACCAAGATAAAAATAATATAAATGACTACAGAATGCGCTCCGTGGGTGGTTAGCGATGACGAGAAATAAATAGCGCCGACGGCGGGAAGTACTTCGACATCGGAATTTAATCTATGACCACGGAAAGGATGTCGAGGTAAGAAATATGATGATCAAGATAAAAATAATATAAATGACTACAGAATGCGCTCCGTGGGTGGTTAGCGATGACGGGAAATAAATGGTGCGGACGGTAGCAAGTACTTAAACATCGGAATATAATCTATGACCACAGAAAGGATGTCGAGGTAAGAAATATGATGACCAAGATAAAAATAATGTGACTACAGAATACCCTCCGTGGGTGATAAGTGATGTCGGGGAGTAAAGAGCGCCGACGGCGGTAAGTACTCAGACATCGGAATATAATCTATGTCGCATTTATATGATGAAATCGTTTATTTCATATAAAAATCGCAATTAATGCAATAAAAAGGCATGCCTGTGCAAAAAAATAGATATATGCAATCACGTTCGCTTCACGCAACCCGGAAGTTGTTAGCAGTCTTATCGATCCGTCATTGTTATTTGCGACGAAGCGAGACGCTCCAATTAGCGAGTCGGCAAGATAAAAGGATGTAACGGGAAGCGATATCACCCAAAATGAATGGGAAAAGGGGGGTCGTCGGGTTGCGTCGGCTCTCGTCGCTCCCCGTCTGGAATCAGACCCGGATCTTGATATTCCGTCGCGACGAGTAGCGACGCATAAGGGATTTTTGATGACGTGCCTTAGTTTAATTGCATTGATGTATATGTTAATGACGAACACACATTGGTCATTTACAACGAGTGATACTTTCGTACCTTGCTTCCCTTTGCCAGAGTATGGCCATATTAGTGAATTTCGTTTGGTGAAACAAATTTCTTTCTGAATTCAATTTCCTTTATTAAAGTTCCTTTAAGGGGCTCAATATTTTCAGTGGGATGAAAATTGGATACCTATAGTTGGCTTGAATACCAGCAGTAGTTGATCTTGGCAAAGTGTGTTTAGGGGGGGGGGGGGGGTACAAGTACTTTTGCATTTATATTTTCCAGGGAAGTTGTATTTGTTGAATCTATATGATACTCTATAATGAATGGTGTATGAAGTAGTTGGAGGGTGATGGTATACTTTTCATGGTTAATTTCAGAATCTAGGCAGAGCCTAGGCTGATAGAAGAGCGTAACACGAATCCAAATTCGAGGGTGTTTGACCTGGTCGCACACCAATCCTAACAACGATCGTCGTGCATAAGTGGGCCGTAAGGGAATTTTATCCTCCTGTCCTATTTTGGCCAGTGGGCAGGCGGGTTTTCGCCCTTACTCGTTTTTGGGAGGAGTGTTGACGCCTTGTGTGTTGTTGAAAAACAAGCAGTTGAAGTTCTGGGGGCATGATTTCAGTAAGAGGCGCATTATTAAAGTACCTCCTTTTTTCCTTTCCATGCCAGGGCAGGCATGTGGATTTTAATCAATTATGTTATGTTATTATGTAAGTTGCAGGTCCCCACTCGTTACCTAGGTGAGGGGGACCTATTTGTACATACAAATGTTTGAGAACGCTGTTAAACTGAAATAATTGTGTCATGCTTAAAGTTTAATCTTAGCCTGACCTGATCTTAAAGGCGGGCAGGCTGGTCTATAGTCATGGGCATTCATATATCTCTATATGCTATATTTATGTCATCTGTAATCCACCGATAGCTCATAATTAATAGCTGTGCTGGGATTCCGGTCCGGCTAGCAGGGAACCAGTGGGAAAACAGCCATGAATTTTAAACATTGAAGAACTTACGAGGGGGGCCTTCTAGCCGGGGGTTTAACCCCTCTCCGAGGAGCTTATTAAACAAGGGTATCGGTTGGTTACAGACATTATCGGTATATGTATATGTGATGATATTCATACACTGTACACAAAAAGCAGAATTGGTAAAGATGCACATTCATCTCTATTTTCATTAAAGCCACGACAAATCGCAATTCACTTGTTCTTGTTGTTTTGTTAGCCGTGAATAATAAACAGTTGAAAAGAAAACATACGAAATAAAGGGATAGCTCATCTGAGGAAAGTCTACCCAAACAAAAACTTGATTTGATGTAAAATAAGAAAAATTAACCATAAAACTGAAAAATTCACCAAAACATTTTAAAAGAAGTTATATTTGAATATTTTGCCTTGTTCACATATGCAAATGAGAAAACAAGTCATCCCTATGACTGCATTAAAAATTAACTTAGAAGGTAGTATGTGAGAATAATATCATGAAAGGTATCACTGGATGGCAAAGATACTATGTTACATACTTGTAGGTGACAGGGGCCAGTACCTGTGGATATTCCATTAAAATAGTCGGCACTGACTAATTTGTAAGCTTTGACAGTTACCATCAGAGACCAGTATTTCTCACCAAACAAAACTAGAGAATTTCCCCTGATTTTTTTTTAACCATTACGAATAACTTCCATAAATGTCCTGAATACTTGGTCCCTCTCTTCATTTCTCTTTCATTGAGACAGTCACTTTTCTTTTTCATTTAACATGCTTGTCACTTTCTGCATACTCTACATCATTCCATATAGTCAAGTATATATTCAGCTTTCTTATGTAATGTAAATTATGTGTTGAATCTTACCATATGTATTGTACCTTATGAATTGTACCTGTTCAATCAATATTGTGTATTATCACCCTGCCTATTGCCAGTGAAGGGGAGTTTGTCCCATAATCACTGACAGAGGACCTGGGTTTATTGTAACTTCTCTATTTGACTATGAAATAAAGATGATTTATATATATATTTAATAAACCTCTGCAATACATTCCATTTGGAAATGAATATCAGACCTTATATCAAACAAAATGAACTTGAAAGAAAGGAAATCTTTTGAAGGTCCACTATCTATTAGATTATTTGAAGAGGTGCCCAATTACTAGGTGGAATCACTAGGTTTAATAAACTTCTACGTAAAACAGATAAATTTCACTTTGAAATAAATATCAAAAACGTTTTAAACAAACATGAGATCAAAAACTTTGATCAGTCAATCCACCACGAGGATAAAGTGTACTTTGTGATTTGGAGGCAACTGCAAAAGAAGGTTGTCGAGCGCAACAGCTCACATAAATCATCCACAAAGAAAATGAGGAGGATGCTACATGCAGGAACTAGTAAGAACAAAGATGAGGTCGAGTACATGGATGTGGACGGTTATATGTGTTGCAGGGGGGGGGGGTACAAGAGCAATACTTGCTATGTTTAATAAACCTCTGCAATACATATAAACTTTCATTTGGAAATGAATATCAGAACTTATATCAAACAAAATGAACTTGAAAGGAAATCTTTTGAAAGTCAACTATCTATTAGATTATTTAAAGAGGAAAGCATTTACAAGGAGGAATCACCATGTTTAATACGCTCCTACAAGACATATAAAATTTCACTTTGAAATAAATATTAACAGTCTAAAGCAAACATGAGATCAAAAACTTGGAACAGACAATCCACCAAGAGGATAAAGTGTACTTTCTTTGTGATTTGGAGGCAACTGCAAAAGAAGGTTGTCGAGCGCAACAGCTCACAAAAATCATCCACAAAGAAATTGAGGAGGATGCTACATGCTAATACAAGTAAGAACAAAGATGAGGTCGAGTACATGGATGTGGACGTTTATATGTGTTGCAGGGGGGGGGGGTACAAGAGCAATACTTGCTATGTTTAATAAACCTCTGCAATACATATAAACATTCATTTGGAAATGAATATCAGAACTTATATCAAACAAAATGAACTTGAAAGTCCACTATCTATTAGATTATTTGAAGAGGAGCCCGTTTACCAGGAGGAATCACTATGTTTAATAAACTTCTACGTAAAACAGATAAATTTCACTTTGAAATAAATATCAAAACAGTTTTAAACAAACATGAGATCAAAAACTTTGATCAGTCAATCCACCACGAGGATAAAGTGTACTTTGTGATTTGGAGGCAACTGCTAAAGAAGGATGTCCAGCGCAACAGCTCACAAAAATCATCCAAAAAGAAATTGAGGAGGACGCTACAGCTAATACAAGTAAGAACAAAGATGAGGTCGAGTACATGGATGTGGACGTTTATATGTGTTGCAGGGGGGTGGGGTACAAGAGCAATACTTGCTATGTTTAATAAACCTCTGCAATACATTCACTTGGAAATGAATATCAGAACTTATATCAAACAAAATAAACTTGAAAGAAAGGAAATCTTTGAAAAGTACCATATCTATAAGATTATTTGAAGAGGAAAGCGTTTACCAGGAGGAATCACCATGTTTAATACGCTCCTACAAGACATATAAAATTTCACTTTGAAATAAATATTAACAGTCTAAAGCAAACATGAGATCAAAAACTTTGAACAGACAATCCACCAAGAGGATAAAGTGTACTTTCTTTGTGATTTGGAGGCAACTGCAAAAGAAGGTTGTCGAGCGCAACAGCTCACAAAAATCATCCACAAAGAAATTGAGGAGGATGCTACATGCAGGAACTAGTAAGAACAAAGATGAGGTCGAGTACATGGATGTGGACGTTTATATGTGTTGCAGGGGGGTGGGGTACAAGAGCAATACTTGCTATGTTTAATAAACCTCTGCAATACATATAAACATTCATTTGGAAATGAATATCAGAACTTATATCAAACAAAATGAACTTGAAAGGAAATCTTTTGAAAGTCCACTATCTATTAGATTATTTGAAGAGGTGCCCAATTACCAGGTGGAATCACTATGTTTAATAAACTTCTACGTAAAACAGATAAATTTCACTTTGAAATAAATATCAAAACAGTTTTAAACAAACATGAGATCAAAAACTTTGATCAGTCAATCCACCACGAGGATAAAGTGTACTTTGTTATTTGGAGGCAACTGCAAAAGAAGGTTGTCGAGCGTATGGACAGCTCACATAAATCATCCACAAAGAAAATGAGGAGGACGCTACATGCAGGAACTAGTAAGAACAAAGATGAGGTCGAGTACATGGATGAGGACGAGGAGGCCAACGACAAAAGAAATGGATTACTACAGAGCCCAGATTCAACTACTGGAAGGTAGGCAAAAAAATTTAAAACACTGACTTGAATCTTAAAAAACAAAAAAAATCGCATTTCAGCAATCAATTCTGGCTGGATAAAAAATGCCAAATGATTACTTCTACTACTAGATCTAGACTCGATCTAGACATAATGTTTTTGATAAAGATATGCTAGGGCAAAAAAATTGAAAAAAATGAAATGAGACAGTAATTTTGGCCCTGAAATGACTAATATAGCCAATTTTGATGAGTTTATGTGTATTTCAATAAAAGAAAGTTCTCTTGCATTTGGCAGGTTGCTCTAATTAACATCAACAGCTTGCCATTGTAACTATTTGAGATTACTGTACAATACATAGTATAGACCTCTTTTTTCCCTTTTTTATGATGCACAGAAGGCAATTTTTATAAAAGTGTACCCTGATTAAAACAACTCCTAATGTCACTGACCATGGCATGACCTCATCATCAGAAAATGTAGATCTGGATCAGACTAAAAACTGATATTCCAAAAAAACTTTTTGTAAAGGTGATACATCAAAAATTATTACAAATAGATTCTAGGGGGAAGTGTAAAAATACGAAGGGGAAATGAAATAACAGTGCACTACATGTCCCAGGTGAGGAAAATTCCAAATCGTGTGAATGTAAATAATGAAGTCGAGGGCGATCTCAAAGATGACTGCATTATCCATAAAGAGGAAGCTCCATGCCCTTCTTCGCAGATCTAACAGACAAGACCACCAGATAGGCTAACATATTACCGATCTGGCATCATAATGTAAATACATTGAAATGATTCGATAATTTAACCGACAGAACATTCGCATTGCGGAGAGAACTCAAGTTACTATTGACCATTCACTTACTTAATATTCTGTATAAATAGGGGAAGTATCCTTGATTCAAACAACCCTAGTCTCTATAACAGTAGAAGTAGTAAAATAAAAGACACTTGAACAGTCTCAGGTTTTCAGCCGCTTCTCAACTTAAGACTCAAGTTCTTACCTGCCTCCGCACAATAGGGGTATAGATCATTGAAGATTCTAGATTCTTGATCTGGAGGCCTACTTGTATATTCTATAACTATGGTGTCGAGCAGCAAAATCTCACAAAAGTTTTGCACGCTCCAAATTCAATGCAGCATTGATCACAAAAATAGCTGTCTCCACTTTTCAGCTTGAGAGACATGATAGAGAGTGCGCACTGGTCACAAATCACAAATTTTCCAATTGTTCTCGCTAAAACAAAATAAAACAATATCGGCCAACATATTGTGGTGTCTTGGAAAAGAAACATACTTATGGTTGTAGTTCCACTAGAAAAATGGCTCATTCGAATGCACCATATCGCAATGACTTTTTTCATCCCACAGCTCATGTTGAATGCATTTTGTAAGGAAACATCGAATGCCGTAGTAAGTCTAGCTGGCTGCGGACAAAACTAGATTTGTCTAAAATGTGATACTCGGATATTACTTACGTTTGTCCCTGCTAATTAACAGAAATATTGTCACAGCTGGAGCATGAATTCAAAACTTTTCTTTAATTGGTACAAGGGGAAGTAGTACAGACATGTCGCACAAGTTTTAGAAATCCATTTAGGCCTACTCTAATTGAGATTTCAGCTCACCAGTTGCTGTTCACTGAGTGTTTTCAGAATACCACCCCTGGCCTTTCAAACTGCATCTCATTGCAATCTGAATATAATTTCTTCTTTCATAAATCTATCCTCAGAGGCAAAAGAAAAGCTTGAGGACCGAATTAAGAATGAGCCAAGAATCAGGGTAAAAAAAGCTTGTGGAGTCAAGTGTGGAGGCGAGCGATGATGAAGATAGCCAGGAGACTGTGCCACTATCCCAGAAACAAAAGTTTGCCGAAGAGAAAGTAGCCATGGGTAAGAAATTCAGACAACAGAATATCACTGCAGATATGTTGACGAAGTACATTTGCCACGCACGACAACTTGAATTCTAATAGTTTGAATTCACACTATCACCCAACTCAATTAAAAAAAATCAGCTTACAATTCTCAATTAAATGCAAGCTTGGGAGAAATTTAAATGTCAAGTTCACCCCAGAAAATAGTTCATACTTCGAATCAATAGAGAAAAATCAAATCAAAATCAGATGAAAAAATAAGAAAGTTATGACATTTTAAAGTTTCGCTTGTTTCTCTGTGGTATATGCAAATGAGAGTCAATGATGCCCTTCACTCATTATTTCTTTTGATTTTTATTGTTCGAATTACATGTATACAATAATTTCAAATTTTACAGATTTTAAAATAAAGACCCTCTTGAATGAACCACAAATTTTTCAAACAATGGTAATTTTCCATTTTCAGGGAGGAATAAAACTTTGTTCCACATGACAATGACAAGAAAATTAAAATATTTGTTATTTCATATAATGAAATGCAAAGAACATAGTGACTGGGTGATGTCAGCAGTCCCCTCATTTGCACACCAATCAGGATGTAAATATTTTAACTATTTTGCGAATTTAAGCGAAACTTTTAATTGTCATAACATTCTTATTTTACATCCAATCTTTATGAAGTTCCATGCCTCCAAAAAAGGCTAACTCCAATTTGCAAAATTGTCATTTGACAAATATTTATGGTTTTACAGTGTATGTGATGTCATATAGAGTGACTGAAAGTTTCAGTGCTTGATTTGAAGTTGTTCAATAATTGTTTGTATTCATGTACATGTAGAAAACCACCAATGCCCACATTTCAGCAGCAAAAAAAAACACAAAAACAACAGCCCTGGACAGTATCTTACAAGAAAAGATTGTCAAGCGCAAGCCATTTTTCCCTAGTACAGAAGCAACCTCCAAAGAAGCAACCTTCAACACTGGCATGTCTGCCAGTGCTTCCAAAGCTCATGTAGATGGTAAGTACGTCTCGTTGAAAAAAAGTTGCCGATTAGAGAAAGAGAAGAGAACTATCGCACAGGAATTGGAAGAGCTGAGAACCCGAACCAGAGGCTTCAGGAAGAAAATCTGAATGAAGGTATTAAGGTCAAGTAAGTTTTCATGTACGCTGTAGTAGTGAGCAACTTAACGTCTTGGTGAAATGTGGCATTTACCTAGGTTGGCATCAACATCATATTGTGTATAGTATAACACACAAACTTTTATGACACAAGTTAAAATGTCTTTGATCATAATAATGATGGTCAAACTACACATGGCATACTCAGATAAGAGGGTTGGAACAATCTTTCATATGAAAATTAATCAAAACTGGAATAGGATTAAAGAATTTAGAATCAAGTGATTATGATAGGTATTAAATTTCTTCTTTGCTGGCAATCAAGGTAACTCCTGCTGTATGTTCATTCTCATTTCAAGGTGTCCTTAGGAGTAGGAATAATCCTACCTGCAGACAAAATGGAAGCTATCACTGGACAGGTTAAGAATAGCCTCATGGTGAAAAACCTCGCAGTAGCAGTATTTGGAACGGCCCTTCTAAGAGAAAGTTCGGTGACTGGATAAACATGCAATAGATACAAAGATCATGCAGTACGGCCTGCACTTGACTCAGCAAAGCTGCAAGCAGTTAAAAAGGTGACAAAATTTAGATTTCCTCTTTCCTTGTGTTTAATTTTTTAGATGAGCTTATTCCGTGGCGTCCAACGTTTGTCCACAATTTTCAAAATGCTTCTTCTTTAAGAGTTGATGGACATTGTATGTGGTGGTGGAACATGACGAGGATGAGCAAGACGAGGGAGAACCATCAAGACGATTGTGAGGTGATTGTGAGGAAGATGAGGTAACAGGAAAACCAAAGGAGAAAAATGGGTTTGATGCCACCACAGAACAAAAGCTCATTAATTTTTTTCAGTGGCAATGATTGTTTTGACAATAAAGGGAATGAGAGATATACCAACACATATGCAACATATATCGTGACCAAATGATCGCAAACGATTGCAAGTGCGATTGTGAAAGATCTTCACTTGTATGGCATGATGAACTCACACTAAGTTATACTCTTGTAAGTTAAGAAATTTACCAGCTTTGAAAATCCATTTACAACAGAATAAATCAAATGACGAAAAAATTAATGCAAGCAAATTTCACTCTTTGGCTGAGTGCAGTAAAATCTTAAAGGGATAATGATTGTCATATTCTCTACAACCATCATTTTCTTTACACATAGCCACAGAATAACCTTTTTTTATTAATTTCAGCCTTGAAGATAAGCAAGTGGTATGTTTATACTTGTGTTTTTGTTCATGTTTTCCAGTTTTTAATTTTAATTATGATTTGTGTTATCTATTTCATTATATTAATTTTCTGTTATTTATTCATTTACTATTATATGTATGTGTTCTGCTTTTGATTTATCATGTTTATGTTTCTTTTCATTTGTGGAGGGCTTCGCTGTAAAACAGTTTTTTCACTGAACATGACTACATGTAATTTCATTACTAATGGTGAAATTTAAACATGAGTCGAGGCAGATTTCATTCTTTTTTTTCGGGGGGGGGGGCGGGGAGAGGAGAAATGACAAATTTAGAAATTGGAAAAAAAAAAACACTACAGAAAATGTACCACATACGTGTAAGTAGAAATGAAGCTACCCAAATCTGTTTCATTTTCCCCCAATCTTTCTAGGGCGATGCAACTGGAATCGAGGAAAAGGAATCCAGACAGGGAGGTGTCAAAACTCATGGGTATTACATTTCACCGACAGCGAGGTTTACTCAGGACTGGGCTTGGAATTCCAGATTTTCTTGAACAGTATCCATGTCTTTTGTGGAAAATGAGGTACCTGTACATGTTGCGGTATTGGAACGGCTCTTCTAAGAGAAAGTTCGGTGACTGGACAAACATGCAATAGATACAAAACCATTTTCTTTACACATAGCCACTGAATAACCTTTTTTTATTGATTAATTTCAGCCTCGAAGATAAACAAGTGGTTTGTTTATAATTGTGTTTTTGTTCATGTTTTCAATATTTTTTAATTTTAATTATGATTTGTGTTATGAGGGTTGAACAACCTTTCAAATGAAAATTAATCATAACTGGGATAGGCCTAAAGAATTTAGAATCAAGTGATGATAGGTATTAAATTTCTTCTTTGCTGGCAATCAAGGTAACTCCTGCTGTATGTTCAATCTTATTTCAAGGTGTCCTTAGGAGCAGGAATAATCCTACCTGCAGACAAAATGGAAGCTATCACTGGGCAGGTGAAGAATAGCCTCATGGTAAAAAACCTTGCAGTAGCAGTATTTGGAACGGCCCTTCTAAGAGAAAGTTCGTTGACTGGATAAACATGCAATAGATACAAAGATCATGCAGTACGACCAGCACTTGACTCAGCAAAGCTGCAAGCAGTTAAAAAAGTGACAAAATTTAGATTTCCTCTTTCCTTGTGTTTAATTTTTTAGATGAGCTTATTCCGTGGCATCCAACGTTTATCCACAATTTTCAAAACGCTTCTTCTTCTTTAAGAGTTGATGGACATTGGATGTGGTGGTGGAACATGACGAGGATGAGCAAGACGAGGGAGAACCATCAAGACGATTGTGAGGTGATTGTGAGGAAGATGAGGTAACAGGAAAACCAAAGGGATAATGATTGTCCTTTTCTCTACAACCATCTTTTTCTTTACATATAGCCACCGAATAACCTTTCTTATTAATTTAAGCCTTGAAGATAAGCAAGTGGTTTGTTTATATTTGTGTTTTGGTCATGTTTTCAATTTTTTTTATTTTAATTATGATTTGTGTTACGTTATCTATTTCATTGCATTCCTTTTCTGTTATTTATTAATTTACTATTATATGTATGTGTTCTGCTTTTGATTTATCATGTTTATATTTCTTTAAATTAATCGTGGAGGGCTCCGCTGTAAAACAGTTTCACTGAACCGGACTGCCCTCCACTGTTCTTTTTACCGATTTTGTTAAATAAAACATGAATATATCAATAAATAAATAATAGATAGAGGACAACTGTGCACAAGCCTAAGTCAGGCTACAAGGCCAAACATCTGACAGCACGGGAGAAGTGAGTGTTAAAGGGATTCATAGAAAAAAGGATATTATTGTATTGAGATAGGAGTCCTTAGAATTTTATCAGAGTTGAACTTGCTTCAGACTTAAAGTCAAAAGGAAGAGAAAGAAGAACTTCTTAGACTTGTCTGGAACTTCATTTCAACTTAAACATTGTGAATTGATAATTTTTTTTTACAGATCTATTTCATTCCATTCTACCATTTTCAGATTACAGAAAGTGGAAAAAGATCAGAAATGAAGACCACAACAAGAGCTTGAAAGAGGAAATTAGATTGAGATATGAATGATAAAGGGTAGAAGGAATGTGAGGAGAAATGGAAGTGAAAGACTTTCTAGGTTTCAATGCCACCATTCTGGTCGAGATGAAAGAGTTACTTCTTGTGCTCCGAATTGTTGATGGCATTCACACGTCAAACCCTGGGTGTGGCAAAGCATTGCGAAGTGAACTGGATTCTCACCTATTCCCTCTCAATGCCACACATCTTCTAGCCGTGTGAGGAGTCGGTTTTTCGATCTCTAAAGGCATTGTGGAATAGAACAGAGGAGTTGTTCTGGCATGAGAACGATGTTCCCAAGGGTGTTTGCTAACACTTGGTAGGACCTTGTATGTAAGCAAATCATTGCTGTTTAAGGCTTTGGAGCTGTAGGCACAGTTCCCTTCACAAGAACCTTCAATGAGGGCTTACTTTGCAAAGCGGAGCTTACCATTTTGTAGACGGGCCTTTTCAAGGAGATACCCCAAAATGTTGGAATGATGCACTCACCCCAGAGGATGACGACGAATGGTCATCAACCAGATGAGCCTTGTCAGCTCAAGAGCATGGAGATATTAATACCACATATCACACAAGGATCCATTGTGTGGCTCCTGTCAACGAGACACTCATCTCGCTATTAGTGAAGGATGCCCTCTTCACCAGAACCTTTATATCAATCTTTAATCAGAAAAGAAAATGCCAGTTGCCCCTGGGGAGGAATTCATACGATTCAAAAAGGTGGGGGGTGATTAGAGCAGAAGACGAGAGGAAAACAAATAGAAGAAAAAGCAGGAAGAGCATAAAAATAATATGGAAAAAAGAAAAATAAAAGTAATGAGAAAAGGACCAGTCAAAAAGACAAGAGCTAGGAAAGAGAAAATTGGATAAGGAAATGAGAGTTCAGCAGTTATAATAAATATAAGTGAGAAAATAAAAGAGAGATAGACTACAGAAGATGTCAGAGATTGAGAGAAAGAAGAGCAATAGGGGTGGTAAGAGGAGTGAGAAGAGTGTGAGAATAGAGGATGAGGAAGAGGATTTGTATGTATGTCTAGAATGTATGTTGATTAATGATGATGAGTGGGTTGAGTGTGATTATCATATGGCGAGGGTAAATCACAAGTGTTCTGCTCCTTCAGATGATCCAATTGATGTCAATAAGTGTACGTTTAAGAGCAATTTTTGTTGAATTTTCTGATGTTACTATCCGACGAAGCAACCGTTGCTGCAATGAGATTCCAGAGGTTCTATGGGGACAGCAATTGTCTGTATGGGGTGTTTAAGGTTTACCTGTAGCCGTTTTCGCATCGAAGCAAGCTTTATTTTGGAGGGCTATATCTGTTATTCTGAAATAACAGAAGTGAACTAAGAGGTGTAGTATCATCGGCAGAAAGAAAGTGATTGCCAACCATGAGGTGTTGTGTCATTAGCAGAGGTCAAAGGATTGCCAACAAAGTGGTGTAGTGGCCAATGGCAGAGGCAAGAGAATGGCCAACAATCAGGTGTAGTGTAATTGGCAGAGAGCAAAAGATTGCCAACTATGAGGTGTAGTGTCATTGGCAGAGAGCAAAAGATTGCCAACTATGAGGTGTAGTGTCATTGACAGAGAGCAAAAGATTGCCAACTATGAGGTGTAGCGTCATTGACAGAGGCCAAATGATTACCAAATATAAGGTGTAGAGTCATTGGCAGATGCAAAAGGATTGCCAATTATGAGGTGAAATGGTCATTGGGAGAGGCCAAAGGATTGCCAACTATAAGATGTAGTATCATTGGTAGAAGAAAAAGGATTGCAAATTGAGGTGTAATGTCATTGACGGAAGCAAAAGGATTGCCAAATAAGGTGTAGTTTCATTGGCAGAGGCAAATGGATTGTCAACTATGAGATGAAGTGTCATTGGCAGAGAGAAAAAGATTGCCAACTATGAGGCGTAGTGTTGTTAGCAGAGGGAGAATGATTGCCACCTATGAGTTGTAGTGGTCATTGGGATAGGCCAGAGGATTGCCAACTATAAGGTGTAGTGTCATTGGCAGAGGCAAAAGAATTGCCAACTAGAATGTGTAGTTTCATTGGCATAGGGATAAGGATTGCCATATAAGAGGTGTAGTGTCATTGGCAAAGAGAAAAAATATTGCCAACTAAGAAGTGTAGTGTAATTGGCAGAGGGAAAATTACTGCTACCTATGTGGCATAGAGGTGTAGTGTCATTAACAGAAAGAAAGGGATTGCCAACTATGAGGTGTAGTGTCATTGGCAGAGAGAAAAAGATTGCCAACTATGAGGCGTAGTGTAATTAGCAGAGGGAGAATGATTGCCACCTATGAGTTGTAGTGATCATTGGGATAGGCCAAAGGATTGCCAACTATAAGGTGTAGTGTCATTGGCATAGGCAAAAGAATTGCCAACTAGAATGTGTAGTTTCATTGGCATAGGGATAAGGATTGCCATATAAGAGGTGTAGTGTCATTGGCAAAGAGAAAAAATATTGCCAACTAAGAAGTGTAGTGTAATTGGCAGAGGGAAAATTACTGCTACCTATGTGGCATAGAGGTGTAGTGTCATTAACAGAAAGAAAGGGATTGCCAACTATGAGGTGTAGTGTCATTGGTGGGGTCAAAGGATTACCAACTATGAGGTGTAGTGTCATTGGTGGGGTCAAAGGATTGCCAACTTTGAAGTGTAGTGTCATTGGCAGAGGCAAAAGGATAGCAAACAATGAGGTGAAGTGTCAATGGAAGAGGCCAAATGACTGCCAACTATGAGATGCAGTGTCATTGGTAGAGGCAAAAGGATTGCCCACTATGAGGTTTAGTGTTGTAGTGACTTGACTATATCTTTATATACTATTTTCATTCACGTTTCAGCATATAATATTATAGGCCTATATTCTCTGTCTTATTTCCATGTATATTTCTCTTCTACATTCTATCCTGTGTCATATGCAGTGCTTGCCTAAATCTTCTTGGCGAATACATTCTTTATTACATAAGGGATTTAGTGAAAAAGCCTTTCATGTTCATGGTCAATGAACTTGCTCCCGTCTGCAGTTATACATCATCACTACACAGACACTTGCTTGTTTGTTTTTCTCACCTTCTCTCTCTTTCTCTCGTTTATTTTCTAATGTGTTTTAGCCTTCCTTTTTGGCACTCATTTTCTTTGTCTGATTCTATTTTTCTGATGCTGGTCAAAAAACAATTTATTTTCTCTGCCACATCATAACTCTCCTCACTGCCTTCGCTGTGGACACCTCAATTCATCAGCAGCTTTGTTACTTTTGTGGAGCAAACGCCCTACAGAGAACTCCAATTTACTATTACTCATCTATTTTCCCAATCTACTCATCACATCTCTTTAAGTTTTATCCTCTACATCTTTTGAGTTCACTATTTTGCGAGATATATACATGTACTTCACCCATTCCACCTTTCTGGGCAAATGATTCAGAAATTTGGTTTGTCCAGGTGGAGGCCCAATTCCATACTAATGGAATAAGCGCAGAGATCACAAAATTCAATTACGTGGTTGCCTCATTACAACAGGAGGTAGCTATGGAGGTGAGGGATATTATTACTGCTATCCCGAACGATAACCCCTATCAAAAATTGAAAGCTGCGCCGGTCAAGCGAACGACCGTCTCCAAGACGCACCTCACTCGGCTGCTGTCAGGAGAGGAGCTCGGAGACAAATAGCCATCGCAACTTCTTAGGCGAATGTAGCAATTGATGGGGACGAGTACGATGGAGGATTCAATTTTTCAACAATTATTTTTGCCAAGCTTGCCCACCAACGCGTAGGTCATCTTAGCCGCATGAAGCGATGGGGTGAGTTTGGTGGACTTAGCGGCGCTAGCAGACAAAATTGTTGAAGCTGCCAGCCCAAATAGCATATCCAATATTCAATCCAAGTTGGCACCATCACAGCTTCCTCCACTTCCAGTGCAAGAAGCTGATAAATTTGACCAACACTCCGCGTAGGTTGACAAGCTCACTGTGCAGGTTCAAGCTTTAACCTGCTCCATGCTGGACAACCGGAAATGTCGCAGTCGGCGGCTCAATTCAAAGGACTCAAGCAAGCGCCAATCTGTTTCGCGCAGCTCACATCGCAGTGAGCAGCATGCAGGTGCAATCAGGGTACTAATGGATAATTCGTTTTTTATACCCGTTCAGCGTACAGCGAAAACAGAAAATCAATACGTGGTTCGGTCTTTGAAAACCAAAAATGAAATCACAGCGTGAAAAACCGTGCTGTGATTTCGTTTTTGTTGATCTAAAACAGAATATTGAAATCAGAAACGTTTTGGGCTCTCTCTGATTTCTCATTTTATATTTGTGTTTTTATGTATCGAAAACAAAATCAGAACACGCTTTCCGCTCTGTGATTCCGTTTGGAAAAACAAAAACAGCGAAGACGAGATCAGAGACTCATTTTTCCACTTCCTGCACCGTGATTTCGTCTTTTGTACAACCTACGAGCTACAGGCATATTAAAGAGCGCCCTCTACGATAATTATACACGTGAACGCAGGCTAGCGCCAGGCATTTTTTGATACGACGACCACGTGCGAAGAAGTTGACGAGAAGTTAGTACAAGATGGCCCTGTCAAGTGTTTTCTTTACGGACAATTACAGATTTAGTGTCCAACACCAGAACGCGAACTGCTGCAATCTTGGCAAATTATTTAAGGTCAGTGTTGGCGTATTTCAATAAAATATGAAGTGAACTGACGTCTAGAAACTCGTTATTTAATGAAAGTTGAAAGTAGTATGACGTTGCGTAAAAAGTTGCACATTCATTAGACTCCGAACCAACCTGCGGTCTCTGTCGGAGCGCGGAGCCGCCGGCCACCCTCCGTGGGATTGGCCCATCTGTGGCCCGTTTCTCAACATCTCGACAAGTTATTCATATCCTTATCCACCAATCAGGGAGTTATTTCCCCATAAGCAGAGCTACCAAGTCTCACGCATTATGCGTGAGACTCAAGCATTTTGGTCTTTGTTCATCCCCTCAAATAACTGTCTCACGCAACTATCACAGCCTATCCCCCCAAATACATTGACATTGTACACAATGTCTGTGATGTCACTCAGATTCACAGAAAATCTCACGCATAGCTTGTCTTTGGACTTGGCATCTCTGCAAAAGAGTATGGTAGATGAGAGTAAAAATTGTATAATAGTAACCAGCACTCATGTTGGTTGGAATTTGGTTCGATCTATTCAAAAACTGAAGTTGGTTTGAGATATTCAGTTAGCTTCGATATTCAAAGTACGTGTGTGAAGTTGGACGTAGTATAGTACCGTATATCAATATTAAAAAATTAGGGGTTTTGAAAGCTTCCTAGGGGGTTTAAAAGGTGTAGCAAGTGTCTGTCAACCATAATAAAATCACTGGCTTGCCCAGGCTCGAGGACATACGTCCAGCATAGTCAGTGAATATGTTGTGAATAAAAAAAGGGCTTGAAATTTTTATTATTTTTTTATTATTCGAGAGGCCCCCCCCCCGCCCCAGGGATAACATGCCGGCCAAGCCAAGGTTTATCACTGGAAGCACGGGAGCAGTGCTAAAAAGTGCATCAGTCATTGCTCTTTCTCAAGACAGACCCAGACAGGAAACGGTCCCACCAAGGAATAGCAGTGACTAACCCCCTATGCAGCAC
The DNA here is from genome assembly GCF_018143015.1 of Lytechinus variegatus. NCBI lineage: Eukaryota > Metazoa > Echinodermata > Echinoidea > Temnopleuroida > Toxopneustidae > Lytechinus > Lytechinus variegatus. The sequence goes on from NC_054750.1 coordinate 8,674,344, forward strand.
CCAACCCATTCACCCTTTCTTTGTCAATGACAAGTACACTGGTACACACTATCTTGTCAACACAGGTGCTGAGGTATTTTCCCTCATTCAAAATTGGGGAAACCTGCTAGGGTTGACGCAACAAATATTCAAATACAGGCTGTAAAAAGATTGCCCATCAAGACTTTCAGACAAAAACTTTTCTCACTTGAGGCCAAAGGATTGCCAAATATAAGCTGTAGTGTCATTGGCAGAGGCAAAAGGATTTCCAACTATAAGATGTAGTATCATTGGTAGAGTCACAAGGATTGCAAACTATGAGGTGTAATGTCATTGGAGAGGCAAAAGGATTGCCAACTAAGAGGTGTAGTTTCATTGGCAGAGACAAAAGAATTGCCAACTAAGTGGTGTAGTGGTCATTGGCAGAGGCCAAAGAATTGCCAACTTGGCAGAGGGAAAAGGATTGCCAATTATGAGGTGTAGTGTCATTGACAGACAGAAAGGTATTGCCTACTATGAGGTGTAGTGTCATTGGCAGAGACCAAAGGATTGCCAACTAAGAGGTGCAGTTATACATTAGGGGCTTGTTTGTTATGCAGCCATTTTGATTTAAATGTGAACATGAGTTTTATTGCCAAATAATCATGATATATTTGCAATAGTCTCCCTACCCTTAAAAAATATTTCTGCAACAGAAGCATGTTTCTACATGTTTTCGAAATCTAGATACAGGGAAATGCAGTTGTTGTTCGATTCAATTCAATTCAAATTTATTTCCACAATTAAAAATATACATAAATACAAATCATTGACATGATTTGACTGTGACTGCACATGGCATTGATAAGGAATGGAACAAAATGACATTTGTTCTCCACACTAGCCCTGTGGTGATCACCCACTTCCACAGCGGCATACTGCCAAAGCAATAAAGTCGCAACACAGGAAGTTGCCAGGACCTGGGAGATAAACAATCAAATTTGTGGGGTTCTGCATGACAATGCAGCCAGCGTCAGAGTGATTGGTGAGGCCATTGATTAGTGCCCTAAGTTTTCCGCTTTGCGGATTTTCAGAGGAAATCGCAGAAACCAGGGTAGAAAGCGGAAAACACAGTTTTATAAAAAAGGGTTAAAACCCTCCCCCCAAAACCCCCATAAACAGTGAATTCAGTGAGAAATCTTAATTTTAAAGTATAAAAAAATTGGTTCCAAAAGCATTCTAATTGATAATACAGTCTATTCATGTGTGCTGTGACAACCTGTGTGTGATGTGTGTGATTGCATGGTGAACACTGCAGACTCATTATAATCAGGAATTTATTGCACTGAAGTTCAATATAAAGAGGAAATAATGCCCAAGAAAGGAAAGAGGAAATTTCATGGCACACCAGCCTGGATGGTGAAAGAAAAGCATGGTAGAGACCAAAGTACACAGGAAGAAGATGGCGAATCTTCATCATCAAGTTTGGTTAGTCCCAACTATACGGACACAAGTAGTATACTGACTGCAAGCTCAAGTGAAGAGTCAGAATTTTCAACAGCTAGCCAGAGAAAATTGCGTCATTCTAGAGTTAGTTTAGATCTAACAGATGATTCTTCCATGTCTTCTGAGCCAGAGTTGCCCCATGGTTCCATTTCTGAAGGCTATCGGTTGATGGATCTTGCTTGCTTGTCCGATGCGCTATCAAAAGTGCACAAGTGTCGTCATGGTAAGTTGAATTAGGGAATCTTTCTGTAATATTTAAATGTCATATCAACTCTATTTTCATGGCATATAAAGGTATAACAATGCACTAAGCTGAATATGATAGTGAGTTTATTTACCATATTATTGGCAATAGCTGTTTACAAACAATTTGATATCAATTATCATTCATGATCTGATCTGGGATCTATCTTGAGCCGAGATGCTGCCCGTATGTGTCACTGAGCAGCAGTCATGTCCACAGAATGAATTACATCATTTTATCATAGTAAGAAATTGGTATAACATTTGTTGAAGAAGGAAATGTGTTTATGGGAAATGGTAGCTGGATTGACAGTGTACAGTGTTCACAATACAAGTTGCAATTTCCCTGTAGGCAAAAAGATCTAATAAAAGAAAAATTAAAATAAATCAATTACCCGGTATTTTAATTGCAGCAAACATCATCTTGAAGGACGATCCGTATCAACAGAGGGGTCTTTTTCTGGTCTTGCAATGGTATGTAGTAATTGCAAGCGTTCTACACCTCTTCCTACATCATTGCCAAGGCCAGGTGTTGGAGTGTCCTATGATGTGAACCGACGAGCGGCATATGCTATGGGGGAGATAGGAGGAGGACGATCAGTGATGGAAAACATATGTTCCATTTTCAACATGCCGCCACCTCCAAACAAGACCAGCTGGAGTCAGCACAACACTGCAATATACACAGTACTCAACGAGGAGCTTGATATAGAATTAGCTAATTCTGCTTACCGTCTCCGAGAAAAATTGCTGAATGAAAATGATGACATTGATCCAGAAGACATATTGGATGCCGTCGTTTCTTATGATGGCACATGGCATAGGCGAGGGTTTACCTCTAATTATGGTGTTGGTGTTATAATGGCCATGGATACAGGTGAAGTACTAGATGTTCAAGTTGTGTCAAAATTGTGTGAGGAGTGCAAGGCATGGGAATGGATGGATCCAAACTGTGAGCCGTTTATGGCATGGAAGCGAGAACATGAAGCAAGTGGACAGTGCCAAGCTAACTATGCTGGTTCCAGCCCGGCCATGGAGGTCGAGGCAGCGAAAATAATGTTCAAACGCTCTGAGAAAAAGCACCGACTAAGATACTCTACCATTGTCAGTGATGGTGACAGCAAGACTTTCCTTGCTCTAAATGAACTTCAGCCATATGGACCAGGTGGGTGTTTCATAAAGCTGTTGGTAAGATACGAATGTCTTTACGCACAACTGGTGATCCTTTCCTTTGCTATGTGATATCCCTATGTAATTGAGTTATGACCTAAGAACATGTTCCTGTCATGCGTAAAGTCGTTCCTAACTTTACGATCAGCTTTATGAAACACCTACCAGGTATAGAGCTAAAAAAAATATGACTGCGTGAACCATGTTCACAAACGGCTATTCAAAAATTTGAAAACACTACGTCAAAAAACTCCTGAAGTAAAAGGGGGTAGAAAAGGCCTGAGTGATGCCTACATCACAAAGCTTAGCAGATACTACCGCAATGCTGTGTATAACCACACACGAGAAACCCCAACAGATGTCTCTGCTGCAGTTGACAGTCTTGAGAAGGCAATCCTGGCAGGGCTGTACCACAATGTAAGCAACGATGATCCATCTGGGGCCCGTTGCAGAAAGAGTTGCGTTTAAACGCAACTCCAAAAATCAAACGCAAGTCCCCTGAATCTTACGCAACTTTGCGTTAGATCACAACTCTGTTGCAGAAAAGAGATGCGTTTGATTTCTAACGCATCTATCAAGCGCAACTCTCCTTGATCAAACGCAACTTTGCGTTTGATCAGTGATCATACGCAAGTTGCAGTAAATCCATAGCAACAACATGGCAGCCATACTATTAGCAGAAGCTGAGGAAGTGCAGCCACATCCTGGCTGTGTGATAAGGGATAGGGAGCAACCCCTCGACTCTCTTTCCGAGATGCAGTTAGTTAAGAGATACCGATTCGGTCGCGAGGCAATTTTCTTCCTAATCAATCTACTCACCAATCAAATCGCACCACCCACCGAACGAAACAAGGCAATCCACCCCACACTACAAGTTTTGATAAGCCTTAATTTCTTCGCAACCGGATCGGTCTTGGAAAGTGATGCAAACATCCATGGCATTCAAAGCAGCACTGTGTCTAGGATAATCCACAGGGTCTCTCAAGCCTTGTGTGGTCACAAGAGCCAGGTAATTATTCTTTACTTTTCTATTTTCATCATCATGATCACCACTAATAATAACTTAGTTTAAAATTGTATGTTTCAGAGTTTTTCAACTGAAATGCAGAAATAAATGAGGGAATTCTAGATTTACATGTCATAGATCAAGACCCAATAGAGTCTAGTTAGTGAAGATGATAATGCACAAAAACTTTTAAAAAAAACGTAAATGGATATTATTACTTAGACTAGAGTTAGACGCCTATCCGGCGATAGCCGTAATCCAGCCGGCCCGACGGTGCAGAGCGAGCGGGCAGGCACGGCCGGGGCTTTACCGCAGGATGCGGTTTAGCATGCATGGTGAGCGCTCCTGAAATTCTGCTAGTGATATTCGGAACAACTGGATGTATTATTTATTACCGCAAACTAAGATATGAATGCCAATATGCATGTCGATAATGTTTGACTTGATATACTCGCCATTAAATGGTTCTCCTTTTTTGTACTTCTATTGATTATGACTTCTAAAGCCAACCCTTTTTGAAGAAGTGGGGTTGAAAATTTTGAGTCGACATCCAACTTTCGTTTGTTATTGTTGAAGATAGGAGCTAGCTTATCGATCGTGCTCGCCCTGCTGATACAATGAAGTCGATACACTATGGTCTCTTCAAATCAATTTAAGTGTTCCAACTAAAATCTAAATTGAATTATTAGGAATTTTACTTCAATTAAAATATTTTGAAATCATGCTAGTTTCATTCATGCCTAGAATACTTATAGTATCTAACCAATCTCTTGGCAAATTTCTTTATTTATCTACCATAAAAAGAAAATGAAAATTGATTTATTTTCAAATTAGCCTAAAATGTTTTTTTATTATTTTTAGGTAATTCACCAAAGCATGAAACAATAAGGGACCGCAGAACGGAGGGGGGGGGAGGGGGGGGGGCTTCAGCCCCCACTTTTTTCCAAAACCATGTACAAAAATGACCATACAATTGTGATTTTTAGGCATGGTCAGCCCCCCTCCCCCTTTTGGCTTAGCCCTCCTACTTTGAAAACTGTTTTGCTGCCCCTGACTATAGTAATAAAACAGGCACATGCACAGAAAACAGAGAAAGGAGAGACATATTCTGCTGGAGGCTTTTGAGGAACATTTTCAGTTTTTCACACATATGACATGTCCATGTTGACCCCAAACTTTGGAGGTTTATCTTTTTGTGTTCAAGTAACCTGTATTTTGCTAAACTAACTTTCCTTTGTATTTATTTGTTTTTGTTTATCAAATTATTATTATACTGGTTTATTTCCAAAGTGTGTTCAAAATGAGACACGAGTTCATATGTTCATTGTTCAGTTCACTTCTCACGTTTTTACAAAATAATTGTTCAAATAAGAACAAAACGTGCATGAACGGGGTTGCAAAGTTGAAATCCTTGCTCGTGTGTTACATAAAATTAATAATATTAATTCATTAGGAAATTTCATAAATTGAGAAATATAGATAATTCTCAGTATTCAAGATACAAGAAAAATATGATAGTATATATTTGATAACTAAAAACCATTCAAAACCTCAAAAAATGGTAACTTTATGCAAATTATTCAATGTTTTCAAATGCATGCCTCATTTTTAAACGCGTTTTCCACAAAATGCCATTGTTTGCACATTTTTTTTAATAACTTCATTAATTTTCATTCAATTTTACTGAAAATTGGTCAGAATGTGTATTTTGTACCTTTGCATAATATGATGATTGTTTGTTGTGATGCCTATACCCATTCTCAAATTATTGGTGAAAATGTGATGCCCATCTGGCGATTAGCGTAATTTGACACCAATTAATTTTATTAGCATGTTTTCAAAAAAATCTTTCATCATCTGATAGAATATACCCCATGTATCATACCTATCAAATTTGGTGTCATTACAATGAATAATGTGGATGGAGATGGGTTTTGAAAAAAAATCTGTTTTTTCATTGTTTTTTAATTTATGCAAATTTATGCAAATATGGAAAATGTATGGACATCGAAAATTACTGGAAATGGAAGCTGAACATTTGCCAATAAAACAGTTAAAAAAAATAAGTTGAGGGAGTTATTGTTTTTCCTACAGAGTGATTTCTCTCAGAGTGGGTTATTATAGCCAATAATACCAGTACTACACCCTTAAAGTCATTAGGTGCAGTTGGTGTTGAGTTCAACATTGTGACGGACAATGCTGCTTACTGCACAGCAGCAATCAACATATTACGGCATGTCCTACCAAATGCAATTCATGTTGGATGTATGGCCCACATTCTTAACCTAGTTGGAAAAGGGAGAGAGTTTTTCTGTGAGTTTGAGGTTCTCGTTAATGACTTGAGGAATATATTTAAGCGTCAGCCTGCACGCAAACGCCAATACTTGGCACATATGTCTACCATGAATTTGCCTAATGATGTTTCAACTACTCTCCCGCCAGAGCCACGTGCCTCCAGGTGGGGGACCTGGTTCAATGCATTGCAATATCAACCCAAGCATCTTGAGGTGTACGAGTCATTTTTTGCAGCAGCAGCAGAAGAAAGCACAGCAGCTAACATTGACAGAGTACGCCATGCCCTAGCACAGATAAAAGAATCGCTGCTGCTGAAGATGAACTTCATTTGTGAGAATGCACCAAAAATCCAACATACCCTGACAAAACTAGAGGGCTCTGAACCTTTTGCTGCTGCAATGTATAACATTGTTGATGGGTTGTGTAAATATCTAATGCAAGGTTCAGCTAAGGTACTGCTTGGTGATGATACTGATCAATGTCTTGGCCGACTTGACCACAGAGAAAAAAATGCAGCAATAGAACAATTCCATGCAAGTTTCCAGCATGCTTTTAGCAAACTCTCAAATCATACGGATAATAGTACAGCAATGAACTTCTACAAAAAATGTAGAATATTTGACCCATGGCAATTGGCACTCTTCCACATGACATCAGACATTATAACACTAGAGGCTTGTCAGACCCATCTAAGGATTTACGCCATAAATGGGGGGTGTACATTAACACAGCAAGGGAACAGCATCCAGCAGACTTTGATTTGGATTTGTACTGGAGGGGGATGACACTGCGTACACCCTCCATAGCGTCTGTAGCCAGGGAACAAATATGGCAGCGTACTACAAGCGTTGACGTAGAAAGGTCATTTTCACTATATATACAAGCATGTGTTGACTGATAGAAGAGAGAGCCTGAGTGAACTACACACTAAGCAGTTGATGATGCTAAAATCAGTGTCTTTTCTGAGCTCTGGAAGAATTTCAAAGTGAAGAAATTTAGAAAGCAGAATTTGAGGTTACTTCGTAAAAGCAGAAGAAAGCAGAATTTCAGGTCTAGAAAGCAGAAAACTTTGGGAACTACCGTTGATGCACCGAACATCCCTTGGCAGCTCATATTTTCCAACTCAATGCTGGCTTGGACTCGAATGGCGAGTTACAGAGGGTTTTGGGGCTGTGAGTCCATCAGGACACTTTAAACATTTTGTGGTGGCATCACAGGCTCTAACAGCCAAGCAAAGAGCCGCACAACTTACCCAACAACCAATCAGTAAAAACAAGATGGAATTCAGTGCATGAGTTGTTTGCTACAGTTACAGAAGAGCTTTGGGCCATCACAAGCATTCTGAGTGATGAACATTTGATGCCTCATCAAGCTACAACCCTGTAACTCAAAGACAATCACAAAATGTTGATAAAAAGTTGAAATAAATAAAGAATAAGAGTTGCGCTTTTGAAAGCAAAATCTAATTCTAAAATGATTTTATCATCTAAATATAAGAACGCAGTAGTTTATCAAGCCAACACACACGTCCTGAGCGTAAACATAATGTTCTTTCAAAAATCAATTCTTATTCTTGTCACATTTGCATGGAGAGGGTAGGCCTGTAATTCGGGGAAATTGTATGGAATTCAAAAGTCAAAACATCATGCGCCTGAAATAACTTGTATATCGAAAGTCTTGAGCATGTTAACAGAGTGATAGGAGTGAGAGGAAAAACTACGAATGGAAATCGCGTTTGACCTCAAAACTGATACCCAGCGTGTATGGTGCATGGTATTCTTTGTTCTTACTTTCAATAGGTGGCATCTTTGGCAAAGGAGTGTAGTTTTCGTTAATTCGGTATTGACTCCAAGTTAAAATAGAATTGAAAATAACCATATTTTTCAAAACATATCCACTGAATTTCACTCTTTTGGAACCATTGCGAGTGAAAATATTTTTCATATCAAGATTAAACTTATCAAATTTGGGCACAAATGCTGAAATATTCATGAAATTGATGTGTTTTCATGACATCTACACACTGAATAGTAAGACTATGACATTGCGCCATGACTGACGTGGTGTGCAACCAATGAGAAGCAATTTGGGGGGATGGTCGGGGAGTCACGTTATTGCCTTGCTTGAAAATTTTCTGAGATAGTTGTAAAATCATCAGGATTAAACTGGATGTCAGTGAAGGGAAGTGAAACGATGGAAGACTAAGTATATTGGTGTGAACACTATATGCGACTACCAACATACAGATATAGACTAATCTGTAACTAGACTGGAGCTATTGAATCTTCACTGATTTGACATAAATATTTCCTCAATTAATCATCATCTAGGTGATCTCACAAGAAGCTTGATTGATAACTTGACTGGTTATTGCACATAGTTCTAATATTTGATCATGATTTAACTTGATAAAGATCACATTGTCGATACTATGTGTAAATGTGACCTTCACCAAAAAAGATGAAACCCTGATTCGCAGCTGGACAATTCACTGCAATTAATCCTATCTTTGATCATGACTTACCACAAAGATCACATTGTAAATACAATATGTGAATGTGACTTCCCCCCCCCCAAAAAAAAAAAAACTAAACCCTGATTCGTATCTGGACAGTTCAGTGCAACTTAACCTATCTTCGGTCATGATTTTACCTTATAGATCAATATTGATAATGCTGTAACCTTCATCAAAGTAAATGAGAGATTTGTAGCTGTATGCAGTCACTCCACCTAGTCCTCACTTAAAAAAATTATTTACCTTAGAGACCAATATCTCTAATGATCATGGATGAAGGTGACCTTCACCGAGGTTAAGACCTGATTTATAGCTGGAATACAGCCATTACACCATTTTCTTATAGATCTTTGATCCTGATTTACCTTTAAAGATCAATGTCTAATAACTATGAAGGTGACCTTCATGAAAATAGTAGAGCCCTAATTCATTGCACCAACTATGGCATTGCACCTTGTCCTCATCTTTGATCATGATTTACCTTACAAGATTAATATCTACAATGTATGAAGGCGACCTTTAGCCAAGACGAAGAAGACCTGATTCTTGGCTGGACAGCTGTAGGCGCACCTTCTGCTATTTCCAATCATGATTTACCTATACAGATCATAATCTCTCCTTCTTCAAGGTGACTTTCAGCACGAAGATGAAAATCTACTTCTTAGCTGAAGCTTGTCCGTTGCTGGAATGCAGTAATCGCACCTTCACCTCACCTTCAAACATGATTTACTTCCAACATCAATAAAGATGACCATCAGGAAGACAAGATCCTTCATTGCGTCCGATGCCGATCTGTAGCTGGACAGCATCTGCGGGTACATCTTTTTTTCATCCCGACCTTCAGTCTCCTTCATCACTGCTGCTCCAGGTGTCTGCGGTGGCATTGATCTCACTACTAGAGAACTTCTTCCTTTTAGATTCATCGGTCTGAAAATAAATAATAATTTCATATCTCCATCAATACAACTGATTTTCATATTCGATTGTACATTGAAGTCAATCAGTCAACCACAAGAGTTTATTCATTATTAAATTTGCTGAAATTTAAGATTATCTTTTTTTTTTTTTGGGGGGGGGAGAAAAATGTATTTATAAAAAAAACATATATATATTAATTGTACAAGACGACTTAATTGGTAATTCAAATAAAAATACTATTATACCTACATGTATAGAGTGGCCCTTAATAACATAAAATACAGACATCAATATACTTGAGAATATTACTCTGTCAATAAGAAAACTCATTTAACAAATTCTTTAGAAAAAGAGATCTTACTTGTTTCTTTGGCGGTGGTTCTTCAAAGTGAATATGACCCATATCAGGCTCCCAGATGAGGATGTTACTGTCATTTCCTCCACTGTAAACCTCCTTCAAAATTTTCAAAAATATTCATATTCAATACTCTTCCCATCTTTAAAAGAGTAATGGAATATATCAAACATATACAGCTAAAGCTCTGTCACATTTTGCCCCCTCTTAGCTATCAACTGTTGCCATTGTAAAATAGCATGGAGACTAAAACCAATATCATGTCATCATTATCACATCACCATTATCATCATCATCGCAACCACCACCACTACTATCATCATCACAGGTTAACAATTTGTGGTTTGGCGTCTACGAAACATTCTTGGAAGAAAACTAAAATTAATGAAAAAATGCAGATTAGTTCTCAGCGAATAAGCTGCAAGGATTCCAGTAGCTTATTAGAGTTACCAGTTTAACTGACTATATTTTTCAATGAAATGTTTCTTTTTCAATTTGTACTTATTGCAAATACTAAAATTTGCCTGGAATATAATGGAACTTATGTTCTCAAAGCTTAGCGATCCATCATTCATATTGATGCAATCAATTGCACATGATGATCAATGCCATCAATGGTAAAATTTAGCTTTAACATCAAGAAAGCATAACTTAGTTGCTACCAATTTCAAGAAGTCAAGATTATACAAAATGATATGAAAAAATTGCTGTCCAGGACCCCGTATCAAAAGGCATAGCACTTGATCATAGGGCGGATTATTGTGATCACCATTGCAATCAATCATACATATCCCGTCCCTCGGATAGAACGTTAAATGGAGGCCCCGTGTAGAGGAGAGTCAATACCTTTGCACGTTCAGGACCCACTGCACTATTCATATAACAAAAGGGGAAAAGCCTGGTGTAGAGGTCTACCTGCACACCTCCAATCGATTATATCGGGAGGAGAGATCTGCGGGTCACAGTGATTTCTCCTCCCAGGCACAGGTGATGCCAAACAAATAATAATCAGTTATATGAACAACTGCATAAATCAAATGTACCATTCATTCATACCAAATCAACTGAACAATAAATCATACAAATTTACTGTACGATTAATCATGTGAATCAATTGTAAGATAAATAATACAAATCAACAGTGCGATCAAATTGTTGAAATCAACTTTAAAATCAATGATACGATCAATCGTTCCCATCAAAGTCCACAGGCTTTGTGAAGTGGCCCCTGAGTGAAAAAGCCTGGTACAAACCTGGTAGAGAGGATGAAAAACACAGCAGTTGACATTGTTGTAATGGCCCTTCATGGTGATAACCGTCTCCCCGCTGAATACATCAAACATATTGATATCACTCCCACTTGGGATAAACACCACGTTGGGATGGACGCTGGATGATGTGCAGATCTCAATGCATTTACGCATGCTATTAGTAACTTTTCCGTAATTGATCTGAAGAAAAAATGTAAAAAGAAAGAGGAAGATGGGAATACTGAATGAACAAACACAAACCCTTTAGTAATGACTGAAAGATGCCCATTTTTTGAAAAATATTTTCATGATACGATATTTGTCTCAAAACCCAATTTGGCTTTTGTGCTATTCTCAAAGTAAATGTAAGTTCTTACTAGGGGCTTCAAATATGCCTAGCAAATGATGATTTATGCACTGATATATTAATGCAACTGGCACGTTGCATAATACATTGAAAGTAATTTTGCTCTTCTTTGGACCCCCCCCCCCCCCTTTATGGCCACCATAAGTTACAGTGCTTTGAAGTTGATTTAATCTATATAGCTTTCTAGGAATTTCATGAAACATGTTTTAACCGGCAGTTACCACATTAAAAGAAGACACCCATGCTTTTCAGCCGATCAAGTTGCTAGATCTAACAACTTCTCAAAAGATAATATGCAAAGTACTCTCCAGTTCAATACATTTAACTAAATATGTATATTAATTGGGGTACATTGACTTTTTTTAACACCATTGATATAGGTTATAAAAAAATGCTTTTAACACTAACAGACAAGGTAAACTTTTACTCCCACAATCCATCAATACAAAATTACATTACAATCACAACAAATTTTGTATAATTATATTTTGGCCTTAATTTTTTTTTCAAATCTGCTAAGACTTATGCCAAAATAATCATGAGTGTCTTCATGATAAAATGCTGATTGATGCAAACCCTTCGGCCCGAATTCACAAAGGTGGTTTTGAAAACTCACGGGTGAGTCCATGGTTTATGCAGATTTCCTGTATAAATTACGCTTAATTTAGCGCATGTACATATAAAAAATGTCCAATGCTGATGCGCCCTTTGGTCACAGTGCGCCAAATTGACGCCTGTTGCCGTGGTTATCCACGCTATTTTATTCATGAGTCCACTACTTGAAGAGTGGACCCATGAATAATATAGCGTGGATAACCAAGGCAACAGGCGTCAATTTGGCGCACTGTGACCAAAGCGCGCATCAGCATTGGACATTTTTTAAACACGCACCCAATACACGCTATAAATTAAGCGAATTTATACGGAAATCTGCATAAACCATGGACTCAACCATGGGTTTTCAAAACCACATGTGAATTCGGCCATCGTCTTCCCTCTGTATGGTCTCATCACACACACACAGTATAATCCTAGTCTGTGGAAAATAATAAGTGAGCAAAGTGGAAATTAGACCATGTGCTATCTAATCTAGATCAAATACTTGACACAAGTAAAAATAAGCCTATGATTTGGCTGCCCCCTCCCCCCAGTGCTGACTGGGTTAACTTACCAGAGTGTTTTTGCCATTCATAGTATTCCAGAGTTTAACCCTATCATCCGTGCCACAACTGACTAAGTGGAGACCATTCTCTGTGAAGCAAAGTCCATTTACGTGACCGCTATGTGCCGTACTAACTGTATAAAGCAGAAATAAAACGAAATCCTTTGAAGGTTAGAGATTTATACTGCATACATGTACAGGGACATGGAAGCTGAGAGCATTTGGAATAAGAAGAGAGATATTGCACAGACACACAGAATTCCTACCAGCTTTATAATATACAAACAAATAACAGGAGTTATTATACAGTTGAAGCGAGTTGATGGTTCTCATTTACCTTAAAAAGGCCAAGGGGCTCAGCAATGCATTATTTTACAAATCTGCGTGGAGGTTAATGCACAGGAACCAGCTGTTATGGTGGCAATAACAATAATAACCCTTACTTTTAAAGACTTTCACATGAAGTAATTGTTTGCTCCAACCACATATACTTCATTTTAAGTCGATGACAAGGCAAACGCCAAGCGTTGTCTCGCCTGCATATTGCAGTCATGAAGAGACTGCATGTCAAAACTATGCTATATGACTTCTGAGGCTGTCAGCAGTTAAGGGGGTGAATTGTGGTTCTGACAGTTTACATATGCATTAATGGTATAGGCCTACTTTATCCCTAGAAAATCAGATAACACTAAGAATGCTGTTAATACTATGAAGCTATAATTATTTCCATGCAAGTAAGGAAATGAATGTTAGTGAAAAAGAATGTAATTGATAATAATGTGAGTAAAATTGTAAAATTAAATTAATTATTAAGGTGTTATGGCAAACTTATTGTTTGAAAAAAATGGAGGAAAGGTTGTGCATGAAAGATAAATATAAAAACTTATTGTGTGTGATTTTCAGCCATCTTGCCTTCACTTTAGCAGTAGGGTTTTCTAAATTGATCTGTGTGCATATGATAAGTAAATGATGCAAGAGTGAAGTACTACAAGCTATAGAAAGTTATTGTGTGTACAACACAGCACAGTGCCAGTCATGGAAAGTTCATTGACCTTTGACCTTATTCAAATTCGACTCATATTCGAACTTGACCTGTGCCCTCAGGAGATGGAGCTCTGGTATGGATTTCGTGATCCCACCTTGAAGCTACAGAAAGTTATTGTGTGTACAACACAGCACAGTGCCAGTCACGGAAAGTTCATTGACCTTTGACCTTATCCAAATTCGACTCATATTCGAACTTGACCTGTGCCTTCAGGAGATGGACCTCTGGCATGAATTTGGTGATCCAACATCGAAGATATAGAAAGTTATTATGTGTACAACATAGAACAGTGCCAGTCATGGAAAGTTCATTGAAATTTGACCTTATTCAAATTCGACTCATATTTGAACTTGACCTGTGCCTTCAGGAGATGGACCTCTGGTATGAATTTGGTGATCCCAACTCGAAGCTATAGAAAGTTATTGGGTGTACAATACAATTGTTGACGACGCTGACGCCACAAATAGTGATACCTATGTCTCGCTCCGCTACGCAGGCGAGACAAAAACTATTAAAGGTGAAAATATCACACTGATAATCACCAATTACATAAACACATATCGAACAGTGTCTTGTTATTGCTTGCAAAAAGAGCCATCATCTGGCAGAAATGCCATGCTTATTTTGCTAATTTCTAAGCAATTATGCCTTGTCTACCACAAACACTTGGCACATACATGTAGCCGGTCATTCTAATTCATTCTGTTCAAACTCACTTTGACATTGTAACCACAGCTAGCATTTAACATTTTGTTATCTTGAAATTGACCTTACCTGCGGAGGATCCTTTGACCACTTCACCATTATGCTGATCAAGGGACATCAGACTCCCTTTGGCTTGCCGGATATCCCACAATAGAATCTTATTGTCCCGGCTGATGAAAGATCAGGAAGGAATATCAATATGAAATAAAATTGGGTTTAAAACCAAAAAGGCATGAATTTCAATGAAACCCTGAATCTACAGCAATGTTCAATGAAATCTCCATGAATTTGAAAATATATCTTTGACAGGATCAGCCTAACATTGTGTGTACACTGATGTTAGAAGGGAAGGGGGTATCACTAACATCAAATTGTAAAATATGGGACCAGTAAAACATCAAATGCTGATATTTGTTTCACTAGCTGATATCAGCTTAGTGAGAAATACTAGTCACACCAACTAAACCTGCTCTAAACCGATCCATTGGAAATAACACGATAGAATTGGTTGGTCTCGAGTCAGTGTAGCAGTGGCATCAACCAAGAACTCACCTGCCCGTTGCCAACAAGAACTCATCTTTTGTAGACCATTGGACACACACTACCGAAGCCTTGTGACCCTTCAGAATGTGCGTTGATGACCCTGACTTCAGGTCACAGAGTGTGGCATGAGCATCTATTGTTCCAACTGTTAAGGCAAGTGAAAATGAAAAAAAAAAGAAATCTTTAGAAGACCATTGGTTCACAATATCAGAGCAGTGTAACCCTTCAGGATGTAAGTTGAAGGTCACACATTGTAGCCTGAGCATGCATTGCTCCAACTGTTAGAAAAGAATCTCAACTGCACAAAGTAGAAATTTATGCCCAAAACACTGCAAGATGAAAAACATTTTACACATCTGGCTGTCATTTTCAGTTTGTAATGACCTCTAAGACCTTTGAAATTGCCAAACATCTAATCAAATTTTCATTCCAAAATCCCTCAGTGAGTCAAAATATTTGATAAGGAGAGCAAAATATTTTATACTGCCTCTGTAACCTTTGAACTTTAAATAATGCAAAAAATTATCAGACCATCCTTACTCACAAATGCAGACATGAGCCGATATGTGAGGTGGAGCATATCAAACTTTTTTTGTGCAACTGCTTTTATTGTAGAATACACGTAACAATGGGGTCTGTGCTGCGTAAGTTCAAAAGAGCATTTCATGAACATTTTTGTCTGACAAGTTGTCTAGTCTGACAACTTTCCTTGATGATGATTGGCTGAGAGGCACTGTTACCATAGTAACTGTTTGATAAAACATCTGACAAGCTATTTCAAATGACACTCCCCTCGTGCATCAAAGTTATGCTGCATGTACATAGTAAATTAGTATGTAGTCATACACACAAGTCAGGTACCAGGAAGGAATTTCATAAAGCTGTTCAGAAGTTACAGTTGACTCTATCAATGACTGGTAATTCTATCTTGTGCTCAAGTACTTACATGTGAACTCTATATAAATTCTAAGCACCCAAGAATATGTTCCAGTTGCACCAAAAGTGGTATGTTAAAACATGTGTAACTTTACAAACAGTTTATTTAACACCTATCAGAGAAAATGCATGAATAAAACAATAACAATATGGCATAAAGAACCCTGCTAAATTTTTTTGGGAAAATATCAATACACTTGCACATATATCCGAAAAATATAGGACATGAATACCAAACACAAAGGATACTTACCAGCTATCAGGCAATGTTTGTTAGCCACGGGTGACATATGGTGGCTGTAGATTCCCTTGCCCAGGACGAAGCGCTCGGCGGGCTTCAAAGCATTGGTGTCCCAGATCTTAAGGGTAGTATCCATGGAACTTGATGTAAACATCCCAGTATCTCTGGGATACCACTGGACTGTCTCCACGCTGTGTTTGTGAACATGTCGATTGGATCTATAACAAAGCAAAATGAAGGTTCATTCATGGCTGGCAGTAAACACCAGTTTTGTCATAAATACCACACAGTGCTTGTAACAATGCTATTCATGTACAGGACCCGAAGTAAAACATTATTTTACTACAGATAGGGCTACCCTGTTTAAAGAATACAAAATGAATAAATAACATCAAGTTCATAAACATGAAGCCTATTAACTGATTGTATGGCTGATTTTATTTTTATTATATTATGTGTAATAAACTGTGAGAATAAAAAAAAATCAATAGATTTAGTATAATAGGGTCCAAAATTTGAAAAAAAGTCAAAGTCAAAGACACAAAACAAATTTAATAATGCTAATAATTGATTGTAATACAGAGTTTCAAATCAAAACTTAGGCTGTTAAAATCTTGTAGTTCTTAAAATAAAAATTTGGAGGGAAGATCAGACAAAGATGTAATTTTAGAAATATTGAAATAGTGGAAAACTAATATTGTCTTAAATCAGTCACATCAATCCTGCAGTAAAATATTTCTGAGGCAAAAGGAGGTTGTCACTCATAACTTTGATATCGAGCTTTTTCTGAAATGATAAATTTTCACATCCAAGATACAAAGTTTTAACAGCCCAGGTGGGTGTTTCATGAAACTCAACGACTGATGATCGCTTCTTAGCAATTAAATCCACACCAATGGAATTTGGCGCCAATGATTTACTCCAAGATAGCATCACCAGTCATTCTTAAAATCGCTCGTAACTTAACTAACAGTTTTATGAAACACCCACCAGAAAAAAAATGATAGATGTCTCACCTGCCAACAGTACACACTGCTTCACAAGTAAACTCTTTGACTTCTGGGATAGATTCAAGGTCATAGATTGCAATCACTCCATCAGCCCCTCCTGACAGCATGCTGAGAGGAGAAAAAAATGCTTTCAATTAGGTAAGGAACTTTTTGATCACAGTGGAATGCCAATGAAAGCTCTTAATAGTACACAGCCACATGCACAGGTGAATAGGAATATTGGTATGGTACATGTATAAGAAAACTGAGCTCTTGGGAGTTTCACATTTGTTTTGATAACGAAAGTCACATTCTTTTTGTTAAAAGCTTTATTTTACAATACTGATGCAATGCAAAGTAAAATATTCAGCAACAATTTATAATTTGTCAAAATATCTGCAGGTGCTGATTCCTGTTGAAAATAGTAAAAAGACAAAAAATAAATATTGATCATACAGGTATTTATTGAGAAGATGTATGAATGTGTAGTGCTTGGCACAATTCTCTTGTATTATGTGAACATTTACTCTGATGCCCACTGCATCTGTTTCAGTGTGAATTGACATCCCATTGTGTCTTAATTATTCCTATTGGAGCCTTAATTGTTTCACTAGGCCTGTAATTAGTAGGGATAGTTCAAATTAGTTCTGGTTCTGGCTTCAGCGGAGTGACATAAGTTTGTGCAACTTCCCAGCTACGAGATATTCCGCTGATGTGTTCTGTAGTGCATGCTGTCCCTTCAGAGTCTACAGCCAGGGCACCCTGAATCTTTTGCAAGCACCAAGCATTGCCAAGTGGACAGTCAAGCCTAGATAAAGTGTTTCAGAACATTCCCGAGGCATGTTTGTCCCCTTATTTCATGTCATGCGAATTGACATCACAATAAGTAAACAGGTGAGCACTGAGCAATCAGTTACAAGTATCAGCTGACTTTTCCAATCATCTGCACTCTTAACAGCTGATCTCAATGTGTTATTTAACAAAGCAATTACATGAAGACAATCTGTGGACCAACTTTTTAAACTCCTCTACCTCTTCAGAATACTTCATTCTGCAGTGCTGTGAAGTATGACAAATTATGACCTCGAGTTTGATATAATAAGATAGTGGTGTAGATTTCTTCCTTATGAAGATACATATACAACCCATTTGAAGCGTTTTTTTTTTTTTAAAAAGCACATTTGCTCCAACACAAGGCAAAAGCGATTTTGTGTCACGCCCACTTATGAAAATAACCAGAAATATTGTGATTTGCAAGGGCACGCAACAGAATTGTATCGAAACTTCATTGTGAAATGACTGGGATGGAATAACACTTGTCAGAAGATTCTTGTACGTAAACTTTAACGTTGACCTGAAAATGACCCTTGACCTTACCATGCAACCTCCAACTGCAGCATAACATGCAGGTTGCCTAACTTATAACAACAAAGTTTGGTTAAAAAGTAACTTACCGTTGCCGAGTATGGTGTCATAAAAGAGTCTTGCATGTAAACTTTAACATTGACCTGAAAATGACCTTACCATTTGACCCCCAACTGCAGCATAACATGCAGGTCCCCCAAGTCCATCTACATGTACCATCCATGTTTGGAAGAAAAGTGACTTAAAATTGTGGAGTAAGGTGTCAAAACGGAGTCTCCTTGCATGTAAACTTTTACATTCAACTGAAAATGACCTTTGACCTTATCATGTAACCTCCAACTGCAGCAAAACATGCAGGTCCCCAAAGTCCATCTACCATCCAAGTTTGGTTGAAAAGTGACTTACAGTTGCCTAGCTAGGTGTCATAAGAGTGTTTTGCATGTTTAACGTTGAACTGAAAATGACCTTAGACCTTACTACATTGTATGTGACCTCCAACTGCAGCATAACATGCAGGTCACCTAACTTATAACATCCAAGTTTGGTTATAAAGTAACTAACGGTTGCCGAGTATGGAGTCATAAGAGAGTCTTGCATGTAAACTTTAACATTGACCTGAAAATGACCTTACGTAGACCTTACCATGTGACCCCCAACTGCAGCATAACATGCAGGTCCCCCAAGTCCATCTACCATCCAAGTATGGAAGAAAAGGGACTTAAGATTGCGGAGTTAGGTGTCATAACAGAGTCTTCTTGCATGTAACCTTGAACATTTAACTGAAAATGACCTTTGACCTTACATTGTAACTTCCAACTACAGCAAAACATGCAGGTTCCCAAAGTCCATCTACCATCCAAGTTTGGTTGAAAAGTGACTTACAGTTGCCGAGATAGGTGTCATAAGAGTGTCTTGCATGTAAACTTTAACGTTGACCTGAAAATGACCTTAGACCTTACTACATTGTATGTGACCTCCAACTGCAGCATAACATGCAGGTCGCCTAACTTATAACATCCAAGTTTGGTTAAAAAGTAACTTACGGTTGCGGAGTTAGGTGTCATAACAGAGTCTTCTTGCATGTAACCTTGAACATTTAACTGAAAATGACCTTTGACCTTACATTGTAACTTCCAACTACAGCAAAACATGCAGGTCCCCAAAGTCCATCTACCATCCAAGTTTGGTTGAAAAGTGACTTACAGTTGCCGAGATACATGCATGTAAACTTTAACGTTGACCTGAAAATGACCTTAGACCTTACCATGTGACCTCCAACTGCAGCAATAACATACAGGTCCCCCAAGTCCATATACCATCCAAGTTTGGTTGAAAAGTGACTAACGGTTGTGGAGTTATGTGTCATAAGGTTTGTAACAGACAGACGGACAAGACGACGGACGACATTTGGATCCCTAAGTCTCGCCTTCACCTCTGGTGGGCAAGACAAAAAGTGCTGATAGTTTAAAATACTAGCACATCAATGATGCATCAATGAGATAGCATCTCACAACGAAATTTAAAACAATTTTAATTTCAGCCCAGTTGACACTGTAGTGAATTATATTGGTGACATAAATTGAGGAAATAGAATTTTTAAAAATTGATGAAGAAATGACATTGAACCATTTTTTGTGATCTATGAATAAATTTCATATAAATTAAGCATATAAATTTCTAGTCAAAATTTCTTAACTCTGTGTAGGACCTTGGTGAACCTCAGCTCATGTAGCTCTCAGATGGAACAAAAATAATCAAAATCAATCAACAAATAAATAATTAATTTTTGTGAGTTTTGAAAATATATGAATAAATTAGCATATTTAATGAATTTCAAAATTCTGTGTTGAAATTTTGTATCACCACCCCAAGCTATCATTATGGATCGAGAGATCTACACGAGATCGGTCTGGTAAAAAAAACCTCTCATTTTTCATATTTATACTAAGTTTGTTTTGCACCTTCATACGCATTAGGCGTATGAAGGTGTATACGGAAGATAAATAAAATGCAACTAATTTATGTGATTTGTAGGTTTAAAGATGGATTTTCGGCCAGATTTCCTAGGGAAATCTATCTGTGTTTTGATGTTTCGGAAGCCTGTATGGGGGGGGGGGTTAAGAATTTGTGATAAGTAGGTCTATATGTCAAAATATAAAAAAAAAATATCATCAAGAAGTCCTCAAGTCAAGGTAAATATTGGTGACTTGCTTTCCAAAAGAACACAAGAAACAACACCAACAAAAGCATAATTTTTTCTCACCACAATTTTGTCTCACTGAGGTCAGAAGCACATTTCTTTGTTGTGCCTTGTGGATAACAAATTCCTTATCAAAACAAAAGATAACCTCATTGGACTCTTTCAAATCCAAACTCACTCAAAAACCTAGCAAGTGACCTGCTTACTTGGTGATCTCACACACATCAATAAAGACAAGTTGGCAGAGTACAGCAAGTCTGCATATGCCGGCTTAACCCAAGACAAGGAAGACGGTGAATTGGGGTAATTTTTCATGAGAATTCTGCTTATCACATTTGTATTTGCTGCCATTCCCGCCAACATAATCCTTTTGCAGAAAATGTAAACAAAGGAAATTTGTCTCTCAAACTGGGGACTGTCTCTGAAATTTGGTAGACTATCTCTGATTATTGCCTATTTAAATAATCTCTCTGTCTCATCAGTCTCCCATAATTGGATTATTGGCCATGCGCCTGTCTCTACTCTAGCTCTACTGATCATACAATCACTACAATACATCCAATAGATTGAGATCTGGAAAGAAAGCCTTTATATTATTAGTACGGTACTCACAATTTGAACTCAACAGGATCTATGTCCAGTGAATTGATTCCGCTGGCATGAATGCGTTGAACATCGCGGTGCTTGCTCAGCTGCAACCGGAATGTCCGTCGGGTAGCTTCGGCGCAATACACCTGAGAGGGCCGAACGTTTCCCCAACTCCTCTCTGCAAGCACGTTCAGCATGTTGAGCCGCTAGCCGGCCGGCCAGACCCCGGGACAGACGCGACTCAGTTCAGCTCAGGGACGGTGACAGGTAGACTTCAAGTCAAGTTAATCTTCAGAAGTTCAGGCAAAAGAAGTGCACCTACATGAAACTCAGCCAAATTCTTGTAGAGTTATTAAAGTTTGACTCCTAAATTCCGGGCCTAAATTAGTGTGCCGTCCAGGTGCCGTCACTGCCTGCCGCGCCGGTGCGCCGTGTGTACGCGTGGAGCTCCTAGTCTCGATTTCAGGCTAAATTATAGTCAACGAACGTAGAGGGCAGCAACACACAAGCGTGTTGCTCTAAGGAAGGTCAACTCGATACGCGCATGCAACTGAGCTGCGCGCATATTTTATTGTTCATGACAACGAAATCAAATGCCGATCAAATACAACAACAAATTAGTAGTGATCAAGAAACGAATATGAAAGAATATGACTACAACGATATCAAAAATAACATTAAAAAATATGTTGAGGGATATACATAAATATGAAAACATACTTTGATATTTAAAACTTTACAAATGCAAGTTTCAGGAAACTAAAATCATTACCAAATCGGTGATTGTTGTTATCAGCGATTTCACCAGACGGCTGAATTAGGTGATTTGCGCCGAGACGATTTTGTGACCACTCGCAAAGCATTTCGGGATTGAATATGTCCCCCTTATTTTCTCTGGGCTCTTCGCTGAACCCATCATCATTCTATGCTTAAGCTACATTATGCTCCGTCGTCTGCTTAGATTTCAACCCCTAGTCTAGCACTGGTACTTGTTCTGCTAGGCGTCGATCAGCATTTATCTGCAGTCCATATAGGCCGTGACTCATTTATTTATTTATTTATTAGAGCAGGCAGCAATGCCAATGGGTATTAAAAAAAATAATTCACGTATCTATCAGTAGTATGTTATCATTTCTTTTCACCATTTTCCCCAAAACTTATAAATTTAGAAATACATTCCAATCAGTAATAAGTGAAGTCTACATCTAACCTAGATCTTGATCATGTTGATCGATAGACCAAAAGCTTCAGTCTCTGTATTTTGGTTGCTCTGCTGAACTGCGCTGGCTCACTCACCGATGGAGATTATAGTAAAATGTCAGAAATTGTTGAATAAATCCCCAGAAACGACGGTTATTCCTGTCTAGTTGATCGATAGACCCAAGTCTAAAGATCTAGAAAACTTTATTTGTCTAACTAGACTGTAGACAAATGCTTTGACCAGTCTCGATCTGTTTGTTGAAGATGTTGTTCCACACTGGATATCTAAGTAGATCTAGAATATATATAGATCTAGCACGTCTTGTTGGTATGAGTCTATGCAACAATAAAAAATACTAAAATAATAATCAACTCAAAACAGACGAATTCCACATTGTCTTTATAGTATAGGACGCCTAAATCTAGACCATTTGAGGGTTGGTCCATGCAAGCTAAGTTTGGTTCAATTAAGGCCAGCCTGCATGGGCTAGCCGCTAGGAGGTTATGATTTTTTAGTCCGTTAAATGCCTACATACAGGGTAAAGTCTAGATCTAGAACTAGAAGATTATATGGTTGACAAGTTACCGTTAGGCCTTAGCGTTAGGCATGAAATCTTTAAAATTCAGTCAGAAAATGCATAAAAATAAAATCACGACGAGCTCAGTCACTTTGCTCTTTCACTTTCGAAATTTCTCAAAAAAAAAACGCGTTCTGCCAGCCAAGCCCAGCCCCAGGCCATGCAGGCCCAGGAAAATTTACCAATTGCAATATGTTATGTAAAAGTCTTTAAACATTGATTGCACAGAATCAATGGTCAAATTAAGATATGGATGCTGTCTATCAAGTCTACTTTCTACCCAAAATCAGAAATTAAGATGGTCTAATCTATCTATCTAGCCCCCATTTCTAGTCTAGGCCTAGATCTATAACTAAGGTTTCTAACGCAAAACGAATGTCGATGATGGCACTCTGCAAACGATGTAACATTGCAATTAATTTCCCTCAATTGGCTGATTTTCTTAGAAATTATTGAACAAAACCAGGGAAAATGTGAATAGGTGGCCGTTTATTCAAGCTTTAATTTGGCTTTGGAAGTTTGGTTGCTCAATGATTATCGACCTTCGACGCGACGCAGCGCCTGCATGGCTGTGCAGCTCAGCTGCAGCGCAGCGCGCAGCCAATGCAATGCATCCGATGCATGGGGGTTTTTTTTCGCCGTCCATAGTCTCGGACTCGAAGTTGAAATTAGACCCGGATTTCGGGGATGCACCTTCTTGTATTAAGATTTATAGACTTAAAAGTCAAATGCAATTTAAAATTTGAAATCTGACCTTGAACAATCATCGTTGATAAACATCAGCCCTGAAGCAATTGCACTTCAAATCAGACCAGGCAAATTAGATGTCATTGTCTATGTTGCTAGAAGATCTATGACGAGTCGACTGAAGCCCCAGCGCATCATCAACGTCACTAGTTAGCTACGCGACCGGCCCAGACTCGGCGCACCCAGGCCAGAAAAATGACCTCGATTATTACGGTGGTTGTCTATGCATTTATTAGTGGTGCAGCGAAATTCAGCAGAGGAAAATAAGAGATAAGAGGGATCCTCGTCATAGACTTAATATTCCAAAATGAGAAAAATGTCAAAATCATGATTATTTAAGCTAAATAATTTCTTTAAAATTAAAATTAATATTTTTAATATTTCTACCCAGAATAACCGATCTAATAATTGTTCATTAAAAAAATTTTGAAATTAATAAATGAAAAAAAATCAACTCGACAAATTTCCGAAAAGTCCCCCTTATTTTTTAGAGTGGTCACAAAATTCGAGCGGAGTTGACCTTCCTTAGAGCAACACGCTTGTGTGTTGCTGCCCTCTACGTTCGTTGATTATAGTTTAGTTTAGTTTACTCCAACGATGTTGTAGGACGAAGCCTGTTCATCGATCAAAGTAGAAATGTCTATTGTTGCTCTCCTTCAGACAAAATTAGATGCGCTACTTATGTTGGCATGGAGGGGTGGCAGGGGTATCGTAGACAGTGAAAAATCCCATGGAAACACACAAGAAACGAAAATTACTCAAAGTCATAGGCAATCTTCTCCCCGTGGGGTCACTCAATATGACTTGGGGACCGCATGACCGTTACCAAAATCGCGGGAAAAGGGGTCAATTTCATGGAACGTCCGCGGACAGAACACTCCTCGAAGTAGTGAAAATAGGGGTGCTCACCGTCCTCGATCTGATGGAAATAGGGGTCAGGAAAAAGGGGAGAACGATTACGGGAAGTAAAATCCGTCGCCGAGTCACCAGCCGCAGAAGGCGCGCTCATCATGCTCTGTATCTTTATATGGACAACTCTACATTTATTTTTACAAAGAATTCTACTTTTCTTATTTTTCAAGAAAAATAAAGTTCTTTTGGATTATTGTATCAGTATGACTTGGCTCTTGGTCATCTTTAAGGACTGAGCACTCTGACGCCTGTGTTGCAATTTCCTCTAATGAGGAAAGGGTGTTAAATGCCCTGTCCTTGAAATACGGTAAATAGGGGTAAATTTGCGAAATGGGCAAAAGTGTCCTTACAATCTTATAATTAGGGGTGTTTCAAGGTACCATTTTACCGCAATTTTGTCCTTGTTTTGCGTGAAAATAGGGGGGTAAATTTCACAAAATGTCCTTGAAATTGACTGCAATAGGGGGTCACTTGCATTTGTGGTAACGGTCCATATCAATTTGTTTGCGCTCCTTTTTTGCAGTGCGTAGCGTGTTAAATTATTTCCCTATGGAGAATAATAGAAAACTACGCCGTTTTTGAGGGATTTGCTAAGATATCTCCCAAACGCGTCAACAAGGTGATCTATCAAAACAGAATAGAATAGAGCAGATTCTCACCTTTAACATGATATGATTTTCATTTAATTTTAGTCAAATTAAGTTCTGTCACTTTTGAGATTTTTGGAACCTTTCTTGATGATTTTGGAAATCCATTTGTACATGAGCCAATGGGCAAGTGCGAGAAACGAAACGTTTGGTGCGACTTCACATTGTTGTAAAAAAATATATACGTCACAATAGACCCTATCAAAAAAAGACATTTTGCAGAAAATGCTGTAGATTGCGAATACCTAAGAATGATTTTGATTGGATAAAAAAAACCTCTGTCACTTTTCACATTTGCAAAAGCTTTTGCAATAATTGGTCACTATAGTTTGGCGGGTTCAGCCAATGGCATTGTGTGTACACAGTATAGTACACAGTACACACGCATAGCTAGGCAACGCAGCGCGTGTATTCGTACAGCGACGACTTGAGTGTATGTTGGATAGGACCGTACCATTTTTGACCGGGGGGTGTGCCAATGAATGCAAGTGATCAAGAAGAGTTACAAAACTGAAGGGAGTGAGAAAACAAGGAAAGTGAGAGGGAAATTTATGAAAACAAGTAATGCGAGGAAAAATGACAAGAAAAGGAGAGAAAGGAGAAGAAGTGAAAACACGCAGCTGAGTGCGCTCGCGATATGTAAGTTGAACACCCCTGCACCTCAATGTAGCAGCCCGCCACTATACACGTAGACTGCCTGCACGATGCGAAGACAGAGGCGCGTATTAGTGACTGTGCGTCAAACGTCCCATTTCTATGCCTTATAAGAGGAGCGTTTTTTGTACACAACAAATTGATATGATACGTGTCCCCCTCTGTGGCTGAGTGACCCCACCGGGATCTTCTCCCAATGCTTATCCAGTCTATTCTTAAAAGCAATCACTGAACAAGCAGTAACTACCCTTATAAAAAAAATTGAATGGTATACCATTGACTACCATTTATCATACACCATTGATATACCATTGGAATACCATTCGCACAGCACCCACCTTACACCAATGGTATACCATTCAAGCCTCAATGGTATACCATTCAAACTAATTTAAATAATTCGGACGTTACTATTACCATATTCATGAGCACCATTTACCATTCATATACCATTGATCAAACACCATTCACCATTGATCTACCATATGGCCACTATAGACAGGTTTACCATTGACCACCATTCACCATTCAGCCACCATTCACTGGCCTACCATTTACCATTCAGCCACCATTCACTGGACACCATTGGCCTACCAATTACCTTACACCATTCGCCTACCATTCAACATACACCATTCGTGTACCATTCACCATATACCATTCGTGTACCATTCACCATCCGCGTACCATTCATCGTATACCATTCGCGTACCATTCACTTTACACCATTCGCGTACCATTCACCGTACACCATTCGCCGTACACCATTCGTGTACCATTCACCGCTCACCATACACCATTCAACTACCATTCGTCGTACACCATTCGCGTACCATTCACTGTACACCATTCACCGTACACCATTCGCCGTACACCATTCGTGTACCATTCACCGCTCACCATACACCATTCAACTACCATTCGTCGTACACCATTCGCGTACCATTCACTGTACACCATTCACCGTACACCATTCGCCGTACACCATTCGTGTACCATTCACTGCTCACCATACACCATTCAACTACCATTCGTCGTACACCACACACCGTTCACCATTGATTGACCATTCACTTTACACCATTCTACCATACACCGTATACCATTGACCTACCATTTACAGTGCACCATTGGCCTACCATACACCATTGAACTACTATTCACCGTACACCATAGGCTTACCATACACCATTGGCTTACCATACACTGTACACCATTGACCTACCATTTACCATACAACACTGTCATACACACTATACTATTAGTCAACCATTCAAATAACATCATTGGTCATACACTATAGACCACAAGTGTAAATTCAATGGTAGACCAATGGTTTACACTGAATGGTAGACAGTAGAACAACGATGTGCAATGTATAGTAGGCATATAAAGTACAGTGAATGTTAGAGAAATGGTGAACAGCATATCTCTGGGGTTAATGGTAGGCTTAATAATGGAATAAGTATACACAAGAAAAAAAATGAAAACAGTTACTTATTTCAAGAACGTCAATAAAATGTTTTTACTATAAGAAGTTTAAGTACAGCATAAATGGCACAGAGTATTCACAAGCATAGACTTTATAATAAAGCACATAAGTTATTAATATATATGACTTAGCTACTCGTTGATATCTATAGTCTGTCAATCTTGTTATCTAAAAATAAACATGCATCAAGACAGAGTTTGATTGAAAAACACAACAAATGAAGACTAACATTTCCAAGAATAAACCTGTTCTCTCATATTGCTTTTTACAT
The DNA here is from genome assembly GCF_018143015.1 of Lytechinus variegatus. Taxonomy (NCBI): domain Eukaryota; kingdom Metazoa; phylum Echinodermata; class Echinoidea; order Temnopleuroida; family Toxopneustidae; genus Lytechinus; species Lytechinus variegatus. The sequence goes on from NC_054750.1 coordinate 8,702,202, forward strand.
GGATTGAGTACTTGGCAAAACCACTGTTCTGCATACAAACCTGATACTTGTAATACAATAAACTTGATGTTAAATCTGTTATGTGTAATTGCTTTCAACGACATTAATACACATTTTTTACTAATAAGTTCAAGTACAAAAGAGTATTGACAGGTATGGCATAAAAGCACCATATTATGAATACATGTGACTGTGCGACTCCACAAGAGATCAATGATTGCACTCCACATAAATATTATGTTAATCTTCCTATAAACAAATTTACATGTAAGACAGAGTTTGGACAACAAACTAATGAACACCAAATTTCGAAGATTAAACTCAAAATGTGTGATAGCCTTCACATGGCCAAATGAATAAAGTGTACCACACCTAGAAGAAATGAAATATCCCCAAAAGGGGGGAAAATAGTACCCCCAAATTGGTCTCTTTTTTCTTTTCACCTAAAAAGATATATCAATGGCATGTTTCTACATAGAATTGTTAAAAGGTATTACCCGCCTAAGTATCCAGAATCCCGGATAACTGTAGAAACAGACGCGATGCGGTTTATTGATAAATTGCATCGCACAAAATACGGTTTCTCATAACCATCTCTCTGAGAGGTGGTTATTGCCATGTTAATCCGTTTAAATTTTTTGTAAAAACATGGGGCAAAATAGCATACGTGTCTGGCTTAAGTGCGTGAACCAAGAAGTGCGATCTCACAGTATACATATATTCTGGCCGGTTTTTATCTCGCCAGCTGATCGCGAAACATGTGTACCTGTTACAATGAGTGAGATCTACCATGAATTTTGAAAATTTTCCTAACGAGATGCAATTTTTGACATACCAAAATGCAATGTGAGGTTATAGGTTGAATTTTCCGATTTTCCGATTTCCGCCGTATTTGCGACGCGAAATGCAAGTTAATCAGATTATTCAGTCTGTAGAAAGAGGTTGGTTTAAGAACGATAAGGTTATTCGAGTCCGGAAAAGATAAACTGTTTTTAATGATTTAATGTACAAACACGCCAAAAGTTTATCATAAATACAATAATAATGATACATTAAGAAATAAATAATATATCACACATAGAAAAAAAAATATAATGAAAATAGGGAAAGAAAATTATTCAATTTGGAACACTAAAAAACAGAAGAAAAATAGAGACCTTTTTTGCAAAAAATATAGAAAATAATATATACAAGATACCCACTTATTTCTTTCTATTTTTGTTGTGTTAAATCAGATGAATAACTCAACTATGTGTGAGAAATAATATGATTATTGTCTTACACAGTAAATCAGTAGTCAATCGTAATTTTTTACAACCGAGCTTGGACAAAATTTAAATTCATATAATACAAAAAATATATAAATTGTGATCTTGTATATTCATGAGAACTTGCAGAGAACAGTTTTACCAAAAAATAACAACTTTAATTCGTCAAAACTTTGTTAATCCTCAACAAATTTTTATGAAATTTTCAGTGTTTTTTGTTGTCTGATGTACACTTTGAATTATATCACATAGCTTTCAGTCTCGAGTACCTCTAGCCCTTCAATCAAATTGGTTGGACGACCGGTTACATTTTACATATAAAATAGTTATAAGGAGAATGAAGGGGACCATAGAAAGAAAGCATGAGAAAAGGGGAGATTTTGGTAGGGAGAGAATGAATCAGAAAAGGATCATGCTGAAAATTTCATTAAAATCTGATAATAACAAAGTTATTGAATTTGAACAACATTTTGGTAAAAAATTAACCCAATGTACACATGATCGTCAGGAATATTTGTTAGGCTTATTCTATAAAATGAAATAATTATTTCATATTTTCATACATGTGTGTATGATATGTCCCAAGTATCATATCATTATTTCCAGCAATGCATATCTTCACATTAAAGGTAAAGTCCACCACAGAAAAGGTTGTTTTGAATCAAAAGAGAAAATCAGGCAAGCATCATGCAAAATATTTCATCTAAATCGGATGCAAAATAAGAAAGTCATGACATTTTGAAATTTCGCCTATTTTTCACAAAATAGTTATATACACAATTTACCCACATGCATATGAGAGAATCGATGATGTCCCTCACTTTTTGTTTTGGTTTTCATTGTTTGAATTGTACAATATTTCAATTTTTACAGATTTGACAATAAAAAAATCAAAATAAAACTTTATTTCATAGGACAATGAGGAGAAAATTATAATATTTCATATTTAAAAAACAAAGAAAAATGAATGAGTGATGTCATCAGTTCCCTCATTTGCATACCGACCTGGATGTGCATGTAACTATTAAGTGAAATTGAGCGAAACTTTAAAATGTCATGCCTTTCTTATTTTTCATCCGATTTTTATGTTTGATTTTTCTCTTTTTAATCAAATCAACTTTTTTGTTAGGGTGGACATGTCTTTGAAATAAATTTTCACTCCATTTTTTATAGTTCTCGGAGGACAAAATGTAAATTAGCGCAACTTCTTGTAATAAAATACAAGTGGGGATATGACATCAGCTGGTTAGTGGTTCTGACTCTCACCTTCCAAACAGAGGGTCGTGAATTTGAGTCCTAGCCATGGTGTGTTTTCCTTCAGCCCGAAATTCATCCACACTGTGCATCACTAGACCCAGATGAAGTGAATGGGTACCCGGCAGGATTAATTCCTTGAAGCTGTAATAAGAAATATTGGATGATAACAATGCAAAGGACAGTATATTAGCTAAGGGTTCAAAATATGAATGCTTGTCGTGTGTGTAAGCTTTCTTTAGAAGTTCATATATTTTTTTATATATCGAGAAATTTGCTGTATACTCTACCATTCAATTGAATGATACCAATTAACAAATATCAAAACATTTGGTAAAATATGATAAATAAATTTATGTTTAACCATAGATGGGTAGACAATAACCTATCTAATGGGAGGTTGCCCCAATGATGAAAAATACCACAACAAATGAATACCTGGGGACAAATTGTCCACCCTTCCCCCCTCAGCCAACATACTGATATTTTTTCTGGGGGGGGGGGTGTCAGAAAAGACTTGTGCTCCTCTAAATAGGGATGACATTTGTCCTTTCTCAGGATTTTTTACCATTCCTGACAAGGTTTTTTTTCCAGCTATGCCACTGCAGGAATACAATCTGTTTTATCTCATGAAGCTTTGCAATTTTTTCTACTGAAGAAAATTCTTACACACCTACCTTTCATAAACTCCAATTGTTTCTTGTACATGGCACGTTTTCTGTGTTCAACACCCGTCGTGTCATTCCCAGATAAGGCTGGACCATCTACCTTATCATCCAGTGTATCCGTCGTCCAAACTTTGAAAATGAAATAAAATCAATTTGAGTGTTGTAAAATCTGCATGTATGTGCAGATACAAGCAAAAATAGAATACTAATATAGTAATAGAAAAAGAATGATCTTAGAACTTTAATGTTAAAGATATTTTTCATGGATCTCTGATTACCAGCCCAGAATTCAGGATAAAAATAAGGAAATGTGATAGTATTCAGCGTAGTTCAGACAAGGCTGTATTATAACTGTGCATGCTTTATACTAATAAAAGCTAGGTCATCTGAAATCAAATGTCTATAGCAGCAATTTTCAAGAGGGTAATCGATGACATAAATTCCATTTTTCTGGTATTGACAACCGCAGAAGCAGATCCAAGAGGGCACATTTGACCTGTGCCCTCACCTTGAGAGCAATAGTCAATGTGTTTGATAAAAGTGTGGCTTTCTTACACAAGTGTTCCCCCCCCCCTTCGAAAGTTACAGCAAATATTTATATTAAAAATATTGTCTCATACAAGAGGAACTCTTTTTTGGTTTGCTTGTTATTTAAAGTTTCCTTGGGAAAATGTGCCCCACTACCCCCTTTGAGAAATCATGGATCTGTTCATGGACAATCATATGCCAGTGGATGGACTCCAGACGTTTTTAGGCAAGTTTTGATCAGTAAATAAATAAAAACAGATAAAATGTGATCACAGGACAAACTTAACTTTAAAAAAGGATAAAATTTACTTTAAAAAATTGATATGCCTAGCCCCATGAAAGGATCTAAGAATACCCTCCCGCACTAATGCAGTTTCACACCAGCCAACTCACAGTGAACAATTGTGTACAACGGATAGCGGAGCGTGAACGTAGTGGTCGTGTACATTTTTGCTTATTACATGACGTCATCCAGCCACTGCCGAGAACCAATTTATGAATGAAAATATAGTAAGCATGCGCAGTGCAAGCCTTTTGTTTCCCCACACAGAATTCCACCAAAACAAGTGTGCAATTCCCTATCACCTCGTACCAAAATCGACCTAGAATTTCAATTTCGCATATTTTATATGAATTATGAAAGGTATTCTCGGAGGATCTATTTTCTCACCGATACCGCACAGGTAAGCGAATTTCGAATACTTCTTGCTTTTCCATCAAAATTTTACGAATTAGCGTCTATATGTCATTGTGTTCCTTGGAATTTGTAGAGTCTATCGCAACGTGCAAAAAGTCAATTGGCTTCCGGGTTTCAGAGCGTCGCGTGAATATGCATGAAATTGCAGAGTTTCGATAATTTTTGATCGATACCGGAGCGATCCGATCACGAACCAAGACCATTTACCGCGTACACAACATGACCGGATATCGTTATCGCTATTTCCGCACGCAGTCCAAAGGAATTATTTTTGGGACCATGTGGTCATGACGTGATCTGCGCGATTGACCGATCAGCGGTCTTCGAATTGCTGTGCGGAGACGATCTATCCGTTGTACACAGTCTATGGACAATTGTTTGTTGTGCATGCAACTTCGAGCAAAACTCCCCACCAGAGTTGTCTACACACATTTTGAGATCAATATTCAATATGCCCACCACTTTTCAAAATATTGCGGATCGCTTGGATTCGCCGTCATGTTGATATGGACCGAAGTCATGCGATCAAAAGATTCGCATGCGGCATGCTGGCAGTTTGTTCGCCACATGTTAGCATGATTTGGTTGCTAACTTCAGTCCATATATATATTAAGGCGAATCCCAGCGATCCGCGAAGTGATGTCTACGGATTAGATCAACGACGTCGAGATCAAGACTAAATACAGCCGTTCCCAATATTTTGAAAAGCGGTGGGTATATTAACATAGAAATGTGACTGAGAGACCTGTCATGACATTTGGGAACAAGTTTTGGTGATGAGGTATGCTGGTAATCGGCCGGTGCAAAACTGCATTAGCGCCAGTTTTCTCTGCATAATTATTGCAGCCTCTGTAGAAAAATTGAATAGGAATCGTTTGTCACTCCGTCCAGTCACAGTTCCACACACAAAGTGCACATTTTACCATTGAAATAGTATGTGCAATTACACAGCGACAAATTGTGTACAACGGATAGCGGAGCGTGAACGTAGCGGTCGTGTACATTTTTGCTTATTACATGACGTCATCCAGCCACTGCCGAGAACCAATTTATGAATGAAAATATAGTAAGCATGCGCAGTGCAAGCCTTTTGTTTCCCCACACAGAATTCCACCAAAACAAGTGTGCAATTCCCTATCACCTCGTACCAAAATCGACCTAGAATTTCAATTTCGCATATTTTATATGAATTATGAAAGGTATTCTCGGAGGATCTATTTTCTCACCGATACCGCACAGGTAAGCGAATTTCGAATACTTCTTGCTTTTCCATCAAAATTTTACGAATTAGCGTCTATATGTCATTGTGTTCCTTGGAATTTGTAGAGTCTATCGCAACGTGCAAAAAGTCAATTGGCTTCCGGGTTTCAGAGCGTCGCGTGAATATGCATGAAATTGCAGAGTTTCGATAATTTTTGATCGATACCGGAGCGATCCGATCACGAACCAAGACCATTTACCGCGTACACAACATGACCGGATATCGTTATCGCTATTTCCGCACGCAGTCCAAAGGAATTATTTTTGGGACCATGTGGTCATGACGTGATCTGCGCGATTGACCGATCAGCGGTCTTCGAATTGCTGTGCGGAGACGATCTATCCGTTGTACACAGTCTATGGACAATTGTTTGTTGTGCATGCAACTTCGAGCAAAACTCCCCACCAGAGTTGTCTACACACATTTTGAGATCAATATTCAATATGCCCACCACTTTTCAAAATATTGCGGATCGCTTGGATTCGCCGTCATGTTGATATGGACCGAAGTCATGCGATCAAAAGATTCGCATGCGGCATGCTGGCAGTTTGTTCGCCACATGTTAGCATGATTTGGTTGCTAACTTCAGTCCATATATATATTAAGGCGAATCCCAGCGATCCGCGAAGTGATGTCTACGGATTAGATCAACGACGTCGAGATCAAGACTAAATACAGCCGTTCCCAATATTTTGAAAAGCGGTGGGTATATTAACATAGAAATGTGACTGAGAGACCTGTCATGACATTTGGGAACAAGTTTTGGTGATGAGGTATGCTGGTAATCGGCCGGTGCAAAACTGCATTAGCGCCAGTTTTCTCTGCATAATTATTGCAGCCTCTGTAGAAAAATTGAATAGGAATCGTTTGTCACTCCGTCCAGTCACAGTTCCACACACAAAATGCACATTTTACCATTGAAATAGTATGTGCAATTACACAGCGACAAATTGTGTACAACGGATAGCGGAGCGTGAACGTAGCGGTCGTGTACATTTTTGCTTATTACATGACGTCATCCAGCCACTGCCGAGAACCAATTTATGATTGAAAATATAGTAAGCATGCGCAGTGCAAGCCTTTTATTTTCCCACACAGAATTCCACCAAAACAAGTGTGCAATTCTCTATCACCTCGTACCAAAATCGACCTAGAATTTCACTTTCGCATATTTTATATGAATTATGAAAGGTATTCTCGGAGGATCTATTTTCTCACCGATACCGCACAGGTAAGAGATTTTCGATTACTTTTTGCTTTTCCGTCAAAATCTTACAAATTAGCGTCTATATGTCATCGTGTTCGTTGGAATTTGTAGAGTCTATCGCAACATGCACAAAGTCAATTGGCTTCCGGGTTTCGGAGCGTCGCGTGAATATGCATGAAATTGCAGAGTTTCGATAATTTTTGATCGATACCGGAGCGATCCGATTACGAACCAAGACCATTTACCGCATACACATCATGACCGGATATCGTTATCGCTATCGATACTTCCGCACGCAGTCCGAAGGAATTATTTTTCGGACCACGTGATCATGACGTGATCTGCGCGATTGACCAATCAGCGGTCTTCGAATCGCTGTGCGGAGACGATCTATTCGTTGTACACAGTCTATGGACAATTTGCCGTTGTGGTGTACAGTGTAGCTCAGTTATAGACCTGCGTAGCCTTTATCATTTTTTAAACTTTAGGACCCATGTTTCACCTCCATTTTATCTCATTTCAATACCAACATCTATCAACAACAAATTATAGGCCTAATTTCAAAGCAATATTTGTCGGTAAGTTTTCAATTTCAGTGAATTAACGTGTGCAGTAACGGTCTATTTCACAATTAAAACTTTGACAGTCTTGACATTAGCATTAACAAATCATTATGAAAAATACGAGACATTTGGCTTCCTCCTGCTCGTACGCACGGGCGTCCGTCGATATAACACATGATATTTTTATGAAAATATGCACCCTTTTTCTTAAAAGTTGATGGAGAGGGGGAAAAATTAATCGTATCAAGTCGGGGTATTCAGTAATGAGTACAGGAGAAACTATATTTCACTGATTTTCATGATTCATTCCATTTGATTAACTCATCTATTCGTGTTTTGGGGCTAATCTTTCCCTTACGCATTGCTTTTTGGCAGAAGTTCTATGGAAAATGCACCTTTTTTCACACAAACCTTGAGACACTCTGTATTCATTCCCCCATTGCTCGAGAATGAATGGGCAGTTAACGACGGGGTTAAAGATTTATTGAGGAACGGAATGTATATTTCATGAAAATGAAAGCCATTTTCCCATTGGATATCTTCAATACGTGTTTTTTACTAGATGAAGTTAGTTGTCGAATAGGCTGTCCTGGCATTTGAGGTCTCTATCGGTGACGTCACTCAGGATCGTCATGCCTGAACCATCGGCCGGGCAGGGGTCGCAATGGTAGTATGATTTATGGATAATGCACTTGATATATACAATAATCTTGTCCTCCCGTTCAAATGAATGTGAAACTCATATAATTTTCATCAGAGCATTCAACAGGAGTACTGTAGTACACATTTCTTTGTTATAAGTGAATTAAAGTCCCTCCAGTGAGTTTGATCACACCTATTGCGAAAATGTATCACCCCTACGTTGTAACACAGTCAGCTGTTTGCACTCAGGGTCACCGTGACCTCTGTGTGCGTTCAAGAGTTGTACACGATTTTCTGTCTCATTTAGGCAGAAATCTTTCATAATGATTCATTCATGAATTCAATGTAGGCCTATTCAGAGATGGTTTTTGTAAAACATTGACAATAAACATCAGGCAATATGAGCGAATTACTATTCACTGCTCGCCGAGCTAAACTCTGCCAATACAAAGCATAAAAACCATAAGCACTCCCTATCGTCAAAGCCACCTCCCGGCCCGTAGAGCAGCGGCCAGCGCCAACGGGGCAGTGACGGTGGCAGTGCAGTGGTCGTGCATGTCGTGGCAGTACAACGACATCTAACATTTTGAGACAATTTGAGAAATAAATCAAAGAAAATTGTTATAGAACTTACTGTTTAGCCTTCTACAAATGACTTTGAAGTCGCTGTCCGAATCTGACCCGTGTTCCTTTAGTTTTTGATGAATTATCGACGGACTTATCAACAGCAAAACGGTAGTAGGCCTACCGGTAGATCGAGTTTTCTTTTTCAAATATTGCACTTGGCGGTTAGACGTTCGCGCGTGCGTGCGAGAACAATACGTATTTATAATAGAGCTACCTGGCAAGCAGCCAAGCGGCCCTGCTCGCCAACACATATGGGGGGGGGGATAAATTATGACCAAATCTGGGGGAGGGGACTTCTTCGCCAAGATAAATACACATCCCGATATGGGTGGAGGGGGTTTGAATAAAACCCAAATCAGGGGTGTCTTCTTTTTCCTCTCGATTGGTTCGTGGTTGGAAACCATGATGGCGTGAGATCAATTTTTGCCACTGTTTCCCTTGGATCTTGGAATCTATGAAAAAAAGTTTTCGATCCCTTCATTTTTTTCCTTTTCTTTTCTCTTCTTTTCTTTTTTTATTTTCGTTGTCTTTTTTTCTTTTCTCCTCTGCCTTTTTCTTTTCTTGTTTTTTCCCTTTATATGTATATTTTTTACTCATTCCTCTTCCCTTTCAATTTGCTTTTGTTTTGATTGAAATAGAGATTTCATTCAGTATATTTCTTTTCTGTTACATTGTACTATACCCTGTATGGCGGCAGGGAATTTTGATAGGGGTGGGGGAGCAAGACAATATGGATAAATCATTTCAATCAAGTAATGACCGTCCTATAGAATAGCTCTCCTCTTTATGAACGCCGTCCGTGAGAAAGAATAATTAGGGCCTAAAAATAGAATTAGAATTTTGAAAATATCATTTGTAAAAAAAAAGAGAGGAATAATTCATGATTGGAAGCAGCTATAAGGTACAAATGGGTTCGGAGGGGGCTTTGGACGTTGCAGACTGACCATATCAGGGTTTGCGGATGGGAATTTGATATAGGTTGGGGGACCAAGACAACCAACAGTGAATTCATTTTGAGCAAAATATGGGCCGCGGGCATTGCAAGAAACTTTCAATCGAACGAAAATCAATTTCACACTCCAAAATCAATTGAAAGTCATACTTTTCATTGCAAACTTGCAACTGATTTATTGTTTCTTCCATCAAAAAATCCAAATTGATATGTTTTAGATAAAATTAATGTATATAACCTATAAATTTGTATCTTGGGATTAATTGCAAATATCTAAGTTTGGAACACTCCAGATATAGTTCTCTTCATAAAAAGCGGCCATAAATAAGCAAAATGATTATAAATTAAATAGAATAAAACTTTGAAAATAAAAATATGAAGAACGTAGTTTAAAATAAAAACGAACAGTATACCGTACGATAGAGGAGCTACATTCATGCCGTTCATTAATTTTGACTACCAAGAAACAAAAAGCGAAAGGAAACAAAGGGAAAAAGAGAGGATGGTGATCAATGTACAATTTTCTATTTAGTACGATACGCATCTTGTTCATGCTCCCTATAAAACGTGCATGTTTGAATGTCAAGATTTTAATGGTAAATGATTGCAGGGAACTTTCGGGAGCGGCTGTGAAATAATTGTCCGTTGGTATTAAGGTACAATTAAAACCCTTTTTATCAAATAAGATTTCATTGACCGATTGATTTTGATTTTGCACCCATTGCATCAGATTTAAATTTAGAAGGTAATATGTACAATCGTAAAATATACAAATTTATAGTATTGTATTATAACCACTGGATCAATTATATTTAAACACATATAGACCTTTTACTTAATAAGGACAAAGACAATTTAAAAGAATGCAAGAGACCATGTTTACCATCATGAGCGATTACACTTGATTAGGGGAAGCTGCTCGCATAAAAGTCACGACTCAAAAATTTTATTAACTCTAAATACTTTTAAATCTTTGATATATTTTCTTTAAATCTTCGAAATTATGTTATTGGGTAATGCAATTGGGCATACCATTCTCCATTAACACAAATGACATTCATTAGGCACACACCACTAAGCCACTATGGCATTACAATTATCCAACAACTATCCAATGATTATACCACTAGGCACATACTACTAAGACACAATATTGGGCATATGGTATACCATTGATACCAATCATATCATTAGGCATATGCCACTGAGACTATTGGATATCACTGAGACACCATTGAGTATACGGTATACCATTCACCATACCAGTCATACCACTATAGCGGCACATACTACTGAGACACTATTGAATATCACTGAGACAACATTGTATACCACTGAGACACCATTGGGTGTATGGTATACCATTCATCATACCATTATAGAGGCACATACTACTGAGACACCATTGAATACCACTGAGACACCATTGTATACCACTGAGACACCATTGGGTGTATGGTATACCATTCATCATACCATTATAGAGGCACATACTACTGAGACACCATTGACCACCACTGAGACACCATTGTATACCACTGAGACACAATTGTATACCACTGAGACACCATTGGGTGTATGGTATACCATTCATCATACCATTATAGAGGCACATACTACTGAGACACCATTGAATACCACTGAGACACCATTGTACACCACTGAGACACCATTGGGTGTATGGTATACCAGTCAAACCATTAGAGGCACATAGTACTGAGACACTATTGAATACCACTGAGACACCATTGGGTGTATGGTATACCATTCATCATACCATTATAGAGGCACATACTACTGAGACACCATTGAATACCACTGAGACACCATTGTACACCACTGAGACACCATTGGGTGTATGGTATACCAGTCAAACCATTAGAGGCACATACTACTGAGACACCATTGACCACCACTGAGACACCATTGTATACCACTGAGACACCATTGGGTGTATGGTATACCATTCATCATACCATTATAGAGGCACATACTACTGAGACACCATTGAATACCACTGAGACACCATTGTACACCACTGAGACACCATTGGGTGTATGGTATACCAGTCAAACCATTAGAGGCACATACTACTGAGACACTATTGAATACCACTGAGACACCATTGGGTGTATGGTATACCAATCATACCATTACAGGCACATACTACTGATACACCATTGAATACCACTGAGACACCATTGGGTGTATGGTATACTATTCATCATACCAATCATACCATTACAAGCACATACCACTGAGACACCATTGAATACCACTGAGACACCGTTGGGTGTATGGTATACCATTCATCATACTAATCATACCATTAGACACATACCACTGAGACACCATTGGGTATATGGTATACCATTTACCATTGAATAAACTACCAATTACCATTAAGAACTTACCATTGAAACACCACTTAAATACCATTCGCGTACCATTTACCATTCAGACCACCATTCAACTACCATTCGGCACCATTCAAATACCATTGGCGATTTTTATAAGGGTACATCTTCTGGGAGACTGTTCCACACATCTATCACTCGGTTAGCAAAGAAAAACTTACGCACATCAAGACGCGAATATCTTTTCTCTAGCTTTAAGGAATGACCTCGCGTTTTACCACCTTGTCTCAGATAGAAAAGTTCAGAACTTGAATCATAGTAACCATGCAGATATTTGTACACATCAATCATGTCACCTCTTTTACGTCGATGACTGAGTGATGGCAATTTCAGGAGGCGAAGACGTTCAGAGTATGATAGGTGCTTAATACCTGGGATCAATTTAGTAGCTCTACGTTGGACACTTTCTAACCGCCTCTGCTCACCCAGCTTATACGGTGACCACGCAGCCTGGCCTAAGATAGGGCGAATAATACCCTTAAACAAAAGCTTAATAGAGGTCTTATCCAAATGTACAAAAGTTCTTCTAATAATACCAAGCAGTCTATTAGACTTTGACACCACTTTAGAAATGTGCTCCTTGAAAGAAAGACGTGAGTCTACCTGAACTCCTAAATCTCTCTCACTCTCACATTCACGTAGAACAACCGATTGTGAACCTTTGGTCATATGATACTCAGAGTCAGAACTACTTCTTCCAATCTTCAACACAGTACATTTATCTGGGTGAAAACGTAGCTGCCACTTCTCAGCCCAGGCCTCAAGCTCAGTCAAATCATCCTGCAATTTACCGGTGGCCCCTGGAACATCAGAACGAACATACAACTTAGTATCGTCAGCAAACAGTTTGGCTGAAGTCTGCACTATATCTGGGAGATCATTAACATACATTAAAAACAAAATGGGGCCGAGAACACTGCCCTGGGGTATTCCACTGCAAACTTCTGACCAGTGGGAATGTTGACCACTGACAACGACCCTTAATTTGACGTCTACCAAGCAGGAAATCACTTATCCATGCATGCATTTTCCCTTTGACTCCAAGAGCTTGTAGTTTACTAAGAAGTCGGTGATGGGGGACAGTGTCAAAGGCTTTCATAAAATCCATGAACACTACATCTATACTACCGCCATCATCCAAAATGCGGGTCCACTCATCCAAAACTTCTAAAAACTGTGTAGTACAAGAACGTCCAGCAATAAAACCATGCTGATGAACAGAGAGCAGCTCATTCTCCTGGAGATGACGAATAAGTTGTGTCCTTATCAAGCTTTCAAGTAACTTACAAATAACACATGTCAGACTTACAGGCCTGTAGTTCCTACCTTCTGATTTGCTACCCTTTTTGAATACAGGGGTCACATTAGCACTCTTCCAATCTTCAGGCAAAACTCCTTGTCCTACACTTTTCTGAAACAGAATGGAAATAGGAAAGCAAAGTACATCAGCTAATTCCTTGAGTACACGTGGGTGGATTTGGTCAGGCCCAGGAGCTTTACTTGGTTGCAGTTTACACAGAAGATTGAATACATCATTGGAAGATATCTCTATGTCATCAAACGGAGCAATAAAAACACCCACAGGGGGAGCTGGCATGTCATTCATATTCTCCTGAGTAAAAACTGATGTGAAAACATCCTGCAAAACTTCAGCCTTTTCCTTGTTTGAAGTAGTGGTACTCCCATCAGGTTTGACAATGTTGGCAACTGACTCCCGGACAGTGGTCTTGGATTTTACATAGGACCAAAAAGCTTTAGGGCATTGTTTAGATCCAGATGCAATACGTCCCTCAAAATTATGAACAGCTTTTCTACATGCCCATCTGGCCTGATTACTTGAACGGGCGTAACATTGGCGTTGTTCATCAATATCCCTTCCACTGTATCTTGTACGATTAACATCCTTTAGCATATCACGCAGTTTCCTATACTGTCTGTGCTTCTCCTGCACAAGGCCAAGGGTCTTTGCATCCATCCAAGGTTTTTTTTGTTGATGCCTCTTTGAGTCAATCTTTGGGGTATATCTATCGACAGCATCATGTAACTTCTGCTTGAAAAAGAGCCAAGATTCCTCAACAGACTTATCTGCAAACTCAGCTTCCCAATGTACATCATGTAGCTTATCACTCATAGTTGCAAAGTCTGCCTTGTTAAACAGGTACTTGCTGTCTCTAATGGAAGAGATAAATCCCTTAATCTTCATATCAAAAATGAGAGTGCAATGATCACTTTTCCCTATGCCTGCAGTCGTATTAATTTCAGAAATGTCATCCTCACTGCAAGTAAAAACCAAGTCTAAGATGTTAGAGCGCTGGCCTTGTCTGTGTCTAGTTGGTTCTTGTTGATGCTGTACAAGGAAAGCATCCCTCGTGCTTTCAAGAAATTTAAAGGCTGAGTGTTCTACACCAGGAATACATGTTTCAGACTTCCAATCAATCTCGGGATAATTAAAATCACCAAAAATCAAAACATCTTTAAAACCACCTGATCCAATCCCACGTAAAGTAGAACAGAGTTGTTCATTCTCAAGATCATTACTATTTGGGCTGCGATAAACTAAACCGACTAGAAGTTTGGTGCTTCCAGAGAAGTTATAAAGAGATTGAATTGGTGGAAACAGATCAGGGGCCCGTTTCATAAAACTTTTGACTTGCAACTGTAACAACTCCCATATCTATGGCAATTCTTGTTATTGCAATGGCAACTTGTTATAGTTGCAAATATCCGTTTCATAAAAGCAATGACAAATTGTTATCGTTAATAAAAATAATTAAATGAAAAATAGTTCGTGAACGAGCCTGATATGCAGCTAACAGCCGGTTTTTTTTCTTCACACACGTCGTCTGCGATAAAATTTTGATGGTGACAAAATTTACGGAAAATTTGAATCGGAGATGTAAGTACTTTCTAATTATCGTATTTATTCAATTATTACATCATTTGATAAAGTAATAAATAAATCACTTCTGAAAGAATGACATTGATAATACATATCATATTTCCATCGTATTTCAGCGGCGAGGGAGCGAAGCGACCGAGCGGGGGGAGGGTGTGGGAGGGGGATACCCCCCTCCCACGGCAAGGACTTTTTCAAAAAATCATGTCCAAAAGTCGTATTTTGAGAGCACCTTTAGAAGAAAAATGCACACTTAAATCACTGTAACTTCATGAATAAAAGACACATACTGACTCATTTAGGAGCTGGTTTCCAGTCACACACCGTATAAGCGGTCATTCAAAACATACATTTGGCAAAGGCTCTTCACTTGCTTGCATCGTGTGATTGAAACGTCAAATTTAAATGATACGAAACTGAGACTTGTAATCGATAAATTCCGAATAATCCATTCTGTTTATTGTCATTTGTGTATTTACATTGTGTGTTTCAAACGAGAATTGTTTAGTGGTATGGCAACATGCATAAAATTTGGTACTTTTTTCCCCAAAATGCACAGTAAATTGTTACAAACTACAGAAAAAACGACATCATCTTCTGGTAATCAACCTTTTCCCTCGTATTATTTTCAAATCATCTTCAATAATCCAGTCATTCTGCACAACCTCAAAGTGATATAATATTAATGCTTCTTAAGGGGATTCTCATCATTTTTATTGTTTACGTTTTCGATTTTGCTGGCAATTTTTTTTAAAGATATATTGTAATCAGCAAACCTATAGATTATCAAACATTAAAAATGGGGTGGGGGGGGGGGGGGTTAATGTCACAATTTCTACTTTTTAACAATACACAATGTGTCCTCGGGACGTTTTTCCCCAGCACGAAAGTATTTTTATTCTCCCCACCCCAACCCTTCCCCCCCGTCACATAAAATCTTCGCTCCTTACGCTGACATATAGCTGCCTATACACAGCAAACGCGGAGTGGGGTCGACTGGTGATTGAGAATATACAATTTTGCTCCTTGATAATTTGTTGGAATGATTGCTTCGGCGAAACTTAGTTGGGGCGCCCTGGATAATATGCCTCTGAATCTACCAGAAAGTGTAAAAGTTAGTTTACATTAAATACAAATATGTCTGACCTATACATTTCAGTGAAAACGTACATGACCAAGGCAGAATGATAATGCTGCGCACGTGGCGCCCGATATCCCAGGACCAAAATCCAGTTGAAACCAATTAGAGCAAAACCAATTGAAACCAGTTGGCCAACTGGTTTCAATAGGGAAATTGGAACAACTGGTTCCAATTGAAAACCAGTTGCCAACTGGTTCCAGTTAAAACCAATTGGGCAACTGGAACCAGTTGGCTATTGGTTTTCAATTGGTTCCAGTTGTTCCAATTTCCCTATTAAAACCAGTTGAATCCAATTGGAGGCAACTGGTTTCAATTGGTTCCAGTTGAAACCAATTGGAGGCAACTGGTTTTCAACTGGAACCAGTTGAAACCAATTGGTTTCCAATTGGATCCAATTGGAACTTCCAGTTGGAATGAACTTAATTAGTTACAAATTAATTAGCATTTGCACTAACTATTGCTCATGCCAACACAGAAGCAGTGTTATTTGTCTATTAATACCAATGTAAAGGGCATTGATAAAATACAGACTTTCATAGGTATATATTCATATTGAAGTTCTTCAAATATATGTATTATTATTTGATGTAATTTGGTAACAGTTAGTGGTGTACTAATTATCTTTGAATCTGTTTTAATTATAATCTATAATATTTATGAACATGGTTTTCACTGCTAAGTATTGGAAACACTTATCTGAAAAAAGTGTGGAACTTCAAATTGAAAAAAATTAAATAGATACATTGTAAATTATGATGAATCTCATAAAACATTAATCTGTGCACACTGGCAGAAAATATGCAAATTAACTGGTTTCAATTGGATCCAGTTGGGTAACTGGAAAATTTCCAATTGGAAACCAATTGGAAATCATTTCCAGTTACCCAACTGGATCCAGTTAGGATTTCCAGTTACCCAACTGGTTCCAATTAGAATTCAGTTACCCATCTTTCCAGTTAGAAGTCATCTCCAGTTACCCAACTGGTTCCAGTTAGAAATCATTTCCAGTTGGAAGTCATTTCCAGTTACCCAACTGGTTCCAGTTAGGATTTCCAGTTACCCAACTGGTTCCAGTTAGAAATCATTTCCAGTTGGAAGTCATTTCCAGTTACCCAACTGGTTCCAGTTAGGATTTCCAGTTGCCCAACTGGTTCCAGTTAGGATTTCCAGTTACCTAACTGGTTCCAGTTAGAAATCATTTCCAGTTGGAAGTCATTTCCAGTTACCCAACTGGTTCCAGTTAGGATTTCCAGTTGCCCAACTGGTTCCAGTTAGGATTTCCAGTTACCCAACTGGTTCCAGTTAGAAATCATTTCCAGTTGGAAGTCATATCCATTTACCCAACTGGTTCCAGTTAGGATTTCCAGTTGCCCAACTGGTTTCAATTGGTTTCAACTGGAAATTGTTAAATTCCAGTTAAAACCAATTGAAACCAGTTGAAACCAATTGAAACCAATTGAAACCAGTTGGAAATCCAACTGGTTTCAATTGGATTTTGGTCCTGGGATAGGGCTTCATCTTTGAGTGAAGAATAATCTCGGGGATAGACATTATCATTCGCATCGTTGACACTTTCTCTCGCGATCTGTTACTTACAATTTACATGTATTTGCCATAAAGACGGACAAACGCATGTTACAAAAAACACAAAATTTCGGGAAAAAATGATATCCAATCCAACATCTTCACACTGGTCACTGCACTGCAACTCCCGATTACAAGTGGTGCAACTTTCCAACCAATCGACTTGCGCGCCCTAGAATTCCGGAATTTACATATTGCAATACAGTATGACAGAGGTGCATTTGTGCGAACACAAAGGCCATGAGCGTAAGTTAAAATATAGTTTTGACTAGATCTAGCCCTTGAAATTGACTACATTGTACCAATCCAGTAAATATAACCATGAAAAAAAAAATCCGGCGAAAATAGGGGGGGCGCGAGCCCGGGGCGCCCCCCTCTGGATCCGCCACTGGTGTGTGGCCCCCTGCTGTGACCGTAGATGCTGGGGTGAATTTATCTTCGGACCGAGGTCAAGAAACAGGTGTTTCTATACTTAAATTTCACGCTTGAGGGCAATAGGATTTGTATTACTGGGAGAAGAGAATTGGTGATAAGGAAAAATGGGGTATACAGCTCTCAAACGCGAGATTTTCGTCACATCATCCCCCCAACCAAGAATACCGATCGACACCCATGCTTACGGACATGGATTTATGTGGAACTAGCAAGTTAAGGTAGTTTTAATTAAATTGTTATATGAACATGAATACGTAATCTATTCGTTCCTGGGAAGCAGGGGGCTGTGCAAGCATGCACTCCCAAGTCTTGGGGATGCATGCTTGCACAGCCCCCTAGGCCTGCTTCCCGGCCATCAGGGACATATGGGCACATTGCATGTGTGAACTTACCCGGAATATATGCAGCCAAAGCAGCTTGAGCATGTTAGGATACTAATTCATTTTCTTTCCTCGGCCTGGCCTTTTTTTCCCCACAGAAATAAGATTTTAGTGTGTTGGCTGCATATATGTGTCTTATAGGCAATGGTGTGTATATATGATTCCAATATTTTCTATACACACCATGATCCACATGTACTTGTGAGCACTATGAATACAGAATTAAAAAAAGTAACAAACTGGATTAAAGCCAACAAATTGTCACTGAATCTGCAAAAAACTAATTATATGCTTTTTAGTCAATCATTGAAACATCTACCGCATCAAATACTTTTAGATAATACTGAAATCAAAGAAGTGCAAACAACAATATTTTTTAGGTCTTACTAATTACTATTGATAACAAGCTTACGTGGAATGCTCATATCAGCAATACTTGCAAAACTGTGTCAAGAAATATTGGAGTCATCAATAAGCTTATACGTTCTTCCAGCACAGGCGCTATCCATGTTGTATTGTGCATTAATTCTACCATATCTTAATTATGGAATTCTGGCATGGGGTAATGCCTCTCAAACGAGACTAAATAAAGTCTTGCTACTTCAGAAAAAAGTACTGAGAATAATATGCAATATGTCCTTTAGAGCTCATACGGGTGAATTGTTTCGTCAGAAACGTATATCCTTAAAATCAATGACCTGTACGGCTTGCAACTATTCCAATTCATGTATCAGCTAGATAGAAATAGTGTACCTAATGTCCTACAAAAGAAATTTATGAGAAACAATACTTTACATTCATATAATACGAGACAATCAAATGACTATCACTTACCTAAAAGTAAAACAGTATTTTCTAGCAAAACTTTATTTTTCACAGGCCCAAAACTCTGGAATTCTCTGGACAGAGAAATGAAAGAGGCAGCTAATCTTATACGATTTAAATTACTCATCAAAAAATTTCTCCTGAATTCTTATTGATTCAATCAAATATTTGTGAACTTCATACTTATCCACGGTATAGTATTATTTTTTTTGAAGTCAATATTTAATTTTGTATATAGTGTAAATACATTGGTGTTACAGTGTTTATATCTATATAATTTTATAGAATTTTGCTGATTATTTTACTCTATTTGTGTTTTGATAGGGGGTCCACATTTTACAAGCTCTGCTTTTTAGTAGGCCCCTCCACTTTTTTTCATTTCATTGCTACGTTTCAATCCTGCATAATTATGTTATGCAATTTTTTCATTGTAAACATGATCATTACGAAATGTACTTTGATGATTGTGGAATATGAACATATCAATAAATAAATAAATATCCCGTGGATCTGAGTTCTGTTAGGTGCCGGGGGGGGGCACTTCCATCATTGACGAGTGGATACCATGCGTGGCCATGGGGTCTCGAAAAGCACCCTAAACACGCCGTATTTTCCATATTCTGAAAATGCACCCCTTAACAAGTACAGGTGTGTGATGAAACCATACCCTTAACAGGTATTGTAAATAAAACGATTCTCTTAATTGGCAAATATTCACTGAATTTACCCCTAAACAAGTGCAGCAATATTTTAATTGTTTGTCACGGACATCGGTTTTACCTTTATACCTACATCGTTGTGTTTAGATACAGCCCAATGTCCCACACCTTGTGCAAATCGTACTCTAAACACATACGGGCCATAGTGGACTCTGAAGTGGGGCAATTAAGTACATTGTTTACACAATTTAGTTTTAATTTTTTATATCATTGCAAATTTGACCCTAATTACCAATAAATGTAAGAAATAAAAGCTATATCATGGTTGTCATTTTCCATTTTTGAAAGTAGAGAAACTAATTATCAATCAATTTGTTTTTCCAGCATGCAGCCATAATAAACATTTATAGTATGTTTCTTTTACACAATATTATTAAGTGATTTCTGTCTTGCTGGGATATTTTGATCTCTTTTGGTTTTTTTTCTGTGAAACTGTATATTTGCGAGGACAAATTTATGTGACATATAAAGTGACCATTTGCAACATAACCCCAATTTTCTGTATAAAATTCATTTAGTTGATTTTCTTTTTTTTTCTTAAAAAAAAGCAAATGAATGCAACTTCTGTTTTTACAATTAAGTGCGAAAATGCTTAAAGCCGTTCTAAAATTTGAAAATTGAAGAGTAATCATTAAAGAAAAATCCCGAGCCTCAATTAGTTATGCTTTATAGACCCCTTTCTAAGGTCTAAATCTTTGCAGTATTGGACCTAGTAATCATCTGTGTACTTATTTTTATCCATGATGCGTGTTATAACAAATGGCATGTTCACCCATTTTGTTTCCTTCTTAATAAACTTTTGAAGAAAAAAATTTGTGTTGATTTGACTTTTCTTTCTTTTTTTTTTATTGTAATTGAATTCACATTATAGTTGCTCAGAAAAATGACATTTTGGGAATCAAGAAAATTGTTGTTTGGAAAGGATAATTTGTTTCGTTATAAAACTCTGATTGGGACTATGAAAATGTACTCGCTTCAATTAATGTGCTGTTTATCAAATTTTTGGCAATAATTTGTTACATTTGTCATAATTTTTCGGTCACTCGCATTATACAATGGTCTGATTGAATAGGCGGTGGTTTCGGACATTTGTTTTATACAAGCAGTTTAGCTTAGTATTTCAAATGCCTTTTGTTACAAGAATCCTCATTAATGACACTCACTAAACAATCATTGAATATCTATTACATATTTATAGGATTTCAAATCAAGATCTGTAACAGTAGAGGAAAAGATGAAAGAGGGAGAGAAGAAATCGCAGGGTTCCCAGCTTTTCAAGAAAACAAAATTCCCTGATGAAATTTAAAAATTCCCTGATAATTATTTAAACCCATTCCCAGTTATGCATGTTTTTAAGTTGTTGCAGTGAATTACATATACAAAAAAATGCACTAAAAACCAATATAACGAGTCAATCAATGGATTTTGTTTTGATATGCTACAAAATATAACAAGGAATCTGACTGACTACAGTGTTTTCGACTTTTGGGCTATTAAAAATTCCCTGATTTTTCCCTTATTTGATGTATTTTCCCTTGATTTGAGGTATCTTTTATTAAATTCCCTGATTGGAAAAGTAAAATAATGTTCCCTGATGGGCTACTGAGGAACCCTGAATTGAGATCAGTAGAAAAAGAGAGAATTGGATCATGAGAAAGAAAGGAGTGCTACATATCAGCATGCTACAAGTTCCTGAAATTTATTATTTCATAGCAATTATGTAGTTCAGTATACTGTTTTCAGTCATTTGTAAACCTAATCTTCAACGAACATACATATCCATTGTATTGAATTGTTGAGTGATGTTAAGAGCTTTCAATGGTCACTTGAGCAAAGACTGAAGGAAACAAAGGCAAGATGTGCCAACAAAGTAGGATTATTTATTAGTTCATTTTCAGTGCCAAGCCAAGTAAAATACAAATGGATATATACAATTTTCAATGTTCTTTCTTATCTGTTTACCAAACTGCCTTCAAAATACAAATAAGCTACAGACAAGTCTGCTGAAGTCACTTTTATTATCTTGGAACCATGGAAATCAGTTCAACTTGGGCAAAATTTTAAATTTAAAGGGGCAGTTCACCCTGACAAAAATTTTATTGTTAAAATAGCATAAAAAATATTGCTGAAGGTTTGAGAAAATTCATCAATTTTTTTTTAGGTCATAAGAGTTGCAATTATTTGATTTGTGAAGTCAATATGTGAGCAGCTCTCCTACATATCCAATGGTAAAAAATGAAATATCATTTTCTCAGAAAATCGAAAATGGTTTTTACTGTACATTTGGTAAAATCATTTTACACCCGTTCCTAAAAAGAAAACAAAAAAAAGTATATGAACCATCAAAAAATTGAAATTTATGCATATTATGTTACATAACAGATGGGGCACCTGCTCATTCATGGTGTCACAAATCCCTATCTTAAAATTCTTATAACTTCCTTAATCTTTCATGTATTTTCCTTAAACCTTCACCAACATTTTTTATTATTTTTACAACAAACTTTTCTTCAGAGTGAACTTCCCCTTTAAGAAGTGATTAACAATTGCTTACAAAATAATCTGGAGAAATTACAACTACAGTGAATTTTATCTTATAGTTACTACCCATGTTAACAGGGCTCATCAGTTAATCACAATCAAGGTTTGTATGGTAGTTACAATACATGTAATAAAAGTCATTGCATAAAAGTTACTATTTATAATAATAATAATATACTGATTTATATAGCGCAGAAACTATGTGCATATATGCAATCGAAAGCTAGTGAAATGCTTGAGAATAAATTCACAAAAGGGGAAAAAGAAATGTATGGGAATTATTAGAACAGACAGGTTTTTAGTTTAAGTTTGAATGTTTCTACTGATGGACAGGATCTTATTACATATGGCAAACCATTCCATAATTTGGGGGCTGCACTGGCAAAAGCATGATCTCTAAAAGTTATCTTTGTATTATGAGTGGGGATGTGAAGAAGCAAATTATCATGAGAACTACACAGGTTGTGAGAGTGTCTTTGAACTTTTTTTGTAAAAGCTCAGAAATACATAGCTGGGGGCTTGGCCACTTAGTACCTTGTATACGATTAACAAAGTCTTAAAAGATATTCTTTGGCGAACTGGAAGCCAGTGCAGATCTATTAAGATGGGTGATCCTTGAAAATCTAGATAGAGTACAAATGCATTCACATGCGTTCTGTACTCGCTGAAGATGCCCGAATTGAGACGAGGGGAGACACTACAGTAAACTGTTACAATAATCTTGCTTACTAATAATGCATGCATTGACAATTGTTAATAACAATAATGTTATTTTAGTAACTTTGCCATCCAAATGGTATCTGCATCCTTGATTCTGATTGGCTTTTGCCATAGTAGTTACAATTGGATGACAACATTACCTTAATAGGAACTATTATACCGCTGGATCCTGGTCTAACAGTGGTAATCAATATGAGGTAGTGTATCTTGGCATTGTGTAACATGCCAGACTGCAATATATATTTGATGATTCGATGATGAAAACGCTGAATCCAAATAAAACAATTGAATTGAAAATGATAGTTCTTTGATGCTTTGATAACCAACTACCCATAATATACATGAGATGCATTACAGTTCATAACAAAGCAAGAGTAGTGAATTTTCATTGGGTAAGAAGATGAATAACACCAGCAGTTATAATTAATTGAATAAATGTACATTTTTAATATTTTAAAAAATACCAACAATAATATTATATCTGACAAGTTATTTTCGATTTACCTTATTAGACACTTAATTTTTCTTTGCATTGCATAGATATGAATAAAAAACTATGACAACCTAACTCATGTACTGGTACCTCTCATAAAACTTCTCAATGATACTCATCAAGATACTACTTTGTGAAACCAGTCTGACCAAATACTAAAGGATTATTTAAGCTGGAAAATTAATTTTGTAGATTGAAATTATCTGAGTGGACAATTCAATATTTTTCACATTTTTATTGACATGTAAAGTGCACTTTTATTAGGATGAAACAGGAAATTTGGTGTATCTTATCTACAATGTAGCTAATAAGGGTTTACCTGTCGTGAATAAAGTTTTATTCACTTAATAATAACTTAATAACTTTCTAAAAGCTTTATGAAATGGCTCCAAGCTCAAACATACTGTGGTTTATACAGAAAACATAAGAAATGATCTTTTCATCATTAAAAACATTCTTTATTGTATACAGGTAATTTACATGTATCTTTTACAGCAAAATGTATCATATTATCTTGTTACCTTTCACACACACAAAGTTCTTGCAGTTTTCCCCTCCCCCTATACTATTGGCAGCAGGTCGATCCAAGCTCCCTCGCTTAGACAAGATAAAATACGAATTGCTTTGAGACAGAACTGCACTGCCAATTTCAACAATTACATTTTGGAAATAAATTTTAGATAAATCTCCATTTAGGAATCAAGGAGATATTATAACCCTGTAACAGCCAATTAACAAATTTCATATGCTTTGTAGAGGGACTATTTGGTTCCAGTAAGCAACCAGTTTAACATTCTGCATGTTTTGTTACCCTGAAATCGTTGAATATCAGGCAGTGTTTGATGATCCCCAATAACCAGTTGCTCTGGTTGAGGTATCAAAGTGATTTTCACATGCTATTTCTACCTGACAGCAATTAATGTCTTCCTTCAGATCCTGGAACTCCAAATACCGAGTCTTCTTCTATTGATAAAGCAATCAGTGTAGATATCCTAAGATCTTCCCTGACAATCAGCAAGACTTGGCTGCTCTTGTTGAGGTATCAAAGTGACTTTCACATCCTGGTGATCTACCGAAAAGCTAGTCTGGTCTGTCCTCCTTTAGATCCTGGCACCCTCTCATATGTCAATCTTCTTTTCTTGGTTGTGCCATCAGTGTACATATCCTCAGTGCTCAATTGACCTCCTAGGAAATACAAATTCATATTTCTATTGTTACAATGAAGATAGAATGCTAATGTAATAAATTATTAGAAATATGTCCATCCAGGATGACATTTTTTTTGCTTATTCTTTTGACCTTATTGAAACAATATTCTCCCTTTAATAGAGAATAACTCTAAGTGAGTTTAGCATAACAAAATGCTACATTTTGGACATGAAATGATGAATAATCTGATCTACCAACCTTGCTCAATGCAAACAAGACATTCCAAACAAAAGTAAGGATCTGCCAACACAAACCTCAAACTCAAGCTTCATTCTGTGATCCACAAAACTGTATTTTGAGATATCGCCCCAAGTTTCCATTCACCTTGGTATAATTAGCTGAAATGACATTCATCCAATTGCCTGCATACACTTGTGTAATTTTCATGAAAGATAGAGATATAAAGACTTACCTATTGCATCAGGGAAGGCATTCCCTGTTTGATACTGGTATGATGAGTCTTGCTGTCCCTGCAGCAACCCTTTCCCTTGAAGCATTGCCATGTCCATTCCTCTGTAATCACTCCTACTGTGTGCAGTCTGTTGTCTTTCAGAATATTGATGATCATCAGGTCTTTGAAAGTACTGACTGTGATATTCAAGGGAATGCCTCTGCATGGAAGGGTTTCCCTATCAGATGAATTGACAGGGATCAGTGAACTCTGGGATTCATTCATTTATTCAATATTTTCTCAAAGATGGGTTTTCATAACCCTTTTCTTTATTGTTGCCTGGTAACATACTAGTATCAATTAGTTGTTATTCTGGATTTTTTTTTATAATGTGCAGAAATCAAAAAGCTACATTTGTGATAGTGCACTTGCAAGTTCTGTAAATATCGAAACTTCCAACTATTAATTTGTAATCTAAAAATATTTTGCTCTCACCTGAGACTGATTCAGGCTCTCCATTGAAGCTGATCCTCTCCTAGCTGGCAGCCCTGCTGTTGCAAGTGTACCAAATTCTCCACTTCTTGAAGTCATCATGTACTTTGAAGGATCGGTCTTTTTTGTCAAACAATCTTTACCAGCCGGCCGAGGGCAGGGCTGTGCTATGCCTATGTACTTCATTGGAGCTTGTTTTTGAGTACCCCTGGTAGGAAAGTGATCCATGTCATACAGTCCTTGGTTTCCTGTACGTTGGTTTTTGTATGAAAATTGTATTGTTTGTAATATGTACTGTACAAATATAAGACTTCAAAAGAAAATTGATTTAACAAGGGTAATAATCCTAATTGGAAACTGAGCTTTCATGTGGACTGGGGACTATGGAAAATGTTTTTTGTACCATAATAAGCAGGTCTCAAACTGACTTGTATTTGATTGGAGGACCTTCTAAACTAGTGAAAAGAAAGACCAAATCTGTAAGTTTTACAGGACTGTAATAAAGGCAAAGGCTTTAAATATTACTTCCACAATTATTTGATACATAATGCTACATAATATATGTACAGGATAAGCTGGCGGTTAAAATTAACTTACGTCCATGATTTGACACAATTGCTGTTTGACCAGAGCATTGGATGTGACCTTTCCGAGAAGAGTCTCTATTTACATCTTGGTTGGCAAGACACTGACCCCAATTATCTTTATGTTGTCTTGGAAGTGTATCATCTAAGCCAGAATAGGTCTTTCTAGCCCGAGCCATTGTATTGGAATGTAGACCTTGATGCACTTTTTCCTCCATTATCCACTCTCTTGATGATGGCCCTGTCTCATAATCAATCTTGGAAGTTGATGCATATGTCTGTAGGTCCAAAAGTTCTCTTTGACCTGACCTATCCTTGCTTAAGTGGCCTAGGCGATCTCTTGAAGAATGGGGGTTTGCACCAGTATCCATTCCATGTTCTGGATCAAATGCCTCTGAATAATGCCTTGATGAGCTAAGTTGGTCTTTTCCAATAGTATCACTGGATGCAAGCAGTTCCAGTGGTGTCTTCAGATCATCGGGAATAAAAAGGTCTACAGGATACATAGCTTGACCATCAAGGTCATAAACAGGAGAATCAACTGGTTCAGACTTGATTTTAACAGGAACATCCTGATGTGACTGCCTCAGGTCATCTCTACTGTGGGTCTTGCGTCCATTTTGCAGCATGCTCCATTCCTTTGATCCTCCATGCTCTTGGTGGTGAAGGTCAAAATGTCTCATATCTTCCTGATTTCTTGTTGCATCTGCAATGACCTTCCTGCTTCCTTGATTGACAATTGTTCTATCCTGGAGGATGGGCTCAGTTTGGCCATCCCTTGACTCATCCCTCCTCTGTAACATAGGGGCTTTTGAAGGCCGATCATAAAAAGGACTCTCATCATGCACAAGCTTGTAGAAATTCTGTGTGTAGGGATGAAATATATCAATTTTACTTTCTTCATTCAGCTTATTCTCTAATAAAGTTTTGCAAGAAATTTATACAGGTTTTAACTGTTCTAGTGAATTTACAACCAAAAAGTAAGAGTATATGATTCTGTTTATTTGAATAGAACTTGGGGCTAATTTGTTTTCTGCATGCATGCGTAAGCCAATTTGTTTCATATTGCATAGCCATAGTCAAATTTCTATTTTGAACTTTTTTCAAAAGACCAAATCTTAAATCTTGTCCAGTAATTCTGGAAAAACACAGCAAACTGTTGTATATTCTGTGATATTTCTTAATTCAAGATTTTTCATCGGATTTATTTTTTGCATTATCATAACATGTTCCTGACAATTTTAATCATTAGTTTCTTACAGAGATGATTCTGGTTGGAATCCATGGACAGAGCTTTGAGAGATATGTGAGCGGAGCTTTCAGCAGCACTGGTAGTGGGGCAGCAGTAAGCATGACTTGGGCAGTGAAGGAGTTCACACATGGAAAACTCGACAAGAACCTCTCATGCTGAAATAAGGAAAAGGTTTTGCATTATTAGATAGTTAAATGGTTCAGACTTTCCCACTTTTAATAGAACATCAGGATTATTGCCCATTTGCAGTATCAATGTGGCACCTATTCGGGGAAGATTAAAAAGTAAATTTCTCATCTATTTCCACATCCCTCTCTCATTTACTTAAAGGTCAAGTCCACCCCAGAAAAATGTTGATATGAATAAATAGAGAAAAGTCAAACTAGCGTAACACTGAAAATTTCACTAAAATCGGATGTAAAATAAGAACGTTATGACATTTGAAAGTTTCACTTATTTTTCACAAAACAGGGATATGCAAATGAGACAGTCGATGATGTCCCTCAATCACTATTATACAATATTTCATTTTTTTTTACAGATTTGACAATAAGGACCAACTCGGATGAACTGTATATAATATTAAACAATGCTAATTCCACATGTTCAGGGAGGAATCAATCACTTGACAATGAAGAGAAAATGAGAATATTTCATATTTCATATAATAAAATACAAAAGAAATAGTGAGTATAGTGAGTCGATAACATCATCAGTTTCCCTCATGTGCATACTGACCAGGATGTGCATATAAATGTTTTGCAAAATCAAGCGAAATTTGAATGTGTCCCAACTTTTTTACTTCACATCCGATTTTGATGAAATTTTCAGTGCTATGCTGGTTGGATTTTTCTCTTTTTAATCTAATCCACTTTTTGTTGGGGTGGACTTGTCCTTTAACAAGATTCCTTTTCATGATTAGCTAATGCAGTTTGGCCAGAAAGTGAAAAATACATAACATCAACTTCATAATGAAAAGCTACATTCATTTTAGAATGGTTTGTGATCAATAACAAACCTTGCTGAGTCTGTCAGTGAGCCATGGTCTATGAAGCCAGTCATCATGGTGCCATACTGCTGTTGATGCCTTCTGACATACATCACAGATCATGCTGATTGTAGAAGCTGTACTCGTACTATCATCAGAGTACATCACCTAGTTGGGGACACAAAACAGAGTGTTATTCGATTTTTAAGTGCTTCTTTCAGAGATGGTGTTCTGTGTCTCAGCCAGTGGCCAAGCTAGGCTAGTTACAGAAATTAATCTTGCCATGGGTTTCATATCCCCTATAATGCAGTGGGTAGCAAATCATACACAGCACTGTAAATACAATACTCTAGAAAATGCTGTAAATACAATACTGTTAATATACTGCACCCCAAGACAGAAGAAATTTGTCCACATTAAAATAGTACGCTCCTTGAACGTTTATTTTCCTTACCTTTACTTCAAAATCATAGGACTTGGCAGTGAACTGTGAAAGAGCTGCTTGAAGCTTGCTGGTGTTTGCTACAACATGACCGCCAAGAGCATAGCTGATAAATTCAAAGAAAAATAATGTAAATGAAGGAAATAAAATAATTGTTTAAGATATAGATTTAATTTAATTCATTTAGTTATTTTCAAATGTTGCAATATACTGTACAGAGGTTAAGAAAATGGGTAGCACTGCTATAAGGTTATACACATGTTGACTGTAATCCTCACATTTCATCATAAACAAAGCAATAGGAATGCAAGAAGGCTACTGTGATAACTATTTAGCATCTTTATAGTGGAATTCTTGCTAAAAAAAAATAGCAGCCCAGTCAGGTCATAATCTACCAGGATATGAAATGAATGCTAGTTAAGAGGACATACCTGTTATTATGACCATTCCCTTCCAGAATGACCCACAGCAAGCAAAACTGCTGTGATAGTAGAGTGATACGATGAACCAGAGGCTCTACAGCACCATCTATCTGTAAGCTTTCCAATCCTACGATGATAGCACCTGTCCTTTCATCAACAATCAGGTCAGCAGAGATGAGTTGAGATGAAGAAGAGTTGCGAAGGGAGGTAGAAGTCCTCTCAACGATCAGAATGTTGAACCTGTAATTGATTTTAAGACTATGTGATAATTGGAAGCTTTTGCATAAGTGTGAAATGTAAAGCGTATACATCGTACAAGCAGCAAATTCATCATCGTGACATCATTATTTTGAAGTTCATCAAGTAGATCACTCTCGTGGTAAATTCTCTCAAAGGAAAAAAGTGAAATATTAGGATATGATTTGTTGTTCAATACTAAGATTATGGAGTGACCTCAAGAGATTTTGCAAAGAGCTTAGATCGCACAAAATGACCGACGGTAAAATGGCATACCTGAATGCCCTGCTATATTCCCCATAGAGTATCACAGATGATTCTGCTCAGAAATATGAAGGAAACAGCATTTCACATTACAGGAGAACTCAAATAATTATAATTCAGATTCTTACCTTCAAATTAGGATGATCTGTAGTTCACAAATTTGTTTTTATAATTAATTGAATGACTGTAAGAGCATTAGTCTTACTGATTGGCCCGTATTCTGAAGTCAGGTTTAACTTTATAAACACAGGTTTAAGGTTGTGGTTTAAGTGTGGATAGCCAATATGTTTTATAAATCACTAGCAGCAGAGATATCATATTTCAGTTCATGTGGCTCTCGAATCATTCATAATTGTCTGGAAGTATAAGCAGATGATTGTCTTCACCATCGATGAATCAGGAAAGAGCACAGTAAACATAAGAAACATACGACTTCATAAAAATTCTGACACTTTGGGCTTCCCATAATTTTAGCACCGAGTTAGACCAGGGTCTAATTTAAACCTGACTTCAGAATACGGGCCATTGAGTCTGTTGAGATTAGGTTCTCTCTGGCCGCTGAAGTCAATTATTGGATTAGGAATAATGGTCAGCAACAAACAAGTGTGGTATCAATTTACCTTGTTTCGAGTGTATGTAGCAGCTTGGATGAATTAATGACATTATCAAACCCTATCAGTTTGAGTGGAATCTGCTTGGACTTATCATCAGCTTTCTTGTCATCACCTATGGGTGTAACATACAGAGATGGGTATAATATACAGAGATCCATGTACATTAAATATCTACCACTCATTGTAACTTTCTGCTTACCTTGTGCCATATACTTTCAGGTATGCTTCATTGAGCAGTGAATTAATTGTAGAGGGCACTGGTTCAAATAATTATTCACCCCATACCCAACTAGATTCTATGATTCTCAATGGTTTGATATAGACACCACCAGGCACCTGCAGGAAATGGGTTTATTATTATAACAGTTATACATCCAACAATCCATCTACGGTAGTTATCAATCAAACAATTACCCAATCAATTGCTCTCTTCTGAAAAATGATTGATTAAAATTAAGTAAATGATAAAAACATTTACTGGGTGTTTACATCATTCTAGGTTCACAACACTACCATCTCTAGTAGATATGAATACATTTTATTGACTTGTAATCTGTTCTTCAGCTGGTTTATTTCTAGACTTTCTAATGATTTATATTCACTATATCGCTTGAAAAAAAGTTAGTCTCCTCCTAAGAACTAAAACCAGAAAAGCTTTTAATAACCCATTTGGTCTACTTTTAATGTGGTGCCATTTGGTCTACACTACACTTTATTGCAATACCCACTTAGTAATCAATAATCAGTTAGTTGACCTATTTCTACTTCCTAAACATTTTTTTTTACTTTGGTCAAATTAAACCTAATTGTTCATAAACAATTCATCTATTCGTATAGATTAAATGGCATTAGATCAAGTGGATATTAGATAAAAGTGATAACCTAATTGGTAAATAGATGAAATAGTAAATGAGCTAAATGGCAATCAGACCAAATGGTAAGTGAACTAGGATTAGACCAGGTGGGATGAGACCAAAGTATGGATGAATAAAGTCTGTATCAATCAGCTATTAGTTGTTGAAAGGTAGCCATTTCAAACTTTAGACCATGCGGCCATCTTACGTTATCTGATGAAAATGTATGTAAGATAGGGATAAATGGCATCATGAGACTGTGATGCGATCGTAATAAATCTAACGTACATACCATCTGTTAAACTAAGACGACCCAGATCAGCTCCTACTCCAACAGAACTCATACATCGTAGTTCAATGTGCCTGATATTTTGACGCAAGCATAGCTCTTTCCAGGGGCTGTTGGGGTAGGCTTCATACTCAATAACCAGTGAGAAGTGTGCCCAAGGAAAGCTCTCATCTATCTGAGCTGGTGAGATAACCAAGCAGTTGTGTTTGTCTAGTGCTTGACTAACTGCCATGTAAATGGTTTTGTACGTTGCACTCAGAGTGCTGGCTGATAAACCTAAATGTTAAACAAATGTGGAGAGTATTTGCTGTAAATAACTCTCACCAATAACAAGTAAAATTTTGTGATTGTGAAAAAACAATGTTTTTTTATCAAATGTAATAGTCTCAGCCTGTAAAGATTATCAGCAAAATAAAAAAGAGCTGTTGACAAGTAAAACTATATCTATTTTTATGTGCATTTATGGTTTTGAATGCACAAAAAATAAAGTGATAATGTCATAAAGAAGATTGTGAGAGTTTTTTCTGCATTTATGCAAAGGCCATGTAAGTCATAATAAAATAATAGAGGATTTGAATAGCGAACGTATCCACTTTGCTAGGTGGTCAAGGGGCTCCTATATTACCCCGGCTAAGCTAATCTACCGATTCTGGTACACATAGCTTTTTGAGGAATTACTTCCTGCTGGTACCCATTTACCTCACCTGGGACGAGTGCAGCAGTGTGGATAAATTTCTTGCTGAAGGAAAACACGCCATGGCTATGATTTAAACCTACTACTCTCTGTTTGAAATGAAAGAGTCAGAAACACTAGACCACGAAATGCCCATATATTTACCTCTCACAGAAAGCAAAACAGTAGTGACACTTTCAGCCAGTTTTGCATACTCTCGTCTAATTATCACAAGAACCTATGGGAAAATGATGAAACAAACATGATCATATTCATACGTATTCCAGACAACAAAATTGATTAGATGAACTTTCCTATACAGCAAATGAAGAGTATAAACTCAATCATTTAAAAATAGAGCACCATGGTACATGCACAATTTACATAGATCATATCAAGTGTCACTAACTTGATATAGATTAAGAGCTTTGGGTGGCACCAGATCTTTTGTAAGCTGCAAGAAAAAGAAAAATAAATAGAAAACAAACCCAAGAGAAAAGGAACAAAAAGGAATAGCTTTTAAAAAAAAAGCTGAAATGTAATATTTCCTCAATATTAAGCCTAAATCTATTACAAAATAAGATTTATATTTTTAAAAGTTCAAAATATTTGGAGATTTACAAATGCAGATTAACGCCTTGCCAAAGGAGGCAAATGCTGCAGTGGAATTTGAACCCCAGACCTTGAGGTTCAAAGCCCAGAGATTATCCAAGGAGCAACAGCATACAATCTACATACCTTAGGGTCATGGTCCTTTCCTTCTTTCTTGAGTTTCTTGAGGAACCATTCTCCTGTAAGCCTAGCCATCTCATGAAGCTTAGGGTGTAGAGTGTGTTTGGGTAGCATGCAATGCTTCTTGAACAGGGTGTTTCTAACACCATCTAAACATCCTGTAAAATGTCAATGGGATTAATTTTCAAATGTACCGTCATATAAAACTTTTTTCAATTATAGAATAAATACATCCTGGCCACCTCCCTCCTGATATCAAATAGAAAATATAAAACTGTAAATGGAATAGAAAACTAAAAATATTTGTATTATAGATATATTACATAATTTATGAACACCCCTGTGAATTGTTAAATCTTTTTAACCCATGCAGATAATAATGGTGATTAAAATAATTATGTTGATGACGATTGCAACAAGTGACAATGAAGATGAAGTTTGTGAATATTATGATGATGAAGGATATATATATTGTTGTAATGATGACAATGAGTAACATGTCAACATGGAAATACCAACTACAGCGCGTATCAAAAAAAAATCGACAGTTATATCGTCATTTGCTTAAATAGATCTGTACCAATATTAAAATGTGGAAACATCTTCAGGATATAACAAATGTATAATTTTACAGGACTTTTTCTAAGTGTAAGCTTTTTTTTTTATACGCACTGTATAGGTATATGAGAAAGATCGACAGTGACAGATTTCTCGTATAAGGATTAACATGGATTACATAGACAATCAATTCAATGATATCCATGTACATATATCAAATCTCTTAGGATATCTTTATATCTCTCATTGGCAAGGGCCAAGTGCATGATTGCTGATACAGCATCACAGTGTATCATCAGATCTATAGCAGTTACATAGCTGTGAAGGAGAACAATTTGTTGATATTCTTCTGTGTCTTCTTTGTCTGTCAAAAGGGAGAACACATTGAATGATAAATGAGTGATTCACAAATATTATAATTATCTAAACTCCTCAAAAAAGTTTGGAAATCTGACTTTGATCGATTATCCCTCCTTGGTTCTAGTGAATATTTATGTGTGATTGATATCAATAAATAGAACATTTAATTTTCTTTAAAATGATGCCCTACATGATATGATTATGGTCCACTTGCTGGTGCAGTGTCTTGAAATGTGGGGCAAGGTCAAAATTCAAAAGTTGCAAATTGACACAATATTGACAGTCACTGTTCTTTTTTTTCTGTGGTGATGAGTGAGTTTCTCAGCAATTTCTTAGTTTTCATTCAAACCATGTTATCTCACAGAACCATCACTACATAAACCACAAAACATGATATAAAATATGCATTGTGTAAAAATGGGAGCGGGGAGAAATAAATGGCTAAACTCAGATATCCAAACTTTTTTTTGAGGGGTTTAGTTTTAGCTTTATATTGGAATGTCTCCCAATGGTGAATTTTTTAG
Organism: Lytechinus variegatus; assembly: GCF_018143015.1. Classification (NCBI taxonomy): domain Eukaryota; kingdom Metazoa; phylum Echinodermata; class Echinoidea; order Temnopleuroida; family Toxopneustidae; genus Lytechinus; species Lytechinus variegatus. The sequence continues at coordinate 8,736,905 of NC_054750.1, forward strand.
AGTCCATCAAAAAAATGAAAAGACTTATCTTATTTCTATGTGCAAATGATCTCAGATACCTGTACACTCAGTAACAATCTGTTTGACATTTGCTAAAAATATAGAACATTTGAACATAAAGAAAAATAGAGCAATACACAATGAGACAATATTAGAAACAATTGTATTAACTTAAAAAAATGTATTTTCAAGGATCACTATAGCAGAAAAATTGAAATATAGGTTCTATTAGCATTTTCCCCAAAACAATCTTAATGAATTCTATAGTTTTGAAAATTTATCTGAGCAATCCTCCAAATGATATCTTATCTGGTTAGTTTCAAACACCAAAATGGGGCCTTTTTTCATTTTGGATGGGGGGGGGGGGTGGGTGGGTAATTCTGCTACATGTTGATTCCCTTCAAAACATCTGTGATGGATGGAGGATCAATTTTACTGACTTCCCTTTCAAAGGCCTGTAGAGATTTAAAAAAAAATCTTATCATTAATGAATATATTTCCACTTCCTTTAACAGGGGAATCTCTGAGAATCTGATGAAGTGTAAGATGATCCACCTGGGGAGTGTTTCATGAAGAAAATATTCAGTAACTGATTGTTCAAACCAATCATATGCAAGGATTTGCAGTAGCTTATCACATATGTACCTGTAAATCACTGATTATTTATTTCATGAAATGCACCCCTTCTGTGAGAGAGGGGTGGGTGATTGGGTGAGGCGGATTTAAAGATACCTGTAGATTTACTCTGCTTTTCATACTGTAGTAGGAGGAATCTAGAAACATCTGGTGTGAGTGTATGGAGTGTGTAGGATGGTGACAGTACATTGGTAGAATGAAGGTGATTCATCACTGGAGTTAGGGCATCTTCTAGTACTTTCATCATCTCAACAAATGGTGCTTGAAAATAGAACACAACATAATTTTATTCATTATGTCTCAAAAATTTGCCAGGAGATCCTTAAGTACATATACCTATCAAGGAGAAAAGTTGTGCTATATAAATATGCTATATTAGCATTAATATTATCATAGGACCTAAACATCATAAATTGAGTTAGATTTGGAACCAACTCCATACACCAAACCTGCCAACCATCTACAACAAAAAGGGTATTAAAAGGGTATTAAAAAAGGATTTTTTGACAAAAAAGAGTATTTTTTGTCTCAGTGTAACAATCGCCAGCCTGTTGTGAGGACCTGGGGGGTGTTTCACAAAGATTTAAGTATGACTTAGGTCGCACTTAAATCTCGACGCGTACATGATATGCAACGCGCAATCTTATTGATCAATACGCAGTAGTGCGCGTCATCTTGGCATGATCTGACCAATGGTGTCATGCCTTTTATACTGCGCGCAACTAGACATTTAAGTGCGACTCTAAGTCATACTTAAGTCTTTGTGAAACACCCCCCTGCACTGGTATCACACACTGTGTATTTTAACATACTCCATGATTGGAAATTAAAAAAAAAAAAATCATGCAAAAAAGTATTGGTGTATTCAAAGCAAAATAAGGGAAGAAATACTCTTAAAAGGGAATGGTTGGCATGTCTGATACACCTTTACAAATCATCATAACATTATTAAACATCTGACAATCTGTGATGTAAGATCTTGCTCGAGTTTGGATAATCTTTGGTATGAGCTTTTCATATTCATTAATACCATGTAGGAGCATTTGTGTTCATCTCTACATTTACACTGCATTTGTCTAGTTCCTACAAGGGAAGCTGAATCCACTAATACTCATACACCAAGGGTGTAATTTTGACAAAATAATAACACAAATGCAGTCAATTTCAAACCAAAATATGGATCCCCAAAAAATGAAGATGAATGCTGCATAATGTAAGCTGGGCCCCATCTTACAAAGTGTTGGAATTGATACGATCAACCACAAGTATGGAAAGCCAGCAACGCCAACATTTAAAATGCCTGTTTGCTCAAAATATTTTCTGGATTACGATGTGTATTCATCGTTTCCTCGAAAAGTCAATGTGCTTCTTTTTGTTTACAAAGGACATTGTGCCAATTTCCTATAGAAGAAAATTATGTCATTGATGGACTTCCATACAGTTGATGCTGATCAGATCAGTCAGAACTTGTTACAAAACGGGGCTCTGGTAGTAGGAAGTGAATTAATCTTACCTGTCAGAGTAACTTCAACTGTTCTGCTCTTTGACTTTTTATTACCAGACTTGGTAGGTGTTAGCTCAGATTCTTTGGAGTCATCATGATCTAGAATCTCCTTTTTAATTACCACAGGCTTGGAAACAGTCTTTGCGTCTTTAAAACAGAAAATATTGTTAACTATTTGCAGCACCAAAATATGAAAGGAATATTTACACTAGCTTTAATCATAACTCTCACTTTATATGTTCTTGTAAATTATTTTGATTTGACAATCTCAAATGATACCATAATCACATTAATTTTCATCTAAATTTCAGATTCAAATTCAAATAGCACCATGTTTACAAGAAATATTTAAGTTTGTCTTAAAAAAATAATATTGCTGCCCCTTCTTTATTCTCCTCTCCCTTTTCCTCCTCCTTCCGCACTCTCTTTTCTTCCACTCATCATCCATGTCATTCTCTTTCTTCTTTCTCACCCAATCTTTTTCTGTCTTCTCCTCCCTTCTAATAATTATATAATCTTTTCTAAGTTATCATAAACAAAATGAATATTATTTTTAGACATGGTTATGACTGAAAAACAATCTAAGAAAAAGAATACGAAAGAACCACGCACTGCCAAGACCAGAGTCCCAATTTCAAGTCTCAGACAGGGCGATTTACCTCATATTATTTTTCTATGATTAAAAATGCATATTCCTCCCAGAGAAGGATGTGATGTATACAAACCATTTGTGCTTTTCAATTGAAGCTCTTTGCTACTCTGATCTGCTCTTGGAAGGAGTGGGGGTGGGAGAGGAGGCAGGTCCTTCCTGATGAGAGATTCCTTGCATCTAAGCTTTAAGAAGTCCATCAATGGATCCCCTATAGGAGAACATCTTTTGGGAGCAGCATCTTCTTTCTTCTCCTTACTCTCCTCAGCTAGTGGCTTCTGTGAATAATTGTCATGATGAATAGTTATTACCGAGGCTGTGTCTTGATACTATCTTACATTGGGCATAAAAGAGTTAATATCATGAAGAAAAATCATTAAAAAATCACATTCGTAATTCACCAAATACTGATACCACAGACAATCTTCTATAAATTCTTATTTAATTTTATTTAATTTGCATGAATTTTCATCCATTTGTGAAACAGGGGTTGAATAACCAAAATAGAAGAGAGAGATCGATGGAGAGGCAAATGTACCACTCCAACCAATTCAAAGGCATTAGGTGCATGTATGCACTGTCATAAAACATAAAATTAGCAGTCTATTAATAAGTTTGTGGCAAACCAGGTAGAAAAATTTACAGTCAACGAATAATAAATATTTCTCTTTAGGTCACACGTTCTCCCTCCACTCATACCTCAGGTGTGTCTCATGAATGATCTTGCCAGATTTATAATCCAACAGTCTGTGTTATCTGACAATTATCATAACGGTAATCATAATAACTTCCCAATAACAGTCTGAACCAATATAAATCAAGGAAACATGTCAAATCCGATAAGTTCTTAGACAATAAGTTTTGATGGATTGCTCCCCAAGTAGTCAACTGGCCTTTATTTTACCTCATTTTCAGTGACAGATGTATCTGACGTCGTATTCATATGCTCTTCAGAATTTTCAGTTTGTTCATCAGAATCAGATGATGAACATTCTTTAGAAGGCTGCTTTGTCTCCACTTCCAAAGGCTCTAACATTATATCACTCTCATCATCATCTATTGAACAAAAAATATGAAAATAATGCAAACAACAATTCCTGGAAAAAAATAAATGTGTACTGTAAAAATGATAATAGCCATCTTTGTAGGAAAACCTATTCCAAGGCCAATTGTTTTCATTACCAAAGCATTTCTACTTGAGTACTCCACTATCAAATATGACAAAAAATATGAAGAAAATGAAAACAATATATTGAAGTCCCTACTAACAAAACTTTAAATTTGAAGCGGCTGAAAAATGTAAGAAATTCTCTCAGTTACTTTCAGAACAAAGAAATGTAAAAATTAGATCTAATGAAGATGTGAACATACTAGTATAGAGATGCGCATTAGTCCCTAAGGCCTCCACAGTAATAAACACATTACTTTCTTTTAAATAATATTACAGAAAAAGCTTTCTAAATACTTTAAAGTGCATCAATTATAATGTAATTGCACATGAAGCAACTGATATTTATGTACATGTGAATATACTGTGCCATATCAATGATTAGCACGGTATATCAGATATCAAGATACCTACAACCATATGATTTTTTGTAGTTGTTGTTGAAATATCATGAAAATTACTATCAAGATTACAGAGTAAAGAAACAATGATCAAAGACAATAAACGAAAACACTTTAAATAAAGAAAAATTATAAATAATTATAATATAATCAAATGAAGATATAAACTATCTTGCCTTAAAGAACATCAAAAAAACTGTCATTGTTCATCCTTTTGTGGTAAATATTGTAATTGCTTTCCATATTTCTCATATTTTGACCCATCAAGAGGAAAAGATCTCTCTATATAAAATACAACATAATTAATACATAAATCTAAAGTAGATGTGAACTTGTTGATATTTCTTTATAATTGGTAAACTATGTTAAACCATGGTTTGAATGTTTTTCTTCATATGAAAAGCTAGATGGGAGAAAAAGTTTCTAAATTCAAACCTTTGCAAGGCATTTATAACCTAATTTTCAAAGATGTGTTTTTATTATTACCCTGATTTTTAATAGCAAATATAACAGAATAATAGAAAGCAAACAAAAATTTCAGACATTTGGCTAATTAATAATTAATCCAAAGATTGAATCCATGTTGTTAGTTCTATATAATGTAGCTGCAAGGCAGACTAAAGAGCAAATTTGTGTTTAAAAAAAGAGTATTCAGGAATAGAAGGAATAAATAAACAGTAAATAGATAGGAATTTAACAGTGTACTTGCTACAGTTTTTGAGATTAAAGTTGGAATTAAATCAGAAACGTCTTGAAGATTATCTAAAAACAGAAATTAGTGATTTCCCCTTAATTTGAGATAAGAGGTTGTGTCATCACAGCAAATGATCTTTAACTTTAAATAATGAGACAGGTTGCATTACATGCATATCTACAATCATGGTATAAATACCTATTGATAAATCTTCTTTAACCACTGGTTCTTGGCAGCTGTCCACTTTACTGTCTAACATTTTGATCTCATCTGCACCCTCTAATCCCTCAATGGTCATTGTAAACTTCTTGTTCTTCATAACCTTTGACATATTGACTAGTTGCCATGGTAATAACAGATCAACATCGGTGTTGCCATGTTCTTTGGTCAAGCCAAGTTCTGACTTGGGTGACAAGAGAGGATTAGGTTTATCCATATTCTTCACCTCAGGAACTGAAGACGTCATCAGGTCACACAGAAAAAGGTGGGGGTAAATAAATGTTACGCAATTTTTTTTGTAATCTAACACTATATAACTTGAAAATAGTTGGTTTTTCTGTCTTATTTTTTCCCAATTGAGGGAGGGGGGATCAGCACAATATATATATATAAAAAACATGAAACTCAATGAAGTGTTTTAATAGTGAATTGATATGAATTTACACAACTCATGCACAGATTCTCGCAATATGATTGGTTAAAAACTATTCAATATTTGATCCATTTTGTGCTGCATGCAATGTTTATTTTCCATTGCATGGCAAGCTCTCTCCCAGGTGTGCAGCATTGAGTGTGTTTTGAATTAAGTGCATCAACAAGGCTGACTGTGCGCACTAGGAGAGTCGTTTATAAACAAAATGATGCATGATGCACGTCTTCATTTGACCATTATGTTGATACTGTGTTCAATCCATTGCGCAAAGTGCAATGGATTGAACAAAGCCTCAGCTTGAGCAAGGGATAGATTGCATAGTGAACTCATTTGCATGCATTATTTGTATGATATTTGATATAGAACAGAATCCTCAAACACAAAATAATTATTTTATGGATGACTCTATACTTCAGTTACGTAGTTTTCTTTTTTAAAATTCTCTCTCTCTCTCTCTCTGACTTGATCTCTCCTTTGCACTAGAGAACAGAGATATCTCAGGGGTCCTTGTAGAAAGCAGCCTCACAAATGAACATGACTGATGAAATAGAGTCTAAGATTTATAATCTAAATAACTTCTAATGGAGAATCAGAGCACATAATCTCACCTTTAAGACTAAGTGCCACTGCCTCATGCAAATATTGTTCAGTCTTCCATATTCTCTTTTTTGTCTTCTCTTTGGTCTTTGGAGTCACGATCTCAGTATCACTGGGTAAAAAACATAAAACATGCATACCATCAAATAACCTGACTTAAAAACTCCACATATTACACTACAGTGTAAGATTTTTCTAATATAAAAATCACTTGTCATATATGCAGTAGGCCTTACTGTCTACAAAAATGTACTATGCTTATTCACTTTTCTCAAAATTAGCTTGAACAGAAAATCACAAGAAACAGTTATTACAGTAGTTTACATTCCATATGGAATTAAATGATTAAATCATCAGGAAAAAATAAAACTGTATTTTCTTTGCAATATAGACAAAAATAAGTCAAACTTGATCTCAATTATGCAAATAGGTAAACAAATTATTACTCTGAAAATGCCAGGATATTTTGATGTCTGAAAAGACAGGGTTGTGGGGGATAGGAGTTCAGCTGACTGAGCATAAGCTAAGATCTTGACCATCACTTCCAAAATCTAACCAAATGTAATGTAAATGTAAATAACACAAAGTGCATACTTACAAGCATGATATAGGAGTTATAGGAAGCTTCTCATTGTCTTGTCCTGGATTTTCTGAGGTCGTAGAAACATCAATAGGGGTTTGTGGAGACTCCAAAGATCTTTTTTGAACATCACTGGATTCCACATCTTCCGATGGACCAAGGCCTATAAAAATTAAGACACATAGAAATTCAAAATTTTTAAAAGCTGGGTCCCACTTTGAATTGCAGGTGTGTGAGTGGTCACTGGTCACAAATAAAAAGATCTGAAAAAAGGCTGAAGAGTGCTAAAAAAGTCTGAAATAGAAAGAGCTCCCATACATTTTATACAGTGGAAAGCCAAAATAAGCTGAAATTAAGCTGAAAATAAAAACAAATCAAAACAAAAAATCTGAAATCAGCTAAAAATCTGAACTCCCCTGGAATTGTACAGTTCATTCTCATTATGGTAAATTATTCTTCAAGTTCTAGGTCACACTTCCACAGATGTGTCTATACAAAATTGCTCTATCATAGATACTCAGCCTAAAAATATACTATGTTTAAAAAAAAGAAAATTTAAATGGGGAAGGGGGGACAGCCTAGATACAAAAAATTTGCTTGATTCACTAGCAGGCATATTATAGAGTCACCCTGCTCAGACTTCACCTTTTTTAAAACACTTTTTAAATTTTTTTTCTCTATTTTTTTTATAACGTCATATCCCAACGGAGCTGCCCCCCCCTGTATCACATTTTCTTCACAAACTATCCTTTAGTGCTATAATTTTCTTAAATAAGTAATTAAACTGTAAAGCTCACTTGAGATCAGTCAGCATAATACAACAGGGTCCCGTTGCACAAAACTTTTTACCTGAGAAAATTCAGGTTGATTTTACCGGAGTTTTTGCCGTGTTAAAGTCAATGGCAGAAATCAGACTAACCTTAGTTTTCAGTTTTTACCAGAGTTTACTCAGGTAAAAAGTTTCATGCAACAGGCCCCTGGACTTTCTAAATGCCTCTGCACACCCTCATTCAAATTTGTGAACATATTGCATTTTCCTCATTTTTTGATAATGTGAATGAAAAATCTATTTTTATTTGAGGTTTAAAAGAACTGAAATAATATATTGATGATTGCAAGCCTTTATTTTTTAGTAAAGACCAAATTAGTTTCAAATCGCAGCCAATTGCTATGACGTCAATACGACTAGATATATATATTTTTTTTATTCAAATAAGGTTAGCATATTCACAGATTTGAATATAGGTACACCCATGTATTCATAGGTTGGTTTAGAACATTACACAGTGAGATATTCCATGTCTCAACATCAGCATTAAATTCTACGTGTATTATGTTTTGTTCCAAAATCAGGACACAGACCAATTGGAAGGTGGCCTTAACCCTAATTCTCCTGGGGGGGGGCCATAATGGCCCCCCTCAACAATTTTCGCGATATATCTGCTGCGCGAAATTTTTTCACCTCGCAGCTCACTGACTTTTTACATTCAAGTCTCGCGCAAATTTTGAGACCAAAGTTGTGACGCCCGGGTACGCGGTTACGACATTACGCAACATTATGCAAGTGCATGTCAGACCCAAAATTGCTCATAAACGTGATTTCATGTACAAATCCAATGCAAATTGCGTATTTAGCCAAAATTCATAAATGTATCATTATTTCTACTTTTACTGATTAAACTTAATTAATTTTGCCTTGTTTATGATCAGAATTATGTCTGGAACAATTTCCATTGAAAAAACAATAAAAAACAAAAAGTAAAAAACAAAGAAATACATAAGAAATTCATAAAACAATAAAATACATAAGAAATTTATTTCCAAACCAAAGTTTTTTTTGAATTACGATTGTTAAGAATGCTACAAAGAAAATTTTTACCAAAAATTAGCATTCTAGGAGCTTTATTTAGTGAATTAGAGCAAAAAGTATGATTTATGCATAAATTAGCATAATTAATTCATATCAAATAAAATCTCATTATTTTGGAAAATTTTACCATACAGCCTTGTAGATTACATCGCACACTACCAGCGTGCAAATTTTTGCGTCGCTCGCGCGATCGGCGGCCGAGATCTTAAGGGGGGCCATAATGCCCCCCCCCCCCCGGAATGACAAGAATCAAAATACCCCGGGAGATTTAGGGTTAAGTGATTCCTTATCTGTTATCTTATCTGTATGTTTCACTTTTTTAAGAAATCAATAAAAGCCATTACCTTCACAATTCAGCTTGATAGGATCACCATCAGTTTGACTGATATGAGGAAGCTGTTCTGGATGTGATTTAGTTGAAGTGGAGTCCAATCCTAGAAACTCTGATAATTGACATATATGTTTTAATTTTTATGATTCCCAGGCTTTGTTATTAAGAATATCTAAAGAATTGTCAATACAAAAAAAATAAGAAATTCAACACTTTATGCAATGAAAAGTTATTTACAACAGAAATTTTACTTAACTGCAAATAGACACAAGTAAATAAAATCAAATTTTAAGTGAGTCCAATCAATTGCTAACCACTATGTTACTGGGTCAAGCTTTATAAGATTTCTTACTTTGACAAACAGCTGATATATTTTCCAATTCATTTTTAGATATGAAACTGTTTACACTCTTTAAGGTTACTGTAATGATGAGACTATTTCATGAGACTTGCCTGTTTCAGACCAATCAAACTGCTTAGTATAGCTATCCTCTTCCAACCTTAGGCAGTAGTCAGGCATGACATCACACATACTTGGATGATTGTTCTCAAAATGGGCCATTGAAACCAGCTCAGGCAGTAGAAGCTTTCACAATGAGATAAATTTGATTTAAAAACTTGGGAAATTTGACAACATTGATCTTTGATTCTTTCAACAATACAGTGAACAATGTTGTAATTTCATTTGGTTTCATCATAAATTAAAGAACGGAGTATTCATATTGTAAAGAAATTCTACATAATCATGTCAATGGTCTAAAGTTACAACTTTTGTGGAAAAGGTAAATTCACTCTAAGTAGATCTTACTTTATTGAATGAAGAAAAAGTGAAAGATTACAAATTGTTGATTACCAGATTGAATCTAAAGATTTTGCAGAATTATGACACCAATTTGATTTCGAAAAAAATATTAATTGAAGATTAAAAAGAAACGTTCCACTACTCACTTCTTCATTGTTTTGTTGTTTGTCCTTCCATGCATCAGGAAGTTTCTCTAAATCTTTCATTAACTCCAGCTCTGTGAAAGGCTCAGTTGTGATATCTTTATGTTCATTTGTCCTATAGATCATTCAAGAGATAAAAATCAAAATAATGAAATAGCAGGTCCATACGCTACTAATTACAATTAACTCCCCATGGTTATTTTAATAATGTCTTATTAGTGGACGCTTCACTTTCTCCTTCCTAATAAATTTTACTTGAGATCAACATGTATCAATATGATCTGGTTTACCATTAACAAACATTGAGGCATTAAATTTCTGAGAGAAAAGATCATGCATTTAAATGCATATCAAATTCTCCATTGCATCCTGTTTAAAACAAAATTAAATAGCTAAATGATCTTTCACCTCAAATTTATCACTTTACTTGCATTTTTATGCAAATAACTAAGGAAACAATGTAACAAGAAGCTGGCAAACTCAGGGAAGAAAGTTTATATTAGTAGGATAAGCAAAGAAAGACAAGCGTTCCTTGAAGCATGTTTACCATGAAACTGGTTAAGAAAACATTTGTTATATGTACTATTCACAATGCATTCAATCTGATACCGTACAAAGAAACTTCTTCTTCAGATACCTGATGACATACATACTTCCCAATTTTTTAGAACATTTTATTAAAGGCTGACATGAATTGTATACATATAGGCACAGTAGCCAAAACTGTATTACCACCTTTAAGCAGCTGCCACCCTTTGATTCAATATGAAATAAATCTTATATTTGATATCAATCCTAAATCAAGACAGAGATAACATACCCTAATCGTAGGTCTTCAGCTGTCTGCTCAGGAGGAAGGTTTGCGAACGGATCCTTAATAGTAATAGGGACTAACTGTTTGCACATATCATTGTAGGTCTGGTGTTGCCTTGAGTCAGAAGTGACATCAACCAAGTTCTCCAGCATGAACCTTGCATATTCCCTTCCTAATAAAAACAAAATTTGAATTAAAATCACATGATACTTTCATGTGAGCTTTCATGTTGTATTCCCTGTAATAGGAAAGAAAATTGAGAAAAATATACATGAATGCTAATTATGTATAGAAATTGATGAGTCTTCTAGTATCAATAGTTCTGGACATAAGACATTGACAGATTGAAAAAGGGTTTACACCTCTATAGTACCATTGATAGGGTAATTACAAGTCATTCACACCTGATTGGAAATATTCGGGCATTTTTTCATAATAACCATAATTGGACATTGGCTAAGTTTGACTAAAATCATGCAAGTGCTAAGCACTGCCTATGCCATTGGTAATATTTGCATGCCAAATCTCTTGCAAGCACAATAGCATTCTCACCTCGACTTAATACCATAATTTCACAAGAATTAAGTTTTTAACCATTTTAATAATGTCAGGAAGAGGGTAAAGTCAATATTTAAACCTGAAGATGCCATCTATTCTGCATGCATAATTTATCGTATGTTCACAAAATGTGAAATCTAGATACCTTTACAATGACAATGAAGGTCATCCTCTTGGACCTTCACAGGATGGCCTTCAATACTGCTGGGAATCTCACATGGGTCTTTATGCTTGAGCTCAGACTGGATACTAAGCTTTGTCTGATAGTCCAATAGGGGAGAGTCTGGATTGGAGCTTGGTACAATATCATCTTCAACTGATTCACTGTAAAAAAAAAATAATAATGTATCGCTAATAGATATTGTAAAATAAAGGTGTTGAACATTCTTACAGAGAAGATTCAAGAGTTGCCAACTAGTTACTAAAAGCTATGATTAACATGCTACATGAAATGCATCTCTAAGGGATTCATATGAATTTATATTGTGCGAAATTGTAACTAATCCAAAGAAGTTCATACGTTAACGGGCCACCATGGTCCAAAGCCAAGGGGAAAAGTAAGAAGACATGAGCCATCTTGAAAGAAAAATGTGTTCGCTTACAAGTAGGATATATGTCTTACAAAAATGCTCAGAAAGAAACATGTTCAACAAAGGATTAGAGTAGGAGATTCTCACATAACTGCAATCAAAATTTAATAACTTGTTAAATATAATATAATTTCACTATACTTTTCTGAGACTCTCACCCAAATTATCTTGAACATAGTGTTTAATAGTTTAAAAGGGGAGTTCATTCTGGTTTCAAGTATAAAACAGAACAATAAGAGAAACAAAAACAAAGGTTTCATGAAAATTCATCACATAATATCAGCACAATACATTGTCAAAGGTAGATGCTTTGCTTACAAATGAAGTGTTTCTTCCGAGATTGTCTCTAATCCTCGTTCAAAAGAAGAAGGAACAATTTGCCTCAAGGATTCTTTTATTCCAGAACAATCAGTCAAGGAGCTTAATGTACTCTTGCCTTTCACTGTTTGAAAAAATAAATAAAAGAAATTAATCACTGATTATGAAGCATTCACCATCACTTCTATTCTGCATTTAGTGATCAGAAATATCTAACCCCTTTAGGCTTGCATGTTTCTTTATATTCAGGATTATTGAAACACAATCTTAAATTCATTAATACCTCATAGAATTCAAAGTCAAAACCATCTTTTTTAAAAATTTGCTTCTTCTGTTGAAATTACATGTACATGTATTTGTAAAGTTGCACAAATTGATGAGACTTTGTCACACACAAAAATGCATAGTATACTTTCATTCAAGCAACTTCAGGTTTGAAAATTCAAGACTAAGTTCAAGTTGAGGAGAAAAAAAGACAATCGCTCATTGGGGTAGGAAACTTCTTTAAACTGTGCATTGCTAGTGTTGCACTCTTTCTGCTCTATTATCAAATATAACTCCAGTGTTTGAAAAACTTAACTTAATTAATTTCTTAGCATCTCTGTCTATTACTGAATAGGCCTACACATGGGAAGAGAAAAACTTAATTTAGCAATAAGATCCAAGAAAATTGTTAAATTATACGGTACGCACTAAAGTGATTTTTGCTGACAAATTTTGGTTGCAGCCAATCAGATGCAAGGATCTAGGAAGCTAATAACAATAGTATAAATTACTGCAGAGACTTTCTTCATGAAATGTTCCCAAGTTGTAGTTCTTATTACTTACATTTAAGCCAAGGCAATTTGTAACTGTCATCATCTCTTTTGACATTTGAATGAACATCAAGACTTGATGGCAGAGCCAAGAGGAATATACTCAGGAAATTTTGATGCTCTTTAATTGCCTAGAAAAAAGAGAATGACAAAAACTGCAAGCAGATCTACAACTTGTTTTGTGAACTTAGAGTTAGTAATAATTATTTAGATTTAGGCTAAGTTTATTTTATGAAATAAATTCATTTTTAGACTCAGCAGTGTGCTAGACTAGATCTAACTTAATTAGAACTACTGTACATCAGGAGTACATGTACATCAAGACTAAGTCAACATCTACTGTAGATCAACAATATCAATTTTCTTCAACTCATAATGATAGACCTAGATCTACTTGACCTTGTGCTCAAAATTTGGATAGTAACCTTGCCCTTGTTCATGCATACACTTTCTAACCAGACACGGGAGGTGTAGGAACATGATGAATGGTAGGGGGCCCTAAGGCTACGCACCACTCATCGCGCATGCAGTTTTTAATAGCAAATGTGCACTTTGTGTGTGACTGCAGAGTGATGAATGATTCCTAGGCTTTTTCATTTTTCTACGGAAGCTGCAGTTAATTCAAATTTATTTATTTCACTTCCATCAAACAAAGACAAATTGTATACCATATATAAACCTAAATATATGTATCCATTGCAAAAAAAATAATAATACATATGTTGTGAAAAAACACTTAGACAATTTGGGCAACACATTGTTGGTTTTGAACATGTATACTATTTTTCAATAGAAGTTTAAATTAAGATGGAAATGGAGGGACCCACTAAAAAGCAATGCTTGTACAATGTGGGCCCCCTCAAAATATAGATAACACAACAAATAACAAAGTACAAATACATATATATAATGAAAAGACAAAACAAATAAATGGGAGAAATACAAAATAAATACGAAGTTATCAAAAAATGCAGTTTGATATAGGACAAAACAACCCGTCCTGAAATATATCCACCCTTCCCCCATCCACCCCCCCCAAAAAAAGAGAAGAAAAAAAAACCAATAATCTCTGTAAATTGCAGAGAAAACCCACAACTCTGGAATTTTTTAGTTATTTTCACTTTAATGTCATATTATCCTATTATATATAAAGTATAATGAACAACATATGTTAGAAATTGAAGCACAGGAAATAATTCTTCTTTTTTTGCGTGATAAATCGAGCGCATAGACTAGAGCTCTCAAGGACCCCTTCTATTCTAACTAAAGTTACATCGGGCGGCAAAATCAAGAGGTGTTCGAAAAACACAGCAGGATTTTATTTTGAGGTTTTTATATTTTCTATTTGGTTAGGCCCCCTAATCTAAGGCCTAATTAATATTAATGTTGATCTTTTTTTTAGATCTAGGCCTAGTCATTTGCCACAAAATAAGTGAAAGATAATTTGTTCAAATATCAAAATTGGCATAGCCATAGCCATAGGCCTAGGTTCTAACATTAGGCCCAAGTTGGATTCTAGACTAGGCCTAGAGGTTCTTAGTTGTTAATATCATTATCATTTGTTAATAAACCTACAAGGACAAAGTCATACTAGGCCTAAAAAGTGCCTTTTTTTGCCCCTCCCCCCCCCCCCCTCACTCGATCAGAACCATTGAAAGCCTAGACTCTAGACCACGTACGGTACTAGATTTCCATATAGCAAATTTTAATTACTAAATATTAACAATCTTTGGTCCAATCGTCGCTTTCCTTTTTTTTCTTCTAACAGTTGATTTAAACTAACGCTGCTAATGTTAGATAATGCCATAATGCACGTCCATCGGCATGGCAGGGAGCTCCACCGCGCCGGGGCGGGGAGGCCCGACCGACGGAAGTCGAAAAAGGGGCGATCCGGTTTCGACAAACACAAACAGTTAATTAATTAGGCTTAAAGTTATATCTACTTTACCTCGAAAGCGTAGTCAAGTGCTAAATACCGTGGCATGCTTAATCTATGGTTCTGCAAAAATGAGAGTAAAATGGATCTTTACTTTAGGTTTAGTTTAGTATCTTGCTCACACTCACAGACACAGTCATACTTTCATGGGCGGCGCCGGCCGGGCTATATCGATCCGATATTACGGTTACTCGATATATCGCGCGCGCTGAATTAATTTTTTACACCCGCCCCCTCCTCGTTATTATCATTTTTTCAACTAGCAGCCAAAAACGGCTATAGGCCCCTATAGGCCCTCTACCTCTCTTTGTATTACCCTTCCTTCTTTTTTTTCGTTCCAAGTCATTTTTTCTCCTCTTTTATTTTGTTTTCCACCTGCTGCTGCTGCTAGTAGGGGCACAAAACAAGTCACTATATAAAAACAAACAAAGTAAGAGACTTCAGATCTAAAAGGAGTTGAATGTAGGCCATGTTCTTAGATTCGACTACAATAGACTACCATAAATGGACCATTCATGAATCAAATCATTAATATAAGACCCAAACTTGGGGGCCTACATGCAAAACATGTCAACTGTAGGCCTATCGAATTTGATTTCTACCAAGCATGCGCGTACTAGTATCGATTTTGCAACCCGGAGGGCCCGGCCTAATTTTGGCTCTCCTGTGAACTTTTGGAAAATGTCGCCCCGCGGCCCTCCCGCCAGGCAGTGGCGCACTGTTTGTCACGGCAAGGGGGGGGGGGGCACCAGCAAACTTTTTTAGATCCTTGGTCGTGCAAAGCGCACTCGATCACTAGGTATACTTAGAGACATTTTAAGGACTGTGACTTTAAAAGGAGAGGGGAAGGCGGGGTAAGTTGTGACAGTTTTTGCTTTTTGCATGTTAGAATTGATATGATTAATAATCTTGTCAAAATAAGTACCTTGCCTTGAAATTTAATTCTTCTGAAATATTTTCCACCTATATATAACTTTCTATCCCCACACTGAAAGTCATCGTGACCTTTGAAAAAAACGATGTCAAATGGCTCAACTTGCCCCATATATGGGGTAAGTTTGAGCCACCTTCTGGGGTAAGTTGAGCCACAAAAACTATGTACAAAATGTATGGGGGAGAACCAGCATGTCAATTTTTTGTTTAAAGTCTTTTCACTTGCTAATTCTCTATAAATACTAACATCCTGTAAAAGGAAAAGAGCAGTCATGTAAATTTGCTCCTTTCAGCCTGCATTTCAATCGATATTTATGGTTTGTTTGTTTTTTAAGATACATTACCATAGGAATTACCATGGCTCAACTTGCCCCATGCTGTTTGGCTCAACTTACCCCAGTCCGAACTTAGTGCGATAATTTTGTATCCACACATTTATTATGCATCCATCATATAAAAGACTAATGAAGATCCATACCTGGACTAATAATGTTGTTATCATGTCTTTATTATATTTAAAGACGTGTGTGTTTATAAAGCACTTATCTACTTCACACTCTTTTTTACTTTTTTGGCTGAAATTCATATTTTTCCCTCTAAAAAACTACTTTTTGTTTCAAAGTTGGAAACAATGTGGTGGGGTTAGTGGTTATGCTATGGGTCATCAATACATGACACCACCACAATGTCTGACTCATTCATTATTGGCCTGGGGCTGGTGGCTCAACTTGCCCCTATGCTCAACTTACCCCGCCTTCCCCTACGGGTATCTGGAAAACGAAGACCGGGGACACGTATCACACTCGTGTGAAAGCGTTTGTAGTTCACGCACGAAGCGTGTACAAAGCAGTGCAAAGTGTGTACAAAACACGTGCGCGGGTTAGAATGGACTTTGGACCTTGCCCCCTACACATGTTATCCCATTGACATAACGCATGTCCCCGGTCTTCGATCTTCGTTTTCCAGACCTGTTGTTGGGTGTCTGGAAAACGAAGACAGAAGACCGGGGCCATCGCATCCGTCTAGCTAAAATAAACCATTATTATATTCAGATCAAATTCAGGAATATTCTGATATTGGATATGTAATGAATTATGATTGGTTAATGATTAATTGTATGGATATCGTAATGTGAATGATAATTGATTGAGCAATATATCGCGCTCAGCTCAGCTGGCATTAAAATTTTATACCATTGACATAACGCATGTCCCCGGTCTTCGATCTTCGTTTTCCAGACCTGTTGTTGGGTGTCTGGAAAACGAAGACAGAAGACCGGGGCCATCGCATCCGTCTAGCTAAAATAAACCATTATTATATTCAGATCAAATTCAGGCCGGAATATTCTGATATTGGATATGTAATGAATTATGATTGGTTAATGATTAATTGTATGGATATCGTAATGTGAATGATAATTGATTGAGCAATATATCGCGCTCAGCTCAGCTGGCATTAAAATTTTATACCATTGACATAACGCATGTCCCCGGTCTTCGATCTTCGTTTTCCAGACCTGTTGTTGGGTGTCTGGAAAACGAAGACAGAAGACCGGGGCCATCGCATCCGTCTAGCTAAAATAAACCATTATTATATTCAGATCAAATTCAGGAATATTCTGATATTGGATATGTAATGAATTATGATTGGTTAATGATTAATTGTATGGATATCGTAATGTGAATGATAATTGATTGAGCAATATATCGCGCTCAGCTCAGCTGGCATTAAAATTTTATGCCATTGACATAACGCATGTCCCCGGTCTTCGATCTTCGTTTTCCAGACCTGTTGTTGGGTGTCTGGAAAACGAAGACAGAAGACCGGGGCCATCGCATCCGTCTAGCTAAAATAAACCATTATTATATTCAGATCAAATTCAGGAATATTCTGATATTGGATATGTAATGAATTATGATTGGTTAATGATTAATTGTATGGATATCGTAATGTGAATGATAATTGATTGAGCAATATATCGCGCTCAGCTCAGCTGGCATTAAAATTTATACCATTGACATAACGCATGTCCCCGGTCTTCTGTCTTCGTTTTCCAGACACCCAACAACAGGTCTGGAAAACGAAGACCGGGGACATGCGTAATGTCTATGGCAGTAAAATAATTGCAAACGCCAGTTGAGTCGAGTCTGCTTGTATATGTACGTGATTGCGCAGTATGAGGTGTATTGTATGCAAGTTTTCAGTTTTATGACAGTTTTGAGAATTGCAATGGCTGAATTCCGTGGGTGAAATAAATTATGTACGTTATAATTGTTATGTATTCTTATGCCCTATGATAACGATATTCACAGAAGTAACCATAACTTAGCCGCCGCCAATCATCGCAGATGACGTATCCAAGATCAAAATATTCCTGAATTTGATCTGAATATTATAGGCCTATCTTAGCTAGACAAAATTTTACGCGATCCCCGGTCTTCTGTCTTCGTTTTCCAGACACCCAACAACAGGTCTGGAAAACGAAGATCGAAGACCGGGGACATGCGTTATGTCAATGGTAGTAAAATTTTAATGCCAGCTGAGTTGAGCGCGATATATTGCTCAATCAATTATCATGCATCACGATATCCATACAATTAATCATTAAGTTATCAGCCAATTATAACTGATTACATATCCAATATCAGAATATTTCTGAATTTGATCTGAATATAATAATGGTTTATTTTAGCTAGACGGATGCGATCCCCGGTCTTCTGTCTTCGTTTTCCAGACACCCAACAACGGGTTTGGAAAACGAAGATCGAAGACCGGGGACCCACGCATTGTCAATGGGAGAACATGTGTAGGCGGCAAGGTCCAAAGTCCATTCTAACCCGCGCACGTGTTTTGTACACACTTTGCACTGCTTTGTACACACTTCGTGCGTGCACTACAAGCGCTTTCACACGAGTGTGATATGTGTCCCCGGTCTTCGGTCTTCGTTTTCCAGACACCCCTTCCCCTACCGTGTGTATGATAACGCGGGCGCGGAGCGCCAGCTGAAATTTTTTGATATTCAGACATTACATGTATAAGCAAAATTTTGTAATCATTATACGTATCTGTCTCACTAAACATACAACGCGAGCGCAAAGCGCGAGAATTTTTTTTTGTAAGTATAGGCCTATTGGCCCCAAAAAGGGACATTTCAAGGACTATTTTTTATGAATTCATAAAGAGCATACATAAAGTTATCTGCGAGCACCAAACGCTTTTTTTAATTTTGTTAGAATTACACCCGAATACATGAAAAACTTTTTGTAGTAATTGTAAACATGAATATGACACGTATCTCACTAATAATGGCATTATTACATTGTAAATATTAATTTTGCTTCTCAAAAGAGGAGGGCACGCCAGGCCGGCTGTGCCCCCCCCCCCCCTGAATCCGCCAGTGGTAGTAGTAGGCCTATGGATGCTGTTGATTTTTCGATGTAATTGATAAGTTGATTTGCTCTTTGATATCGGCCATCTCTTCAAGGAGTGCAAACTAAAACACTACGGTGCATGGTTTACATGGTTTATAAATGTATCCATGCACAAACTAATCTCCTCATTATTCTTGCCAATAGATCTATAATTATTATCAATTATATTGACAAATCAACTGCATCCACTACTTACTCCAACTTTATTAAACTTATACAATGGGTCATACATTTTCATTATTTAATCTTGATTTCATGGTATTGTGTCAGTTTATGTTAAAGGGTAGAGGGTACTTGATATTATGTATTTAATGTATTTTTGTATGCGTATCTATGGATTTATAAGTGGTATGCGAATGTTTTCACATTTAGTTTAATTCTCTCAGCCTAATTCAATGTTATACTATACTACTTGATATTGTTTAATCGTTTGTGTTATATAATCGAGCAGTATTTCCAAGTATGTATTAATTGATGTTTTTCATTTTATTCACTCACTTATTTTGTTTTCGCTCATTTTCCTTTATGGTTACTAGATATTTACATTGAAGTTGTAACATATTGCTGTATATAAGTCTTGTTTTATCATCTTTGTCAGGGCTGATATTCATCTTTGTGGTTATGTAATGCACATTTTACTTTTAATTTTTACAAAGGAAAACCAGTGTTTCTGCTCATTGGGCTAGCCTTTTAAAATAATAAAAATAAATAAATAATCGATTCAGCGCGCGCCCAGATCGGACATCAATTCGGCGCCCCTATATATCTCGAACGTCAATGCGGCGCCCCTAAGTCAACACCGATTCGGCGCCCCCCGCGACCCTTCCCCTATGTCGAACATGGGCAGAGTCTGGTCTGAGTTTTCATGGCTATGGAGGGAGCTGATCGCCTTCCTGTAGTTACTTTAATAGTGCATGAACTGAATTTCACTTATGTTAGTGTCTTAACATCATTTTTACAGTTATTCATTATCATATTTTTAGCTAAATAATTGATATATACCTGCAAACCTTGTGTATAGTTATCTAGTGTCCTACACTCTGGAGAATGGGTTGCTGGTTTTGCGCTTCGTGTGCTTGTGGAGTGGCTGTCCTTTTGGAGAGCTGTTTTTTTTTCTTAATAAACTTGAATATAGGTGCCGTCGCTATTTAGGTTCCTAGAGTGTTGAATTGTCGCTTTGTCATCAGAATGTGGATACTATACTGTATTGCATCATACTATTGTAACTAAATATGTTTTTAATCTTGTTAAATCAGGACATTGATGTAAAACAGCAATTCAGCTTATCTTGTTATCCTGTATAAATATTTTATAATAAAAAAATAAATTCGGCGCCTCCCTAGCATGCCTAAATATAGGTTAAAGGTCGATTCAGCGCCCTATAATGTCGACAGGCGAACATCATTTTGACGCCCCTAAGTAAAATATCGATCGGCGCCCCCCCCCCATGCATGCTATGTCGAACATCAATTCGGCGCCCCTATAGGTATAGATCATCGATTTGGTGCGGCCCTATATGTCGAACATCAACACGGCGCCTCGAGTTCGAACATCAATTCGCCCCCCCCCCCCCCGTCGAACATTAATTCAGCGCCCCCTATATTAAACTCCAATTCGGCGCCCCTATGTCGAACATAAATTTGGCGCCCCCTATGTCGAACATCGATTCGGTGCCCCTAAGTCAAACAGCAATTTGGCTCCAAGCACCCCCCCCCCCCCCGTTCAAACATCAATTCGGCGCCCATTCCCCCTTCTGTTTTTCCCTTTCTCTTTCTCTTCTTCTTTTCCTCCCTGATTCTCCCTCTTTTCTTTTCTTTTTGTTTCTTCTCCTCTCTTCTCTTCTTCTTTTTTTTGGCGTCCCCCTTTTTGCCTACCAAGGGGGCCTAAGCCCCGAAAACGGGGACATCCCGATAGACCGCGGGTCCGATAGACCGCGGGTCCGATAGTCCGCGGGTCCGATAGACCGCGGGTCCGATAGACCGCGGGTCCGTTAGACCGCGGGTCCGATGATAGACCGCGGGTCCGATAGTCCGCAGTGCGTGTAAAATTATGTTCAGATATATCAAATGTCATCGAGAGGTCCAAAGGTTAAATGATACGAGACCATGGGATTCTATCAGGTGCGGATCCATGGGGGCTGAGGGGGAACTGCCCCACTCCCAGCTCCAAAAAAAAGAGGGGGGAGAAGGGAAAAGGGGAGAATAAAAAGAGAGAGGAAGCTTGGGAAAAGAAGATAATATAAAAGAGAGTAAGAGGGGGAAAGAAAAGAAAAAGGGAGAAGAACAAGGGGAAAGAAGAGAAAAAAGAGAGGAGGGAAAAGGAAGAGAAGAAAAGAAAGGAGAAAGGAAAAGGAGGAAAAATAAGAAGACTCGAAAAAAAAAGATGAAGGAAGAGAAGAATGTTTAAGTAGAGAGGAAGATGGGAAGAAAGATAAGAAAAAAGAGAGATAGAGGAAGAGGGGAAAAGAAGAAAAGAAAAAGAGTGAGAGTGGAAGGGGGACAGAAGAAAAAAAAATTAAAAGAGAAAAAAGGGGGAAGGAAAGAAAAAGGGAGAAGTAAAGGGGGAAAGAGAAAAAAAAAGAGGAAAAGGGAAAAGAAAGGAAAAGGGAAAAGAAGAAGAAAAAATAGGAAGAGAATAATATTGAAAATGAAAGGAAGATGGGAAAAAAGAAAAGAAAATGGGGCTCAAATTATCCAGTTTCAGATCAGAATATCAAAGATTTTCTTCTCGCGCTTTGCGCTCGCATTATTATTGTAGGAAGATACCAAAAATTACCCATCCTTTTTCATGATTGACAAACATGAATCGAATGTCCCATTGGGGGGTTTGAAATCTCATTTTTTAGGTTGGAATATCAAAAATGTTCGGTTTAATCGTTGAAATATGTATCGTCTTTATGGCTAACTGCAAAATATCCTTAACAGGTCCCTTTTATAACGAATATTGAACATTTCTGCTCGCGCTTCGCGCTCGTGGGAATTATCTAGTTACATACGCGTCCTGTTCAGGTTCACAAACATTGCCCAGAATGTTAAATTTTCAGGACAATATACAAGAAATTTCATTTTTAGCTTGCATAGGGCTTATGAGATTAAAACACATTTATGTTGCTTATAAAGTAAGTCTAGGAAATGACTGTTAGGACATGGGCGTTCCCCCCCCCCCCACAAAAAAGAGAGAATCAAGACTAAGAAAAAATAGAGAGAAAAGGAATGGGATTAGGATGAAATATACTATTATTTTCCAAACATTATGTCAAAATCTATCACAACCTTGTATTTTTGTAATAAAAGTGTCAACATATTTGCTTGCTCGCTTCGCTCACTGCCAACTTCTTATTAATCTTATGCGATACGCCGTACCGAGCCCCCTCGAAATTGTTGGCTCATTACGGCACTTGGACAAATCAACTTTGAGCGGCCGATCGGGGAAAATATGGGTGAAAAAATGGCCCCTCCCCCTATTGGCGGAAGCTGGGTCCGCCCCTGACTTGGGCTTTCAGGATAAAATACAGGAAAATTCTATAAAAAAAAATCAGATCGCGCTTCGCGTTCTCATTATTTATTTAGGCCTTGTGAGATACCTCAATGTGTTTTTCAAGAATAAAATCTCAGATTTTCTTTAACGTCTACCCCCCCCATTTCATTTATTTTTTTATCTTGGTGCCCTCGCCCCCCCCCCTGCACCCATGCTGAATGAATACGCCAATGATGAGGATAATTAGTCGAGATTGCATATTCCCAAGAGGTTATCATTAATAATATTGAAGGGTATACTAAAACAACACTACAGCTCCCGTTCACAATATTCTACTATAGGGCCTACTCTAGTGAGAAGTTAAACTAAATTGAAACCCCCCAAATCGCTCGTGCTTCGCGCTCCCATTGATATTACATCATGGGCGGAAATCCCAGGGGGGACGTGTCCCATCTACTCAAAATAGTAGGGGGACACAATATCAAATGTCCCCCTGCTATTTTGGTCTTTTATGATCATAGAAATACATCATTCTAAATCAAAATAAACATGCATTTTGGGACGAGATGACCTTACTTTGGCGATGATAACCTTGTTTTTTTTTGCTTGTCATATTTTCCCGCCCCTTGTCCCCAAAGGCGGATCCAGGGGGTCGAGCTCCCCTCCCCCCTTCTTGGAGGAGCAAAAAAAAAGAAAAAAAAGGAAAGAAAGAAGGAAAAAAGGAGGAAAAAGAGAGGAGAAAAGAAAGAGAAGGATGACGAGCGCATAAAATAAGATGAGGAGAATATTTGGAAAATAAAAAGAATCTTTCGTGCCACTATATAAAACTTTCGCTCGCGCTTCGCGCTCGCATTGTCTGTTAGGTGATTTACATATTTTGTTCAATATGGAGTTCGAATATCAAGTTTGGAAGTCAATATACAACACATATTTCACCTCGGAAATCGAACTTTCATTATTTTGTGTAATTTACAGATTGGTTTTTTAAAAGTGCTCTGTAAAAATGTCAGTTTTATGGTTTGAATGTTAACATTTGCTGCTTGCGCTTCGCGCTCGCAAATTTTGATTTATCAGGTACCTATTTTCGTGTATTCCATAAAGTTTTCAAAATATCCCTTTTCTGGTCTGATTGTTAAGACGCATCAGCTAGCGCGCTGCACGCTCGCATTTTGATTGGCGAGTTATATAAATGTTTCAATATTGTTTATACAACAAACTACTTAAAATCCCCCTTTTATGACAGTTTATCAAAAATTATAGCTCGCGATTTGCGCTCGCATTAATGGTTAAAATATATTAACTGATGCATCCTATTCATAATCACAAAAGTGAAATGTCCAGTTTTTCTGCCATGATATCAATCAATTTAATAATTAAATTGTCCCTTTTGTATCATATCGCGCTTAGCAAGAGGAATAGGAAGATAGTCATCATTTTCATATGATGGCATGTCATAAGGATGTCCCGGTCCTATGTCAAAATAATATCAGCTCTTTTTTAAGTGCGATCCATATCCAGCTTACAATTTTTCTACAAAGTGCTTGAAATATAAAGCTGAAATTGACTCTTTTTTCAGATCGGACGATCAAAGTTTCATGATTTTTACGATTAAAGTTGTATTTAGAATGCCTAGATTCTAGGTCTAAATATGAAACACGCTCGCGCATGTTTGTTCAGATAGCCAACTTGTTCTCTAATTTAAATCATCCAGTTTCAGTTCACAATATCAAAATTTTCTGCTCGCGCTTTGTGCTCGCATTATTAATGTGGGAAGACCCCGTCCTTTTGATGATTTACAAAACATGAACAGAGTGGCCCACTTTTAGGTCTAAATCTCGATTTTTTTTCTGCTCGCGCTTCGCGCTCGCATCAATCGTTAAATTACATGGCTATCCTGTTCACGATTACAAAAACTGATTGAAATTTTCCATTCTTTCTTTAAAAAAGTTCAAAAATGTTCAGCTCGCGCTTCACGCTCACATCATATAAATGAGGATTATGATATATTTTATATCAATTTATAAGAATAAAGCCAAAAAGTGACTAATGAGAACTACCCCGTCAAAAAAACAAACCAAAATTATCTTCGAGCTGCCGATCCGGGAAAATATGGCTGAAACAAATTTCCGCCCCCCCCCCCCATTGTCCCCCCTACCTTTTGGTATTTATGTATTCATTGATTTTTTTTTCAAGAACACATTAAAAAGTGGTCTTTATTTTTTTTTATGTGATTATAAGATAATTTAAGTTAGCCTGGCCGGGAGGGAGAAGGTGCAATTCTTCGAAAAGTACACATAAGCGCCAAACATCAGGTCAAATTTGACCCCCCCCCTCCCTCCCCACGAAATCCTGGATCCGCGCCTGGGTTCTCTAACAACCCAATTAGGGCAATCACCCCCTGACAACTACTTCAAGGAAAATATTATCCCCATATTATTTGCCGCTTATTTGCCGCCGGGGACTGTTACCCCCCCCCCGGAAATTTACTCTCCAGACAATTACCCCAGATAATTACCCCTAGTACGGAGCTGTGAAAATGCCATCAACGTGACGACATGGCGTGGTATTTTATCTTACCATGTCTTAATTAATCATTGGCGGCGGAAGGCAAAACATTTAGGGGGATCCACCTGAAATTTTGGGATGGACACAGGTAAAAATGTGACGAGCAAATCAACCAAAGCAAAAAAAAGGTTCTCAACTAAAAATTTAGGGGGGACCGTCCCCCTCCACCTCAAATTTAGGGGGAAAGGTCCCCCCCCCCCTGCTTCCGCCGCCTAAGTAATTAATAAGGTTATTATTTCGACATCATATGTTCTATCTTGTCAAGTCGATATGTCCACATGGCGAGATATGAAGTGTACAATTCCCGGTAAGAATCCCGATATATCGCCATGTTGACATGTAACATAATTATTTAAGTCGACTTGGCAAGATAAAATATCTCGCCATGTTGACATATAACTTTTTATAAGTGGACTGACTTGGCAGGATAACGTATGGATCTCGCCATGCGGACATAATAAGCTTATTTAGTCGACATGGCAAGATAAAGTCGATGGCATTTTAGAGGCTCCGTATGGCGTCTAGAGGGTAAATTTCCGGGGGGGGGGGGTCCCCGCCGATAAAAATATGGGGATATTTTCCTTGAAGTAGATGTCAGGGGGCGATTGTCCTGTGGGTCATCGTTATAGAACCCCATGGACTCGTATCATTGACCTTTTGACCTCTTGATGACATGGATTTCACTATATTGTCCTGATCATAATTTTACACACACCGCGGACTATCGGACCCGCGGTCTATCGGGCCCGCGGTCTATCGGACCCGCGGTCTATCGGACCCGCGGTCTATCGGACCCGCGGTCTAACGGACCCGCGGTCTATCGGACCCGCGGTCTATCGGGCTGTAACCCCGAAAACTCCCCTCCCGGCCCCCAGAATACATCCATGCCAAGGTCGATACGAGTTCCAATATGTTGATTGTATTGCAGTCATATCCTATCGTCTTTACTTTTACATAATAATTGGAAAAGCATTATCCCGTTGAATTTCCCTGCATTTGTCGCTTTCTAATGCAACTTTATGCATGCATGTTTTCTTGCAATGTTCATAATGTGAGCAAAACGAATTTTCCATGTTAACAATAAAATAACAATAAAATAATAAAATAAAATGAAATTGAATGAAAACAGTGAGAACTTCCCCAAAATTAAAAAGAACAGGACAGCAATATCCATCCCTTATACGGATTTCTGTAATTATGAGCGTGAGTTATATACCATTCATCTTTTCACAATCACTTCCAATTTACATCCCATGCAGGAAGAAAAATATTCCGGAAAATAAACATAAGCATTATCAATGATAGGAGTGGGGTAGATTCTATTGAAAAAAATCCCCCAATTTGATTAAATGGATTTCCATTGAAAAGTGTATAACATTTGTCTGCAAACATATAATGTCTCGAAAGCAGTCGAACGCTGCCAAGATATTTATTTTAACTTTCTGTCCGGGTAGACAGTACACGAGTTGGAGCCGGGCGAATAATATTAAAACAGGGTAACTGAATTTATTTGATGTCCATAAAATGTTCTATGATAACCCCGGATGATAACCGTCTTTGTTAAGTAAATATTTTGGTACATATATATATATATATATATATATATATATATATATATATATATATATATATATATATATATATATATATATATATATATATTTACATATTATATATTGTATGTACCAAAATATTTACTTAACGAAGACGGTATATGTTATCATCGGGGGTTATCATAGAACATTCATGGACATCAAATAACAAACTGTACATTGAAAATGATATTCAGTGGTTTAAGGTCTAACGAATATACGTCTGGTTGCGTAATTATACACTCCCGGTATTCGCAACGGGGACGGGTTTTTAGAAAAGTTTTGCCAGTGACTAAAATATATCGAATCATCATCATAAAACACTATCTGTTTTACACTTTAAAGGCCATAGAGGTGGCACAATGTGGAATGTGTAAAGAAGAAAAGTGACTGACCTTTTTTTCTTATCAAAGCATTGGAAAATAAGATCAGAATTAAAGGATTTGCTAAACGCCTTTTGATTATGGTATTTTAAAAATAAATTAAAGATTTCATGACATCTGTGGGCAACTGCCCCGCCCCAGTCCACTCTGTAATTGCATGCGATAGGCCTAAGCTTTGTTATGACCATTCAACAATAAAATCAGGTACCGCGCAGATCATTCTTAACCGGCGCCGATATAGATTTGGTTGGCAATAGGCCCTTTTTCATTCTACCGGCGCCTAAATTGGAACCAGGGGACGCTGATTATTCTTGACCGGCGCCGATTTGGAACAAGTATACTGATTATTTTCACCGACGCGTCGGTCGATTATGAAATGCCGCTGCCTTAATCTTACGTGACGTCGCGACGTCACGTAAGATTCAGGCAGCAGCAATTCATAATCGACTGGCGCCGATTTAGAACCAGGAGGCGCTGATTTTTCTTGAATTGACTTGCGCCGATTTATAACCAAATGGCCCTGATTATTCTTGTCCGGCGCCGATTTAGATTAAGGTGGTGCTGATTATTCTTGATTGGCGTCAGTTATATGCAGGCAGATATGCAAGCAGCGCACTGCTGATTATTTTTAACCGGCGAAGTTAAAAGGGTAGTTAATAGAAAAGATAAGGAAGATTTGTGCTTGCTGGGGGATAGTCTTAATCATTTGCTAATATTATATTTTTTAAGCGGCGCCTTTTCTTTTATTTTTTTCAAGCAGCGCCTTTTCTTTCTTTTACTTTTCTTTTATTTTATTTGAGCGCCCCCCCTGGATCCGCCACTGTGTTCCCTTAAATCATTTGTAAAAGAAAACTAAATGAAATAACCCTTTTTGGATTTATATTTATATCCTCTTTGTACGAAATGTGTGTGCATAGTGATAAATTTTGAACCTGCCAACTTTAGGGAGCGTTTCATCACCATTTTCGTCCGACAAGATGTCCAATTCGACAACTTTCCTTGATTTTGATTGGCTGAGAAGCACTGCTGTTATTCTTGTATCTGTCGAATAAAATGGAGACATTCTGACAAGTCCTGTCATTCATGACAACTTTCCCTGTCGTAGATGGCAGTGTGCACATTTTGGTAATAAAGATGGCAGCTCCCATTGATGATTTTGAACCGCGTGTTGTTCTGCCAGGGGATTCGTTGACAGGATATATTTCCGGAGGCGGAGAGCTTCATAATCAAATTATTCTTGGACCAGGGCTAAGGCAAGATGAAGCCAACATATGCTCAACAAAAGCAGGAATTCTAAGACGGAAGAAACCACATACTTTCTGGATAGATTGCCACCAAAAGAGGGTAGGTAACGCAAAAATCAATAGGTGGGACTGACACTGACAGCTCAGTAAAATTAGACAGCTTTCAGCCGTCTGTTTCGAGGATTTTTTTATGAGTGGAGCCAACAGAGTTCAGTGGAACAACCTACATAACAGACACCAAAGCTTTTGGTCTAGGTTAAAATTAACCCAGGGAACTGGAGTTCACGGGCGGGAGCTCAGCCTGCCCCAGGCCCAGCCCAGGGCCAGGACCTTAAGTTACTGTGTAATTGACCATACTCACTAACCCAGGGGGCTCCCGGCCATGTAGCGGTCGAGAGCCCAGGATCGCACGTGCAATTTGGCATACTCACCTGCACCTGACAAGCGTGAAGTATGGTCAAAGTAATTCTCCACATAAATAGTTAAAACCATGAAAACAGAAATCAAGCACTTACCACGATTATATGGATGATGCCTAACGAGTGGCAGTTTTTCTGACATCTGAAAGATTGATTTTGTTGCTGTCTTTTCTCTACTTGTTGAAATGGGAACCAGCGTGGAAAACTCACCATGTAGTTGTACATGGTGGTTCTCATTTCAGCGAGTATAGTAAACTAGTTTGATCTGGATATACTTGCTAAAATGGGAACTAAACATGCTGGTTCCCATTATGAAGAGTAGATAAAGACAGATTCTAATGAGATTTATTCCGTCAGTGATGGTTCTGATGAAATAAAGTTCTCAAGAAAACTGTCTTTATCTACTCGTGAAAATGGGAACCAGCACAATTCAGAAGAATTTTCCATAGCTGGTTCCCATTTTGAAGAGTAGATAAAGGCACTCATTCAATGAACAAGGTTATGATATAACCCATTGGGCTCGTAGTGGTCAGTAGAGGCGCTGGTCAGAAAATTGAGATTGTCCAATTTTTGTTACAGATACTGTCTCAGCCTCAGGCTCAGTTTTCAAAGATTTATCCACAGAAGAAATCTAGGAAAGTTCATTCTCCTGCCAAGTGCTGACACCAATTTAGCACTCTCAAAAGACTCAATCCCTATAATTGCTGTCCAGAGGGACTATGTCCTGCAGGGGTAAGTGAAAAAAACAATCTCAATAATCGACAGGATTTGTTTTGGTTTATGAAGATATCCTTGTTTTCTGGGACAAACAAATCAGGATCAGCCAGGTTCGTCTTAACTCGCTCAATCGCCGTCAGCGCAGCTACAGCTGAGCGTACGAACGTGCCAGCCAATTCGCTGGCGCATCTGTATGCTCAGCTGCAGCTGTAGCTGAGCGTTCAGACATGCATACTTTTTTTCTTCCCCTTTATCAATTCGATGCCAAAACATTGTAATGGCAAATATGTGTGCGAGGTAGCCATGGTCATTTTGCGAATACGATGTTTTCAAATTGGCATAGAATGTAGTCATTTATCTTAGTTTAACTGCCTCAATAATCAACCCTTTGATCACAATCAATGGAAAGACAAGATAAAGACTAGATACATTGTAGATGACTGCAATCTTCTATTTTAATTTTTTGTTTGAAAGAGGAGGGTTTTTTTCTAATTCAAAACTGACAAATCAGAAGGATTTGGCATTCATGCATATGGCTGTTTTCAATCTCGATCTCTTCCAGTATGTACCAGCTAAAGGAGACAAGGTTCTAGGAATAGTGACCCAGAGGGCAGGCGATATCTTCAGAGTGGACATTGGGGGCCAATCCAATGCTACTCTATCATATCTTGCATTTGAAGGAGCAACAAAGAGAAATAGACCAAACGTTCAGGCAAGTATGATTTACCATCATGTTGTTACCTAGCTTGGCAGCAGAAGGGTGTTAGGATCTACGTACAGTACATCAATCCCCATTCCTATTTGTCAGGCAGAAGGACTATTACTCTAGCGGATGCTTACGCTAACGCCTTTATGACAACCGCACAGAATTTGAAAATTGCAGGACTTGTACAACTTACCGCCCTTCTGCTAGACGGGACAATTTGTGACAGCCTTTAGGCAACAATTGAATGTTTCAGCAAAGGCAAAGATTTTGTTTCAATGTGAAATGTTATTCTTTTTAATCAAAAATAAAGAAAGAGAGAGAGAGAAAGTCCAGTGATTACTTAAACATGAGATGTTCACTTTGTGCACTATCTGTGAACAAGCAGTTAGAAAAAAATAGGGAATAATTTTGCTTTACAAATTTGAATTAGCATTTTTGGTCATAAGAGAAAAGCTCTCAACTAAGTAATGTACTGTACAGTCCTATGCAAAATTATGCTATACAAAAGACTTCATGCATAGCTGTCTTTCAAAAATGTGGATCAAATTGCAATGCAATTCCAGGAAAATTATTCCCTGATGTTCGTATCTCCTTTATTTGAATTTACAACTGCAAAGTTTGACAGTGTGAAGAAGAATGGCTCTTTTAGATAAGCTAATTTTTGAATGTTTACTTTTTAAGGACCAAATTACTATTTGGGCTTTACAGAGAACCTTCCCTAGCAATTATTGTATGTATTGGCCCTTTTGGGATGACTTGTCCCATTGTTAGTGATTTTGGTCAATGTGCAGGAAAGATTGACAACATGATGAAACTCTTGTATCATCTTTATATGTCGTCTTTCCTTTGACATAACATCAATGTTGCAGGTCGGAGATGTTCTGTATGCCAAACTCCTGGTTGCAAATCGGGACATGGAACCAGAACTGGTATGCATCGACAGTACCGGTAGATCACAGGGATTAGGTGTGGTAGGAGCCGACGGCTTCATGTTCCAATGCAGCCTGGGACTTGTCAGAAGGTACGTACATATATGTTTATGGGGCTAGTTTCTTCATAAAGAACTTACAGGTACCCGCATGTACCATGGAAACTGAGTTTAATTGGCTATGCAGCCCTGTTACCATGATCAGGCCTTTGGTGTAAGGTTATCTATTGGAAGCCAAGTTATGGCAGAGATGTAAAGTTTGGTTAATTAGTTGGCAGGAGGAAGCACCCTCCCCCCAAAAAAATAAAATAAGAGTGTGTGTGTATTTGAGTTTTGTCAGACGTGTATCAATCAGATATGATTATTTACGTCTGGGACCGACCTTTAACGTCACCATCCGAAAGACGTGACCAGGGCTCGAACCTCGGACCTCTGCATCAATTTGTAACTTCCCCACATAGCTTGGATTACAGG
Source organism: Lytechinus variegatus (assembly GCF_018143015.1). Lineage (NCBI taxonomy): Eukaryota > Metazoa > Echinodermata > Echinoidea > Temnopleuroida > Toxopneustidae > Lytechinus > Lytechinus variegatus. Next base: position 8,768,832 of record NC_054750.1, read on the forward strand.
CGCACGCCACAATGCCCAGTTGATAAAATAAGAAATAAGCATGTACCGGTATATACAGAATTGCTTCAAGATCCACATTATGAAAACCCATCAGAGTCCCCTCTAAAAAATGGTTATCTTGCAAACGAGACTCTTTCATGAATTGGCTGATGTGCAAAATAAAATCTATGGCCTGTGTCAATAACAAATTTGCAATAATAATTAAACCGCAATCCTTCAGTCTGATTGGCTGATGATAAATGTGTCATAGAAATTGTCATAAAAATTGTCTTTGAAATGGAACCCTTTTTTTTTTTAAACAACGCAATAACAGCACTTGGTCTGTTGTCTCGTGCCATGATTGTTCCTGGGGGTCCTGTAACATAAAGCTTAGAAATTGATTGTATAATGATTGATCATACACAAAAGTTAATGCAATGGATCATAGAAATCAGCCCTGAAATTGATTGTATAATGATTGATCATACACAAAAGTTAATGCAATGGATCATAGAAATCAGCCCTGAAATTGATTGTATAATGATTGATCATACACAAAAGTTAGTGCAATGGATCATAGAAATCAGCCCTGTGATCAATTGCTAAGCTTTATGTTACCTGGCCCATGAAAGTCATCTCCAGTAGGGGAGACTCCCATCAAACATAGAAGGGTTGCAGCTCTTATATGGTGAACCTCTAATTGCAAATTGTGCTTCCTGTATGATTTTACATAATTTATATTGGATAAAAATAATGAATTTCAAGATTATTTTCCGTGCTAGCTGATACTTTCTGTTTTCAGAAATGCATGTGCCAACTTTAATTTTGCTCATGCAGAGGACTGTCAAGATCAAAAGGATGACCATCATGTTCGCTCTCCCCCCCCTCCATTATCAGCACAATAGACAGCCAAGTATATTTTGGTTGATTTTATTTTGTTATTCTTCCTGTTGATAACTTTTGAGCCATTTCTCATTTCATATAGCCCGCAATGCAGGCGAAGGCTGCAGCTATTGTCTTTGCCTTCATAGGAGTCTGTTGCTGTTTAATACATGTATGAAACATCAATAATGGTCTGATATACAGAAGACTGCAAAATGTGGGTGCGAAGTAGCCTCCGCCTATACACTGGTCTTGCATTACTTGTCTTCTTGTTTCTTTTGAAAAGGATACGGTGCAGGTTTTTCCTTACATAAAACTGCCTCTGGATATTTGCCAGTAATAGAAAACAACAAGTAATGCAAGACAGGAGTGTATCGGCAGAAGCAGACACGTTTCGTTGTCTTCTGCATCATACTACCTGCATTGCTGATGTAACAGCATCAGACTCGTATAAAGGCAGAGACAAAAGCTGAAGTATTCCCCTATATTTTAGGCTATATTTCATATTGATAAGAATGTTGATTCAAGAAATTTAAATGAATTCTTTGTTTCTTCCCCTACCAGGCTCTTGTCTAAAGACTGTCCAATTATGAAATTACTCAATGAGAACATTCCATATGAGATTGCCTTGGGTATGAACGGTAGGATATGGGTCCGAGCCAAATCAATAAGGACAACGATAGCTGTGGTCAATGCCCTCGCAAACTGTGAGTTTATGACAGACGAGGAAATACAGATAATGATGCGTAGACTTGTGAATGGACTTGCTGGATTTTAAATCGAAGAATACGATGGCCATGGAGAATGCCCGAGTCGCAAACTTTGAGTTTTTGACAGACGAGGAAATAAAGACAATGTTGCGTAGACTTGTGAATGGGCTTGCTGGATTTTAAGTTCATTTCAGTTTTGTAAGGATGGTTAAATTCCAGTTAGATGTAACAATTGTTTTGAGGATAGCTCAGCGAGTTCCTAAATAAGAGTGTGAACTGTACTTAAAAGGGAAAATCTACATGTATGAAATGTCTCTGAGTATTGATATGGAATATCACTTATGACTACATTAAGGACCTACATGTACCCAATACATGTACCAAGTATAATTCCTTGCATTGAGTTGCTTGTTTGCAAGAAATCCCATGATGAGCAGGACTGAATACTTCTTAGTTGTGATTTGAAAAATTATGTTGAGAACTGTATGAACAGACTTTAAATATGAAAGGACTGTTTTTGTCTCACCTGCATAGCAGAGTGAGACTACATTGTACAGTGCGTCCCAGAATAAACGAAACCGAGATTTAGATAATTTATCATAACTTAATCATAAATGGAATAGACAAATGACCTACCAATTTAAAGCTTAGAATCTCCTCTTTCATCTGATATTACTTAGGTTATTTCTTATTCACGCATGAGTGAGCAAAAACAATTTGAAGAAAGGATACCAAAAACTCATTTGGCCGGGGGTATCTGGGTTTCAAAAGGAAAACCACATTTCTCAAAAGTTCAATATCAGCTCTTTAATTTGGTACCAAAATTACAGAAAATGGTCAAGAAATAAAAAAGTTCTGGTCATTTGAAATAAGGCTTGTATTTCCATAATTTCATGAGATAAACGTGTTTTCACCGGTTTCCCACAGAAGCTTTCGCATGGTGAACAAAAGATTTAATGCATGGCTGATTGTCAACAAAACAGAGTGTCGAGAGAGTTTGAAAGCCAGCCTGGAGAACCTCTTCATTTTATGAAATTATTGAAATTCAGAACTTTGTTATTTCGTGACCATTTTCTGTAATTTAGGTATCAAATTAAAGAGGAGATATTGAACTTTTCAAAAATGTGGTTTTCTTTTTGAAACCCAGATACCCCCTGCCAAATGAGTTTTTGATATCCTTTCTTCAAATTGCATTTGCTCACTCATGCGTGAATGAGAAATAATCTAAGTAATATCAGATGAAAGAGGAGATTCTAAGCTTTAAATTGGTAGGTCATTTGTCTATTTTATTTATGATTAAGTAATGATAAATGATCGCTAAATCTCGGTTTCATTTTTTCTGGGACGCACTGTATAGGCGCCGCTTTTCCGATGGCGGTGTCAACATCAAATCGTAACCTGAGGTTAAGTTTTTGAAATGACATCATAACTTAGAAACTATATGGACCTAGTTCATGAAACTTGGCCATAAGGTTAATCAAGTATTACTGAACATCCTATTAGAGTTTCATGTCACATGACCAAGGTCATTTGGGGTCAATGAACTAAGACCATGTTGGGGGAATCATCAAAATGTTAACCTGAGGTTAAGTTTTTGAAATGTCATCATAACTTAGGAAATATATGGATCTAGGTCATTAAACTTGGACATAAGGTTAATCAAGTATCACCAAACATCCTGCATGAGTTTCACGTCACATGACCAAGGTCAAAGGTCATTGGTCATTTGGGGTCAATGAACTTTGGCCGATTTGGGGGTATCTGTTGAATTACAATCAAAACTTTAAAAGTTTTTGGATCTGATTCATGAAACTTGGACATAATAGTAATCAAGTATCACTGAACATCCTGTGCAAGTTTCAGGTCACATGATCAAGGTCAAAGGTCATTTAGGGTCAAACTTTGGCCGAATTGGGGGTATTTGTTGAATTACCATCATAACTTTGAAAGTATGTTGGTCTAGTTCATAAAACTTGGACATAAGAGTAATCAAGTATCACTGAACATCCTGTGCAAGTTTCAGGTCACATGATCAAGGTCAAAGGTCATGTGAGGTCACTGAATTTTGGCCACATTGGGAGTATTTGTTGAATTACCATCCTATCTCTGTAAGTGTATTGGTCTAGTTCATAAAACGTGGAAATGAGAGTAACCAAGTATCACTGAACATCTTGTGCGAGTTATAGTAGTTTTCAAAGTCAGCACTGCTGCTATGTTGAATCGCGTGATGCAGGTGAGACGGCCAGAGGCATTCCACTTGTTTTATTTTATGTATACTTGACCATTTCTGAAGAAAAATTCAAGAAACATCTTTTGAAATACATTAGCCTTTTGTGTGTTTGATCTGCAGAAAACAACAGATCCTTGTGTCAATTTGTGTATGTTGATATCAGACTCTTGCCTACTTGTACTGGGATTGGTTGGCCTATGTGCAAAGCATATACAGGGTAATACATAGGCCTATTTGGGAATCACAGTTCAGTACTCTATGGGTTAAGAATCTGTAAAGCTACGGTCACAAAAGTTTGTACGAACAATTCTATCATACAAATCTGACCACTCATACAAATTCTAGGTGTTTATAGAGATTTGTAGATAGGGCATAGATTCTTTTATAGAACAGCTCAAGATCTTCTTTAGAAACAAAATGATTATCGGTTAGACAATGGCACTAGGATTTGTACAATTTTCGTAAGAAAACCTTGCAGTATTTTGTCTGACATACATGTATGGCCATCTTACAATTTCTGTTGACATAAGATGGTTGCATGTGTAACTTGCGGCACTCATAAGAGTAAATCATTTTTTTTACTTGTCAAGTGATCAAATCAACCCATCTTTTTTGTGATCATGTGTACTTTCAAGTTGCTAAGATTTTGTTTAATTTGTATTGAATACATAACTGTGTAAATAAAACAGACCATTATTTTAACTGAATTGCCAATTGAAATTTCTCCATGTTCTTGCTTGTACCACTAAACACTTGCTATGATTGGACGTCTATGGATTACCTAACGCTGCAGTGCTTTGAAATGTCGGGTGAGGTCAACTTCTAAAGGCTGCAAAATCACACAAGTTTGGAAGTCACTTGTTTCTTTCTGTGTTGATATCTTTTCTCTCATCTCTCCAACTACTCAACTGAAGCCTCTCAAATTTTCTGGTTTACAGTCCTTAAAGGACAAGTCCACCCCAACAAAAAGTTTTTTTTAATAAAAGCAGACAATTCCAACAAGCATATCACTGAAAATTTCATCAAAATTGTACGTAAAATAAGAAAGTTACGAAATTTTAAAGTTTCCCTTAAATTCACAAAACATGTGCACATCCTGACCGGTATGCAAATGAGCAGACTAATGATGTCACTCACTACTTTTTGTATTTTATTAGATGAAATATGAAAAACTCTAATGTCATGTGAAACAAAATTGTATTCCTCTCTAAACATATTTTCATAGTTAAGTCAAGTCGGTCTTTATTGCCAAATCTGTAAAAATTGAAATATTGTATGATTCAAACAAAACTTTAAAATGTCATAACTTTCTTGTTTTTCATCTATTTTGATGAAATTTTCAGTGTCATGCTTGTTTGATTTTTCTGTATCGATTCAAATCTATTTTTTTCTAGGGTGGACTTGACCTTTAACAACACTCATTTTCAGAAAAGAATACAATAGAGCAGTTTGTAGTTACTTCATGGAAATTTTGGTCAAATGACCTTTCATTTCTTTCATTATGATAGGCAGATTTCAAAGCAAGATATTACGTAAGCTTGCCTTACATAGCAGAATGAAGAAATTGAATAGACCAGGTGACTAGAAAAGCACACCAATGAACACTTTATGACAGGATTTGTTGCATTCCAATTTCAATGCACATCGTAGCATGTTGTACAATGTACTTTGCAAACTGTGAAATACATGTACCAATCCTTCGTGGACGCATTGTTGTTTTTTGTGGATGTAAATGAAAACCACAATTCAAAAGAATATATGAATAATCAAGACATCAAAGTTGGTGCTTATCTCATTAGATTTTAAACCACCATGTCACTTAAAGAACAAGTCCACCCCAACAAAAACTCGATTTGAATAAAAAGAGAAAAATTCAGCAAGCATAACACTGAAAATTTCATCAAAATCGGATGTAAAACTAAGAAAGTTATGACATTTCAAAGTTTCGCTTCATTTCACAAAAACAGTTATATGAACGAGCCAGCTACATCCAAATGAGAGTCGATGATGTCATTCACTCACTATTTCTTTTGTTTTTTACTGTTTGAAATATGAAATATTTTGATTTTCTCATCATTGTCATGTGAAATGAAGTTTCATTCCTCCCTGAACACGTGGAATTCCATTATTTTAACATTTTGTGCTTCAGGCAAGGAGGTCCCAATCGTCAAATTCGTAAAAATTGAAAATATTGTATAATTCAAACAATAAAAAACAAAAGAAATTGTGAGTGACATCATCAACTCTCTCATTTGGATGTAACTGGCTCGTTCATGTAACTATTTTGTTAAAAATAAGCGAAACTTTGAAATGTCATAACTTTCTTATTTTACATCCGATTTTGATGAAATCTTCAGCATTGTGCTTGTCTGATTTTTCTCTATTGATTCAAATCAACATTTTTCTGAGGTGGACTTGACCTTTAAGTACAAAAGACCTTCCTCTGATCATGCAAAGAATCTTTTGACCATGCGTAGAAAGGAACTACGAACTGGTTTATTACCTCCCAACCTCCATTTTCTCGCCTCTCCATTCCATCCATTCCTCTATCTACTTTCCAGTCATTCAAGGTCTCACCAAGCATGGCGTACCGTAAACCAGTCCTGTAATGTTTCATAGTGTTTTGTTTTTATGCATTCCAAAATGAACTTTAGAATGAATCCAAGCAAACAAAAAAAAAAGAAGAAAAAATGAACATGTTCCTTGTTGACTCTTCTTGTTCATGACCATTTGCTTTCTTTTGCAGCTTGCCATTTTAGACCTCATCCAACACTTTTGAATACTGTCTCTTTTTCTATGATGGCACAACCACAAGTAGGGTATCATTGACAAAGAATGAAATAATCTTGATTTGATATCAAGCATGGATTATTTAATGATTGTGATTCTTTGCATGGGCAGCCCCCCCCCCCCCCCTTTGGCTCAGCTCTTGCACTTTCAAAACCATTCAGCATTCCCTGCTTAACACGATGAGGGAAAAGGGATGAAGGACTTGGATAAAGATGTATCAGCACAAGCTTTCAATAAATGAAATTGGTGGCTGAGCTTGCTTTAGTATTGAGCATGCATAGATTGACTGTTATCTGCATCTTATGTTGTTTGGGCATTTTATTGTGTCCTTGAAAGCACCTGATTTAATTCAGGTAAAATAGGCTGGCTGTGCAAGTATATCCATCTATCCCAAGAGATGGAAGTAATTAAAGTTAACCAACTGAATACAAAAAATTATTAGTACACACTCCATACTGTCAATAGAATTTTATTAAATCCATATAATACATGTACTTGCATTGTAAATCATTCAATCACTTCTTCCATTAAAAAATATTGAAGATTCAATTCATCATATCACGGTTATTGGCACAAAACTGTTAACCTGTTCAGGAAATTACCATCTCATAAAGACCCAACAAAACTAGCTGCTAATTATTGTTACTATCATGGAGTCCTCCACTCCACTGATTGGCTACTGAACCCTATTACCATCATGATAGTTGGTTGCCATAATGGTGAAGTTTAATACCATAGTAGTGTCTACATTTCAACTTGTGCTTAGTAGGCTAGATTACTCAAATTATCTATTGTTCAACATCAATAAAACAGACTGTGAAAGGTTACAGCGCATTCAAAATCGCGCCGCTAGGATTATCTTGAAAGCTCAGAAGTATGAGTGGGCCACTCCTTTGTTAAAGCATTTGCACTGGTTAACAGTTGACAAAAAAAATTCCTTACAAAGTTGCACTGTTTGTTTATTAGTGTATGCATAAAATGGCACCCAAATACCTCGATAGTTTACTTAGATCCCACACTGGCCACATTATAGACTTCGTTCTAGTGGAGACACTACAATTTTACACATTCCTAGAGTTGTTTCAAAAGGGGGGAAGCTAGTTTTGATTTTTGCGGTCCCAAATTATGGAATAGTTTACCAATTCACCTTCGATCATGTACTTCAGTTGAATCTTTTAAAAGAAATTTGAAAACACATTTATTTTTGTTGTAGTGTAACTGTAATATTGGAGAGCAATTTGTACAAAGCGCATAGAGCAATTTCAATTGATTATGCGCTATATAAGTACCAATTTATTATCATATCATTATCAACTCCTGGTTAAAGCTTTGACTTGTTTCACATGGGTTTGTATTCTGATAGCCATGGTTTAGTTTGCATACATTCGTAATTCCGAAGCTTCCTCAATCCGAAGGTTCGGTTATTCCGAAGAATTGTATTTCCCCAGGTTCATAATTCCGAAGGTTTGTTAGTCCGAAAACGTAATGATTAACAAACCTTATTTCGTTTTCGGACTAACGAACCTTCGGAACAACAAACCTTATTTCGTGTTCGGACTAATGAACCTTCGGAACAACAAACCTTATTTCGTGTTCGGATTAATGAACCTTCGGAACAACAAACCTTATTTCTTTTTCGGACTAACAAACCTTCGGAGCATCGAACCTTTTGTTTTCGGATTATCGAACCTTCGGAATAACGCCACAAGTGTTCGGATTAACAAAGCCTTTTACGTTTTCGGATTAACGAACATCGAGGTATAGGCAATTTACGTGTTTCGGAGTTACGAACCTTTTGAATTACGAAGTGTAACCGTTTAGTTAACCCTATATGAACTTTAACCACACTCATATGAAATGCCATTTGTCATCTCATTCATCATTTCATCCTGCCATGTTCAATTGTGAAAAAATGACTTTCGTTATGAAGTTGGAAGAAAATGATATCCCAACTAATTACATGGCACATATTTGTTACAAATATAATGAAATATTTACACCAGCCTTCCAGAGTAGTGTGGATTAAAACACTTGAGAACACCACCCATGAACGTTTTACATAAAACTATGATTAAGGAAATATTTCATTCAATTCCTTCTTTTGACATACTATCCGAGAACTCATTATTTTCCATGTTTGATAACTGCAGTAGTCTTCACACTGAAATCATTGCAGGGGATAGATAGGAAAAACATGAAGATGTGAATTTTAGACTTGGGCCTAGATCTTATTTCATACATAAATGTATTCTTCTACAAGGATGCTTGTACATTTAAAAGAATAAGATGGCACTCCAGGACAACCTCAAACTACAATGAATGTACAAACTCAACATTCAACAGATACTAAAAATCTAGGCTTTCGGCAACAGGAAAAAGTTTGGAGAATTCTCTGCATCAAAGACTTCGCCTCCCTTGATACCAATCTACCTTATTTCTTGACGCCACCGCAAACCTTGCATCCCAACTGGTCTGCGACTGGGTGACTGGAAATGTGACGTCACAGCTCTTGTCAGCTTGAGAGTCGCAGACCGGTCAGAGACAAATTGCAAGGAAATCATGAGGATTTGACATGTCAAATCCTTACGATTGATCGCAAGCTCAATCCAACTTCCAGCCAATCAGACAGCAGCACTGATGTGATGTCACACCTGAAAGCTGCAAGCAGTGGGTCATCTACATCCAGGGTGACAATCGACAAAAAAGATCAACAAAGAAGGCTACACAATTTAGACTTGTGAAAAATATTTTCTTGGCACTAGTATTTAGCCGAAGGACATTGTTAACTGAGATGTAGGTAGATCCCACAACCCTCAGGTTTCAAATGAAGGCGAAGAGAATGGACCACTCCTGTTTTACAAGAAATCCTTGTCCACATTGTACTTGGCACTTCACAATTTTAGAAGCTAAGAAGTGTCTCTGGTGTCCAGCAAAGGACACTGATCATGGAAGTCATCTTAAGTGACCCTGGGGTCTAAGTGATCCTGGGGTCAAGGTGAATGTGACCCGTCATCTACTTCCTGTTTGCTTGAACTTGTATCTCCTGTGGGCCAGAGCTTGGAGAATGTTGGCGATATTGCGGCAATCATCTGAGAAATTAAGTGAAAGAGATATAGACAAAATAACTCAAGCACATGCATGTAAATAAGATCAACTAGACTCTTTCATATAAAATTATAGTTGATCACATACAATAAACTCTGAAGTTACTTTCTACAATTTTGAATAATTGCCTATGCCAAGGTGATTTGTGAGATCAAATTATGCATGCCATCAATTATTCGTCTTCTGTAGGCCGAATTTCGCCAATTCAAACAGATTTCTGAGACTCCCAAGATATTTGACTTGGAAAAATTTAACTGTACTTGCAATGGTAAATCAAATTTGCAGTTGCATTCCTACATCCTATATGGTTCAATATAGCCTTTTATGTATTTAGAATTCCAAATGTGAAGACTCTGATAGTATAATAAAAAAGCTACATTTGTGAAAAAAATGATACAAAATTGGCAGTTGAAAGCAAGTGGATTTGGCTATGTTAACTCATGGTACGGCTATATTATTATTTGCCAGTTGAAAAATCAATACCAGGATGGAGGATGAGTATAGGTGTTTATAAGATAATAATGCTTAATGCAGAAGATTAAAGATTAGAGCCTGCTTGAATAGATGGTACATTACCATTCATTATACTATCTCACGGAAGTCTGATCAATGACAATAGGGGGCCGTTTCATAAAGCTGTCCGTAAGTTACTAACAACTGGTGAACCTTTCATACGCGCTAAACCATCGCCAATGAATATACCGTTTGCCACTAGAAAGGATCACCAGTCGTTCTTAAAGTTGCTCTTAACTTACAAACAGCTTTATTAAACACCCACCTTTCTTTGCATGGCCCAAAACTCCCTTCATTCACAAGCAAATGAATAATATTAATAACAATTTTATATACTGCAAATTCGAAAATTGCCTCTAAGCAGTTAAGAGAAAGGAGATATGAAGTATAAAGGAAATAGAAAGAGAAATACTTTGCACAACAAAATGTACCAAAACTAATATTACAATTTACAACTTTTTCTCACCAGATCATGAATAAAGCCGACCTACAGCGATTCGAAAACAGCTTTTAACCAGCTACACATGGATGGGTTAAATAAAATTAAGTAAAACAGCTGTTCTTGACTTGCCATACAGCGGCCATAGAGGAAATGTGATGGAGGTATTATTTTACCACCTGTTCGCTGAACAGCTTTATCAAATTTAAAATCTTGTAAATAATTCCAATAATACAAATATTGTTTGTTTCTTCCACATCCCTATCTTCTGTCAAATCTCTTTCTAAACCCCTTCATGTTTCTCTTTTCCTTTTATAACTCTGCCCATTTTTCTTTCTTCCTTCATCATTCCCTTCTTATCATCTTGTCTTCGTAAGAACCCTTGAGTTATTTTAGTTGCTTCGCTTCAATATACCGATGGTACCGAGCCTGACTTGTTTGCTTGACAGCCAATCACGGCTCGCCATTTAGCGTCCATTGTCTAGTTTCAGTTCTATTATACATTGTTTTGCTCTAGCATTCCAGTCATTCATGCGATTTTAATCCGATGAGTGCATGTCGAAAAGCTTCACTATGTCCGTTCTTAATGCTATTTTACTATCTTGTCTTTTTTTCCCTCCCCTTTTCACTGTAATTCCCTTTCTTGCAATGATTGCCTTCCAACAACAATTTTTCTAAATTTGTCCTGTTTTTAATTTTGCATTTTTAATCTTTTGATTTGCCAATTTCCATTTTTAACTGCTCCAACTTTTTCTTTCTTTCATCCTCCCCTCCTCATTGTCTTCTCTTATTTCTTCATCACATCCCCCATACCATAATAGCTCTCTCTATTGTTAATCAGCTTACCTATGCCACTATGATGCCTGCCGACATGTGGAATGTTTAGTTTCTCTAACATCTGCATCATTCCTTTGGGGTAGTGACTAGTAACTGTAGCATAAGCCTGATTAAATACAAACAAAAAATATATTGATATTCAATTGTCACTTTGCACTTCAAAAGGCACAAAAAACCTGTGCTGCTAACATAGAGCTATAACTGTTGAAAAGTCACAATGAAACAGTGCTCTGCAATATCAAAGATAATAACAACTGTAACAAGTGATATCAACTGCAGGGTCTCATTGCACTAAAGTTATTACAACACATACAAAGATTCTTGTTATTTGATTGGTTGAAAGCCATTCAATATTTGATCCATTTTGTGCTACATGCAAATTTCAATTTCCATTGCACGGCGACCGTGCATTTTTAATTTTTCCATTGCAAGGTTGAGCTTTCTCCTCCAGCAAGTACCACTAAAAGCATCTGTGTATGTGTGTGTTTGCATGCATCAAGGTAAGCGCATCAACAAAAAGGCTGACGGTGCGTACTCAGATTCATGAACCAAATTGCGGCACAAAAGAACAAAAATAATTAACTGCTTTCATACACAGAGAAAATAATAAAATTTCTGAGAAACTGAATTGTCAGACAAAGGCAAAATATGTCTTAATTCCATATGCTTTTTTCTTCTTCTTCTCTATTGTCAAATAACAAAATCTAGAACATTTGTTGCCTAAATCAAATGATGCATGTCTTCGTTTGTCCATTATACGACCTATCCACTCTCGTTGAGGCTATGTTCAATCCATTGCACTCAGAGCCTCAACTCGTGTGAGGATAGATTGCCTAATGAACTCTTGTGCATGCATCATTTGTATACTATTATGGTAACTTTGCCATCCATTCCAATGGTATCTTTCCATTGTATGGCAAAGTTACCATAATAGTAACTTGCCAAGAAAGATAGCCAAGCGCGATTGGTCCATAACGCGTCACGTGATATGATCAAAATCAATGTATTTTCCCAGCCGGTCCACCTTCGATGAATATATTGACCAACCGGTCCATGAATATATTTTTATACGTGTATGGCGCCCTCTTGTGGATTAGATGTTACCATGCATTATCGGCCTGCCTTGGGTCCTGGACCTGGACTGGGCTCGAACTTAGATTTAGATCTAGGGCTAGGCCTAAACAAAGTTGATTTGAATAGAAAAGGGTCATTCACTGCGTTAGACTATAGATCAAGATCTAACGTTAGATCTATACCAGTTCAATCAATCACTGTGAATATCATAAACATGCTGCACGCATCGTTAGGCCTAACTTTATCTTCATCATTAGAGGCTATCTAATATAACAGATATTGACTGATGGGATGTGTAAAAAAAAATTCTTTGGACCACCTAAATGATTAATATTTTCCCTCGTGATCATATTTTCCCTCAGCGCTGCGCGCTTCGGGAAAATACAAATCCGGCGGTCCAAAGAATGTTTATATTACACACCCCATAAGTCAATATCTGTATAATAGTAACTTTTATGCAACGGGGCCAATCTGTGGCAACAACATGCTACCAAATCAAAATTGATTCAAATATTGAAATTTCTTGTGCCAAAAGTTCTAATAAAAACTGTGCCAAATCAATATTAAGTTACGCATAAGTTTTGACTACATTACGATCAGTTGAAATAATGTCTACATGTATATTGCATTGTAACATGGCCATATGGATCTTAATCAAATGATCAGCTGTAATCTATCATCATGTGAACAGGTGGGTGTTTCATAAAGCTGTTGGTAAGATACGAGCAACTTTGAGAACTGGTTCACCTTTCTCACATGCTTAATTATCACCAATGAACATTTAATTGTGAATAATTTACCACAAGAAAGGATTACCAGTCATTCTTTAAGCTGCTCCTAACTTATGAACAGCTTTATGAAACAGCCCACAAGCTTTCTTTTCAGCTTACAGAAAAATTGCCAATGACTGATACTATTGACCTGTCTTGGCTTTGGGAAAAGTTTTGTTTATCAAATAACAAGAATCCACTTCTCAACAGGTGGGCCGCAAAGCTCTCTTAGGTGAGCCGTGAGATGCTCCAGATGGAGCAAAAATAGGGAAAAACTATAGTATATTTCACAGATGTGTATGAACATATTATGTAAAACTTAGGTATCATGCATGTTGCAAAGAATGCACATGCACACTACGATGGTTTCAATCTCACTTTGATTTGAACCTTATATGCAGGCATATTATGTACATGTATGTAGTTAGTTGTCGCCCATTTACCAGACATTTGCGAATGCAGATTAGTTCTCAAACTGTTTGTTTCCAATAAGTTTCAGAGCTTTGTGTTCAAATTTCATGAAACGTTTTATCATCAAAATGGATGTTTTACTAAAATTTTTGTAGGTGGGCCTAAAAAAAATACCGAATCAAGTAAAAAAAAGGTTGAGAAGCGCTGTTATAAAACATATGCACATCATTTTGCCTCGGCATTTAAAAAATTACACACATGTTTTGAAGTCTAAACTGTTACAAATGTATCTTGTGCGTATAATTCTAACTAATGACCTTAATGAGGTGTATTATTAGTAGAAATCCCACTTCAATTATTGAATGCTTACCTTCTTAATGTTAAGCCATCTTCTGAAGTATGAGTGATATGGAAGCTCAAAATGGGCACATTGGCTTGGCAACCTGTAAGTTCACAATAAAAAAACAGCTTAAAGACTCCCACTTACAATTTTTTACACTCCTGGTAATATCAGATGGTTGAATTGTCATATTAATAATAATAATATGCAACATTTATATAGTGCTTAATACAAATGTTTCTAAGCACTGCATACTATTACCGCGGCTTTAGCATGGCTACCCTGATTGGGCGCATCGAGCATTCAAGGAATTCCTTCCTCTTGGGTACCTACATGTATTTACTACACCTGGGTGAAGAGTGGCAAATGTTCGTTAACGCCTTGCCAAAGGAAATGAGTGCTGCAGTGGGATTTGAACCCCTTACCTCGTGGTTCAAAGTCTGTACATATCCACTGAGCCACAACAGTAGCCTTTATATTTCATTCATTTTGTTCATTTACTCAAGCTCACGTGTTGTAAAATTATTACAACCCACAGTTAAAAAAAGACGCTGAAAAATCGTCAAATAATTGTTTCCCATTTTTAAAGCATTTATAATGTCTCTTTCTCTAAAATCTGACATTCAATCATATGAGAATAATCAAATACATTTGCATGAATTTCAATATAATTCGATACAATTTTTTTTTAAATCTAAAAAGGCAATTGGCAGCATTTAAGAACTATACATGTAGAAATACATATTCCTGAAAACACAGATAAGTTATTGGATGTATTCAAAATATGTTTCCCTTACATAGTTTTCAGATCCCAGTCTCCGCACGTGACAAATATGAATTTAATGTCTGGGTCTATAAGGCCTTCCTTCTCCATCCATATGTGAAATAACTATTGGAAATGAAAACAAAACCAAAAAATAAATAACTACATGTACAAACACTTTGTGTTAAAATAAGATATAAGCGTAGGCCTATCAAAATAAAGATACAATTAATGTGTGTTACCTCTCACTATTAAGTAAAGTCACTATTTAAGATAATCAATTGTTCTCGGTGGACTCTTTTTTTTTATTGCAGACCATAAAGCAAACTAAAATTTTTTAAATCGATAAACAGATATATACCATGCACATGATGATATAAAGAATTAATTAAATATTTTTGAAAATCCATTAGGTTGTACCAAGCCAATTCTGACATTGTCATATAATTATCATAATAGAAGAGGTGATTTTTAAATTATTTTTATTTTTTGGTATGCAATAATTTTGTAGTCTTGCAACACCAAGCAGTACTACTAACAAATATTTCATCAATCATGCAAAAATATAAACTAACATACCTTCAAAGTATCTGCAAATGTTGGTTGATTTTTTACCATGTCACGGGTGATTCCTGTAAGCTGGGAATAAACAAGCAAAATATATTTTATTCATTTTAAGCCTCTGATAACTTGTGAAATGAAATAAAATTCTATAACCTTTTTCTTGTAATTGACCTACTTCATAACTTTCCATCAATTTAATATTTTCATGTATATTTCAAATTCAAGTCAATGTAATTTTATTCTCTTAATTAATCATTCTGTTTACCAATTTATGGAGTGGGAAGGATATCTATACAATTTGCTTTTTATGGTCCAAAATAAAAGTAAAAAAAACAACAACATATAACTAGTTCTCAGTAAATTCTGAATGGCATCTAACATCTAAAATGCATTATATCCCATAGTTTTCACTGCAAAAGCCGAGAGCATGAGAAAAGTGACTATTGCCATGATATAGTAATTTTCCCTATCCATCAAAATCCCAGTTACGCCAGCACAGGGCTCTGTGTGATGTACTAACCTGTGCGTGGGCGCGGTGCAGCTGGTATGGCATAACTGCCTGTGGCAGTGAGTGTATGCAGCCAGCGCGACAGGCCGAGCCCAGTGCAGCATATCAACGTTGCATGAAAGTCGGACTTACCAGTGTGGTAGTAATAAGGCAATGTGAAATTAGTTCTCATTTATGAATTATCATGCAGAAGATACAATTCTAATCAAAATGGCCATCTCTTTGGATTATCAAGTATCGATCGCTTTATCATAATATGTAGCATCTTCAAACAGGATACTTGTCAAGGAGAAAAACAAGGTGAGTCAAGATCCAGCCATTAATCCTGCGCGCTACATCTTGAGTGAAACTGCAGCGGCACATCACAATCGCAGCAGCACGCTAGCTAGCCGGACATGTACCTCTCAATAACTGGAGACGGGTAGATACCGCACGCAGCCTACACAAGAACTGGCACTGGCTAGCATTAAACTTAGAAACTAGGACCTAGTTCTAGCTTGTGACCGTCTAATGTTAGCTACACCTGATTTGAATTGGTTCAGATTATATCTACATGTAGATGAACTTGATCTAGATCTACATGTACAGTTCTAACATATAGAAGGGATATAAAACAAATACACCATGCCTTTCTTGGATCCAGCTAATGGGAAATGAAGAGAGATAAAATAGTTCCCTTTTTTCCCTTAGGGCCACTTTCAATCAATTTACTTTACCCTCAGCAAGCCTCCGTAGTAAATTGATAGAAAGTTGCCCCCGGGAAGAAGTTCCTATTTTATATCTCTTCATTACCAATAGTTTTTGCTAGATCCTTGAAAGACATGATATATGTGTATACTATATTTTGAAATAAATGTAGCATTTTTATCCAAAATACTTCATACTCACCCTTGTGCAGAATTCCCCAACACCATGAACCTGTGGCTCAACATACTGATGAAATGTGGCTTCTGTCTGGAAAGTTTTACCACTAACTTTAAGAACAGGAAATTCAATCACCTCCTACAAAAGAATAATGCAATAAAATGTTGTGAATTTGCTCAAAATTATTTTAAGAGTGTACTTCCAATGAATTAATGCCATGGAACATGAATTCACCTTAAACTTATTCCCCTCCAGTATACAACTCATTATTTTTTCTGGATATTATTTTCATTGTATTTAGTACTGATAAAGGACATGTACATCAAAATAATAGATTTACTATTTATAAGTTTAAAATGTCTGATTTCAGACTTAAAGAATCAGACCAGACCCAACAGTGAAATTGACAAATCACAATCAAAAGCTGATGAACTAAGTACTGAACAAAGCAAGTTTCATGCATTTTTCAGAAGAAACTACATGTACATGTATGAGTGCTAAGGTCTTTCCAAGCCAGAAACTACTAAGAATGTAAAAATTTGAAAGGGTGTGGCTTTCCATCCAGTTACAGGGGCGATTCAGTATACATTGTAGCAGCAGTGCTGACTTGGTAAACAACTATAGTTTTTTTTTCAAAAACAATATTCATATAAAATAACATTTAAAACACCAAGTTGATTGACCTTGATCATGTGACCTGAGACTAACTGATTGCCCAAAAGGTATGAATTCCTGTTCCTTACTAGGGTTTGAATCCATAATTCATCTATTTGTACACAGGTTTGAGTCAAAATGGGGGTGGAGGAGGGGGGGGGGGGTCACAAGCACCACTGCCTGGATCCATGTACATGTAGTCTGCAGGCCCAGACCCTTGATTTTCATGATTTGCATAGTGCATAATGCAGAGTCTGAAGTAATGAGACTAGATTCACTATGTATGGTGGCTGGCTCTTCCAAATTTTTAACCCAGGCAGCTCCGGCCCGGAGCCCAGGACTCGTTCGTGTAATACTAGTCAAACATATACTCTCCAAAATGCGGTAGAATGTGGTCGCAATAGCACTCCACATAAAAGGGGAAAAAATAAATTATGCACTTATCTCAGAATTCCTGACATTGAGGCACGAACTGGACTCACAAAAAAGGAAAAGTTCTGTCTCATTCGTTCTCCTTCTGTCAATATTGAAAACAAAATGACCGATCGATACCAACACGAACGCGACATAGACGTCTAACTTTTCCTTTTTGAGGGTCCAGTTTGTGCCTCCATGTCAGGAATTCTGTCTCATGATAGACATTCATCCATATAATTGTGGTAAAATCATAATTTATTTTCCCTTTTATTTGGAGTGCTATTGCGACCACATTCCACCCCATTTTGGAGAGTATGTGTTTGACTAGTATTACACGAAGGAGTCCTGGGCTCCGGCCCATGAAGCGGGCCGAAGCTCTCTGGGTTACCAAAATATTTGACACAGAAAGAGACTTTGGCATCTAGTCTTTTCTCGAGACCTGTTATTGGTTAAAGTGACAAATATGAGTCTGTGCTTGTAGACTAGGATCCATGCCAGCATGCATACGTAAATTACTAGAACAATGTACAAATCTAGGTTCCAATTTAAACTGTCCTTTTAAATTGAGATCATGCAGTGAGGATAGCTCATCTCAAGCCCTTCCATGCTTGGTTTAAAATGTTCCAACCAATGTCACAAATTGGCAAAAATGCCATGAATCATGACTTCACAAGTTATTCTAGACCAAGTGAGATGACTATACCTGAGGTTCTATCTTTTGATTCTCCAAGCAGGTTGCTTCAAAATCCAGGACCAGAAAGTAATCAAAGTCTTGGGGTACGATGGGGGAAGTGTTCCCATTTCCTGATGCCATTCTCCGAAAATTCCAAGGCCTCAGCAAGGAAGGGGGTGAGCTTGATAGCAGAGAGGTATTCCAGGATGGATGGAAGCAAGAGAAGACTCTCCTTGTAATATGGCAGTCTCCCAGAAAGAAACACTTGTGGTGGCAAATCCTTGAGAAGTGAAACATTGGATTCTCCTGAAAAAAAAAACATAAGAACCACGAAGGAAATTGAGAGAAATATTTGTGGATCAGATTGAAAAGAGATAAAGAAAAAAAATGATAATTGTGCACATACATGTAATGTCTTGGACACAGTCTGTAATTAATGCTATGGGTCATTTCACCAGGTTGGGACACAGTTACATGTAGTGTTGACATGTCATGTACAAATCATAGAGCTATAACTCTATGTATAAATAAAGCTATGAACTTAACTTACCGGTACTTTATTTCATAATGTGATACTTTTATCAATACAATGAATCATTCTGACAAGTTACAGCCTGGCACATTGAACTCTTAAAAAAATGTAATTTGGCATTGTTGGTGTTATGTCATATTTATTCCCTCCATTTTCTGGTATTTGAACTTATCAATGTTAATTTCCTTAGTGTGTATTTTTATTAAGAATAATACTACTTCCATCGAACACTGGAGGAAAAAAAAATCTTTAAGTGCAAGATCACATGCTACCTCAAAAGTAAGGAAAAAAACAAAATCCTTTAAAAGAAATGATTAAAAAAGGTTGAAAAACTCACTTTTTCTTCTGGGGGACCATTGCATTTTAGACAGACATTGCAAATAGAGGGCACGCAATTTATAATCATATCAAAGATACTACAACACAAGGGAAAGATTAGGCATTCAAACTATTTTAAATGCAGATTGATGCAGGCCATTACATGAATTTGGTGAAGGGTCCGGTTTAATTTTTTAGAGTATTTCATTCACTCTGCTTATTAAGGTAATTCTTTTATTAACAATAACAGCTTCTTCTTTCCTTGCGCTTGATAGCAAATGAAGGTTGTACTGCATTAAAGGCACATAGGCATTTTTTATTTTTCAAAAAAGTGTCGCTGCTAAAAATGATTTCAAAAGTTGAGCCATCATTACTGATGATAATGTACAAGATTT
This sequence comes from Lytechinus variegatus, assembly GCF_018143015.1. Lineage (NCBI taxonomy): Eukaryota > Metazoa > Echinodermata > Echinoidea > Temnopleuroida > Toxopneustidae > Lytechinus > Lytechinus variegatus. Next base: position 8,788,600 of record NC_054750.1, read on the forward strand.
TTCAAAAGAACTTTATTGATTGGTGCCTATATTCATCAAATAATCATAAAGAATTTGGCAATGAGGTCTACAGAAGTTACATACTATACTGACTGGCTGAACTGATGATAAATAACTTCATCTGTCAGACTGAGTGTATTCAGATTCAGATTGTGAATTTAATTAGCACCACCATTGGAAAGTACCCTGGAAAAGAGAATCCTCACCTCTACCAGACTGAGCTTGAGCCCGGGGTAGATCTAAGCAATTTTTTGCCACACGTTCTTATTTAAAAAAAATGAAATAAAAATCTAGAAACATTTTTTGTCGCATTGGGACCTAAATAGCTTGATAAAAACTGCCAGAGTAGCTCTTTTGTTCAAAATCTACAGATATTTAATAATAATTTTTACCTACATGTATGTCTTTATATAATTTGTGAAATCTAAATGGCAATAAACAGTATATTTTAATACTATTTATTGTCAAGTCCCAAGTAAGGTAAGAAACACTAAAAAAAAAAATCTGAAGAGAACAAAATGAAAGTCTCGACAAGCTTTTGTCATTTTTGGTGGAGGTGTATATGGAACTCTTTCTGAAATTTGAAAACATAACTTTGTTATTTTATATCCATTTTTAATGATATTTTCAGTGTTATGGTTGTTGGAATTTTCTCTTTTCATTTAAGTTGGATTTTTCTCTTTTTATTTAAGTCAATTTTTGGGGGGTGAACTTGTCCTTTATATGAATAATTTCTTGGTAGATTTGTTCTTTGTCTTGTCTTTCCATTAATGCCCACAATCATTATATTGATTATTATGGCATATGAACGTCAAGATTGACTTGACCTGAATTTTGCTGGGACCGGCAGGTGCAATACACCGGGTGAACACCCTACTTTTTGATGAATAGTGTATTAGTTTTAAACGTGCATAGGTTGTGACTCTCCTATACACAAGATCAACATTTTTGTTCTTTCTGATGGATGGAGTGTTTTCAAACTGCATTCACACCTGCACTGAATACAGTGGTGTGGCACGCTTACACACAATGCTATAGCTCTCTCTTAGGTGATCCCTCCACTGTTTGGAGAGTCCAAGCATCAAAAAGAACAAATCTAAGCCCAGTAAGTTAGAGATTGAGGATCAAGTTGAAGAGGTAGTCATAATTTTTTTGTAGAAAAAAGAGAGAATTGAGGACCAGTCTGTTATTCACTTCAGATGGGAGACCAGGCCAGTGATTCTGAACATTGTCTTTTCATTGTTTTTTCAGAGATATGACAAAATCGGTATTCTGGTGGATGTCATAACTTTTGTCACAAAAATTTTCATAAATTTTGTCTCTTCTCTTTAGCGCGCACCAAAAATACACGGCTTTAAATGCGCAATCCTTTTATACAAGCAAAAGATATGACAAAAGTTATGACAGGAGGGTAGCAGTCACAAATTTTGTCAAATCCTGTAGTACCAAATATCCTGACACCCTGCTGACTAAATGTCAAGCAAATAATGATATCATTTATATTGGATTGTGTTATTAGTTTCACTATCATCCATGACAAATTTCAACATTATTTTATCATGCTACAAGTAGTTAGGCCCTACATATTAATTCCTACTTTTTTCCGTTTTCCTTCTTTTTCTAGTCATAGATGTAAAAAGTTGAACTTTTTGGTGTGTTTATTTAAAGTTATTTTAAGACAAATGATGATTTTAAGCTGATAATTGCAAATCAGGTTTCTTTCAGGTTGTATTTTAATATCCAAATAATACCTAAAGTCACATCTTTATCTTTTGACCTTGACATTTAATATCTTTTGACCTTGAAATTTAACTAAAAATAGCTGAAAATGCCTTAAAATAGTATTTTCAGCTACTTTTAGATCAATTTCAAGGTTAAAAGATAAAGATGTGAATTTATGAATTATTTGGATATTAAAATACAACCTGAAAAGAACATGATTTGCAATTATCAGCTTAAAATCATCATTTGTGTTGAAATGACACATATTATGAAAGTCTGTGTAAAAACCTTTAACAATGGAATTTTGGTGGATTAAAGATTTTGGGTGAATTTCAGCCATCTTTTCAAGGTCATTGTGTTGTAAAAAAAAATGATTTAATACTAGATCATCCAAGTACTCATTATGGACTACCAATATTGCAAATATCAACATGATCAGGCTTTTAGTCTGTAAGAAAATCAATTCTGAAACGTGTTGTAAAACTCACGGGTGTTGTGAATATGCTAATTTTAAGCATTTTCAGCTATTTTTAGATCAATGTCAAGGTCAAAAGATAAAGATGTGACTTTAGGTATTATTTGGATATTAAAATACAACCTGAAAGGAACATGATTTGCAATTATCAGCTTAAAATCATCATTTGTCTTAAAAGGACACATACGTGAAAGTCGGAGTAAACAACCTTTAACGATAGGATATTGGCAGATTAAAGATTTTGGGTGAATTTCAGCCATCTCTTCAAGGTCATTGTGTTATTTACAAAAAAAAGAATTAATAATAGATCATCCAAGTACTCATTATGGACTATCAATAGTGCAAATATCAACATGATCAGGCTTTAAGTCTGTGAGAAAATCAATTCTGAAATGTGTTGTAAAGCTCACGGGTGTTGTGAATATGCTAATTTAAGGCATTTTCAGCTATTTTTAGATCAATGTCAAGGTCAAAAGGTAGAAATTTTGCTTTGTTTGTTATTTGGATATTGAAATAGAACCTAAAAGGAACAAGATTGGCAATTATCAGCTTAAAATAATCATTTGTGTTGAAATGACACACAAGTGAAAGTGCGTGTAAATACAGTTTAGCGCCCTATAATCACGGAAAATCGACCTGATTTATTGTTTTTAATGATTTTCAGCTGTATTTTTTAAGGTCTTTGCCAAATAGTCAAACTCTTTGTAATGCATATCCTTTTAGTACTAATTACAGACTACCATTACAGACAATACCAGTACTTGTTGGCTTTTCATTTCTAATTTATTGCAATTTGAAATGTGCTGATAAACTGTGTGTATCGTTTTACATTGGTTTGGGGGTGTTTACGACCATATTCAAATGCGTAAACCAGCTATTTAACATTTCGGTCACAAAAAATTTTAAGTATCCCATGAAAATATAGGTAATTGTCTATCAGTATACAGAAATTGGAGTAGCTCCTCGATGGGACGAGGGGTGATCCGTGACCTTGAACTTGGCAACTTTTATAAAAAATCCAACTTTGAGGGCGCCCTTCAAGAAAACGACGTGCACGTTTGAGCCAATTTTTTGTAGGTCTGTTGAGCAAGTGATAGTCTTCAAGTATGCATAATATTGGGCTCTAAGCTAATTGAATTTGGAAGTTATGAGCTTCCAAATGTGCACCCAAAATCACTGACTTGGACGCTTAACACCATTTTCGGCGACCTCGTGCGCAATAACGGCTGGTCAGATCCGTGCCGTAATATACTGTGGATGTTAAGACAAAAAAGTTCTTCCAATTTCCAGAAAATAAGCACTCTACCTTATCAAACTTGGTTGCAGCAGTCAATCAAATATAGTAAATTTTTTTAAAACTAGGTTGTTTGTCCACGCATTGGTTGCTAAGGGAGGCCATACCATTTGACCTTGGGGCAAAATATTTCAGATTTTTCCGTCAGACACTTGGGGGAACATTTGGTGCGAGTTTAAAGAAAATCGAAGGGGGTCGGGTGACAAATTGTCTGAAAATTGGTTGATTTGACGTGGATTGACCCCTATATAAATATTAAATGTATGTATGTATGCACTTGTTCACTGCTACCACCCTGCCTGTGGGGAATCTAGAGGTAGGACTATGGTATGCCAATGTTGTACAGAGCACACACTTTAAAAAATCATTAAAATATCACTTTTTTGACCAAAATTACTTTTCCATACAGTTGCAATTTATTTTTCATTAGTAATTGGGAATAATTTTTTTATTCACCAGCAGCGTTTTCGCCAGAAAAAAAATCACCCATGTCGGGGACTTGTGCTCCCACTCCCGGGGGGTGGGTGCGGAAGCGACGGCCTTTTCATCAGAGACGCTAAGGAAGCCCCATTGTGGCGTATTTTTAAGCCCACACAAATGCACATAAATGCTAGGCCTGGGAGTAAACATCGATTGATCGAATGGTTCGATTGGCATGCCGCCAATCACCAATCGATTAGCAAAATTTACACAAATCGAATGTTCGGCAGATCCCGATTATGACATTGGGAGAACTCGAATACCCAAGTGATAATAACAAAATGACAAGAAAACAATGATGACACTTCATACAGGTTTAAAAATTATGTTACCGAGATAATTTTTCAAAAATAATCAATGATTGTATTACATTCACAGTTACACACCAACATGATTTTTTTTTAATCCCACCCAACCTTGCCCTCGATACACAAAATGAGTTCATTGTCTGCGTGCACAAAACAATAAGAAAACACACAACCAAGCTCACTTGAGCTGATTGGACCTTCGGATAGCCAATGAAACTTTTGGGGAAACAAAGAAGGCAGCAGTGGTTCCCTTATCAGGAGAGGTCATGACTTCAGAAATAAATTGACCCCTCCCCCATCTGTGTGTGTGTGAGGGAGAGAGAAAGATAAGGGTGGGAGCCAGAGAATTCCTTTCATGTTTCAAAACAATAATGCAACCTTTTTTCTATCCCCTCACACAATGAAAACTACATTCCAACATGCGACCGTCTTCACCGGTACTTTCTCGACTAGTCTCCAAAAATAGATCCATTACATGTAGGTTCAAATGATAAAAAATCGTAATTTTAAAAGGTATTTCAAATTAAATATTTTGCAAAATATTTTTTTGAAATACATGTGTAGAATCGTGGGCAGTGCCACAAGTGGGGGCGGGGACATGGTATGGGCAAGGGATGAAATTGTTCAAGAAATGCTCCACCTGGGGTCAGTCTCAAAGAATAGTTCATGAATGAGTTGTTTACATCTTTGGGCTTTGGACTGGCTTATCTGGGCTGATTCATTCATATGCAGGGGTGTGGCACTTGGAGGGATGCATGCGTAATACCAGAGTACCAGCATGGATTTAGGAAGGATTTTCATTGGAACAATAAAGTGAAAGTTTTAATCTCATTTCATGTAGTTTCTTAAGATATAAATATCATGGAAAAGGGGAAAAGGTCCTACTTTCATTTATTCTAAACATGTGACTTTGATGGAGATTTCACCATAAAGTAGGTCAACTACATGTATTGTGACTTAAAAGACCTGATTCCCGACGAACAATCGAATCATTCGATTATTTTTTCAGGAAATAATTGAATGGTAAAAATGACAATCATCCCAGGCCTAACATCCATGCACCATAGCGGTCACGCACAGTTCTCAAACTCCTTTGCTATTCGTTCATTGTGTGCAGAGAGGGCGGGATAAAATGACAAACACAGCACAATCCTTTGCTATTCGTTCATTGTGTTTATAGAGGGCGGGATAAATGACAAACACAGTACAAGTTCCTTGTATACACAATGCATTTATTCCAAGTTCCACTCCCATCATATCAGTAAGCGCAGCTCCCGGTAGGTCATGGAGCATAGCCGGTGTGATGTGCGGGGCAGACGGGGGAATAGGCAACGGAACGACCGTACCGTGCCGTCATATGCCCGCAAAAGCAGCCGCGAGCTAGCTGCGCGCCTTGCCACTTTCCTAGCCGTAGTAGGCCTGTAAGTGGTCTTAAGTTGGTGGGACTTCGGCGCAACCCGATAAATGAAGTTGATATCACTAAGATGAGTTCATGGAGTGTATTATTTTTTTCTGAATATTTCCATTTAATTTTTCCACGCATGTCGCCATGCATGTCGCTGAAATTTTACGCATGGTTCCACTTGGTCTCCATTTCCGCACGCATGGTGTTTGAACCATGCGTATACTGGCGAGAACGCTGTTCACCAGAGCGCTCAAAACCTTGAATTTTGGGCATATATTTGTGTACGCCCTCTACTGGTGGAAAGTAATAATATGGCAAGAATATTTTCATTTTTTGATCTCTATTTTTAATTAAGAAAAAAATTATTTAAAGAATCAAATTTAAATAAGAGCCAAGTTGTTGTACATGTTGTATGAATAATAGATGTAATGGAAACTGTCAGTGTAAAAAAATCAAGCATTTGCCCCACAGAAAGAGAAAATAAGCCAAACATTGCCACCCTTATTTTGCCACACATGGAGATATAACTGAGAACAAGGTTATATTATAACCTTGTTCATTGAATGAGTGTATGTATGTATGTATCCGGATTACTGCGGCAGCTCGAACACGTACTGAAGACGTGTCGGGGTCCCCGGGGCAAGTATCCGGACAGGTTGTGTGTCTGGAAGATCAAGAAAGTCATTTTGAAAAATTTACAAGCGAAGTTGAGCAATTTTTAGTACAAAATGATAGGAAATATCATTGAGAACAAAATAGAAGATGACTACAAATATTGAATTCATATTCTTAGTGTAATCCAAAGACAAAAAAGAAGGCTTCAAAAATATTAAGTGTCCGGATACCCGACCCCCCCCCCTCCCCCCATCCTAAGCGACACGAGTCATGATTAACTGGACACCAATTCATGTGTATGGGACCGAGGCGAGACGAGGAAAAGACAAATATCGATCAATAATTTTTTTCCGAACATTATCCCTCAAAGGCTCCAACATGTCCAGTTTTTATACTTACTAAATTGGTGCTCCTTAATGGGTAGCCTATTGGTACACTACTCATAGATTTCCTTGACCTCGGAGTTTACCTCGGACATTCTGAAAAAAAGTGAAATAGACGGTCACATGCGGAAGTCTTTCGCCGCGCCGACCTACCGACCGCTGCGCATGCGCACGTGATCCATCCAATCGAGACTGTGTCTGTCAGCTGTACTGTATTGCCGTGTACTTGGGCAATGACGAAAATAATCTGTATTTTGCCATAACAAATATTACAGTAAAGTGTGAATAAATAAATGCTATCTAAAGTTTGATAGTAAGTATATAATTGTAGTTTTCAATAATCTGTGAACTTGTATCGTAAATTTGCATGTATTTCCATTAAAATTTCCTAAGAAAATCCGACGTCAGTGTCACTGAAATTAGTTAACCAGATCATCACTGTTTGTTTTGACTGAGAGTGAGACGCTGAGAGGCCGAGTGTTTTGTGTCATTCGTATTGCCGGCATGTACAAAATCTTATGCACACTATGTGAATAATTATTATCACGACTCCATGTAACTTGTAAATTACAATAGCATTTATATAAGCCATATACCTACCTTAGTGACATTTTACCAGGTAGTAGGCAGGTCAGGAGCAGTGAGCTGAGTAGGCGTATCGGCTATACCGTATAGGGCCTACCAGCCAGAACTTGAACACGTGGCGCAGTGCGCCTTTCAATTGCCAGCGCCAGCGGTACCGCAAACACATCGGAGAATGTCAATACGCAACGTCAATGAGGAGGCTACTGCCGGGTCGGCCACAATCGTGCCTTCGCAAACATGCATGATTATTGATGAGCCTCATAAACTTCACAATTTGACTGAGTAGTGGTTGATCTTACTAATGCCAAAAATGGTGATTTTTTTATCACTTTTTTTTACGGAAAAATAAAATTGGAAGAAGTTGACCAAAAAAAATATACAATATTCCCTAAAGTGCTTCTTACGTCGGCTCGGTGTCCGTCAGGGCTTCTCTAAATTACAGATAATTTTTGTTTCAGAAGGGGAAAAAGATGACACCAACATGACCATTTTTTCATGCCAGAAATCGAACACCATGATTGATATATTGATTGAATTTCAACACGTAATTAATTAAAGGTCAAGTCCACCTCAGAAAAATGTTGATTTGAATCAATAGAGAAAAATCAGACAAGCACAACGCTAATAATATCATCAAAATCAGATTACTAAAATAAGAAAGTTATGACATTTCAAAGTTTCGCTTATTTTTAACAAAAAAGTTACTAAACGAGCCAGTTACATCCAAATGAGAGTCGATGATGTCACTCACTAACTATTCCTTTTGTTTTTTATTGTTTGAATTATAAAATATTTTAATTTTTACGAATTTGATGATTAGGACCTCCTTGCCTGAAGCACAAAATGTTAAAATAATGGAATTCCACGTGTTCAGGGAGGAATGGAACTTAATTTCACATGACAATGAGTAGAAAATAAAAATATTTCATATTTCATATAATAAAATACAAAAGAAATAGTGAGTGAGTGATGTCATCAGTTCTCTCATTTGCATACAGACTGAGATGTGCATATGACTGTTTTGTGAAATGAAGCGAAACTTTAAAGTGTCATAACTTTCTTATTTTACATCTGATTTTGATGAAATTTTCAGTGTTATGCTTGTTGAATTTTTCTCTTTTTATTCAAATCAAGTTTTTGTTGGGTTGGACTTTTCCTTTAATGGTAGTCTTAAGCAAGCATTGATTATGATCTCTTCTTTTGATATCTATTTGTTTTTTTCTTTAATTTTGACCAAATGCTTTTTTTGTGTGTTAATTTGCCCATATTTTATTCATAATTTACACATTTTTTTTTTTTTTTGGGGGGGGTGGCAAATACTAAGGACTAGATAAACGGGCTGTACGTGGCCTTGGGTTTTTGTTTTTCAATTTAACACATGCTTTGAGGTATGGGCATATATCCCGGGGGGGGGGGGGGGGGGATGACGCGTCTGGCCCCCCTACCGAAAATAGTAGGGCGGGGACACAATGTCCCTCCTACCGTGACTATTTGTGGTCTTTTCATTATGATGGAAAAAAATACATAATTCACAATCTAAATTATCATGTTTTTTTGTTTAAAGTTACCATACACTTTGGGTGAAAACCCTTTTTTGTTGGGGGGGGGGGGTTGTCAAACTTTTGTTAAAATGACCTTACATAAAACCTTTTTTTTGCTTGTCAATTTTTTTTTAAATGACCTTGCATTATATTTTGGATGATAACCTTTTTGGGGGGTTGTTAATTTTTTTTGGGTTAAAAATACCTTATATTTTGGGTGATAAGCTTTTTTTTTGCTCGTCATTTTTTTTTAAAATGACCTTGCATTATATTTTTGGGGATAACTATTTTTTTTTTGGGGGGGGGTGTTCATTTTTGGAGGGGTTAAAAACCTTATATTTTGGGTGATAACCCTTTTTTTTGGGGGGGGGGTGAGGTCAGGTTTCCCTTCCTTAGGGGACAGATTTTCTCCAATGGGAGGGTTTCCTTTTATCATGATTTTTCACCCGTTTTCCCAGAAAACAAGGTTATCCTCATAAACCAAGACAAATTTTGTCTTGATAAATTTAGATTGTCCTTGTTATGGGGACAGTTTTTTGTCACTTACCCCTGCGGGACATAGAAGGCAATTACTAAAAATAGATTCAGTGACTTCAGTCTCCCCCCCCCCCCTTCACTGTCTATTTTTAATGACTTGGCGTCTTCCAATAATCTTGTTATGAAACTTGATATGTTGATGAGCGTACTTGCTTGGTGTCAACACTTGACAGGTGAATGAACTTAATATTGTGTGGAGAAATCTTACTTTTCATTTCAATGCAGTAAAGCATTGAAAAGTGGGGATCAAGGCACTCATTTGAGCACATCTGTGATGGTGCAATCTATCTATCCTACAGTAGGCCCATGAATACTGGTATCATGACGTCATCAGCTGGGAATGGTAGGATGGGGGTCGGGTGTCCAGACACTATATTTTTGAAGCCTTTGTCTTTGGATTCCACTAAAAATGTGAATTCAATGGAAGTAATCATCTTATATTTTGTTCTCTATAATATTTCCTAACATTTTGTACTAAAAATTGATGAAACTTCGCTTGTAAATTTTTCCAAATTAGTTCTAAAATTGATTGTGCGGATGCACAACCTGTCTGGACATACAACAACTGGGTATACATCAAGCCGCATAGATCTAGTCAAAAAACTGTTTAAGGCCTACAGCTTGATGGCCGATTGGCGGGGCTAGACAAGTCTATAAATTCTAAGAAAGCATTTGGTAAACAAAACGGACCGTCAATCATCTGGTTTACATTAGATTAGGGTATGTTTTAATTGTAATTGATTGTTGTCTGCAGTCACAAGGTGAAAGGTAATAGAGGTCATTTAGAAATTAGACACACATGTGTATCATTCTGTTCTTCTATTAAATAGAGGAAGTATAATTTCCGCTGTGTGCAGTTGAAAGTTTGAAAATCCATCCATTTTGAAATATATTTCACAGGAATTGATAACAGTCGTTTCCATGAAAATTTCAATCAACCCGAACAAATAGTTGATTCGTATAAATCTAAGAGAAAATTAGACAGTAATAATGCTTTTAGTTTCATAAAATTCTAGTGTAAAAGAGGAAAGTTTATGACAATGCTTATATTTTTTCACAGAACATCACAAAGCAGTGAAATTAGAAGGTTGATGATGTCACTCAATATTCCATCCTAGGTCATACATGTAGGAATGACATCAAAACCATTATGTGAAATCAAACAAAATTTAAAATGTCATTACTTTCATGTTATATCTGATTTTTATTGAAATTTGAAATTTTCACTTGCCGTTGGCATGTTTTATTTTTATCTTTTATCTACATGACTATCTGCATTTTGTTGAGGTTTCCTTCATATTTCATAAGGTCAAGTCCACCTCAGAAAAATGTTGATTTGAACCAATATTTTTAGAGAAAAATCAGACAATCACAATGCTAAAAATTACATCAAACTCGGATGTAATTTAATAAGAAAGTAATGACATTTCAAAGTTTCGCTTATTTTTACCAAAATAATTATATGAACGAGCCAGTTACATCCAAATATGAGAGTCGATGATGTCACTCACTCACTATTTTGTTTTTTATTGTTTGAATTATACAGTATTTCAATTTTTACGAATTTGACGATTAGGACCTCCTTGCCTGAAGCCCAAAATGTTAAAATGATAGAATTCCATGTGTTCAGGGAGGAATGAAACTTCATTTCACATGAAAATAACGAGAAAATAAAAATATTTCATATTTCATATAATAAAATACAAAAGAAATAGTGAGTGAGTGATGTCATCAGTTCCTCATTTGCATACCGACCGAGATGTGCATATAACTGTTGTGTGAAATGAAGCGAAACTTTAAAATGCCATAACTTTCTTATTTTACATCGGATTCTGATGAAATTTTCAGTGTTACTGTTATGCTTGTTGAAATTTCTTTTTTATTCAAATCAAGTTTTTGTTGGGGTGGACTTGTCCTTTAAGGGGGCGTTGCATGATACTGCATGTTTATAAGATCTACCTACATGTAAATGTGATTTGTGTAGAAAGTTCTACAGGTGTACTTTTTTCAAGATTTCCTAATGATAATTGTGGCATTACTTTTTTCAATAGAATACCATCTCAGTTTAACTTTGTCAAGGTCTCTTAAAGTCTGTACTAAAATTTTGGGAAGCCAAATGTGTTTTCATTGTGTTTTTTTTTTTTTTTGCAAATTTCATTATTGGGTTTTCATTATATTTTTAATTACATATTTCTTAGGTTTCCTACAGTATGCTCAGATTTCCTTATTTCATTAAAAATGTGGAGTAAACTAAAGATTACATGTACCGTGTATGTAAGTTATCATTCCTAGATAGTTGTCCAAGTTCGATTGAATACCAGACTCAACTGCACAGGAAAGAGACAAAAAAGGTGATCCAGTAGACTAGTACACAACTACACATGTACATGTAGGCAATACATAGCCCTTAAAATTAAAAAGGCTTGGTCTACCTTTGATAAAAAGGTCTTTTGAAATCTGAACAGTAAGTAAGACAAAACCCAAGGTTAAAGAAGAAAGTTTAATGAAGCAATTTAAAGTTTTGTAAATATTTCACAAAAATACAAATCCTGGTAATTGTGCAAATGAAGGAGCTGATGATGTCACCCACAGACTTTTTCTTTTGTATCTGAAAAAAAATCCTAATCATGTGAAAAAAGTCTTAATACCTTTCAGAATATGTGGAATTGCAAACATTGCAACCTGTGATTTAATGAAGAGATTCATTAATTGCCAAATCTTTAAAACTTCAAAACAAATTCCTATCAAAACAATACAAAAAAAAAATAATGTGACATACACTGGCTCATCAGTGCTTTCACCTTTGTTGTGACTTGTGATATAAACGCAAAATTCAATTTTTTTATATTTTACATCCAATTTCGATGAAATTGTCAGTGTTATGCTCATTTGATTTTGCACTTTCAAAACTTAAAAGTCAACTTTAAAATTACAAACTTGGGCTGGACCTGACCCTTTTTATTTAATTTTAGATTAATTTCTTTCAAACCTTTTTTTGTTTCATTTCTGTTTCATCAGCTTCTTATACTTGGCTGCTGTCTTAAAATCCACCCCCTTCAACCAATGGCATCTCTCTGTATCGCTTTGCTGCCTGTTCTGTCACCGTGTCTGCCTGCCTGTCTGCCTGCTAGTCTGCACCCCCTCCCCTTGTAATCTTGCATGTGGCTGTGTCTGAGGGACTCCTGGAGTCATTTCTACTACAATCTCTAAACACAACCAGGAATTGTGGGTACATGTACATGTAGGAGGGGTATTTCAATATGGATTCCTTTTTGGCTGCGGCCAATGACCTGGACCGGGTCTTGGATGAGTTTGAGCAAAATGAAGGTAAGTCTAGCCATCTTTCTATCCGTGTGAGTGAGGATGATTTGTAGGTCGTAAGGTCAAAGGTCCCAGAGTTTGTCCATTGACCTGGACAGTCCAACAGGGTCTTTAGATGAGTTTCAGCAAAATGAAAGTAGTCTGATAACAGCTTCCTTTAGAACTGTTTTGAGTGAGGATGACTTTGGGTCATAAGGTCAAAGGTCCCAGACTTCATTCAATGAGCTGGACCAGGTCTTCGATGAGTTCAATAAAAATGAAGGTGTTTTTCTAATTATTAACATCCATCATTGGTGTGTGAGTGAGGTTGATCACAATGATTAGATTTAATAGGGAATTCAACCCATGTTTATGGCATTACTCCTATGTGTTGAAGATCGCATGCTCGATCTGTATTGGAAATCATAAGTCAGAAAAAATTGGAACCAGTGGGATACGAACCTGCCATCTACTGCTTTCCGGGCAGCCACTTAACCGCCAGGCTATTCTGGTTCACAGCTAAATCATGATGATCTGGAATTCAAATACCCTCAATCCTCTGCTTTCTGACTTATTTTATGCAAATGCAAATGCAGTCCGCCGTGGACAATAGATAGTACTTAAAAAATTATAATTTCCTCCTATTAAAGCCTATTTATTTACAATCCATGTTTAGTTTTTGTGTGGTTGGTTAGATTATACTACATGCACATACATGTAGAGCTCTCGATTCTGTTTGTTGTCAATAATGGCAGGTATCCTCACTTACCTGATGTCATTTGTTGCTGCCCTGGGCCTGCTGGCCACTGCTATTAAATGTTGAGCAATGAGTACTACAGTACATACAATGCATTGCCATTACTGAGCAGTTACTAACTACATACCTAAATCATTTTGGCAAATTGGGTAGGGATTCTGGCCCAACCACTATTCGTGTAATTTACAATACATGTATGCACATCTACATGTACATGTATATGGTCAGGCATTTTAGCAGAATTTATAGAATACCAAATCCATACATGTACAGAGGACCTACAGTATGTAACATAAAACAAGTTTTTTTTTAATCAGATTTTTAAAAAATCTATTCTACATAAAGTATGTACATGTACATGTATACATGTATGAAAGCAAAGAAGAGTATATTGATCATAGACCTGTTGTACATACACACACAAATTACACATGACTTTGTACGTAAAATCATTGATTGCTGAGAAATGAATAGGATAAACTGCATGCATACATGTAGACCTAAACAACTTTGTACAGTACAAAACTGAATATTTGCATCCCACTCTGATACAGTACAATAATGCAAGTCATGGATTGAATTGCATAAATTTTCCAAATTATACTATTAGTATGGACATTGTACTTTGTATCTGAGTGTACAAAGGGATCATGCATGCTTTCCAGTATTGCATGCAGGCAATGAATCGCAAACTCAAACCTTCATCTACAATTAATAGTCCAACATTTTTTTAGACTCAAAACCAACAAATATTATGTGCTTTGTGCAGAGTACTATTGATATTATGAATTCATTATTTGTATTGAATGTACATGTTTCTGATAGTTCAGAGAGAGAGAGGTAAACATTCAATTTTTAACGTACAGCCAATTTAATTTTTTTTAATCAAGAAAATACTTAAATTATTCAACCTGAATAAAGTGGGCACCAAAGATACACGGTCGGAAAGAGAATTATCGTGATCAGCGTTCTCGCCAGTGTATAATACACATGGTTCAAACACCATGCGTGCGGAAATGGAGACCAAGTGGAACCATGCGTAAAATTTCAGCGACATGCGTGGAAAAATTAAATGGAAATATTCAGAAGAAAATAATACAATCCATGAACTCATCTTAGTGATATCAACTTCATTTATCGGGTTGCGCCGAAGTCCCACCAACTTAAGACCACTTACAGGCCTACTACGGCTAGGAAAGTGGCAAGGCGCCCAGCTAGCTCGCGGCTGCTATTGCGGGCATATGACGGCACGGTACGGTCGTTCCATTGCCTATTCCCCCGTTTGCCCCGCACATCACACCGGCTATGCTCCATGGTGAAACGTCAGATCACAGACTCACACAAAACTTACATGTCGATCTACACGCCATTACGTTGTTTGGTGTTGGAACACACAGTCATAAATCACTAGGAAGTGTCCGTGATATATTTTGCATTTGTGTATGTGCACGAAAGCCACACGCATGCGCTCAGCTAGCTCAGCGAATTAAGTTGGATGACGCGTCTCGACTCTATTGACCAACTCCATTACATATCACATGACCCTCAATCATGAACGCTGTTTTGTTCCGAAGTTGAATGCATTTCGTGATTTCCCTTTTCTCGAAAATATTTACAATTCATAAGCTGGAAAGCTGCACTTCTCTTTCTTTGGACTGAATGGCAAGTATCTGTGCATTTATGTGTATTTGTGTGGGCTTAAAAATATGCCACAATGGGGCTTCCTTAGCGTCTCTATTTGATGAAAAGGCCTCCCCTTCCGCGCTCTGCGAGGGAGGGGTGAACCCCCCCTCCCGCACCCACCCCCCAGGAGTGGCAGCACAAGTCCCCGACATGGGTGAATTTTTTTCTGGCGAGAACGCTGATCGTGATATAAGAAAGATGATGATGATGATAACAATAGCCAAAAAAAGTGCTTTTCCCAGAGTGGCTTAACGCAAGTTTAATACAACATAGTGTTCATTGGATTCATTTCAAACCTGCACGATAAGTACATAATTTCCTCTCCCTGGGGAGCATCCCGTGCATTCATCCCAGCCTCATTATGGAGCTGGCAAAATCAAACATACCATTTAGCACCTGGGTCGAGAGTGGCAAAGTATGGATTAACGCCTGGCCAAAGGACGCTAGACCATGGTGGGATTCGAACACACGACCCTCTGTTTACAAGGCGAGAGTCAGAACCACTACACCACGGCTCTTCCACATGATGTGTAACTTGTTTTGAATATTGCTGTAATGCTGTACACCAACAATTTGAGAAAAATCAATAAAAGATTTTGCTAAATTGCAACTTGGGCGCTGTAACACAAAGGTTTACGATGAATTGCAAATTATGTGAAAGAACCGCACTGATTGGTCTCTGGTCAATATTTCAAAACTAATGCGTGTGTAATATTGATTGGTCAGTTCATTTAGCGATTGATCACTAATCTTTATGTTACCGAACTCAGATTATAAACCAATTACAGACCACATGCAGTATCTGTACAGTATTATGGATTTTCTTTGTCATGTTTTGTTTTTAATACTTCAGATGCAAGCGCCCCCCCCCCGAAAAAAAAAATATGGAAGGATTTTTTTTTCTAAAAAATTGAAAAATGCTCTGATTTTTGCGTACAGAATTTTTCGCTGGTTGTTTTTAGATGTACGAAACACTTCCACAGCATTTCAAAGAATCAAAATTAGTGCAAATCATGTGCAAATCTATGCTCCTCAAAATCCCCATGCTGAAAACACGTGTTTTGTACATAAATATGTCCAATGTAAAAACAGTTACAAAGCATGGAAAAGGTGGCTTAAATTTCACTTTTTTTACCATGTTACCTGTAATCCATAGGGTTAAGCAATCTTTGGCATTGGTGTTTTGTTACATTCATTTTTCAAAAAGTTGGTAAAAGTGCAAAAATGTTGAATTTTGTGAACAGAAATTTACACCTTTAAAAGCTCTGGTCATGTGACAATATGAATATTAATGAGTATGCAAATAGCTGCCAATACGTATGTATAGAGTCAATCAGATGACAATAAAATCAAAGTATTTCATGGAAAATACATTGTAATATTACATGTAAAGTAAGTGAATAAATATTAATAAAATTATGTTAGAAAATAGTTGTATGTAAGGCTCTGATTTTGTATGAGAAATAAAACAAAGTGAAATTCTTGCTAACTTTTTGAATCACTGATGGTACTTTCTAAACCTTCTTTTATATAGAGGTGCATATCTCAGCTTTTTCACTACACATGATGAGCAATAGCAAAGCGATCCTGTGGGGATATTGGCAATATTTTCCTGTGTTGTTAAATTCGCGGCCGATCGGCAATTCGCGAAATCCGTGAAAATAAACCCCCGTTTTCAAGTATTACATGCAGACCAGTGTTGTAGTACTGTCAAAATGTTATTTACAAATTTTTAGCCCGGGCCGGCAACCTAGTGCATCTTGATACTGTTTTTAGTGCATCTTTAAAGGACAAGTCCACCCCAACAAAAACTTGATTTGAATAAAAAGAGAAAAATTCAACAAGCATAACACTGAAAATTTCATCAAAATCGGATGTAAAATAAGAAAGTTATAGCATTTTAAAGTTTCGCTTATTTTCAACAAAATAGTTATATGAACGAGCCAATTACATCCAAATGAGAGAGTTGATGACATCACTCACTATTTCTTTTGTATTTTATTATATGAAATATGAAATATTTCTTTTTTCTCATCTTTGTCATGTGAAATGAAGTTTCATTCCTCCCTGAACACGTGGAATTCCATTACTTTAACATTTTGTGCTTCAGGCAATGAGGTCCTAATCATCAAATTCGTAAAAATTGAAATAGTGTATAATTCAAACAATAAAAAACAAAAGAAATAGTGAGTTACATCATCGAGTCTCTCATTTGGATCTAAGGCTGCGTTTATGCGACCTCGACCCAGAATCATGATTTGAATCACCATTTGAATCATGATTCAAAACAGCAGCATGAATCACGATCCGACAGAATCAGCGTTTATACGACCATCTTTCTAACGCTGTTTCTCCCTAAATTCGGGCTGATCCAGTGCGCATCACAGTGCGCAGTTTGACCCAGGAAGTATAGGTCAACATTTTCGCACGTGTTTCTAACTTCACGTCGGCTGCTAGATTTTTGCTGCTGCCGGAGCTAACGCGCGATCGTTTGTGCAAGTGCAACGCTTACTCGGCTTCCGAAAAATAAATCTTTTACTTCCAGAATTCCGTGTATTGTACCTCGTATTGTTTTTGATCGGGAACCAGAAGGGGTCTTCATCCTCCCTCCCACCTCCCGATCGATTTTTCTTGTCTATGATGTAGTATGATGGTCCTGTACTGGGCACGAATTCTGTTAATTTTGTCTCGACAGGCGGTGCCACATCTCCGTTGAAATCCCTCCCTCGCAAGCGCCGCTGAAAGGGATCGTCTTATTTCTGTGAATCCCGGTAAGGGATGCTTGTGCTTCAGGCTGAGCCCAAAGCACAAGCAGAGCCCCGAGTTCATCGTCAGTCCAATTTGTGCCTTTGGAACTTGAAGAAATGATGGATGAAAACAATGAAATATACAAATGACGCTACAGTACAACCCCGGGGGTACAATACACAGAATGATAATTCCTAAATGCTGGCAATACTGCTACACGAAAATTAACCTGCACGAAACACAGCGCGTGCCTTTGAGTCGAACCCGGAAGAAGCACGACACAATGACGTCATAGAATCATGATTCAAATCACGATATCGTTCATACGACCTTTTTCGTTCGTGATTCTACAGAAACGTCTTTCCAAACGCCCCTTTTTTCGTGTTTCATGTTTGTGATTCTAATCATGATTATATTCAATTTCGACTAAACGCAATCGTGATTCTGCAGAATCGTGATTTGAATCATGATTCTAATCATGATTCTAGGGTAAAAAAGTGTCGAATAAACGCACCCTAACTGGCTTGTTCATATAACTATTTTGTTGAAAATAAGCGAAACTTTGAAATGTCACAACTTTCTTATTTTACATCCGATTTTGATGAAATTTTCAGCATTGTGCTTGTCTGATTTTTCTCTATTGATTCAAATCAACATTTTTCTGAGGTGGACTTGACCTTTAAACATGTGAGGTTTTTTCTTCTTTTTCTTGAAGTATTGTAAACATGGTACATGTAAGTTCTGGAAAATGGAAAAGGGGAATACATGTATGTTCATTCTTGGATCCATGTTTTTCTGTTCCTTTTTGTTGTTATTGTTCAAAAGTAAAGAACCAAAATCTGAAGGCTTGTAAAATTGGGACAATGTGGGTCCAGGTATGAAATGTAGGTTTAAAATTATGCTGTTTATAATATTAAGGTTTCATGTAGTTTGTCAGTTTACTTGTTGGACAAGAGATTACATCCAAGGGCTCTAATGCATGTTTGTAGCACCCATCAAGTCAAGTTCCTTTTTCAATTTCCTGTGTTCCTGCTGAATTTAGGGACAGGCCTTTTAATAAAGCTCTTGCCTCTCAGACTTTCATGCATTCACTTTTCTACAATTTGAAGTACATGTAGGCCCTAAACTTAAAGGTCAAGTCCACCCCAGAGAAATGTTGATTTGAATTAATAGAGAAAAATCAATCTCAGCAAAATTCTGAAAATTTCATAAAAATCGGATGTAAAATAATTGGCATTTTTAAGTTTAGCTTATTTTTCACAAAACAGTGATATGCACAACTCAGTGACATGCAAATTAGAGAGTCGATGATGTCACTCACTCACTACCGGGTATTTCTTTTGTTTTTATTGTTTGAATTATACCATTTTTCATTTTTTAGACATTTGATAATAAGGACCATCTTCACTATACTATATAATACATTTACTAAACAATGCTAATTCCCCATGTTCAGGAGGAATTAATCATTGTTTCACTTGACAATGAGGAGTAAATTTAATATAATATTTCATATTTCAAGTAATGAAATACAAAAGAAATAGTGAGTGGATGACATCATCAGTCTCCTCATTTACATAATGACCAGGATGTGGATATACTGTATAACTGTTTTGTGAAATTAAACGAAACTTTAAAATGCCATAAATATCTTTAATATTTTACATTTGATTGTGATGAAATTTTCAGTATTATGCTTGTTAGATTTTTCTCTTTTTATTCAAATCAACTTGTGTTGGGGTGGACTTGTCCTTTAAATTAAAGTTGCCTTTTTTTTTCTTGGAACGGCACCCCCCCCCCCCCCTCACTCTTCAAATTAAAGTACATGTATTAAAGTGCAATATACATGTACATGTATGTAGGGCTGTAGGCTTACAGCCATGACAAGACTTGTTCATGTTGTGTTTTTGATGTTTATTTTTTCATTTTTATTTTATATTTGGAAAGTGATTTTTAAAGTTAGTCCTGGGCTCCGTAACACAAAGATTAGCGATCAATCGCTAAATGAACTGACCAATCAATATAAATGTTACACGCGCATTAGGTTTGAAATACTGGCCAGTGACCAATCAGTGCGGTTCTTCCATATTTGTAATTCATCACAAACCTTCGTGTTATGGAGCCCAGGACAGTGAATAAATTGTATTCAAGTTGAAAGGTACAGCACACTGGAAAAATGAATTACTGTTCTTGAGGACAAGGTCTTGTAAAAACTAAAAACTACTGATTTGTGCCAGAATATTGCCAAGCTGTGAAAGGTTTTGTTACATGATAAACCTTCTAGTGGTAAAGCTTTGTTGTGTTTAGAGAGAGGTTGTGACAAAATGATAGAGTGTAGGATTCAGTTACATTCTGCATGAATTTGGGAGGGTCGATAGATGCAAAGTTTGCTCTGGGCCCAAACAATGTATTTCCTGTGGTGGGGATGGAAGGAATACATGTATGTAGATGCATCTACACGTAGTTGTTAGGATGTCTTTGACAACGCTTCAAATTATTGTAGATTTCCTGCTGGCTTTGTTTATAATACAGTAGGTGGAGGCAAAAATGCATAAGATGCAAACTATGAATCTTCAAGACCTCAACACAACATACATACTGGATTATTGGTGGTGATGTATTTTTTCATAGTTTATTGAAGGCTTTACATGTATCACTGAAGTATCATTGACTTGCACAGTTTTATACAGGCCTAGACACTGTCTACATGTACCTCCAATGCTTCAACTAGCTACAGTACATGTGTACATGTACTAGGCTACATGTAGGCATACTGCAGATTTTATGACATCCGAGTGGCATGAATGAATATTGTCAGTCTCCGCTCCCTCATCTTATAAAATGGAGCACTTAAATCTCATCGAAGGAAGGATCACAACATAAATCTAGCCGCGTGCATCTGGCTTTTTCTCTCTCCGTCATCCCTGCTATTAAAGTGTAGACATGCACGCATAATTAACAACCCTAGAGGCTAAATTTCATTATAACAGATATGGGTTTAGAGTAGATTGGAGCATTTCATTGTGAGCTTTATTAAAGATTGGAGACTGCAGGTACATGAAGTTGGAGATACAGGTAGGTTCTTTGACAATAATGCAGTGTGAGAAAGTGAATGAATGTGTACAGGTATGTTCAGGCCTACATGTACATACAGTATATGTTACTGTCAGTATCAAAATGTATGCAATGCCAATATAGGCCTACTGAACATGGTGAGTAGACCCATGTTTTAAAAGCTTAAAGGTTTGGAAACCTGATATAAGATAGAAAGCTCATTATAATTAGAGAATGTACACAGCATGAACTGCAAACTTGTAATCTATCTTGATTCTCAATGGGTGTTTGTAAACATGTAGGCCTACAGTATGCATGTGTACAGTGCCGTTTAATGTACATGCTGTATACATACATGTATGAACATACATAAGGTATTATCTAGCATTCTTGCATGTAATATCCTTTTAAAAAGTCCTGGAAATAATGTGTTTACAAATATACATTCACAGTGATGGTAGAGCTCTCTTATGAAGCTGTTCAAGTGTCTGTGACAGGGGAAAAATAACATGGGAGCTCAGGGCGATTTCGCCCTCAAAATGCTCTAGAGCATCAGGTGGAAAATCACATTGTAATTTCAAAGCTTATCCGATGTTGAATATTTAAATACCGGTAGGCAGTAAGTTGTGATAAGTAGCCCCGAAAATGTAAAATTTGTTGTTTTTTTTTCCTGGGCCATAAAGTGTGATTTAAGAATTTTTTGTACATTGTAGGTTACATGTACATGTATGTCTGTCCTCTCTACACAACAGAGCTAAAGGCCTGGTCACACCGCCCGAGCATTGTTGGAGCGGTCGTGGAGCAGAGAGGAAAAAAATCATCACCGCTCGCTACCGTTCACCATTTTCGATTGTTCTTTTTTTTGTTTTCGATTTTTGTTTTCAATCGAAAATGGTGAACTGTAGCGAGCGGTGATGATTTTTTCTCTCCGCTCCATGACTGCTCCAACAACCCTCGGGCGGTGTGACTAGGCCTTTAAATCAATTCAAGGCCACCAAAGGCTATGGCCTCTGATGCCCTTTCAAATGTTTGTACGCCATACCCCCCCCCCTCTCCCTGCATGCAAATACTTCCGTAAATTTTGAGTGGCTTCTTAAAGTTTACTGAGTATCTAGAGGACTAAAGTTGAAATCTGAAAGGATGACACACCCCTGTACCATAGTATACATGAGTGTCCCCCCCCCCCCCCCGACTCTTGGTAAATTTTGGCAAAATAATAATGTTTCCACAGTGTATGGCGGTAATTGTGATGAAATTAATTAAATTTAAGATCCATGATATGATTTTTTTTTCAGATTTAAGAAAAGTACATGTATGAAATATATTCATGAGACATACATGTTCACATGACTCTTTAAATATATCTCCAAAATCCAGTTGGTCATTCCGTTGTCATAAAAGTGGCTGTGGGAGTTTATAAACAACTTTGCCTGTCCAACTGTGAAAGCCGTGCATGAGTCATTATAGGACATTTGGCTCAGTACACCCAGATGGCAGTTTAATTCATTCTGTGTTGTGATCACAATCACTGTCCCAAAAGACAAGCTTTTCTCCTGGGTGATATATTGCTTGGCAGTATATAATGTGTAGGACATGTACATACATACTGTACATGAGCTTGTTTAGGGCCTGTGTGTATTGTACATGCAGCTTTCATTGCTCATATTTTGATGATTACAGTTTACAATCAAATTTGTTAAAAAGACTGCAATTTTCAAGGATAGAGCAAAATGAGGTTCTGGGTTAATTGTGAAGTGCTTCTTGTATTGCTGGACTTTTCAGCTGAAACAATGGGGGGGGGGGGGAGATTACCCAGTACTTGGGCTGATGTCACCTCAGGAATGCTCAAAATAGCCCTGAATAATAAAAAAAAGAGTCCTGAAAAAAACCCCATTCAATGCAATTTAATGTTTAATTTTGCAGATCTATTTAACCAACTACTTTTTTTACCCTTTGTTGAAGTCATGCTTTAGAATGGATTTAAAGATGATCTTTAAAATGCACTTTTTTTTACTTAAATTACTTTTTTATTTATTTAAAAAAAATATTTTCACATTCTTATTGATTTTCGCTGTTATAGAGTAAGTTTAAAGAAATAAATATCAATCTTACCGAAATCAAATGTTTGTGTACATTGCAAGAACAATGATCGAAAGCAAATGAATTCAATTATCCATATATACATGTAGACAAAATGTGTTTACTTCTTGAATGAAATTTTTCCCAAATCTGTGATTCTCACTTATAAAGTGATATAAATGCTACAAGTCAGTTTCTGTGGATCAGGAGACTGAAAGATGGCTTTGCTTTATAAAGGTCAAGTCCACCCCAGAAAATGTTGATTTGAATTTAAATTCTGTACATACTGTATTTCATTTTTCACAGATTTGACAATAAGGACCAACTTCACTGAGCCATGATAGTATTAATGCTAATTCCCACATATTCAGGGAGGAATTAATCATTGTTTCACTTGACACTGAGGAGAAATCAGAATATTTCATATAATAAAATACAAAAGAAATAGTGAGTGGATTTACGTCATCAGTCTCCTCATTTTGCGCACCGACCAGGATGTGCATATAACCGTTTTGTGAAATTAAGCGAAACTTTAAAATGTCATAACTTTCTTATTTTACATCTGATTTTGATGAAATTTTCAGTGTTATGCTTGTTGGATTTTTCTCTGTTTATTCAAATCAACTTTGTGTTGGGGTGGACTTGTCCTTTAAGATTTACTACATGTAGTCTGTGAGCACATACTCATTTGACACTTTGCAAAGTACATGTACGTGTATACCACATGTCTAGAGTGAAAGACTAGACTCCAAACTATCTGTCTCTTTGGTAGAAGCAGCAGCAGTACATAGTGAAGATAGTCTCATTACTTCAGACTCTGCGTTATGCACTATGCAAATTGTGAAAAGCAAAGGTCTGTGCCTTTAGACTAGCTGTAGCTGGCCATGGTTGTCAAGAGGAGGTGTAGAATGACATGTACTATGACATAATTGCCATTTGATTGAATCATAATTGGTCAGAGGCTTTCAGACTTGTCTGAAGGAGAGGATTACTAAACTTCTAGAGGATCCTCCGGGTTTATAAATTGCAGACTGAGGACAAGGACAAATGAGGCCTACATGCAATGTTGAGGAAAATCCCTAGAATTGTAGTCCAGTGTAGATGTAGTCTGCAAGCATAAACTCATATTTGTTAACAAATTATAATATTTCTAGGATGAGGTCTACACTCCAAACCCTCTAGCAAAAATATTCATGATTGAATGTGTCTTCAATCCAAAACGACAAAGTCTATCTTGCTCCATAGTATATTACAGTGTACATGTTTGAAATTTGTCTCTGACATCAGACCGCATTCATTCACTATGCCAAAAAAAAAAGAATGTACATGTAAATGTACTTGCAGACTGTATGCGTTTTCGAAATCAAGATGTTTCCTCTCTCTCTCTTTCTTGCTATTCCCTACTGCAGAATCTGTGGAACCCAGCGTCCAGCAAGCCAACTGGAAGGCTATTCCATCTCACCTTCAAGGGTCAGGCTCTCAACCTTACATGATGTCAAACACTGGCAAACCTGACTTCAATCTTACCCAGTCAACACCACACTCCAATGGTCTATCTTTAGAGGATGTCCAGCGAGGGGGGCTGACCAATGGGTCTGTGGATGGAGATCAACGGTCGCAGTCAGATGCAGCATCCAGTAACTCTGGAAGTGATCTGCTGATAGATTTATCAGAGGCAGACTTTGCACCATCCGCCAAGCCATCTTCTCTTCTCTCTGCTCTGAAAGAGAGCTTGGCTGCTGAGAAGGAAGCAGAGCCATCTGAAGCAACTGCCTCCGACGAGAACATTGGAAACACTGGTGAGGTCATGTATTCAGACAGTAACTCCCAGCTAGATCGGCAAGACTTTACAACATATTCAACAAGATCAATGTCAATAAGTGATTTGAATGATATTGACTCCTCACCACCTACAGAACAATCTGAATTGAAAGGACATTCAAGTGAGGAACATTCATCAAAACTTGATAGCAATCAAGAACAAATTCCTGTATCCACTTTTTCACAAATGGCACTATCAAAGAGCAACTCAGAAAGTGTAGGAAGTGTGCGAGACACAGTAGGTGAGTCTACTCCAAATACCTTTGGTCAAATATCCGAACAAACTCATGATCATTCTTCCACCAAAAGTGGAACAGAACAAAACTCAAGGGATGACATCCTCTATACTAGAACTGAAGATGAATCAGTGTCTGTTGAAAGATCGATCGATAAACCAGTTGAAAAACCTGTTGAGAGCAGTGGTATTCAGAAACCTGTGGAGCAAGAGACAGCAGAAATTGGATCAATAGAACTGAACAAAGACAATACTTTGGAGAAAGGTTCACCAACCAGTTATACCTCGAGCTCCAGTACTCCACCAGTGGATTCAGAAACCATGCAGGAATACATGAGACAAGGTGCAAGACCAAAGCAATTAGGCTACAAGACTCCAGAACAGAGCCCTCTGAAAAACACAAGCGACAAAGATCAGGGGAAAGAGGAGCCGCCATCAAATGTGATAAGAGTGACCGAGTCACCGCCCGTCATTGGATTCAGTACTCTGTCCAATGTGACAGTGTCTCAGTCAGAACTTGATGAATTGGATGATCTTGATTCAAAACCATTGGCATATGATGTGTCTGGGAGTGAGGTTTTAAGAAGGGATAAGAAAATGCCCACTTTTGGACCAACAAATCAGGATGTTTCTGTGATGGGAGGGGATAGTCAATCACCTTACATGTTGACAGGGCAAGATGAAATGATGAACAAGGACAGGAATACCATGGACAGCAGTGTGACACCTTCAGCACCGGGAATGGTACCACTACAATCAGATATTACATCTCCGACAACTGCCAGGGTTCCTCGCAACAGTATGAAACCATTGAATAATGACATTTCAGCACCACCCAATGTGAGTATTACACCCCATAGTAATCACTTGAGCATTCCTGATGATCAGGACAATATCGAAGATAGAATTAGTCCTTTATCAAAGATTCTCGATCAACAGTATAGGTTGGAAATGAACAATTCCAAAGGAAATGACAATGAGTTAGCCAAAGTGGACCCATTTTATGAAAGCAATCCTCAGTTTGAATCTTCAACGGAAGAAGAGGTTGTACCTCCTGCTTTGTCCAACATTTTAAACCCATCTATGCAAACCAAGTCGCAGTCAGGAGATTGTCCTGGTGGGGTTTCTCCTGGCAAAGCTGACCCTTCATCAAGTGTCCATCCAGCTGTGAGCACTGTAGGTTTTGGAATCACCCAGCAATCTGTCGATGTCGACAGTTCTGTTATGCCAAAGATGAATAATGAAAGACACCAAGCTAACCCTGACACTGTAAGCCATGCAGCCAGCCATCAAAATGGGGAGCAAGGCCTGCCCCTTGTTGCCAAAGAACTTCAAAGACAACCAAACACATCTCATCTGTCAAGCCCTATGAACAATCATACAGAACTTAGTCACCAGGTCAGTGAAAATAGCAGACTGCAAGATCTTGCCCCTGTGCAAAATTTTTCAGTTCCAGCTGGGGCTCCTCCGGAATTATCCACAGCTCAACCAGTTCCACCTTCAATGTCTCCAGAGCTGGCTGTTGAAGCTAACCTTGAGGATTCATTAAACAATTTACCGCCGGACCCTCCATCTTACCAACAGGTGGAACAAGCAACACACAAAGAGCGCAATATTTCCCGTCAGGGACTGACTCTTGATTTTGGCATGGGTGGATCAGAACAAATGAATGGATATCCCGATGAGCACGCACAGGGCATTAATGAGAGTGACCCGTCTCATAATCCACATTTCGTGGCACCGCCCAACGTCTCGTTAACACCGGGCATGGGTATTCCGGTTGAGCAAAGCCAAAACGGAGCCATGCCTTCAGCCAATGGAAACATGGCCGGTGATGTCAGTGTTGTTGAGAATGGAGAGTTGGCTGTGTCTGAGGGAATGGATCCAATGACAGCACAGAACAATGCAGTGAATGCTCAACACATGGTAGCAGCTCCAGGAGGTGGTGAACCTGTGCCGGGTGATGTTGCACCTATCTGGATCCCTGACTCAGAGGCACCTTCCTGCATGGGATGTAACCTGAAATTCACCTTCAGGAAAAGGAGACATCATTGCAGAGCATGTGGAAAGGTACACAAAAGTTTTTTTTTTTTTTTTTTAATGTGTGTAACATGATTGATGAATGACCATTTTTGGTTGACTTCATCTCAGGGGTGGCATTTTTTCTGCAACATCATGTACTTGTAATTCAGACCAGGTTCTAAAAAACAAAATAAATCAATAAAATTTATATGGCTTCAGACAAATTCATAAATAAAATGCATTAAAGATTCAATGATTTTGCTAATGGTTCCAAAACTGACCTGGGCATAATTCAAATTGTATGAAGAGCAAAGTGTAGAAATACATAACTCATGTCAAATACAATAAAATATATTCATAGATGAAGTAATTCTTATGATACCTTATGCTTATACTAGTGCAAGGAATATACATGTACAGTATACCCTAGATAGTGTATTGACACAAAAATAGCTCATATGGATCCCTGTGTCTCTTTTTTATCGGAAATGAAAAATGTACTCTTGATCAGAAATTTTCAATGCAAATGAATCCCCCTAAAGCCCCCTTTGGCATTTTACTGTAGAAAATGTCATGCATGCATACATTTTAGTCCAGTGATGTAGAAGGATAACTCATGAATTTTCTGCTTTTGTATTTACAGGTGTTTTGCTCCAAGTGTTGTAGTGTTCGTGTTCGACTGAGGTACATGGATAGCAAAGAAGCAAGGGTGTGTGTAGGCTGTCTCAATGCTATACTCACAGGTCTGTATCTCTCCTTTAATATCTCTCTCTGTTTATCTCTCTCTGTCTCTCTTTCTCTGTCTCTCTTTCTCTATGTCTCTGTACCTTGAAAGGTTAGTTAGAAACATGCAACAGACATCGGGCCCAAAAAGAGTTGCCTTTATAATCACAACTCGGATCTTCACTGTCATTTTTATTTTCTTGAATTGATATATTAATTGTAATGCACTGTATTATTTTGAAATGATTATTGTTACTTTTAATAAATGAAGCAGATTTTCTGGGCATTTTTTCCCCATGACTTGATTGAAATTGAATTACCGGTACTTGAAATATACAGCAACATCATGTCTCAATTTGATCACAATACCTACAATTTAAATAAGACTATAATTTGTTACCATTTTACTTTATCGCATGTATTAATGTTGGGCTGTTTTATGATTTTTATATTTAACTGTGTAAGACAGAGGGACATTTTTATTGCAATGTGCTTATTATAATCATCATAATTATCCATAAAGCAGATCTTCTGGGTAATGTTTATTTCCTGATATAAATGCATTCATTATTATTATCAAGAAAACAGACTTGGGGAAGTTATATTTCTTGACTTGATATTACTTGAATAATGGGCCGATTATCACATGAAATCATAAAGTTTTTGATTGATTGATTTTATTTTATTTCTGCATTCACATCAATATCAGAATTACAAAATACATATATATACAATATTTACAAAGGTTATAACAAAATAATAACAGTCGCATAGTATAAATATTGTAAATAAATATTAACAAAAAAAGATGTGTCATATATTTTTTCAAAACAAGATTATAAGTCATGATTTATTTTATGCATAGATGTGTCATATATTTTTTCAAAACAAGATTATAAGTCATGATTTATTTTATGCATAGATTTTTCAATTCATGCATTTTATAATTATGTTTGATTAGCTGAAGCTCTAGAGCGGGTCAGAAGGCAGGGTGGAACAACTTCTTTAGAGAACAGCCCAGCTGGTTCACCTGCACATCAAGCAGTAGCACAAACCCTGGAACCTCCTGCCACAACCAATCCAGAAAATACCGTCCAGAGGAGCAAGTCCGTCCTGAGGAGACCTGTCTCAGAGGGTAAATAAAGTTTGAAAATGTTGGGCACACATCGACGTCTCTTGGTATTAAAATGGAACCTGACATGTAGGCTAGTATACTAAACGATAAGGAATGGGCTGTGTAATGTTTGACCATTTTTTGCCAGGTTAAAATTAGGTTTAAATGTTGAGATTTGCAGCAGTTTGTAATACACCTGCTTGAGCAATCACCTATACAGTGTGTATCAAAAAAAAGTTCATACTTAGAAAAAAAATCCTGTAAATTATACAATTGTAAAATCCTAAAATCACATTTAAACATTTGTACAGGTCCATTTAAGTAATGACGATATAACTGTGGAAAAATATTTTCGCTTGAGTGAACACTACTTACATTTGAAAAGTTAGTGAAAAATGATTTGCGCAGACTTTGAAATAGAAAAATACAAATATTGACAGTGTTCACTCTAGTGGATTATGTCAAACCTTTAACCCCATCTACATGTAGGCCGGGGTATTTTTGGAGTTCATAAGGCTGGGGGGTCTCCCGGGCCACCCTAGAGATCTCGGCCGTCAACTGCGCGATCGCGCCGAAAATTGGCACGCAGGTTGTCTGGGATATAATCTACAAAATTGTATAGTAATTTTTCTCATGCGAATTGTTATTAAGTAATTATGCTAATTTATGCATAATTAGTAAGCGAAATCATACTTTTTCCTCTAACTCCATAAAAAAAGCTCCAAATGTTCTAATTTTTGGCATAGAAATTCATTGTTATGTTCTTAGCAAGTTTACATGAAAAAATTGTGATATCAGATCAATTTCTTATGTATTATATTGTTTTTTGCAATTTCTTATGTATTTCTTTGTTTTTTGGACTTATTTTAATTGTTTTTTCAATGGAATTCATTGGGACTCTTCTAAGAGCATAAACAGCATAAAATACATACATTTAGACCAGCAAAACTAAAAATAATGATACATTTAGGATTTTTGGTTGAAAACACAATTTACATTTTCACAGTTTTGAGCAATTTTTGGTCTGACATGCACTTACATAACGTTGCATAATTTCTGAACCGCGTACCCGGATGATGCAAGATTGGTCTCAAAGTTGCGCAAGACTTGAAAGTAAAAAGTCAGCAAGCAGCGCGGTCAAAATATTTTGCGCTATGAAAGTATCGCACGATGCGTTGAGGGGGGTCTCCGAACCCCCCTCCCCCCCCTCCGGCCTAGAAAGGGTTAACTTTCATTGGATAGATGAGACCCAAACCTAAGATTGTATGTGAAAAACTTACCCACATTTTGTATATTTTTTAAGTCCCAGGGCTTTTTCAAAGTGTTAACTTTTTTTCGATACGCACTATAAAGGAGGACTACCTGCCTGTTAAAAACACAAATTTGGTTGCTCTTGACAACTATTCTCTATTGAAAAGATTATTATTGGAATCTGCCTGTATAGAATACCTACTCAGAAAGACCACTTTTCTTGTCACCCTTTGGTGGTCTTCATAGACGGTTTCCACTGGAGTAATTTTAACAGAAAAATAAGGAGTTTGTATGACCTTCCCTGATGAAGATCTTTGAATGTTGAAAACATTCATGGACAATTCTTAAGCCTAGAAATAATACACATTATATATCGATTGCTATTCACTTGTAGGAAAGGAATCTCCGGGTCACATGAACACATTATTATCATTTGTGAATATTAACATTATTATGATGATCGCAGGTACAAGACTGAGAGAGACAAGGAGTGTCCACTTCTCAGACGGCACTGCCCCGGGCAAGGACACCACTGGACAGACAAATAGCCCGCCTTCCACAGGCGGGGGTGACACGATCTCAACGCCTATCCCTGGTGATCCATCAGTTCAGAACATTCCCACTTCCATCAGGGGTATCCCGGAGCTCCAGGGAGGGAACAGAAGGCGGTTACAACGTCAGGGGTGGCACAAGAGCCTCATCCCTGAGGATGAATCCAGACTACCTCCTGTTATTCTTACCACTGAGGTGAAGGGAGGTGAGGGAACAAATTTCATTCTGTATGAGCAATCATGTAATATGGAATTCACTATGTATTTTTACCAAGCCCATTGCCTTAGGGAAATAGGCAATGCAAGGAGTTGGGGTACAAATTATCAGGCGATTAAAGCCTTGTATCTCAAACATTCTGATAACAACTCAAAGAAAGGTGTATTTTGGAATAATGGGCATTTTGGGCAATGGTGGAAACCTCTTATTGTCTGGAAATGGTTTCTCCCTGTTTAGAACTCTTTCTATTATTGTAGGCAAAAGAAGGTTGTCCCTTGTGACACAACTCTAAAATAGATATTATCCTGAAAAGTTTGTTCTCAAATTTCTTAGATATTTAGATTCATGGTTTTCACAGCCCATCAACAGAATGTTTTGTAATAAATACTTTATGGAATATATAGAATGTACAGGAGAAATAGATTTATTATTATCCATTGAGAAGCTTATTGCTTTGGAAAATACGAAATATTAGCAATAAAGTTGATATTAGTTATAGGTCTACAGCAAATCAAGTACTAAATAAATCATGAGATTGTTTCCATCTCTTTATAACAAAGCACTGATTTTATGCTTGATTTGTCATTTCAATTTTCTGAATGACAACATTGAAATACATTTGGGTTGTCATGGATTATTAGTGCTGGAAACCAAATTTTTATAATGGTAATAAGTGTATACAGCATGGACCTTTACAACACAACACAATTTAACAGTGAATAGAATGTCTTAATTTGCATCTGCAATAAGAAAGGTGAAGGTTGCTGATTTCGTGAACAAAAAAGGAAGAAAAAAGGGCTGATAAATGATAGTGCTGAAGACTCTGTATTGTTTTCAAAGTCAAAATTAATAGTTACATTTATATAGCTTTATATTGTAATTGTTAATTACTGTTAGCATTTAAATAAGAAATCCCAAATCAGGAATATGTTTTTAATTTGCTTAATAATTTGCTTAATAATTTGCAGAGTTTTCTGTGGATGATAATCCCAACATGGAGAAGATTTTGAATGACTTGAAGAGTAAGTTTTATCTGTCTTTAGTATGAGTTCCATGAATTCATTTTTTGGGTATAATGTTATACTTATTAATTCTTAATCTTGCTATGTTCTAGTTATATCTTTGTTTGGGGGTATAAGGGATAGTAATTTCTGGTGGCAGTATCATGAAAATTATCTTGAAATGCCTGATGCTTGAATATGCAAGTGATAATGATTTGAATGATTTCAAAACTTTATGTGAGATTAAAAAAACTATAGTTTCTCAGTCAAATAATTCTTTCCAACATTATGGTCCATATAAATTTGTTTTTAGAGACATTACAATTCATTTTATCATTCTAGTAGTAATTTACCTACGTATTGTATTTTGTATTGTCATCTTTTTTAGAGATAATTATGTTCTTTTGACCCCAAGTATAACTCATCCTCAAAGAATATATTTGAACCCTTACAAACCTGTTATTTTTCTAACATACAGGTGACAATCCTGTTCCTGCTGTCTTTGTTTTAAGCAAAAATCTGATGGTTCTCGTCCAGATAGTAGACTGTAAGTACCACACAAATTTCCTTTAAATTGCACAGTAAGAATGATATAAGAAATTATTTTTTCACAATCATGAGATTTTACCTCTTTTAGTAAGTTTTCCACTTGTGAGGCTACCAGCTTTATCAGACCTTCATCGTAGATGGATTAGTTGCTGATGCTGCATGGTAAAAGTATTAAAATGGTTAAGCATCATAGTGTTACTATACTTATAGGAGAGAGCATATTGTCATAAGTTTCTATACATGGGGAGGGGGGTTCTGTTCTTCCTGAATGTGGATAGCCTCCCTAAATCCATATGATAGACTTTATATTATTTTGAGCAAATGTGGAACTTTTCCTTCCACTGTGATGAGTTGTTGGTGATGGTAACATTATCAGTGAGGGCAAGGGACCGTTGCAGAAAGAGTAAATAATCAGTCGCATGTCGTGCTGTTGATTGGTTGAAAATCAAGTTGCGCATGATATTTAGAGTTGCGATTGATTGCAACTCTTTCTGCAACGGGCCCCATATTTCTTAACAAATTGTTATTCAAGCTGTATGCACAATGTAATTGCAGTGAGAATGAATATATTATATCTCTGATCATGTAACAAATACCTATCAAAATTTTCATTCAAGACTATGAATTCAAGCTTTCATATGTCACATTTGAGGGCTTAGACATTCATTTATACAAGACACTTGTAAGAACCTGTACAGTTCATCATCAATTGTTTGTCTTCATATGCAAATTACATTTTCCTTGGAAACTAAAATCATCTATTTTGGTTTTGTTTCAGTGAACTGTTGTGTGAATAGGACATGTTGGTGTTTCAGTACCAAGGGACTAGCAACAGTTGGTCAAGATGAGGTAGTGATCATTTTAGAATGTCTACCAGATGAGAAGACTATTCCTAGAGACATCTTCTGTCATCTGTACAGTCTCTATGAAGATGCTAAAAGAGGTTAATTCATTTGAGATTTTTTTGTATGTGCTGTGTGTTTGTGTGGTTCTAGTAAAGAAATTCACACTAAAATTAAGATGTGGACATATAGTAACTCATCAACTCCGTTGATTACCGGTAGTTAGTAATGTTATTAATAGCATTGGTGATGATCATGATGCTTATGATGATGATGACGAGGGCGATGATAGTGATGGATGTGATGGTGGTGGTGATGATTATGGTGATGACGATTATGATGATAATGATGACGATGATGATGGTGATGATGGTGATGATGAAGATGATGATGATGATGTGATGATGGTAGTGATGGTTGGAGTGGTGTTTTTTTTTATTCAAACAAGTGCACACCTAGTTACCAAGAATGCACATATAGCATCATTTATTTGAATGCTGGATAAAAGAGCATTGCCGATCAAAAGCCTTGCTCACGGGCAAAGGTGCTGTGACCGGAGATCGAGAACCCCAGATTTTATAATGAAGTTGCACTTGAAGTTAATCTTGGTTTTCACTCTTCCCCCTTTTTTATCAGGTAATACTGTGACAGACATGAGTCATACAATCTTTGCTGGAGGCGGATTCCTTGGTAGCAGAGACCATGGTGGATTTCTCTACATCAGGCCAACCTTCCAATGTCTTCAGAAACTCATCTTCCCAGAACCACCCTATCTGGTAGCCGTCCTACTCCAGAAGTGGGAAACACCCTGGGCTAAGGTTTTCCCCCTGAGGTTGCTTTTGAGACTCGGAGCTGAATTTAGATGTTAGTAGGACACCTTTATTGTTGAAAAGAAATGTAGAGAAATCAGGAGCAGAAGATCGAGTAGCTGTAGTGGTTGTTTATTGAGAATCAACATGATGTACAACCTTATATCTTTCATATTTGTTCATAATTCATTTTGTTATTGTGAGATTATAACTTGTTATATAAAATGTATATTGCATTTAATATGTTTGGCAATTTCATGTACTGTGGCAATTGCAGTTCTTGGGCTACTCTGCATCACACTCCAACAAAGTGAAAATGAAGAAATGTACAAAACAAATATTGAACTTATCTCCCATGTGTGCTATGAAGGCCTGGTTGTCGGCGCTTGGAGAAGCATCTTTCATCCAAACTAAAAGTGCCTTATTGTAATGTCAAAAAATCTTATATTCCACAGATTATCCATGTCCTCTAATGAGCGTTAGATTCAGAAAGCCAGTCTTCGGAGAGATTGGTCATACCATCATGAACCTACTAGCTGTAAGTAATTCACAATCTTCGTTTCTTCTTTTTTTCTTTATTGTGCTCTGTCATGCCTCATTTTGTCTAAATCACCTCATTTTCACTAACTTAGTTTTTGATTTGCTCTTTGTCGACATATTATTTCAATGTATGTATCGCTTTCTGCATCAAAACACTTTGTTCGTATACAACTTAACAATGTGATATAAGTATTTATGGTGGGAATATCATAAATGGCTTTTTAGATTAATACTACTTTATGCGCACATAGTGCTTTCTCATACATGTAGCTATCCCCCCATTTCTTAATCCCAGTTTAAAGCAACTTGATAGTGATCATGATCTCTGTTGGTGTTATTTTGTTTTTTTGTGTTTTGTGACCTGCCATGATCGTTGGGCTGCATTTTACATTGATGTGATCAACAACAACAGCAACAATAGTTTATTGATTTATTTCATTTCTTTTCTTTCCATTTTTCACATACAAGTCAAAAATACATTAATACATAAATACAATTACGAAAATGAACAAAAGTAAGAACCTTACATTTGCAAAGATTGGGTAATTATACGAACAAAATACGATACTTATATCATCATTTTATAAAACTTAACATTCTTAAAAGCATGAGTATTCGTGTGTATGTTAAAAAAAGAAAGGGGTGAAATGAAAAGAGAGACCAGCTGAGAAGCTTGGCTTGTTGGACGCTGATCTCTCGAATACGTAAACAATGTAATATAATGTGAACTTGGTAAAAGATCATTCGAATCAAGGGAACGTAAATAGTAGGAAAATCGCTGAACATGTTGAAGATAAATGTATCAATTATAGATATCGGCCCAGTTTATGTTACAGGTTTATGATAATGATAATAATAGCGGTATATTTACCCAGGGTAGCCACTTCAGTTCCGGAAACTGTTCTCCCAGCGGGCTTATGTTACAAGGCCCTGGCCATGATCATTATGATATATGTCAATTGAAAAATCTTTTTTCATTCACAATCTCTATATCTTTGCAGGATTTTAAGAATTATCAGTACAAGTTGCCTGTGATCAGGGGTGTTGTTATTCATATGGAAGACAAACAGACAGTAATCAAATTCCCAAGAAATCGATATGATGAGGTTTGTATATGTATATATATTGCAAATTTATCTAGACAACAAATATACCTAGAAATGTAGAGAAATGTATGCAGAATAGTGTACTAAAGGGATTAGGTTACAGTTTTTTTCTTTCAGTGTTTTTGATGTGATGTTATGGTATAGCATGATGAAATATATTAAAAGTCCAAATTTTGTGGGAATTATTCATTCAGGCAGTATATTGAGCCGCAATGATACCCTCTTGTATTTTAAGTTAATTACTTTGATGTAAAAGAAATTTGAGAGCTTCTTGCTGAGCTAATCCACTGTTTTGGTATATTCCTACCCAGCTCATGAAGGTGTTAAATAACTCCAATGAGCATGTGATGGCACTGGCGGCTGTCTTTAGTCCGGATGCAGACTCTCATCTGGTTTGTATGCAGAATGACCAGGGTACCTATCAGACACAGGCCATCAATATACAGAACAAACCAAGAAAAGGTTAGTCTTCATGATACAATTTGTGTATACAGTTGTGCTCAAAAGTTTGTCAACCCCACCA
The DNA here is from genome assembly GCF_018143015.1 of Lytechinus variegatus. NCBI lineage: Eukaryota > Metazoa > Echinodermata > Echinoidea > Temnopleuroida > Toxopneustidae > Lytechinus > Lytechinus variegatus. The sequence continues at coordinate 8,824,870 of NC_054750.1, forward strand.
CAAAAGTCACTCCTTCGTGCCGAGTGTTGAATGTAGACAACAACACTGCAATGTTTGGTGAGCCCAGAGAAACAAACTATATTGAATGTCACATTTTATCACCTGACTTCACAATAGGATATGTGTTTGAGCTCCTCTGTTTGCTCAGTAAAAACTGATATGAAGTATATTGTAGTAAGTTTCACGGTACACCATGTATCTTTCTGGGGCAAGTGTTGGTCCTGAAAAGGACCAACCAATCTCTGAAGTAATGATATGAAGTAAATTACGTTTCATCTGTGCTTATGACCCAGGGACCTTGCAGAGAATATAGAGGGATTTTTGTTTGGATTATTACCATTCCTCAAAACTCAAATGTTTTGCAATCCTTCAGCATCTGATGAAACTGTTTCAAGTTGTTGAAATCATTGTGTGTTACCATCAACAAGGCCCCTCTCCCCTTCTCATTAAAAAATTATAATTCACTAATTGACCAATCAAATAAAGATACACCCTTAGCTACATAAATGCTACACATCACAAGTTCCAGTATCGCCTATGAGACTTAATACCAATGAACATTTGCGATTTTCATCATGTTAATATTTCAACCTTTTCCATCCATTAATTCAGTGACTGGAGCTAGTTTTGTCGTTTTCAATGGCGCTCTCAAGAGCAGTTCTGGTCTGACAGCAAAGTCCAGCATCGTTGAGGACGGTCTGATGGTCCAGATCCGTCCTGAGACCATGACGCTTCTTAAGGACTCAATGCGTCAGATGCAGGAGATGTCTATACCCTGCGGGAGCAGCGTAGCAGACACGCCAGAAGAGACTGTCCTTGTACAGTGGGTGGAGGATGATAAGAACTTCAACAGTGGGTAAGGTTTAGAACATTGTATCATTCAGACTTGCGTTCATTGCAGTTACCATAGTAACAGTTGGTGACCAGTGCTTATCAGTCAATTAGAATGAAAAATTTAACTGAGCTTGTGATTGAATAGCAAATTTTTAGAGCTGATATACTTCATGAAATGACAAGAACTTAGATATTAGCTTCTTGCAAACCATGCAAAACACAGAAACAGTTTCTTTGCCTTAGCATGACAGATCCTGGAAAGCATGCTGACTTATTTAAATTCACATTTGACCCGCCAGTGCATACCAACTGACCCTACTTTTCTAAAAACAAATTCACTTATCTAGTTGCATTATTTTGTAGTGGGAAAAAATGGTATAATAATAGGCATTTATATAGCGCTATATATCTAGAAATATTCTATTCCGAGGCGCATTGTTATTATTACCCCGGCTATAGCTCGAGCTGCCTTTCAGCACTCATGCATTCAAGGAATTCATCCTGCCGGGTACCCATTGACCTCACCTGGGTTGAGTGCAGCACAATGTGGATAAATTTTGTGCTGAAGGAAATTACGCCATGGCTGGGATTTGAACCCATGACCCTCTATTTCAAAGTCAGAAGACTTATCCACTGGGCCACAATGCTCGACATCATGTGTATCTTGGGCTAGAATAATTTCCATATAAAGAGTTGATGGCACTAGTGTCTGTCAGATCCTTAATTTCTTTCTTATCTGTATCTCATATGGCATGGCTCTTAATCTTGAATTTTATTTGTATTTGTACCACAGAGTGACCAGTCCCATCGACGGTCGATCCTTGACAGGCGTGGAGAGCATACGAATCCACAATGGAACCGAGTACCACGGTCACAATCGAGCCATCCGTTGGACAGAGGTCTTCTTTATCCAGAATGGTCTCGGGGAAGGAGAGTCCCTTGGTCATCCGAATGTTCCTGAGCCAGTTGACCTGAGCAGGCTAGCAGAAAGCTTGGCTTCTGCATTTTGTCTGGCACTGAGTGGAAGCCTGAATGAACTGAGGGAAGCTGGATTAGTGAAACTAGGTCTCAGGGTTACAGTGGACATTGAAAGGGTCAGTTTATTTCATTTTTTTAAATCCATGTTTTAATTTGTGTAAGCGCCTCTCCCCACTCCCTCTACCTACCCAAGGGAAGGAAAAGAAGCTGTGTGTGTTGAGGCAATTTTGTTCTCACTACTAAAACATTTAGTTAGCTTGATATAATTTTGAAGACATGTGAAGCGTTAATTCTTTGACCAGATAATGCAACAACAAAAATCCCAATCCCAATACAGATGAGACATACTGGAATGTGCAATATTTTCTAAATGGTTTTTCTATGAGGGCTTGCATGCCTCTTGGCAATAGTACTGAATTTTACTTTTGTGAGCCCTGGGGCCCATTGCAGAAAGAGTTGCGTTTAAACGCAAGTCAAAAAATCAATTGCAAGTCCAAAATGCGCGCTGTTGATTGGTTGAAAATGAAGTTGCGCATGATTTTTTTAGAGATGCATTTGATTGCAACTCTTTCAGCATCGGGCCCCTGGTCCATGGAAAAACAATTTTCTTTACTCTTTTCCTCTTTTCTTTCATTTCTACTTATCCATATTTAATTATTCAATTTCAAATTGTATTTTTGTATTTAAATTGTACAATTTGTCTATGTTTTTATGGCCAAATAAATAATGATACTGTATGATCATGGTTCCCACGGTCATGGAAAGTCCTGGAAAAATTGTGGTCCTGGAAAGTCAGGGAATTTGGAAAATTTGTGAAAAGTAATGGAATTGCATGGCTATGGCAGCTTTCCGTTTTGTTGTGTCTTGCAAAGTTCTCTCATACTTAATTATCATACTCTGCTGTGTCTGATTTTGGAAACCGTGGCAGGAGGCAAGTCATGAAAAGCAGCAATTCAGTCATGGAAAAGTCATGGAATTCTGTTTTCAAATTTCTGTGGGAACCCTGTATGATTTATCCTTAACAAGTAGTTCTAGTAAACAAAATGTGTGAAGGGAATTTTCTGATATTCTTCATTATAGAGCATTAGGAATATGGACTCATTTCAAAGTAATTTACTAAAGGTTTTGATCGATCATGGCTTAATAATTCTAACCTCAAGATTTTCTCATACTGATCAGCATTACTCACTTCTTCACTGCCCTTACTCTATTTCCCCATTCTATTGAATATTATGTAAAATATTGGTCATTCCCTTGATTTGAATATCATACTTCAAATGAATGAATTCTTCCTCCCCTTTTTCTAGGTTGGATATGAATCAGGGTCAAAAGGTCAACTGCTCCCACCTCATTACATGAACAGTCTCGACAACGAGCTCATCCCGGTTGTGCATGGTGCCGTTTCACAGCACGAGGGCGCCCCAGTGGTATTGGAACTCATTTTTCACATAATTGACTGATATCAGTAAACTGGCAGTGATGCTGCTCTTCTTGCAATAGGGATTCTACCAAGGGTTAGCTTAGCTGATTGGAGAGTGATTTTTAAAAAAAATGCTGGTGTAAAGATGCCTGTGCTCTTATTCACAGAGCTACCAAGTCTCACACATCATTTTGGACTCTTGTTCATCCCCTCAAATCTCTGTCTCATGCAACTATCACAGCCTATCCCCATATACATTGTACACAATGTCTGTGATCTCACTCAGATTCAAAGAAAATCTCACGCATAAGTGGTCTTTGAACTTGGCATCTCTGTATTCATCTCATTGTCAGTAGCAAAAAAGATTTCATGGTAGTATTACAACACCTTCTCAAGTACGTGAGTGCTTACACTTTGCGAACATTGCACAAATTCCAAGCAGTACATTTGTCTGCTGATGAGGGCTATAGTGCAAGAGTGTAAGAGGAGTATCAACTGAGACTTTTACAGACATGGCATGCAGATTGACCCATAGGCCCTTACTTGTCTCTGTATTATTTTGTGTAACTACAGAAAAGCTCATATTGAAGTAATTGAGAAATGATGGCTGTTGATTAATGATTATAAATCATTTGATTTTAATCTTCCACAGTTTCTCCTTTTGCACATACATGTAACATTGCTTGCAGTCATCAATCGCAGTTTAGAATCTTGTAAACATGATCTTTGCCTGATGCCAGTGAGTACATTTTGATATGAGCTTGAACTGTTTTACCACTGCTAGTAGAACTTGGCATATGAGGCAAACCAATTTTAATGTGCAGAAAATGCCGTCATGAATGGATTAAGATTCATGAATAGAATTTGTAATGATGAAGCTATTTATAAAATACGACTATTACTATGTATGATATGTAGAGATTATTTGAAAAATAGATATATTTTTGTATTGTATTCACTATTAAGCATTTCACAAGCTCTAATATGCGTGTATGTTCTATAGCCATAATGATTGTATATCATATTGAAATGGTTTCATGACATTTGTTTTGGCGACAATTGCTCCACTCTAAATTCCACACACTAATTGAATGACCAACTTCTTACCTGGGTTTAACACTATACCCAACCCTAAATGTTACCTTAAACCTTAAGGCATGGTCACACCGCCCAAGCGTTGTTGGAGCGGTCGTGGAGCGGAGAGAAAAAAATTCATCACCGCTCGCTACCGTCACCATTTTCAATTTCGATTGTTTTTTTGTTTGTTTACGATTTGTTTTCGACTTTTTCTCCAGTTTTGTGAGCGAAATTCGACCCTCTCTCCCAACCGCTCCAACAACGCTCGGGCGGTGTGACCAGGCCTTAACGTAAAACCCTATGGCAGCCCTAACCCTTACCCTACATCTGAGATGAAATTAAGCCTGGATCAATTGTCACAGTAGTAAATGTTGTGTCACCATTGAAACATGCCAACTCCAACCATATATTTTTGTTTACACCTGCAAGTAATTCATAGTAGGTCCGGGGTCCCCTGTAATTATTAGTGTGTCATATTTCAAAAGAGAAGAAGAAAGATTGTTGAATTACTTTTACTCTTGAATGAATACTAACAGTAATATACATGTCAGTAACAGACTTTTTGACCAGTGATTGTCTTTTTTTTATCAACCTTCACTCTCCTTGCTCGATGTTTTGTGAGTTAGTCAAAGTAACCTTTGTTAGAAAGTGAAAAAAATGAAATAAACCTTGAAATAACCTTGGAATAACTCATACAGATTCTTTTAGGACAGAGATCCATTGACATCCTTAATGACACTAATTTTCATTGTTTGAAGTAAGCTTTATATTCTTCTAATGGTAATTGTTATGATAGCCACAGGGTTTTTATTTTATAATTTAAATTTTCAAGTTGACTTTCATCTTTTGTAGGCTTTGAGCAGTCCTACAGAAATGTATAAGTCTCTGCTGTTTGTATGTTTCTGGAACTTGAGTACGAGTGTTTATGAAAGATATTTCCATCAAATAATTGTCCTACCCCCTCCCCTGTTTCCATCTTTTTCTTTTAAATCACTTCTTGAACCTTATTTTGATAATGGCTCCTTTTTATGAGCTGGAAAGCAGAGATGAATTAGGAATTGGATTATACATATTCTATGGGATTACCCTGAAGCATGTTGGTAATTTCTTGACAGATTTGCTTTAGGCATATCAGTTGAAGGCTAAAGTAGCTAAAACTTACAAATTGCTTCATGAACTATCTCCAAGGCATCGTTTCTTGAAGGCCGTCATTGCTCTGTGTCATTCATGTTAAAATGGCTGTGAAGTAATTGGTTTCAGTTTTCGAATCGCTATTATGATATGATATTGAATGTCAACTGGCCAGTAATGGCAACTTTCATGCACTATTTAGTTGTTGACTATACCTGTCGCTGTACAAGTTTTTTTATACTCAACAAAGTATGTGTTACTCACCGATGCAAGCATGGAAGAAATAATATTATATTATTTTGTGTAGGAATACAACCAATACCAGTGCCAAGAGCTCCGAAATTCATAACATTGTCCCTTTTTACAAAAACATTGTAGGAGTTATGAAAAACTCCTCTGATACGTATACAAAAAGTATATTGCAGAAAAAAAGAAAATACTGATTTTCCACCCAAATATTGTTGCATTCCTTGAAATACTCCACACAACACTACCCTCAGACTCTTGAAATAATCTGTTTCTCCCCTTTTACTCCTATTGTCTGATATGTAAATATCTTACTGTCACAGGAAGAATGCTATTATTTTTCTCAAATTGAAGTCTTGTGTTCCCAGTCCCTTCCATCAAATAGTAAAACAGGTTTGTTTTTGCAAGTATGAATACAAGATGATGTTTAATCATACTGATCAAAAGATGTTTCATTTGGTCATTGGAATATACTTTTGATGTAGCCATTTTTAGATCCACCATACAATGTACTTTTATGAACTCTGCATTGTTGAATCAGTGGTGTTAAATGAACACTATCAGTGCTTATATTGGATACATTGCTACAGCAAGCAGTTTTCACCAGTGTTAGTTCAATACCCATTGGTGTTATTGTAACAATCTGTTATTCTTCTACCCTATTTGGTGTTCTGCTAGAATTCCATGTTATATATAATACCTGGGAACACCTACAGATGGTGTTCTTGACACCATAAATCATATACTACCGATTTTAAATTTGCAATCTCATGCATCATCATAAACAAATCTCATATTTCATACATATTAAAATAACTATTATACTGTACTATTACTGTTGCAGAAATATACACTGTCACTAGCCTTTTCCTTATTTAATGTGATTTGTACATTAGCTAGTTTCATTTTAGATATATTTCCATGGAGGGATGTTTTTTGACTTTTATTATCTTTATACAGGCATTCATTTAATCAACATTCTTTCTCATTTATGAAAGTATATTCGATATATTATTTATGAGAATTATTCTTTACCTTCAATAGTTTTATTTACATCTATCAATTACATTTTGTGGGCATATATAGACTTTGCACATGGCATGTGTACATTACTCTGTCAAGTTCCACGTATTATCAGTTTCTATGTGAGCTCAGAATCTCTGAAGATTATAATAGTTAGGGCATCAGAATTTAATATGAATTTGAGTGATTGGATAAAATCTTACAATCAAGGCTTAGAAATTGATCTTGGGCATCTGTGATCAAATATTCGACCTGAAATTTACCTGTTATAATAAATTCTATTATGCTATACTTTAATGCATTGTTGATATTGAAAATTGGTTTTGTATTTATGAAGAAAAGGAGAGAACTTGGTCAGTTCTATTTGTGTATCTTTGCTGCATATGATTATTCTTTTTGTAAAAGAAGAAAACACAATTCCTAGAATATTATTAAAATAACTCATAACTGATGATTAATTCAGATTATTGTGTATGTACATTGTATTTCCTTTTCTGTTATTTTTCCTGATCATTCTTCTATATGCTCATCAGTGCAAAATTTTGAAATATATATATTTTGCTTCATGTACTTTAATATGATATTTACGGCATGTTGGCACAATACAGACTGAATGTTTAATTTATATGTGAACATTTTATGTGTAATTTTATATGACAAGAATTTAGATGAAAAGGCCAATAACAACCTGCATTAAAGCAGCTTTCAAATAAATCATTAATGTCTTTGTGTTATTTGTTTGTGGGGCTGTTAAATGGGTTAGTAATTAAAGAAGTGTTTTGGAGAGGAATATCAATGTCCATTCGAACGGCTTTGATAGATTGTATTATCTAACAATTGAATCTTTAAAAAAAATTTAATTGACCATTATTGTTTTAATTAAATTTGAATATGATGGTGAACCGCAACAAAGTTGAAGGGGGGCGGTCCCAACCTAATCTCCACCCCCACTTTAATGGTCCACATGGCAATTCCAAGTCGTTAAGTTATACCGTAGTCTTCATTCACAGACACTTGCAATTTTGCACAGTGCACAATGAGTCTGAAGTAGTGAGACTATATTCACCATGTACCGTGGCTGGCTTTACCAAGGCACAAAGAGAGACTGGTGTCTAGTCTTCACTGTAAGACATGGTTTCAGATAGAGTCACATGTGAGTCTGTGCTTGCAGACAGGTTGTACCACATATTACATGACTTTTTTTTCCTTTTGTGTCAGGTGCAACTTTTAAAACCAAATATGTGATGCCCAGGTAGGTAGTTTTGAAGCATAGTAATCTGCCTGACTAAAAATGTCTTAGTAACCTGATTTATGTGGAATCTCAATACAAAGTATTCAACAAAATTCCTCAGCGTATTGTCATTTCTATACTAATTGGATTTAATTGACTTCATGATGTTTATGATTGAAAAAGTGAAATCATAACACATATCCTAAAAAAATAAAAGTGAAAAACACATTCATGAAACCAAAGAATACATAGGAAATTAATTGCCCTTTTTATGAATAAATTTCCTTTACAGAAATATTTTCTAACAAGGTCATAATGGGCATCTTGACAAAAAGATATTTTGAGCGCTATATTTTTGATATCTTGCACGTATTTAATTGATAATTTATTTAATTGAGCTATTTCATATATTATGGCATTTCGCACGTACCACCACCTGGAAAAACAAAACAATGGGTGATTTCAAGTTCGGTGTTAGTGTTGGTGTGGAGAGCGTAAGAGGGGCGCTGAACCGAGCTCCAACACGGAGATGGGTTCAGAGGAACGCTACCGATTGCTTTATCGATGGCACCGACGTCACGCCTCTGCGCTGTGCTGCTAAATCATCTCAACTTCACGCCAGAAGTCTCGACGACGAAAATGATAGTGGAGAGAAATTAATTAAATTATCATCGTACAGAATGCAAATCCTTTAATCAATTCAAGCATTCGAAAGAGTGAACATTACTCTTCATCAAAATATATAAAGCTCAAACGATTTGAACTCATCTTAACTGGAAAAGCTATTCGGGGATGTTTCATCGTGTTCGCCGCCTGTTCACGAGCTTGAGATTGCCAACACCAACACCGAACTATCATGATATTCCCAATCCCTGGGTGTTGGTGTTGGTGAATGGGGAAATTGCACGTAGATCGTCAACACCAGCCGCAGTGCTGGATTCAGTCAGCAGACGACATTCAACACCATCCTTCAACACGAACTGCCGGAACTACGTCATATTTTCCGCGGTCAATGCCAACATCAGCCATTGTGGGTTGCTGCCACGGATCATGTGGTAACTGCAGGTGAATGAGGTGGCAGTTTCCAGAGTGCGGAGAGGATGCAGCAGAAGATGAACTCGTTCTACCGGACGTGGTTAGGTGTTCCAAGGATGTTGACGGATTTGGCATTCTTTTGTAGATCCGGAAAGCGATAAGACTTCATATGGCATCAGTGGTAGAAGAGTTAAGCTGGTAAAGGTGGGTTGGTCTTGGTCATGATGATGAGAGAATCCGAGGATCAGACAATAGCTGATTCTATGCCACCGACAGAAGAGGCTGTAGATGAAGCCGTGGCAATGGCTAAGTGGGAGGAGATGCGTGGTGCTTTCCAAGTGGGCGGGAGCGGGATATATAGGGTATCGTCCTGGCATTAGATAGTAGATAGCACGCAAGGCAGGAAAGACAGGAGGAATTTGGTGGTTGAGGCGGTCAAGAAGAAAGAGGAGGGATGTCGGTTGGCAAAAACTGCACAGCAGGAGTGCAGGGTGCATGGCCTCGTTGGGAAAAGGTGGAGCAATGGAGTCTTCTGGGACCAACTCAGTACGGTGTCGTCTAGTGCCTTATACGCTTTAACCTTTGATGTAATAATGATAATAATAATAACGTTTTATTTACCCAGGGTAGCCACTTCAATCACAAGACTGCTCTTCCAGCGGGCCCTTTTGTATATTGACTTCAATAATTGCTACATATCAGCCTATTAAGCAAAATATGAATCTCATCAAACAGGCATTCTGGATACATTTTTTTTGCAATTCCGGCGCGAAGCCCAAGCAAAACTTGTATATAGTGACATGAAAGATTTTTTTGCAAATCTTCCCCTCACATTATTTCATTCGCTCGTCTTCCTCCTCATTTTCCTCTACTTCTTTTTTCTTCTGTCTTTCTTTTTTCTCCTTTTTCTTTTCTTCTTCTTTTTTTTCTTCTTGCTCTGCCAATTTTTTCTGGGGGGACACCAAATCTCGGGAGGGGGCACGTGCCCCCAGGACCCCCCCCCCCCGTAGCTACGCCACTGACAGCTGAGAACGAAGTTTTAACTCGATCTGTACTCAATGGCCAATTGTTTATGTATTAAGAGCGGATAGACCAGGGAAATGGAGTTGCGCGACAGCCGAATTTGTAAGTCACTGGTTTTTTTTGTATGTTCTTTTAAGTTTATTTTCCCCGTTATGGTGCATTTCAGACCGAAACGGAATAATAATCTATATTTTGGTCCAGTTCTTTTTATATATCTTATGAAATAAAGACAAAAATCGATGAGCCCCGCCGGGGGTGCATTGTTAACCCCCTAATGGCGGCTGCACGATCGTGAGCCGTCTGTGTACGGGGAGAAATTAAAAAAAAGTTACAAAACTCCTCAAAACAGACAGCTGCCAGATGTCTACAGTGATCCCAACTTTGCTGCTGATGACCCGTTGACATTATGTAGAATTGTAGATCTTTTTGTATCTTCTGCTAAATACAGATGTAAAGTCACTTTCACACTGAAAAAATGAGCATTTCAACGTTGTGACTTAAACATGACTGTGGTTGACCATGTGAAAACGTTGTGAACACTCACACTCTCGAGGTGTACGTGTGTCCACAGTGTGATACTATAATATTCACACTGTTGAATTTGAACATTTTAACGGACAATATTTATTGTATTCTACACCCGATTCTACCGTATTCGAGGTCACGTTTATCACATATTTGCATGGGGGATTTTTTTTTTATGTATAATTCAATTTTACCTCCGATTTATGTATTTAGCACCATAAAATGATAAATAATAATATACTGATTTATAGCGCAGAAACTATGTGCATAATATTCTACTGCGCTGCAATTAAGGGCTTATGAAATGCTTGAGAACAAATTTAGAAAATAGGGAAAAGGGAATGTGTATGTATGGGAATTAATTGAACAGATAGATTCTTAGTCTAAGAACGTTTGAACGTTTCTACTGATGGACAGGATCTTATTGCATATGGCAAACCATTCCGTAATTTTGGAACATCAGCACCGTATAAACTGCCTGGCGCAAGTGCTACGATTACAGTAATTGGCTCCGAGTACAAAATCGATGATAGATGGGAATTTTAGGTCAAGAAAAATAAAGCAGGAGTAAATGGAAAGATGATGCAAGGATATGGCCATATATACCTGACCCATGGTATGATGTATTTCTGTAAAATGTTTTTCTTTGTTTAGTGGTTATTTTCAGGGAGACAAGAGAAGAGAGGGAAGGAGGGGGAGAGAGGAAGATACGGAATGAAAAGAGTATGGGGTGTGATGGAGAAGGCGATGTCGTTTGAAAAACTAGGATATAGTAAAAGATGTGTGAAAGAGTGATCGAGGGAGAATAAGGGATTGGCGGGAAAGAGGGGGAGGGGTTGAGAAATGGGATAAAGAGATCGAGGGAGAGGGTTATGTTGAGAGAACGAGAGAAGATTTATGCAACAGAAGATAATGAGGGAGGAGGTCCCGGGGGGAGGTCATTAATATTGTTTGTCATCATTTTCCCTTCCGAATCTGATGGTAGATGCGACCAAAATAGTTCATTGTATAGTTCATCACCTGGTATCCACGTCTAAAAGAAATATAGGCCTGCATACTATTTGTCATCATTATCTTTCGTTTCGCATTTGCTGCTAGATGTGGCTTTAATAATAATTAGTGACCGTGGTGGGAGGTTGAAAAGGTCATATATATACATATTCCAATGTTCCTCGTGAGTCCTTCCTTTTTTGTGAGAAAGAGGATTATGGTTGGGGGTGTGAGGAATAACAATAATAATTAACATTATTTGTATAGCGCTTATCACAAAACATGTCTGTAAGCTCTTAATAGAAGTAGTGTGTGGTGGTGAAGGTGGGGTGGTGTTTGTGTGTGTGAGGATGATGGTGAGCGTGTTTTTCTTTCACTCTTTTTGTATGGGGAGTGAAAAAGAGGTTTGTGTTTGGGGTGTAAGGGTGTGTGTGCGTTTGGGGTGAGTTTGAGTGTGTGTTGTGTTGTTGTTGTTTATAACCCAAGTTTAAACACCTAGCTTATGGACTTACAACTGCACCCGTTACTAATGATACCTATATCCTAAATATTTTGTAAAAAAAATCAAATGACAGAATGTCCATCTATTTTGAAAGATCAAATATATCATATCATAGATTTCGATTTCATATGACAATCCATGTTTATAATTATGTAATATTACATAATAAAACAATTCTATTTACATACTCAGTTATACTCATTATCAATTTCTTCAGCTCAAAATCGCTATCCTTTCGCATTCATCGAGCTGGAGTTATGGCTGGAATAAAAACCTAGAAGAAAAATAGATATAGCGGTCTTATAAAAGGTATATATAATGAATGATTTTTTTAATGGTAATCACGTTCTTCATTAACATGATGACGGATTAAACTTTTCACGCAAAACACATTAACGTTCCCAAACGAAGCGCATGCGTGATGTTCACTCGTGATATTCATAACCAATTGGCAGAGATCCCTCGCCTTTATTGCACTACAAATGATGACACGAAGCTGATCAATGCGTCGACATGATTCTTTATTCGCCAGCAACAACAAAAGAAAAGTATTAAAAGTGAGTACTCTATTCTTTTATTCCAGTGAGACTTGTTTTTAAGGCAATTCTAAAAAATAATGATCAACATAGACAGCCATAATCCAGTGGGGTTTAACAATGTGCTTGACGTTTTAAGCGTTTGTTACCGTGTTCAGGGCGGAACGCAAAAAATGAGAAAAAAGGATGCTCAATGAAGGAGAAATTCTAAATCTTGGATAGAATTGATTTCGTTCTCCATTTCCATAACGATTTGATTTCTAGTTTAAATCACTTTCATTAGGCTTTTATTAACGAGGATGTTTCAGAAAGCAATGCGTAAATTTGTGCATGATTTTGCAATCCACTGCATTATGATGTAAAGATGTATAGGCCTACAACACATGACCCAAATGTTCATTACTGAAGGAATATGGTCCTGATGACCATGATGACAATAGTGATTTGCTATTGGTATTGATGTGGAACTATCATAGTTCTTTGTACTCGCTTACTTGGTCGGATGCTTACTTGCTTACCTACAGTAAGAAATTTTTAACATCAATTGCATTTAAAAGACCTTCTGAAACGGGGATGTGAGGTGCACTTGGCCTATTCAAATCCCCCCCCCTCAAAAAAAAAAAAATCTTCAAATCTTATATATGTTGGAAATGAAAAATATTTTATTTGTTCGTCATATACTCAAATTATCACTGGCGGATCCAGGGAGGGGGGGGGGGGGAGGGGAGGGGGCACAGCCGGCCGAGTCCCCCCCCCCTTGAGAAGCAAAATTAAAATTTGTAATGTAAAAATGCCAATAAAACCGAATTGTGCCCCACTCCCCATTGAAAGTAAAAACCTTTTTTTTGCTTGTCAATTTTTTCGGGAACGAAATATCATTAATTTTCGGTTGAAAACCTTTTTTTGTTTTTGTTTGCTTGTCAAATTTTTCCTCGGAAAAATGTACCCCCTCCTCCCCCTTTGGAAAATCGTGGATCCGCCCCTTAATTATAATGATTAAGTGGCGAAAGTTACGCATTATTACGAAATACGGTAATTAGGCTCTGCGGCTCATATAATTACTGATTAATCACCCTATTATTTAATCTAAATTTAACAGTAACCTTGATTCTGATGAATAATGAAGCATGCCCCCTTAATGACACGGCTTCCATGACCGGTTAAAGGGAAGATCAAAATGAATATATTCGAAATGTCAGCAAAAATGTTGGAAGTATTTTGGAGGCGTTGGATTAGCTATATACTTGCAATTTTTGTTATTCCTTTGCATGATTCTATGGAGATATCGAACATTTCAAGAATCCTAGTAGCACCAAAGTTAAATTCATTGAGGATAGGCCTATGAATAATTGCTGTAGAAAAATGGGTATAGATGACATAAAAGCATGTGATGGCGTAATTTAAGAAGTGATTTTCGCTGGAAAATCATAATTCAGCTTACATAGTATCAAATTGGCTGAGAGAGCAAATTTGCAATTGAGCACCCTCCTCTGATGTTTTTTCTTTTCCGATCAACTCATGTTTTTGGGTTTTCTCACATGTTGACTTTCTGACTCTATAATGTAAGTGAAACAATAAATCTATAGTGTAAGCGCCCGTATGAATATCTTGAAATAATGATTTTCTTTCCTTTAATGAAGTCGATCAGTCCGCTCGATAAAATCCTTTTCAAGAGCAGGGGAAATAAAGTCTATTGATGGAAAATAAATACCGATCTCAATAGCTTTTCCAGCATCAACTATGACAAAGAAATATATGGGTCTAAGTGCACAAGCAGAGTCCAAAGACAATTGGGCCCATAAAATACAATAAGCGCCTGGGGTGGTATTCTGAAAACGTTCTTATCTTTGTTCTTACCTTTTAACTTATCTCACTGAGATAAGAAGACGCTAAAATCATTGCAAATCGGTATTCTGAAAATCTTCTTAACGCGTTCTTATCTTTGTAAGGACTGCCTTCTTCTTATCTTCAACACGCCCATTTATAGGATATTACCAATCAAAATGCGCGTTATATTGGCAGTTTAACCAATAGAAGCGTACCTTATGTGAAGAGAATATCATGGGCGCTGCGCGTACACTGTTTCTGGCGCATTGCGCGAAATAGGCATTTTATACGCAATGACTGATTTTATTATTTCGAGACGTCCACGTGCATAAAATAAAGAAAAAAGTAAATAAAGCAGGTACGAATAAAGAATAAAAAATGAAGAAAGAAAGTAAGTAGGTATTAAAGTAAGAAGACAGAAAAGGGTCAGAATGAAGCAGAAAAAAGATGAAAGGAACAAAGCAGAAAATAATGAAAAATAAAGAGTAAACGAAAGAAAGCAAGCAAAAAGGACTTAAAAATAAAAAAGAACGAAAAATAGAATAAATAAAAGAAGGAAAAGGATGAAAGAAATAAAACAATTATCAATGATAAAGTGAAGGAACAAAAAGAAAGGAAAGAAACTAAAAGGAAACACACACACACAAAAGAAAAAGGTCAAACTAAAAAGATTAAAAAAAGTAACATGGAACCGAAAAAGAAAATAGTCTAAAAACGAATAAAAGAAAGTTAGAAAGAAAAAAAGGAGAAAAAGGGAATAAAATGTAAAAAGTGAAGGAAGAGAAAAAAGGGAAATGAAACAAAGAAATAAAATTGAGAGAGAAAAAATGAAAGGAAAATTAACGCAAACATGAAGACTACAAAAAGATAAAGGAAAGAAAGGTAAATTCAAAGAAAGAAAGAAAGAAAGAAAGAAAGAAAGAAAGAAAGAAAGAGAAAAAAAAACGAAAAGGGAAAATAAAGAGTTAAGAGAAGAAAGACAGAGAGAAGAAACAAAGTAAAGAAAAGGGTAAATAAAGAATGAACGAAAAAAGAATGAGCGACGAAATAAAGAAAAAAAAAAGAAAGTAAAAAAGACACAAAAAATTCAGAAAGCAGAAATAAAATAAATTTAGAAAGAAAAATTAAGAATTATTAAAGGGAAGGAAGCAAAAGGGGGAAAATAAAATGAATGATTAAAAAAAGGAAAAGCATATATAAAAACGAAAGAATTGAAGAAAAAATAAGGAAGAAAAATAAAGATTACAAAAAAGTGAAGGAAGAAAGAAACAAAAAGGAAAAGCATATATAAAAACGAAAGAATGGACGAAAAAATAAGGAAGAAAAATAGAAAGATGACAAAAAAAGTGAAGGAAGAAAGAAAGAAAAGGAAGAGAAAAGGGGGAAAATAAGAAATAAATACTCAGTAGCTATAAAGAAATAAGAAAGGGATAAAACGAAAAGGGAAAATAAAAATGGAAGAAAGATGAAGTATAAATGAAACAAAGCAAAAGAAAAAAATTAAAAGATTTAAACAGAACAAAAGAAAAGATATAAATGAAGAATGAAATAAAAGAAGAAAGACATGTAGATAGAAAGGAAGAAAGACAGACAAATAGAAAGGAAGAAAAAAGAAAAAGGGATAGAAAAAATAGACGGGCAAAATAAAGGGTGAATGAAAGAAATGGTGGGAGTAATACTTGTGGGTACTTATTACTACTAGTGGCCATCGATTTTGAGCAAGAAAAAAACGCAGACATCGTGAGATGTGATAACCCTCTAGCTATCTTAAATATTATCTTAAATACCGTGAAAGATAAGAAAGAAAAAAGATAAGAACGTTTTCAGAATACCACTTATCTTGATTTTGTTCTTATCTTTTTAGCGCACTTTAATATTATATGCGCGAGTTGTAAATTTACGCGCTCAGCATTGGGGGTGGAGAGCAAGATAAGAACAAAGATAAGAACAAAAGATAAGAACGTTTTCAGAATACCAATTTAAGAAAGTGACGTAGATAAGAACAAAATTAAGATAAGAACGTTTTCAGAATA
This sequence comes from Lytechinus variegatus, assembly GCF_018143015.1. Classification (NCBI taxonomy): domain Eukaryota; kingdom Metazoa; phylum Echinodermata; class Echinoidea; order Temnopleuroida; family Toxopneustidae; genus Lytechinus; species Lytechinus variegatus. Next base: position 8,841,281 of record NC_054750.1, read on the forward strand.
CCGCCCCTGGATCTTTCCTGTTCCCCAATATGCAATCTCCCCTTGACCAGTTGACGACAGTGCTGTCGCAGCAATGTATGATTGGCACGTAATTTGGAAAGTAATTTAAATGAAGGCGTTGATAAAGAGGAATTTCCATACCCTAGAACATAATTTAGATTAGAAATCTACTCTACATCTTGACCTCCCTGATGTTCAATGCTAGTATGCGGTAAATGGAGAATGGATCGATATATATGGAAAAGAGCTTTTTGATAACATACTTTTCTATCTTGGAATATAATAAAGAAGCATGCGATAAACATCAATATGAGAGCACAATGTCATCATGATTAAAATCTGCGATAAGATGATATATGTATGTATGTGTGTGAGTGTGTGTGTGTGTGTGTGTATGAAGAGTTCTGTTACTGGTCAAGCTTTGGATCCATGTAGATCTTCATCGGGACTGCAAGTATACAATACACAAATTACAATATGATAGCATAAGTTAATTATTTGTAGTTATTTACATGCATAAAGGTAAGTGAATCATTGATAATATATACTCTTAACACTACGTCATCATTACTACTTCTATTATCATTTCTGTTATTATCTCTTATTTGTTATTATAATCTAATGTAACTGCATGTTATATAATATAATTGTCATCTATTTTTAATCACTGATATTGCATATTTTTATACGACCTAAGTTTGAACTGTAAATGGAATAACAATTACCGAGTATGGGGGTCCGAATATTTTAGGCCTACATCTGAGAGTTTGTTTTGAAGAAGTAAAAGTGGTGCTTATTATTTTCAAATTAGACGTATTAAAAGACTTTACTTAAACAGAGTTTAAACGCTTATTATTTTCTATCAATATGTCTAAATCCTACCGATATTTATCTCAGAATCCAAGATTCTGCACTCAATAAACCTTCATGTGACTACGCCAGTCAGAAAAAAAATTAAATGTCTTCGTGTATTTCCCTTATCAATCTATATTTTACTGTTATACAACCTTCAATTTATTTAAATAACAAACTATGAACTCTTTTCTTCTTTCTGTTTATATTGCAGCCTTAAAGTAACCAAACCCAGAGTCGATTGCATCAAATGAACACTTGCATTCGGATACTTATCACTCGGAAAATATCCTTTTCGAAGGCCTTTTTAGACTATTTATGGCTTATCAATACGATCTCCTCAGTTTGCTTTACAGCCGTTGCAGACACGGTTGATAAAATGATAATCAGTCTAGTATCATCTTAATCTTGGCATGATCAACTCTCTACCGTGCCCTTATAGTTGTATCGTGTGTAATTTCCAAAGAAGAAGTGACCGGAAGACACACAGGTATTCATTCTCTTCTGTATACAGCTGATGGTAATGATCAAATGGTTTATCTGGTTGGATAAGTACCTATATGAGCAGGATCCAAGATGTGCTTTTCTTTCAGTGAAGGTGACATTACTTCCGCACAAAGGCAAAAATCCTCATTGATATACGACTCGGGAAAAACAAAACCTCGTTGTTTCTTTTCTCACAACCAAATTACTTGACAATTAAGCTCAGTCTACGTTCGGGGATAAAAATGAAGCTTTAGAATGAGTTCAGTTTTACTCGTACTTTCTATGTAGGCCTATATTTCAGATGCTAAATATTAAAAACAGTTTTGCGTGATTTTCTGGTGAATATGCCAACATAATTAGTGCGATGGAGTCTTCGACTGTGAACGACTCCGAGTACTTTGATTATGGGGACGCTAGCATGAATTCCTCAGCATCAACGCCATCTTCTCAAATTATCCTTGGGCCTTTGAAGCCCAATGTTGCACAGGCGATAGCTTTTGCGTGTTCTACTTTTCTCATTATTACATCGAACACTCTAACATTAATGGTTCTTCATCTGAAGCCATCCTGTTTTGTAGAGATCTCTCGCCTTATATTCCAGGCACTAGCCGTTACCGATCTTCTCACTGGTTTGTTCTGTTGCTTCTTCAGCTTTTTGTTTTCCTGCGCTCCGCAACTACAGAACACAGTGACCTGTACAGTACGAACAATGGCCTGTACGGGATGTCTGAACCAGTCAGCTCTAACAATGGCATTTGCAACCGTTGACCGTTACATCGCCATCACTAAACCGCTGCGGTATACTTCAATCATGACCGCAGTGCGCGCACAATACGTTCTCTCCGTTCTTGCCTTTATTTCCATTGGGAACGCCATTTTCACCAATGTAGGAGCCGACTTCACGTCCACCAAAAGAACGTGCGTTTCAGACTTTTCAGCAGTTGGAATTGGCATATCTTTTCGGCCATCGCTCGTCGTCATCCTCCTTATATTCTATGGTAGCCTTTTGATCTCGACATTCGCCAACTATAACGTCGTGCGTATAGCTCTTCGTCATTCAAGGAGTCTTGGTAACGAGTCTTCACTTCGCCAGAATGGAAACATGCAGGACGGCACCTCGAGTTCCACTGATGGTCCTTTCAACATGACACCGTATTTACCACAACCTGTTCGTGAAAACAGCATCAAGATGAGGAGCCTTTGGACCGTTGTCATGGCTACGATATCGTTCTACATCTTGGTGATGCCTTGGAACATCATGGCATCACTTCACTTCGCCCACCACGTTCAGATCCCTCATTCTCTAAGAATCACAGCTGCCTATCTCCTAATAAACAATTCTTGGTGGAACACCGTAATTTATTCTCTTTTGAACACAACCTTTCGACGCGCCCTTGGCAAAACACTTATCCGGGTATTTGGCCGTACCACCACGTCTGATGTCAGCTTTGAGTCGACAATAGCCGCGACGGATGGAAGCCTAAATATGAATATGTCTCCGTAACTCTAATCTAAAACCCTATGTTCTGATCTTTGCCTCTGGTTAATTTGCAAGGAATAATTAGCTGTTTGCTATTATTTCAGAACGAAGTTTTAGAACTACAATTCCTTGTTTGAGAGCATGTAGTGTCAAATTATTTGCACCCCACCCCACCGTCTTACGTGTACTTGCATTGCACTCATCACTTACAGCTTTATTCAGTTATTTCATCATACATGACCATGCATTTATCATCCGTGTAATCGAATACGGCTTATACTCCATAATCTCCTATTTACGTTCCGTTGATATTAATGTATACAGTTCGTTATATCAGCGTCATACAAGCCTCGCTTTTTAGCTGGTCTCTGATTATTTTTCTTTTTTCAAGCATACACATGTAGAACTATCCATGTTTTCTTAAGGTTTGGTTTATCTATTGTGTTTGTTTATTGTATATTCCTTGTCATTACCAATTTTCAAGTGTAAGCGCTTTGTATGATTGATTTGTATTGATTTTGTATTTATGTATGTTTCTGATTTGCATGCATGTTGGAAGAAATGTAGGCCTATATAGAAATGAAATAAATAAATAAAAAATACACTAGTCCTGGTAAAAGCTTGCACTTGACACCAAACCCCTTGAAAGTCCCGGGGGGCCACTTCCATTCACGAGTGGATACCATGCGCGACCATGCGCGACCATGGGGTCTCAAAAAGCACCCTAAACACGTAATTTCCATATTCTGAATATGCACCCCTTAACAAGTATTGGGGTGTGAAACCCTACCGTCAACAAGCATTGGAAACAAAACGATACTCTTGGCAAATATTCCCTGAAATGAACCCCTAAACAAGTACAGGAATGTTTTATTGTTACGGGTCCTTCGGTCGTCGGCTTTACCTTATTTGGTTTAGTACGACCCCACCTTCTACACCTCGCGCAAATTGGACTCTAAACACGAAGTGTTGGGGCAAAAAGGACATCCTATATAAAACATTTTAATTTTGTTTTATCACCCCCGCAAATTCGACCCTAAACACGTAATTGCCCTAGTGAAATAGATACCCTTTTTTCATTATTTTTGTGTTTTTGACACCCTTATCACGTTACGTACGTAACGTGCCCTATCGTGAAAAGACATCCTTTTTACGTGTTTTTTTTTTGGTCGCGCATGGTATCCACTCCTCAATGTAAGTGCCCCCCACCCCGGGTTGAAAGTACAACGATATTTGAACATTAGAAGACTCAGTGGCACTGTTCTTTATTTTTCTCTCTGTGCTATAAAGTTTATTTTTATCAAGATAAATTCATAGCTTGTGAATATCATCAAGATCACCATCTTGCCTTGTGGACGTTTAAATCATTTAACCACTGGCCACTTTTCATCATTTGATAATGGCAACATCTGGCCCATAGAACAATCTTAAAAAATAACAACTTTTAATGGTTTTAAGGGGAAATGTAAGTTGCCACATCTCCGCTTGTATATACCTCATTGATATTGCAATGTGACTGGGTGATAGCTCTAAGTCTCCAACTTTACTACAACATTTAAAAGTCAAATTTAGATATCAAACATTCAAAACAGGAATACACTCATGGCCAATGTCCATTTCTATCTCAAGTAGATATGAAACAATTGAGACGATAACATGACATGTGGCGCTCTACGAAAATACAGTCGGATTAGATATGCATTATTCATAACTAAATGAATATTTTGGCAATAATACAAAATATTTCAGATGCGTTTTAACTGCCTTGTGGGCTACTATTCACAATGTTGTAGTGCCGTTAATTTGGGATCCAACACTTCATGAATCAATTAGTATTTCTTGTTATCGTCTAATTTTTTTCATATCTACTTGAGATAGAAATGGACATTGGCCATGAGTGTATTCCTATTTTGAATGTTTGATATCTAAATTTTACTCTTAGGTGTTGCAGTAACCATGGTAACGTTAGAGCTATTACCCAGCCACATTGCGATACATCAATGACGAATTTATGATATATGCAAGCGGAAATATGGAAACAAACATTTCACATTTCCTTAAAGGTTATTGAATTTTCTCTTCATTTTTTTTCTATTTTACACTGCTCTTTATATTCGATTGTAGACAAAAAGCGATACCACATGTAAAGACTACTACCTACCTAGCAGTGATCTTGAAGGCCCATACTTGGTGTCATACCTTTTTTGTGGTGTGGGATGAACGAACTCCTATTTTATAGGTCCTGACCTTGCTCCTAGTCTATCAAGACAAAAGTGTGTATGCCTGTGATAGAAAAGTTGATTAGATAATCGTGTATATGTGCCTATTACGGTATAATTTCTTGTGCATTTGATATTATTGGTAATTCATTGTTTTGGTAAGTTTTTGCCCAGTATTTTAATTGTCTTATACGTAAAACAGCTCATTTTTACATGCCTTGGCTTCAGTATGGTTATCACCATTTTTACTTTATATTAATTTGTATTCACTTTGTACCTGCATTTGTTAAATAAAGTGAAGTTCATAAAACGATATGTAGATATACGCCACATGATTTTGAGATTGGCATAACATCGTCTTTGTTGATTTTTGCCTTTTGCCAAGGCGGAATGTATAGAACATGATTACTGCGATTTCGTTACATGAATAGATATATACACCCTTATATATAAAGTGAAGTTCATAAACATATATATTATGTATATATATAGAGAGAGAGAGAGAGAGAAAGTCAGAGAGGAGAAGAAAGAGTGAAAAAAATGAAAGAATAAGAGAATAAGACGATTCGGCAAAGCTGGTCAATTTTCTGGCGAAAGAAAACGATTGGCTAAATATTAAAGGGTAATAAAGTTTCTGTTTTTAAATTATGTAGATATAAGGATTAGGATTGATTCAGCTTTGGAAATTAGATTATAGGTTTGGTTTAACTTGCAAAATTTCCATCGGATCAGTAGTTGTCGCCGGAGTAAATGTCATGACATCTATTATGACTTAAGTAGACACCAATCACGGGCGACGAACAGTGGGCGAGAATGAGTTGTAAGCTGGTGTGCCAAACTTGTATTCTGTGTTAAATTTTTACTCTCACATTTTGGTTAGGGGTGACTTGGGGCGTAGAATCGACTGAAAATAATATAAAGCCAATATGACGTCACCTTGATACCAATTTTGATTGGCTACTTAAAAACCTATCTGTGAAAAGACAAATTACGCCATGTAAACGTATGTAAACTGTAGTATGTAAAAAAAAATGATGCTGCTAGAATTTAGACGGAAATCCAAACGTTTCTAATGTAAATGCAGAAAGAAGGTGGATTATCAGCCTATTTCGAGGATTAATTATCATATAAACCACGTGAAAGGTGTCTTTTTTTCTAGTTTGAACCCTTTCACACGAAAAAAGAAAAAATCAGAATTTTGTGGGAGCCATTTCAGATTCATACATGAAAAACCTCCTGTGAATGGCCTGTTTTTCTACTAGGCTGCCGTAGGCTTTACGCGGCATTTCGCAAAATGTCACATTTCACGATTTGAGGTAGGAAGTTAACAACATTTATGCACATACCAGAAATGAAATATTTTAGCTGAAATATTGGGCATGACAAAACTTAAAAATCTGAAATTTCCCAAAATGATTTTTGGCGCACTTTTGTTTCGCCCCGGCCCACTGTACGACACTGCACGCACGGGATGACCGTCGTTCTCGGTGCTAAAAAAAAGTCCGAAAAGAGCCGAAATACGTGGCGGTGTAACGGTGAAATATCCTTTATAATTCAAATGCTTAGGTCATCTCCCCCCCCCCCCCCCCCATTGAAAAACATCGGACCAACCATGGGTATATTACCGCACTCACCCTTTAGTCCCATGCATTTAGCTCATTTATTTTTTTGTTTCTTTCAAGTGTGCGAGCCAAGCATCATAGGGAAGGGGATTTTCACCGCATAGCCATCAAGACCTCTAAAACCTTCGGAGATTCCAATCGATATACGCGTATAACAGTATAATATGATTTTCCAGAACGCCATTCGGTCTATTTTCTTAACTGATCAATTCATACGTGAAATTTGAGTGGCATGTATAGGGGTATATATTTGTATGATGGAAGTGTCTACGAGTTTTGATTGTTAACATGTTGACTAGTGAATTCTGTCATTTCCTTTGCTTTGTACAGAGATCACCCGCTTCTAGATCCAATGGGTTAAGAAATAAGAAGGAAAGAAAGAAGGGCTTACAATGCAGGTTCATTTGTTTTTCTCTGTTTTTCTTTCAACTCCCTTCCTCCCTCCCTCTCCCTCATTCTCTATCTGGGTTTTTTTGTTTCGTTTCCGAACATAGCTATAATTAGTCCACGGTCAACTCTGTGCCGATGTAAGTAGCGATCCATTGATAGCTGTCATACAAGCATTACGATAAACGTGTACAAGCACAATAGCACAATACATTGAAGACGAGAGTAAGATGTGTGCCATTTATGGCGATAAAACTTTCGAATCGATGCAGCGTCTTTTTCAGGGATACCTTTTATGCTGAATCTACTAGTATAATCGACTTTCAAGATTTCTTACTTTTACATTTTGTTTAATTCTTCATAATTATTATAATGATATGAATTATAAGAAAAAAATTCAGTTGAACATATACCGGCCGTCTTCACAAACGTTCAACAAGCCTTTGCTTTTGAGTTAAATATTCAAACCCTCATCCTTCTCAACACACACTCACCCACACACCCACACATGCACATTCACCGTCTCATACCTCACAAAACGACTCATGCGCATGAACATCCACACCCATACAACAAGGAAGACGGGTTCGGGCGTGTAGTGTACATTGTACGCTCGAATGGTTTTCAATCGCCGAGAACGAATGTGAGGATTGGATAAAAAACGTCATTCGTGAGAGGTAGAGATATGTCTAGATTAATACAAAAATTTATTGAAAATCAATCTCCTCTGGCATGTCTAATGTGTAAAAACGATAATAATGTTGATAAAGTATGCTCTTATTAAAAAAAAGAATTAAGTACTTTCTACAACTATCACAACATTCCGAATAGCAATTTACTGCTAATAGTTATATCTTCATAAACAAATATCGGCATTAAACAACCTTTGAATAATAAATATTGAAGGCTAGTGGCTAACAACTAGATATATTATTTGGGAAATGCAGATTGACGTAAATAGCATGAAATTTAGTTTAAAAAAAATCTGTGTCGAGGATAAATAAATAAATTTATTTGCACTCATCGATCTACATCTAAGACCTACTTTTAACACAGAACAAAACCTGCTATTACTCCTCAATATCCGTCTTCCTGCTTAAGCTATTTCAACATGGCATCAGCTAATACAATAAAAATGAAATTATTATACTTTTATGAAGGTGACGATGAGGAAAAACATGCTGATAATACTAATTAAGCATTGAGATGATGATGAGGAGGAGGGTAACAAATAACACTAACAATAAATAACAATGATAATACTTTTCATACCGGACATGTCGCATATTTTACCCCTGTAAAATATACAACACACTTCATTTCATACTAAATGTGTGACGAACATCGATATTGACTTGTGTTTCATAGATTTTTCCAAAGTTCTTGACCAGGGGAAATTGAAAAAGAACTCAGAAAGGCAAGCAATGAAGTCCATAAAGTGAAAAAATATCTTGAAACTAAATATCATAGTAAAGAATAAAAACTCAATTTTGAAATAAAGAAGTATACAGGTATATGTGAATCATTTTACAGGTATCATTATCAGCCAATGAGGAATATTATAGTATAGTATAGTAGTATAGTATTTATTTTCCGTATAAAAAAAAATGCAAAACGGATTGATAGCCCATTTTCAGTTTAGTCGACATGGGGTCAATAAACATATGAAAGAAGCATAACATAAACGGTAAATGAAACAGAATAACAAAAGTGACATGATATACGTTGTTATAAGAAAAGATCATAAAATTAAAAAGTTTGACAAGAATTTACACTAAATATTTTATAAAATGAATGAATTAGGCTGCTATCACGTTATTGAAAAAGGTTTTTACACGGAGCAAGGAATAATAAAATGAATAATATGAATGTACGGTGAATAAAATAGGTAATGATTGTAAACTGTCATAATTACACAACATTCTGGTTCACGCAGGACAACAATAAGAGCGTAAAAATATTGAAAGGAATTTAGGGTAAAAGTACAGATTGCACTGATTGGATTCATATGAGAAGTAAGAAATAAAAAGTAAAAAGGAGAATGCACTTTGTGGAACTATTAAGTCGAATAAGCTCAAAATCAGTTAGTAATTTGAAGTTTGTGAAAAGAACGATGCGGAAATGGGGAAGAAAAAAAAATCGGGAGAAGAAGGAACCCCCTCCCCCCTTAAAAAAGATAACAACAAAATACAATATTGACTTTATGACAAGGTAAGCAGGTCACCGAAGTATAATATTTATGCAAACATACATCTACTTCACGTTACTAATAGCACTGGCGTAGTAGGTATAACACACTCTAACAACTTAGCTTTATTCAGATTGAAAGGATATGAGATGTTACTCGGTCCTATTTAAAGGACAAGTCCACCCCCAAAAAACTTGATTTGAATAAAAAGAGAAAAATTCAACAAACATATCACTTAAAATTTCATCAAAATCGGATGTAAAATAAGAAAGTTATGGCATTTTAAATTTTCGCTTATTTTCAACAAAATAGTTACATGAACGAGCCAGTTACATCCAAATGAGAGAGTTGATGACATCACTCACTCACTATTTCTTTTGTATTTTATTATATGAAATATAAAATATTTTTATTTTCTGCGTCATTGTCATGATCGAGAAATGAAGTTTCATTCCTCCCTGAACACGTGGAATTCCATTATTTTAACATTTTGTGCTTCAGGCAAGGAGGTCCTAATCGTCAAATTCGTAAAAATTGAAATATTGTTTAATTCAAACAATAAAAAACAAAAGAAATAGTGAGTGATGTCATCGACTCTTTCATTTGGATGTAACTGGCTCGTTCACATAACTATTTTGTTAAAAATAAGCGAAACTTTGAAATGTCATAACTTTCTTATTTTACATCCGATTTTGATGTTCAGCATTGTGCTTGTCTGATTTTTCTCTATTGATTCAAATCAACATTTTTCTGAGGTGGACTTGACCTTTAAAGCGCAGACACTAGAAAGTTAATCGAATAGATCGAGTATAGTAAATTCTCCCGGAAAAGTCCTGCGCCTTTTTCCCCCCGTTTCTTTTTGAAGAGAGAGTGCGACAACACCATGTTAGATTCTGGAAGGGAAAAATAATTGTATCCCCTATAAACCTCTTTCTGACTGTTCTCTGCCCTCCGTTTATACCCATAGACTTTTGCTACTTCATTTGGTAGATGTCAATATATTCGGGCAAATCGTTTCGTTTCCCAATCTGCTCATAGATCTCTGTTCGGATGGCTTCGATTCTTTTCGCCTCTGCTTCCTCTTCGGCTATCTTCTGACCTGGTAACTTTGGCGGTTGATGTTCCTTGTACCGAATGGAACCAACGGAACCAACAGTGCTTGGTCGTTCGGGAAGCTTCGGCGGACGATTCAATGGGGTCGGTTTTTGGAAGATACTCAATTGATCCTTAAATCCTGATTTCTGCATACGCTTTGGACCCTTGATATTTCTGGGCAGAAATAAAAGCATATTAAAAAAACAAATCGGTTCATACGATATGAATTTGAATATATCGTTGAATTCTTTGTCATGATTGTAAGGGCCTGTGTCCTGAGAAGTCAGTCACACAGTAATCCGTAATGCAATGAGGCATTAGTATACAAATAATGCACGTAAGCACGTGCACGCAGGGCCAAAATTTAAAGGGGAAGTTCACCCTGACAAAAACTTTATTTTAAAAATAGCAGAAAAAATATTACCGAAGGTTTGAGAAATATTCATCAAATACTAGTAATTAAAAAGTTATTAGACTTTCAATTATTTGATTTGTGACGTCATATGCGAGCAGCATACCTACATAGCAAATGGTAAAAAATCAATGAAATGTAATTTTCTCAGAAAATTGATAATGGTTTTCGCTGTACCTTTTGTATATCAATAGACAAATCATTTCACACCCGACCATGAATAGAAAAGAAAATTAAGTCATCAGGAACCATGCAAAATTTGAAATTCATGCATTTTATATTACATAACACATGGGGCAGCTGTTCGTTTATGACGTCACAAGTGCAAAACTTTGAACTCTAATAACTTTTTTACTCTTTAACGGATTTTCCTCAAACCTTCACTAATATTTTTTACCATTTTTTCTGCTATTTTTGCAACAAAGTTTTCTTCAGGGTGAACTTCCCCTTTAATAATGAACGATGTGCGAGAAGAGCCAATGGATATACCGCACAGAGGACCGCAGGACCGAGTGCGGTATGTCCATTTGGCGAGTCGAGCACACAGAGTTCATTAGTTAGGTCCTCTATGCACAAGAATGCGTGCATTGTTTGTATTATACACCTCCATGTTACTGAGTTGCCCAAAATGCTATGTGATCTAAATTCTAGATAATTCCGGACCTCGCAATATCCTGCACTCTGACGTCAGAGTACAGGATAGTACTTTTGGTATGACGTCAGAGTGCAGGATAGTGCATTTTGGATGCAATAGTGCAATTCACTGAATGTCATGTGATCCGATTTGGACCAATCAGATTACAAAACTTTCTTGGGAGTTGTATAATACCGGATCGCAGACTAGTCCTTTACCTTTTAGTAAAAATATATGAACTGATTTTCACTTTGGGTATAACAATTGGAAACTTATCGTTCATCAAAACTGGTTCTTATATCTTTTGAACTTAATTTGACATCTTACCGGTATATACCTAAATATTCTGAGAAAGCGAATCTTGATATTGGCCTAGATATCAAAACAAAGAAGCATTACAACCAGTAGGCCTATCTGAAAAAAATATATACGCGTACCTTCGTAACCTACAGAGGGCGACAACCAGCACAATGACAATAAGGAAGAGAACACTAGCGAGTGCTGAGAGAGCGTAGAAAATCGAAGCGGGAACTCTTGAATCTTCTGCAACTGTAAATGAAGTAATATTACCACTGTCTGCTGCGAAAAGAAATTTGGTGAGAATATTCAGTAATATGCATGATGTAAAATTTATATTAATGTTTTATATTACAATTTTTCTCCAGTGACAGATTTGCTGAGCGGCAGAACTTCAAACACAATTCATTCCTTGTAAACACAATCAACATTTGGCTCTATTTGCCAACATCAAATCTTGCAATAATGCCAGTATTTGCCATGGTTCCATTCAATTAAGGTTATAGAGGAACCATCATTCATCATTGATCACCGTTAATTGATAAGTTAGGCCTAATTGATTGAATGTTTATTCAATTTTGTTCTTCAACTCATTCATTTTAATCTATCTATATATCAATTAATCACCTGATCAAGTGTAAAATAATTGTATCTGAGCTAAACCTGTAAAGGGCTATCTGCTTGAATAGAAATGTAGACGTTTATGATAACACGTTTGATGAGAGCCGACGAAAGACAAACTTGACGTATTCTCAGTGGCGTATATTTCAATTGCTGTTTATTTCAACTGTTCGTGAACAGTGTCTGTCGCCCTATTCCATTCGATGCACCAAGGTAATCTCATTTCAATGTCATGGCGACAATAGACCAGTTCGTCGAATAAAAAAGGTTTCATTCAGATCATTTTGCGAACACGTTATAAATATAGACGTCATTCATTATTATTTTCATAATCCACGGTTTACGTATAGACAATGTTACATTTTCTGGTAAGCTTATGTCATGCTTGAAAATCTTCATTTGTACATACAAAGTTTCGTCACAAATTGAGAAGAATTAGATGTGAAACAATAAAAAAAACCCCGATATTCCATTCGATGCACCAAGGTAATCTCATTTCAATATCATGGCGACAATAGACCAGTTCGTCGAATAAAAACGTTTCATTCAGATCATTTTGCGAACACATTATAAATAAAGACGTCATTCATTATTATTTTCATAATCCACGGTTTACGTATAGACAATGTTACATTTTCTGGTAAGCTTATGTCATGCTTGAAAATCTTCATTTGTACATACAAAGTTTCGTCACAAATTGACGACAATGACCAGTTCGTAGTTACATGGACAATTTCGGTCAAATGACCTTTCATTTCTTTCATCATGATAGGCAGATTTCAAAGCAAGATATTACATAAGCTTGCCTTACATAGCAGGATGAAGAAATAGATTAGACCAGCTAGGTGACTAGAATAGCACACAAATGAACACTTAATGAAGGCATTTGTTGCATTCCTACTTTGAATGCATATCTTAGCATGTTGCACAATGTACTTTGCAAACTGTGAAATACCAGTCGTTCGTGGAAGCATTTTTGTTTTTGTGGATATAAATGAAAACGACAATTCAAAAGAATATATGAATAATCAAGACATCAAAGTTGGTGCTTATCACATTAGATTTTTAAAGCACCATGTCACTTTAGTACAAATGACCTTCTTCTGATCATGCGTAGAATCTTTTGATCATGCGCAGAAAGGAACTACGAACTGGCTTATTGCGCCATGCACTATCATGAAGAGAGGGGCATGGAATCCCGCAACCTCCAAGAAGTATTTATTCATATTGGGGTTGTGAATGTATTGAGGTCAAATTACTCAAATGTATTTCTCAATATACTGCAGCATATGTAAGAATTAATTACCGCTTGCTCCTGATATTGATTACTTCAGGTTTACTGATTTCTAAAGCATAATTAATGTACTAATGCTATCTACTTATCGATACTACTGTATCTAATGATTTCACGATGGACAGATCTGTTTTGATTTATTACAAAAATGGTGTTTGGCGATTAATGTTGCATGTTTTGCTTTGTAGAAGGTTGCAGAAGGTACTCATAACAGTATAATACATTATAAAATCAATTAGAATATCAATATACCAACCACTCAGAAATTGATGGTATCAATCAGAGATTCCATTTACCTCATTCTTTGCTATGGGATCTGAACAAAGTATATAATGGCGATCAAGACGAGTTCATATTGGGGTTGTTCTATTAGAGCTATTTTTGTTGTTGTCGGATATGACATGTTTCCATGATTTTAATTGGCTGAGAAGCACTGCTCATAATTATGATAACAAGAGTTAAACACCCTACAGGTTTTTTTCTCGAAACGGTCTCATGGTCAGTCATTACCTGTTATTTAATACTCAGTTTGATACTCCTCAAAATGATAAAGACATTCAAGCAAACAAATATTACGCGATGAATTTCCTTTTGGGCGGATTTGCGTTATATTACAATGATTAGAGTCGATTTTTTTTCATGTCACTTTAGAGGGACAAAACGACACATCTCATAGGTCAAAGTACAAATTATATATTAAAGGCCTTAAAGGCCACCGCACACCTTACGACCCGACCAGTCGCCGACTGGCTTGCGACTGAGTGAAGGCCACCGCACACCTTACGACCCGACCGGTCGCCGACTGGCTTGCGACTGGGTGAGGGGAGATGAGTCGCAAGGCAGTCATAAGCCTCGACACCGCACACCTTGCGATCCGATCTGCGACTCACATGCGCTTTTTGCCTCTTGGCATATCATCTGAGAAATTGCGCTTACTACTGCGTATGCGCGTAGTTTATCATGATACGCTTTATGCAACCCTGCTGTCTGATTGGCTGGAGGTTGGATTGAGCTTGCGATCCAGTCATAAGGATTCGACATGTCAAATCCTTCCGATTGTCCTTGCGACTTGTCTCTAAACGGTCTGCGACTCTGAATCTGACAAGCGCTGTGACGTCACAACTCCCCTCGCCCAGTCGCACACCTTACGACCCGACGGTCGGAGATGAATCGCAAGGCAGTCATAAGCCTCGACACCGCACACCTTGCGATCCGATCGCGACTCACGCATGCGCTTTTTGCTTTTTGCTATAAAAACTGAGAAATTGCGCTTACAACTGGGTATGCGCGTTGTTTATCATAATACGCGTTATGCAACTCTGCTGTCTGATTGGCTGGAGGTTGGATTGAGCTGACGATCCAGTCATAAGGATTCGACATGTCAAATCCTTCCGATTTTCCTTGCGACTTGTCTCTGACCGGTCTGCGACTCTCAAGCTGATAAGAGCTGTGACGTCACATCTCCCCTCCCCCAGTCGCAAGCCAGTCGGCGACCGGTCGGGTCGTAAGGTGTGCGGTGGCCTTAATGGAAATTCGAGAATGTAGTACGGTTAGTTTCGGAATTATTCAAGTTCATTTTGCTCTCTCTCTGTATGCGATGATTCCCGTCCAGCTTCCCAATATTATGAATATACCAGGTGCTGTGGATGCATGTTTGAGGGTTAGATTCAGTTATTGATTTATCAATGAACACATCAGAAATAGACCTATGCATATTGGAAGGATGATTGGGAAAACCACCCCAAGACTCACCTTGACCCGTACAATTCGTACGCTCCAAGTCATCAAAGCCAACCGTCGAGAAAACACTCGTCGACATAATCTCAGTCGTCATTGCCTCTGTCGTCATAGCCATCGGTACATTCCCTGTAACATTCTTGCACCTAAAGAGACTACGGAAGAACCATGCGCTATCGTAGCAGAAGAGTTCTCCCTTAGGTCTAGTCAGTGGCGGCTCAGTGGTAGGACCTTCCTGCCGTGGTGGATGGCCTCGGGGTATGGGGGATGTTCATGACACTCTGTTAAGAATGAGCTCATATGACGAACCATTTCCGTCTGTGGTAGCGGTGGCTGGGTAATCATGTGTGCTGGTAATGTCAAGTTCCAAGTAGTGCAAGGAGCTTTAAAAGAAATTACACAGGACCATCTTCCATGAATTTCTTTTCTTTTTAAAATTTAAATTGGAAATTTTCATGCTAGCAGTTATCAGTTGAGGATAACTGTAGGGCAATTCCAAAAAATATGTACGTCCGATCCCTTATATGTGGGACCTTCATGAATTTATCCGTCTCTGATTTCTTGTTCTTTTGACAGTCTGTAACACTGTCAAATGACAATGACTTGGTTAGTGTATGAGGTGAAGTAGGACTTGAAATATTTGAGGTCGGACATACAATAGGTAGATCATTTAATGGAATTGCTATATAGTGAAATAATTGGAGTAAACGCTGTTCCTATTCCAAATGCCGTCGAATAAAAACTTTTCATTCAGATCATTTTGCGAACGCGTTATAAATATAGATGTCATTCATTATTATTTTCATAATCCACGGTTTAAGTAGACGATGTTACATTTTTCAGCTAAGCTTATGTCCTGCTTGACAACCTTTATTTGTACATACAAAGTTTCGACACAAATCGAGAAGAATTAGAAGTGAAACAATAAAAAACTGATATTTCATCAAATTAGAAGATTATAATTTTGTTTTGACAAAGATATTATCTACAAGCCAATGCGAGATTTAGATGTTATAAATAACAAAGTAAACGTTTTATCTATCTTTATAATGTGTTATTGTAATCAACAAAAGTGCATCACGTGGGCCTATATGGAAATTTCTTACCTGCGCAGTAAAGTGATTCATACGGCGGAGACCAATGACCGTCGATGCATTCAAGAAACGAAGCACCAATGAGCTTGAAGTGATTAGGACACGTGACATTCAGCACTTGTCGAGTACTGCTAAAAATGGGCATCAGAGTAATCAGACTCTGTGTTTCCTGGCTGATACGTGTACATGCTGCAAAAACAAGAAATAAAAACAAAGCGAAATTAATGTGAAACGAAACATGAATAGTCTATAGTCATTTCATCAAGTTTAAGGTTCTCACAGACTCAACCAGCAATCCCTCTCTCTTTAAGAAAATCATGACTTTAAGAGTCATGATTTTTAACGACTATACTTCGCTAAGGCCTAAAATCAATTTACAGAAGTGTAAATTATTACGTAGATCAGCTTAGTGGCTTTAAAAAAAAATGTAGTGTTGGGATGCGGGTACATAGAAAGAGTCCATGTCTGATTTTAAGTAGTCGTTTCAGCTCGGCAATTAGAGCAACGGGGGTTGGTAAAGATTATTCCCGATTTCTTCACTTATTCCAAAATCTAACTTAATGAGTACCTCATCGAGTTCCTCAAGACAATCAATCTATATCCATGCATATGATATGTAGAAAATATCTGCAGACATGGGTGTCGATCGGTATTCTTTGTTGGGGGGGATGATTGACACAATTGTTCATGTGGATGGGGATCTTTCAACATTACCCCCACTAAAATCACAAGTTAGGACATTTGGAGTGGTTGATATGCATGGTGTTCTTGGAAGTTCCTTCATTGTTGTAGTGTACTGAAAATTCAATTTGTGTTACACGTAAGCCTATTCTAAACTCATACGAAAGGAAAAAAATGACAAAAATTGTCTGGAACTTGTACATAGTTATCTCTTTAATGAGCATGATGTATACACACAGGGGCGTCGATCCATTTTTCAGATTGGGGGGCAAAATCATGAGGCAACGTTCCAAAGGCGCTCGATCACACAAAACTAACTAACTCACCCACACACCCCTACACCCCCACACACATAGGCCTATATTACATATATATATATATATATATATATATATCACCAACAATGCGAGCGCGAAGCGCGAGCTGAAATTTTTTAGTATGATATGAAAACAGGAAAAATGTACCTGTTAAGGTTTGTTTTTATATATAGTAACTCATGAGGAGGATAGATACATGTATGTCACTAGAGAGCGAGCTGATAATTTTGATATTTCGATCTGGAAAAAAAGAGTTTAATGGACGCTTTTAATAAAGAACAAGATATATTATATACAACAAAAGATTATTTCAATCGAAGCGGGAGTTCTTTTGAGATTTAGAACTGAAAACGGGACATTCTATTCACCTATTTAATCATGAAAAGTATGGGATTTTGGTACAGAAATGATGCGAGCGCGAAGCGCGAGCTGAAGATTTATATATTCCAATCTGAAAAGCAGACATTTTGAGCAGTAGTGTATTCACATTAAGTAGTATTTTCATATTCAGTGTTTTCATATTTAGTGTGCATCGATAAAATATGACTTATCTTCCAAAGGAACCATTTAATATATATATATGTTTCGGATATATATTTCTTTATCGCATCCATTCAACTCTAATACCATAATCATGATAATGCCTTATTAAAAAAGGCAATACTTTACTTTTAAAGTAAGATTATACTTACATTGATTGTGACAAGAATTTACGTTTGGTGGAGGCGATGAAAAAGGAGGTGGCGAAGAAAAAGTCTGATTCGCATTCATGAAGGTAAATCTATGTTGAAAAATTATGTAAAAGGCTAAAGAGATAATGACGCGTGATTCCATTGTGCTCTTACTAGATGGTGGAAAGTCTGGCGCAAATTCAGTTTTTCGAATTTTACTGACAAATTTCGAATATCCCAGATATCACGAGGTGTAAGACGATGCGGATGACATTTGCCTATCCTTTTTCTGACCGAATGGGAATAGATAAATAAACAATATTGAATATTGTAGAAACGTTGAAACTACCGGTAGAACCGATTGTTTTCCTTCATTGATACCGCATATTGCACGATTCGTTAAGGCATGCAAACTGGATGAAAGTGAAGGCAAATATTTTTTTCTTTCGGGTAGTGCATGATTGTGATTATAATAACGTTCAACAGCTGTGATCAGCACACCTTTATTTACAAGGATCGGTTAGTTTTCTCTCCGAAATATGAAACTTATTGATCTTAATAAACCTTTCTTTTCGGTATTCTCAGAAACATTAAACCTTGAACTCTATTCCATTCCGATATAAGAGACCGATATAATTATGTGAAGCTCATTCCCATAATGTAGATTTTACATTTGGGGGACTTTTTAAACGTATATACGTACTGTAGAATGATCTGGTGCAATGTGATAAATATGATGATGGAAGGATTTGGCTCATGCGATTTTTTTTCTCGTATCCCATTAGGAATGGGCATGTGAAAAGGTTTTGGTTCAGGATGAAATGGCGAATATGATTACAGAAAGGTTTGGGATCGGTTTTATGCACGGTTTATAACCTGTAAAATTTTCATCAAAGCTTAAGGCTGCGTGGCTGTTTTCTATCGCAAGAGTGATATGAAATACCAATGCTGCAAAGAATCAGACTGAAGACCTGTATTAGCTGATCGCACTGTAACGTTATTAACAATTCGCTAACAGAGGCCCTGTTACAACTGGCAATGTGGCAGTGATGCCTAATGTTACAACAATACTTACACATTGAGATAAATATTTTGATTTCACAATTCGCAGGATGCGACTATATAAGCTCACTCTTAGCGCTCTGTTAGGCTAACGACGTGTAGTGCGACCGGCACTGAATTGAGAACAAAGTATGGCCAGTTTTATCTGCTCCCGAGATCTGAATAAGATGTTTTAATGTTTTATTGTAAAATTTTCTTTGTGGTTGTGTGGGAGGCTACTTTATTTACAGATGATGACGAAATTAAGCAGTACAGACAGGAGGTGAAAGAGAGTGTGAGAGAGAGAGAGGAGACGGCGGGTAAGAGAGGAGATGAGAGAAAAGGGGGATGGTTAAGGAGAAAATTAATAACAGCAAGAGGGGCTTCATCGTTATGAAAGCCAGATCATATCAGTGGAACTACTCCCTAATCAAACACTAATCCTCACGTAGTCAACAAAGCACAATGGAAAGTGCATTTGAGAGAAAGAATGAAATAACAATCTTTGTATAAAATATTTCTTTATTGTTTCGTTACCATCGTGGTTTGATGACGATGATGATTATTATTATCATTATTGATGTTCGTTGTTGTCATTATTTTTGATGAATAACATTACTTTCAATATTTTTATCATTTTTAATAATATTAATATTTTGGTTATTAATATTAATATCAATTGGCATTATGACCATCATCATTACGATTATTCACGCAATAATCATTGTTGTGATTTATGGCATCGTCTAACTCGAACAACGCTCGATGCATTTTTAGAGCCTGAACATTGCCGAATTCATCTTCTCGTTCATGATGCCCTTGCCGGTTAAAATTTCTTAATTTTGTTTGCCTTTTCTCCACCACGGTCCGCCAATGTCTATGTTTTTACAAGGATAGTATAGATAGTGTATATTTGTCATTAAGTTATGTCCAGGAGCAATACACTCCAGCAATTCCATTTGCAAACATAACTTCATCACTGTCATTTCTCTACTTTATATCAATACGAAGAAAAAAAATATATTTCATGCGCGCACACGCCCACATTACACATCGATGGAAAGTCTTAAAAAGTCACTACTAGTATTAGTCGATTGCTAGTTGTTCTCATAAGGATACAGTCCACTTGAGTGAAGGGCACTTGATATCATTTTCATTGCCATGAGCGAGTATGATATATTGTAGCTATCGACGACCCTCGCGGCCGGGAATCGATCAACACTGCCACGTTCCTCTGATAGATACTGGTGCATGCTCTTAAATTTAGCAGAAAATCAACCCAAATATAATTAAAACATGTACTTTTAAAAAGAAGGGGTGGGTTCAAATCTCAGCCATCGCGTAGTTTCCATCGGTAAGAAACGCTCCGCGTTGACATGGTTGAGCTGCACTCAGCAACCCAGGTGACGTAAAGGGTACCTGGCAGGAAGTAATTCCTTGAAATATCTGTGGGTAGGCCCTACGTTGTAAGACCTTCCGATATAAAGCCAGGGATATGATAATCAAGGTTCCTTTGGAAGTTCGTCGAGACATTATTATTCATCATTTAAAAATGTTTAGGTTTTGTTGTTCCCTTTACTCTTATCATGCTTATGAGGCAAAGAACTGATAGACAAAAGATGTTGCACGCGATTTCTCATTTTCAAGCTGTAATATTTTCTTGCTCATTAGATTTTGTGTTTGTATACAAATTTGTAGAGTGGAAATAGTATACATGCTCTTTTTGAGAGAAGGTGTCACTTTTCTCAATAATCATGACGACATTTTAGGGAAAGGAAAACTTCGACAACATTTTATGCAGTAAAACAAACATGAGTATGCGCAGACTTTACCTCGAGCCATCTACATTTCAGCTCATATAACTGAACACATTGTTTGCTCCTAATTTGACTGACGGTTAACGTGGTTATTATGTGTCTACATTTTGACAAACATGCGCAGTATCATTCCTTCATCAAACATGATCAATTTGGTGGGAATATTGTTGAATTGACGAGTGATGTTTCTACAAACTTGGTAATTTTTATGGCAACAAACGTATTCCGTCTACATTATTTTACTCGGCTGATCAGTAAACGTAGTGCATGCTGGTTTAGTTTTTTAAGAAGAAAGTATTTTTTCATGCGAATGATATTTATAATTGTTTAGATCAGCACTGGTCATGCTGGTAGTAGTCATTGTACTTTATACGCTGTATAAATTTGGTCCTGGGACAGTTATGAAGGGAGCATTTTCACATCATTTAAATATATCAATAATAACTGTAGTTTGGCCAAAGTTAGTAATGGACCGAGAACGACTAGCCCTATTTTCTGTGGGCAAAAATAACTCGAATCGAAAAGTTTTACTGAAATTTGCCAGGCATATACTTATTGGCCCGTATTCTGATAGCAGGTTTAATTTAAACTCTGGTTTAAAGTTTTGGTTTAAGTATGGAAAGCCAATTGTTACATAAATCACTAACAGTAGAGATGTCATACTTCAGCTCATTTGGCTCTCAAATCATTCATAACTGTCTAGGAAGTATAAATAGATGATTGTCTTCACCATCGATGAATCAGGAAAGAGCACAGTAAACATAAGAAACATACAACTTAATAAAAATTTTGATTCTTTTGGCTTTCCATACTTAAACCACAACTTTAAACCTGCTATCAGAATACAAGCCATTGACTCCGAATATTACATATTTTTTAATGAAATTGAATTTCCTTGGAATTTGATTTCAAAGACGTACGTGTAGGACTTCTAAATACCATGATCTTATTACTTTTATTGAAATCTGAATGTAAATGTAGTTGCTATGCTAAAAATTGTCATGAAGCGTCATTTGTTATTAAATAAAGACGTGCAGTAGGGGAGCATTTCATGAAAGGACATGTCAGACGTTTAATCCGACATGTCCCATTTTATCCGACAGTTACCATAGTTACAGTGCTTCTCAGCCAATCAAAATCAAGGAAAGATGTCAGATCTGACAAGTTGTCGGACAAAAATGTTGATGAAAGGCCCCCTAGATTGTCATTTTCATTTTGCCATCGTATCTATATGAAACATTTAAGACTGACACAATCAAGACTAACAAGATATTTAATGATGGAATGAAGCATCCCATGGTGTCGCAGTCCAAACAACGCGTGTCTTCGCATTCGGTCCGATATTTGTTCATCATTTCCGTCAACTTGTCCAACACGGGGCCGTTTGTTTGGGTTTCGAAGAAAATTTGGCCCTCGGCGGATTTAATAGTATCGTTTGGCTGATGTTGGCCGTTCAAGCTTTATAAAAATTCACTTTCAAAGAGGGAAGACACTCTATTTGAATGGAATGGAACGTTACGGACAACAGCAATGAAGCTTACTTTTCAACTCATTTTTTTACCCTGCTTTGTCTTATGGCAAAATTATTTTCGGATCGTACATAACGTTGGAGCCGGTAAGTAACCTATTTCAATTATTGTTAGGTTGATATTTTTCCCTTGTAAATCATATATACTTCTTTAAATAGTACTTCAGCTATTAAGCCGATCTGCTAGCAGCTCCTGATTTAATAACATATTGTTAATAATTCGTAATTCAAAGCTTTGTTTGTATTATTTGTTACACAGCATCGTGAATATCAGCGTAAAGTTATATTTTCATTAATAATGAGGATGGGGATTATGTTGATAGCAATAACAAAAGTAGCTTGATTTATACAGCTTGTTTTTTGTCATGAACTATAAAGTGCAACTATTACTATTTTATCACCAGCGCTATAGGAACCAATCCCACAGGGTAAACATTTACATGTACCTCACCTGGGTTGACTGTAGAGTGTTAATTATTTTTGTTGTAGAACACGTTTCGCATGATATGTTTGCCTTCACTCTCTTGTCTGTTAATGATACAAGTAGCATTAATATGGTATGATATTAATGATATTAAAGGAACTAGGATAATGATGCCTGAATGATAAAACGTAAATTTACTTATTTACACACAGTTACGTACAGTGCCGTACCTAGGATTTTCCAAAGAGGGGGGGGGGGAATCGTCCGCCACAAATACTTTGACAAGCAAAAAAAAAGGGTCCACAACCGCATGTAAATGACATTTCGCACCAGAAAAAAAATGACAATCCAAAAAGGAAAAAAATGGATTCAACTCCAAAGGAGGGGACCATTGGTGGCTCGTCAGGGGGGGGGGGGGGCAGGGATACGTCCCTTGCATGGGTTGTGATTGTCAGTGGGGGCAGTCTGCACCCCCTGCCCCCCATAGGTACGCATGTGGGTACGTACATACCCACACACATAATTCCTCCAAAGTCGATTGTGCATATTTATCTCCCCTTATTTAGACATAGTTCTACTAATGTCTACGTCTACAATGGTTGTCATACTGCTGTTGTTTGTATACTTTCTTTTTACTATGTTGGCATACATTTTCATTTTATGTTAGAAGAGGAAATTCACCTGGAATGCATCAAAAGTAACGTGACCTATAATTATCTTCACGATATTTGCGATGGCTATATAAAATGCCCCCTCGGAGATGATGAACTCTTTTGTGGTGAGTGCCGTGATTTTTAGTACCTAAAGATAATCCGTCTCCTGATTTTTTTCTTATAAAGTTAGTAAGCCTTGACTGTTTAAATTTATTAGAAATTGTCCAATATAAATCATTAAAAGGAAGTAGTTGTTTCATAGAATGTTAAACTTATTGATGGTGGTGAGGGAATAAACACGCAACGTACTTTTGTTCACAATACATATTCAAAGTAATACCTAAAACAACGGAAAAGACCAAATGTTTTTAGGCCCTACTTCTGTTTCTTATTCAAGCAATTGACATTGCATATGGTCAATGGGATTGCAGTTACCCTCGAATTCTTACTTGCATTTCAGGCGCCACTTGCCGATCAAACTACGTGAGATGCTTGAACCAGACAGAGCCTTGTATTTCTACAAGAAAGCAGTGCAATGAGATACAGGATTGTAGTGATGGGAGTGATGAGATGCTCTGCGGTACGTAATTCAAGTTACTTTGTTTTAATTGAATGATTTGTTTTGATTGATTAGAGTGAATGCTTTATAGAGAAAAGGAGCTTTTAGATTCCTTTTTGTAAACGTCTTTCAGGACATGGGTAAAAGGAGAAGGATGGTCGTTGCATTTGCGCAGGGGCCGCGGAACCTGGGGGCGGGGGGATTCAGCTCCCCACTTTTTTTTCCAAAACCATGTACAAAAACGCAAAATGACCATACGATTGTGTTTTTTTGTATGATCAGCCCCCCCCCCCCCCCACTTTGAAAACCGTTCCGCGGCCCCTGTTGCGGATGAATGCAACATAATCATGATAATTATACAATAAATAATTATGCGCATGATTGAAATGATCTTTGCATGTCTCTCAATGAGGGGTTTTTACCACTGTTAGTTTTTCACTGATATGAATTTTGTCGATGACGAGTCTCTGTTACAGCATTTCTGTAAGACCACTAGTGTATGCTTGGAAAACAATATTGAATGTAGTACGAAAGTATCATAATTGTTTCGTGGCAAATTTTTATTGAGTTATTTTTTTAAATAAAGGCTTCTCGGTGGAGGTTTTTTTTTACAATCCTTCATATCATTTTGCAGAGAAAGAACTGATGAGATATGAATTTAGATTTGAAAGACATCTTCACCTTTAACACTTTCTTGTCTTTCTTATTTTATTTTCCTTTCAGAAAGTATTGCAAAATGTCCGCCACAGTGCCAAGTATGCAATCATATAAGAGCAGAGTGTAAAGAAGATGACCAAGAAGTTGGTGATATCACCTTCAGTCATAACCTTAGAATATTGTAAGTATACTCTCATATATCTGCTATGTTGACGTGACCAAGACAAAAATACTACCTGAAGTGAGAAAGGATGGTATCTGACAAATTTCTTCTCTGAAAATATCTAGAAAATTATAATTATAAGCAATTCAATTACAAGCAATTATAAGCAATTCATTTGTAGGGATTACTATGGATGAGTGTACGTATGAGACATTAACAAAAATCATTATGGATAAAGATCCGCATGGAAATGTTCTTGCTATTTGTCTTATGTAGTTATTCTGTGTTTTTGTTCCAAATTCATTCTTCAGCTTTGAAATTTGTCTTTTTTGATTACATACCTTTGTCCATTTTTACATAGTTTCTTCAAAATATTGCACCATTCTACAACCATTTCTTTGCTCATCTTTTTACGAAAATCAAATTAGGGGTCCCTGTTTTTATTTTTCTTTCGCATGCTTCAGAAAATTCACAGGGAATTCTACAATAATGCGACTACCGCCCTTCGATATTTCTTTGCTCCTGCTTCTCACTGAAATGTAAGTAACTTTACTCGTTAGTTATTGTAATGATATACATAAAAAGTAACGCTACAATCACACCAAAAACTCCAAACCGACCGATGGTAAGTCATTCGAACTAACGCTACAGCTTTGATCCGCTTGGAGTCTGTTTTTTCGTTGTGACTGTAGCATAAGTAAGTCAATGTCCCACTACCAGGAAACATAGAGTATCAGATGAGTTGTATTTATATAAAAAATTTACTACATAAATTTCTATATAGCCTCGTGGGCTACTGGGCCTTCAATTTCGCTTTCCTTCGACCTGTCCAACTGACATCAAAACACACCAAACAAACAATTATACTTGTTGATAATAATAATAATCTGATGATAATGCATATACAATTTAAAACTATTTAAGGACCAATAAAGACTAGTAAGGTAAAAAAATAAGGAGCATTTAAATTGGAATGGGCAATTTTTTTATCACACTATATAAAAAATGCCGAATGTTGGTTGGACAACTCATGGAGCACTTTTACCCAATATTTTTAAAGTGTAATCGAATGATGTTTAATGTATTTACCATGTTTACTGGTAATCTTTTTTAATACAGAACTATACAAGATACCGGCCTGTATTCCATGCTTTATTGTGATTGGAAAGACAAGAATATGCTTCAAAAGCTGTAAGTTGATGATAAGACTTGATACGTTTAAAAAAGGAAATTGCTCGACACTCGTGGAAATAGATGGAATGGGACAAAACAAGTCCTATAATCATCAAGTACATGGGGAAATGATTTTACTATAATTTGTTATTATTTATATGAAAGTGAATAATGTAAATACAATCATTTAAAAGTTGTGCAGTCGAAATTTTCTAGAGCTAAATTTCGATGGAATTTCTAATGTGCACCTTGTTCAATGTTCTTTTATACATTACATGATTATTTAGCCTGGAACACTCTTTCAGTTTTTTTTAAATAAAACAAGCAAAATGTTTTTTTTCTTCCTTTAAAGGATACTATCATGGAATAAAATTGAATGTCTAGAACCCGGAGTCCTTAAAAATGTACAGAAGCTTCAATACCTGTGAGTAAACCGTCTAAAAGTTATACCACAATATTGTGCAGTTGTATATGCCTTTCACATAATTTTATTTCCATTTCTCTCTCCAAAAATGAAGAAGTTAGTAAAAAAAAATGTTAAACTATAGTACTTGTTTAAGTTAGTAAGAAATTACATAATGGAACTGGAATATATTATCGAATTTCATTATTTAACAAGTTTGCATATCCATACCATATTTTTCAGTCCTCATAGATATTTTATGCTTTTATAATTACTTCAAGGGCATTGACACACAACAGAATCTCCGACTTACCCCATGATGTCTTTGCGAACTTGTCACAACTCCAGAATTTGTGAGTATTGTAAAAATACATAAAATCACTACAATTTGTTTACACGTTTAGCTGGTGTGAGCAACACTGTGAAAGCAATTGTGTATATGTGTGAGTGCATTCAAAATGAAACGAGCGTGTTTCTAATGGGTGTGTGGGAGTGTATGTAATGGTACGTGGGTGTGTTGGTGTGTGAGTGCGTGTGTAATGATACGTTGGTGTGTCTGATTGTGTGTTGCGTAGATGTAATAACACGCGGGTTAGACCGATTGTATGGGTACGTATGAATACGCGTGTGTGTCTGATGGTATATTTGGGTGTGAATGTAATGAAACGGGTATGATCTCAGAAATAAGATCTAATAAAAACATCATGCTTAAAAAATTGTCTGATGGTGTGGGAGTGTTTGCAAGCTTAGTGTGTACTTTTAATGGTGTAGAGTAAGGATGTGTCTGGTGTTGTGCGTTCGTGTGTAATGATACGTTAGCTGGTTTGTTGATACGTGGGTTGTTGACACGAAATGATGTGCTGGGTATGGGGCGGGCGGGAGAGAGAGTGTGTGTGGGTGTGCTCGCGCTCATGAAAGGTGTTGTGTTTTGGGGTGGTGGAGTAAGTGCCATCATATGCAATGTGCGTTTTTTTTTAAATATATAATTCAAGAACAGTTGTCTGGTTCCCTCTGAATGGTAATTAATACACATATATTTCACATCATTATTATGAAGAAATACAAAAATAACGTCATCAGCCAGAGAACTTTTGGAAAAAATACTCAACATACACCAGCTCTCAACATACTCAATATCCAAACCAAACATTTTTAGGTTGCCATGGTAAATTCACGAAATACATATTTCTGCTTTAACATGTTGAATGAGGTTTGAATATTAATTTTGTTTGCAGGTATCTTAATGAAAATAGCTTGACAATTCTACGAGCAGGGTTGTTCCGCGGATCAAACAGTCTCAAAATTTTGTAGGTACCATTTTCATTGATTTTGATAACCTATAACTGAAAATAAAAATCATTGTATGATAGCAACTTTGAATGCATGACCATGTTTTCACAGTAAACATAATGAAGATGTTATTGTAAAAGTTATTACGTGACATTTCTTTCTTGCTGTTGATCACTCATTTGTTATGAATCTTTGACTATGCTTCTTAATACAGTAGCTGGTGAAAGTATTGAGCATCAATGCTTTGATAAGATTTATGTCTATGGTTTGTAATAATGCATTTAATTCATATACATCAATAATGGTTTCCATTACGGTATGAAGAACCTAGTATGAACTCGAGGGAGAAACCTTCAACTGATATTACAGTTTCCCCCATCTGTCCATTGGGTAATATATTTAGAAATGATTCAAAATAGAAATTTACAGTAAAGGAAATACACTTTCTCGAAGTCTTGCAAAGAATGGTCGCGTGTTTAAAGAGAAACCACGCAACATTCAAGCACACAGCTTGACACCTTTCTTTTGCTGATAATCTTACTACTTGATTATTGATCATATCATGTTGCATTTTAATGTCTTTGATTTTTTTTCAGGGTGTTCTCCGGAAATATGATTTCAGTTGTAGAACCTGGAACTTTCGATGGGTTGACATTGCTGAAACGTTTGTAAGTTTATGGTTACCATTGTAGAGTTGTTTCGTTGTACATGTCTATATTCTAGAGCAATGGCCAGCATAAGGATCCGACCATCCAAATGCTTAAACATGAATTATCTAAATGCTCTTCGCACTCGTCTATATTTAAGTTGGAAAGTGCAGATAATATGATTTTGCTGTGCTTCAGATGTATAAAACTTTTTATATATCTTAAATTCATAAGTACTTTTCTTTTGTATTATATTGCATTCGTAGAAGCTTGGACAATAACAATCTCCAACGTATTCCATTCGGGGTCTTTAATGCTCTCATCAAGTTAGATCGGCTGTGAGTATACAATTTAGTCTATGAACAATCCGACGGAGATTTTTTTAAACCAAACATATGTTGCTGTTATTAAAAAAAAATCGCGTGTGTGTGGGTGTGTGTGTAAATGACTAGTTCCTACTTTTGGGTCATCACTGTGTGTTTTTGTTAAATTGGTGAGCAATGAAAAACGTAGAAAACGAATATTTTGACATTTCTAAGATTCAGAAAATGAGTTTCTTTGGGAAATTATTTAGGAATATTCAATTGAATAAGGCATATTCATCCAAGGCATATACACTCTAATAATCCAAGGCATACGTGATCCGTTAATCCCTCAAGACAGACACTTATAATTCATTTAGTTAAGCAAATTTTCGGAGTATTTAATTTCCTGTCTAATTCGAAACAGTAAAATATGGATTTTCATGTATTTATTCCCCGATCTCCAATTTTTTGTAATGTACCAATAGGAAAATATACATTATATATTTTTGGTAGTCTATAAAGTTATGCTTAGGGCATGGTAGTTCATTGTTAGAATGTCCGCCTTTGGAACGAGAAATCGTGGGTTCGATCCGCGTGGCCTAGTCTTACCAAACACTTATCAAACATGCATATAGGACCTCCTATCATTCCAAGCAGGTGCTTCGTGTATTAGAATGAATAAATGTAATGTTATGCGAGTTTTGCTGCAAGACAGGCTTATAAAGTTGAAGTATCTCATATTTACCCCAAAATATGAATCATTATTGTTATCATGATATATTCATTATTATCTTTGTCAATAGTATTATTCAATTATTATTGATATTATCATCATCACCATCACCATTGTTATAATTACATGTATTATGAATATTGGCTGTTGATATTTTTTGAAATTGTATGTTATTATCAATACTGTCATAATAATTAAGATCCACACTTTATGATATTGACAAGACAAAATGCCAAACATTTCATTTTAGAATGCTGAGCTACAACAACATATCTACTCTAGAGCCGGGATGCTTTACCGACCTAATTTCTATGAGAGGACTGTAAGTGTCAAACATCTCTGGCAAATACGAGAACTATTAATTTCATACCAATGCCATCATCATTTTACACTAAAACCTGACAATGAGTTCAATTACCTCAACGAATTAGTTGTGATTCTTTTATTTTTCCCCTTTCAAGCATCAATTTTACCGAAATGTAAAGGATGAGACATGAGTAATCCTGTCTATATTGATGTAGATCATGTTAGCTAAATCGAATGACTGTTTTGGAAATGTTGGTGAAATGTTAGTGAATTACTTTATCAGGGCTTTCTTATAGATCGCTGCAAATTCGAACGTACCACCTTTTATTGAATTCAGTATGTTGATTGAGATTCGTAAAGAGGCATTACATTGTTTTTCACGTCATTCAAGAAAAATAAAATATAATAAAAAATGAAAATAAAGTATTTAGATTTATTCATTTTCCAACTAAATATCTTTCATTCATCTTAGATATCTGAACGACAATTCGCTGAATCTCGTACCCGCTGGTGTATTTGAAAATCTTCCCCGATTAAGAATTTTGTAAGTTTGTTACTTCATCGATCAAAATAATTTGATGACGTATTTTTCATATTTACAACATATATGTATAATTCTTAGAGAAAATTGCATTGAAAGTTTCACTTCCATGTCACCTTAGTTTTTTCAAAGCAATCACTCAATTACTAGTATCTTCACATAGATCATTGATATTCAAGAAATTTAATTGTTTATATGACATTTCTACCATTCTATTGTAGCCACAAATCTTATAATAAATTTTAAAAAAGTATAAAGAGATATCTAGTGTAGAAAAATGATACTTACGAAAACAATTAAATGATCTAATTTTACAGGTTGCTTTCTCACAACGGCATAATGAATATATCATTGAATACATTTTCTGGCCTTCCAGCTCTCTACGGTTTGTAAGTATTTTACTGGATGTGGGAATTTGTACATATAGTTATTATCTAACTACTACAACTTGCTGTTCACAAGTACCGGGAACCAGATATTGAGAAACGGTGCAACTCATACGTCTTTAGTCCAATCCAGTAACTGTTCTGTGAATGTGTATAACGAATATTTTGTTCCTTCTCTTTTTGTTTCCTGTATATAAACGCATAAGAATAAGTCGATTATATTTTTTCATTTCCAAGGGGGTCCACATTTTACAGTGTTGCTTTTTAGTGGGCCCCCCTCATTTCCATAAATATGCTCAATATTATACTGTCTTTTGTTTCACGAAGTAAGAATGCTCGTCTGTAAAATTGTTTTTGTTTTGTATTACTTTACATTACTTTGTATTATGCTTTGAATGGAAATGGAATAAAGAATTGAAATTGTAAAAAATATGATTCTTTGAATTACAGAAATAGCATATTCCGTCAAAAAGTTTTATCATGAGAACATGAGCGGTTGTAAGTAGGATTGACAAATCTAGTAAGAATCACAACTAATTCCACATCGAATAAAAACTATAATGAGAGGTGCAGGAAAATAAATAATCTTTAAAGACAATGACATTTAGATAAAATTTCCTAAAAAGCGCCTTGAGCACTCTACAGAGTGGATTTGGTGCGATATAAGTCTAATTATTATTATTATTATTATTATTATTACAAAATAACAAAGTTATTCAAATCGAAACTACATACATTGATACTTACCGCTATATGAGAATACTGGGATCCGCTTCATAAAGAGTTAGAACTTTGGTTACTTTGCAATTATTGGATATCTGTCACTGTGTCCTTCGTTGTACTAGGCTGCTGTGGATTGCTATAATGGTATTACCACACTGTAAAAAATGTGGTGTTAAAACTGACACCAATTGGTGTTAATAGAGGACCACACCCTGAGGTGTTAAAATTACACCCTAAAGATTGAACATAACACCAAAGAGTGTAAATGTAACAACCAAAGGTGTTGTAATAACACCTACAGGTGTAAAACTAACACCACCAATTTAACACCGGTGTAAAATAACTGGTGTGGTCCTCTATGGACACCGGTTAACACCACAGTTTTTGCTGTGCATACTTAACAAAGGTATCACACTAGCAAGTCTTTGTGAAACTGGTCCAAATGTCAAATACATATTTGTTTTTGTCCTAGGAATATGAGCAACAACAGCGTCTCTAACTTGGAGCCAGGATGTTTCTCGGAATTAAAATCACTTTCATGGCTGTAAGTGACATAGTCTATCAAATGCATCATTACATGATTCATGTTAAAAAAAGTATTAGGAATCTTGATGAGCTTATTGTATCTTTATTTAATCTGACTCAAATGCTAGCTCCTGAAACATAAAACGTCTTACATCAATTATACTTATTTATATTGTCATGTTCGTCTGGTACAGTGAACGGGGAATTCCAAAATGTATATATTTATATAATATATAAATATAATATATACATATTATGTATATTCTTGTATTATGAATTGATGAGCTCGAGGACGTTTCCTAAGTGAGAATTAATTTTTGGTGATTAAATTCGATTTAGTTTTTCTCTTGGTAGGGCGCTTCAAACTCCGTCATACAACAATCTTTAGAGTGAGAATACATCAAACCTCTATCAAAGTATGAGTAAAGTATGTCAATGATTCGCCTGTCATGTGTTTTGAAATGAGCCTCGGAGAAGTATAAAAATATATTTTTTAAACGCAATGACCGGTGATGAACGGTCATAAGTAAAGTATATCGACTGATCATGGCTTTAAGAGAGGGACGGTTTATCATTTATGAGATCCAATGTCGCCACTTGATTTATAAAAAAACCATAAAAACATCAGTTCTTCGGACATTACAGTAATTACCCACAGAATGTACATTTGAAATAGACCAAAAGCCCTCGGCTATGTGACGTCATGCTCCTGCATGTAATTCTTCTTAACGCCCTAAGTACTTAAAAGGTGTCTTTTGTACCATTGCCTTTTTTCAAAAACTGCAGATTCATATACGCCAATTATATAACACGTCTCGAAACAGGAACATTTGTTGGTTTGACTAGTTTGGAGGATTTGTAAGTATTCACAGGATTTGTTGGGTTTCAAATGCACTTGATGAGAGAGAGGGAGCGGGAGAGAGAGAGAGAGCATAAAGAGGTTGGAATATACTTTATTAAGAACGAATGAATGCAAAGTATATCAGAAGTTATCTATGAAACATACAAATCTCATGAATGAAAGACCTGGCGATCCAACATATGCAATGGTTTTAAATAAGGAAGGTTCGATTGGCATAAGAACACCTTCCATTGGGTTACGTTTACTCCTAAAACAAATCAGTCAAATTGACTAGATCGGTAGTCAACTGATATGTAAAGTCACATTTATGACATATATTCTAGTCAGAAATAAATCTGCTCTCGTGAAATACGGCAGCAAAATATTCAAATATGAATAAAATAAAAGTTGCACCCAGATGACCCGATTAACTAGTCATTTGACAGATTTTTTTTAGAGTGTTGCATATTAGTGTTCCTGTGATCACCTGCCATATAAACCTGTCTTCCACTATTCATTCTGTTATAAAATCAGAGCCCTCAAGGACAGCAGTTTATGTAACTGATGAAGCCACTCCGATTAAATAAAACTGAAAAAAAATATAAAGTCATAGCCGATAAATAACAAGATATCGATTCGAAAATTTATTTGAAATGCTCACACCTGTTCTGATCAGAGAATGACTGATATTAGTATTCTTTCTTTCCAGAAACCTAAGCTTCAACCCCATCGAGGCCATTGAACTTGGAGCATTTGATAACCTTAAAAACCTAAAGCATTTGTAAGTAAATACCTCCGGTAATATGTGCAATATAAATGTATCGCTAAAATAGTTATATTATATCATAAAGTCATATACTGAAATTGATATTTTTACAATTTCAGACATCTGGTTGATTTAAAGCTAGTAAATTTGCAGTATGGAACATTCAACAACATTAAGACATTGGAAAAACTGTGAGTATAGCAAGTTTAGTTTATACTACATGTCCTGCCTCATGTCAGAAAAGCAACATCAACATTTTATCATATATCTGTATTACGAATAGATCCTATGCATTATTCCCTTACCAAGATATGTTTGTCTTTGACATGTAAGTTCATAGATAATTATGACCATCACGTACTTAAACCTTGCTTTACTTGCTCTATAAATTATATTATCAGGATTGATTATCAATAATTCATCCCTAGTATGAAATGTACTATAATCAAGACAGATTGCGAATGACAAACTTTCTGGTGACACGGCATTTTCTCCTGCGACAATTGTTCCGGGCTTCATTTTGTCTAAGATAATAGGGTTAGTGTTGCACTAGGGTTTCATTTCAGGTTTAGGATAGGGTATATTGTTAAATCCGGGGGTTGACGTTGGCAATTCTATTAGTGTATGGAATTCACAGCGAAGCAATTGTCATCGAACCTAATTTCTTTGCGGGTAAGCCTGATTGAACAGAAAGTTGGATACGATGACGTGAAATTGATGATCTTAGACGCTTCTTGATAATCGGCTTCATGAATAATTATTGGTCTCTCTCTCCCAGGTCTACTGACGATTACAGACTTTGCTGCCTGTTCAAAAACATAACGTCGTGTTCCATCATCAACCCAACTCCGTTTGACTCCTGTTCCCGTCTCATGCCGCACGACGCCCTCAGGTACGCCATGTGGGTCATTGGATTCGGATCATTATTTGGGAACAGCATGGTGATTTTCTTCCGACTTCGAAACAGGAAATTATGGAATAACAACGTTCAGAGACTCTTTATTTCAAACTTAGCGATAGCGGATTATCTGATGGGTATTTATATGCTAGTTATTGCATCCATGGATCTGTATTACGGTGAACTCTACTATCTAACAGCATTGACCTGGCGAGAGTCTAACCTCTGCAAACTTATTGGTTTTGTGGCCCTCTTATCAAGCGAGGCTACTGTTTTTCTTCTCGCACTCATCACCCTTGATCGGTTTCTTTGCATCACTTTTCCCTTTGGCACCATCAAGTTTCGCAATACATCCGGACGGGTCAGTTTGGTCCTGACTTGGCTATTGGCATTGGTTCTTAGTTTTTCACCTATTCTCCTCGGCAACAGTGTCAAGGATTTCTACGGTTTTTCCGATGTCTGTGTGGGCCTGCCTTTCAACCGATATTCGACAAAGAGTGGCTACATCCAGTACGATGCAACCGAATCTCTTTACATTTTCATCGAAAGCACAGAGACGGAGCATCGACCATATTGGACATATTCCATTGCATTATACCTAGGTGTCAACTTGGCGGTGTTCGTCCTCATCTTTCTTTGTTACGTCATCATATTCCTCCAGGTCAGAAAGTCGGCTCAAATTGTAAAGTCGGAACGTCAGCAGCGCGAACGAAAGATGACTATTAAAATGGCGCTGATCGTCGGGACCGATTTTTGTTGTTGGATGCCAGTCATCATCATGGGGATCTTGTCACAGATAGGATTGATCGACTTACCGGTATCTCTGTATGCATGGGCGGTGGTTTTTATCTTACCAATTAATTCTACCTTGAACCCATATTTGTACACATTTGCTGCTCTCGGTACTTGTAAGAAGCAAACTAAATCACCACTTTCTCGATCCATTGTAGCTAAGGGTAACACAGTTGCTAAACGGATGTCATAGTGGAACATGCAGACTTTGATGTTGCTCATGATTGTCAATAACCATGACAACTGATATCATACACGATATTGTGCGATTTTCAATCTGAGGAGATTGTAAATTCAAGGTTTCCATTCAATCTTTACTACGGTAAAGCTTTCTTTTCCCCAGTGGGGGGGTGTTATATAGAAGAATTGTAAAACCAATTACATTCATTTATTTAGTTATTTCCCCTTTAAGGATATTTTGGAATGATTAAGAATGTTCCAGAAGGGTCTATAGTACAGCTGTGTTACACATGAGTAATCTTTGAATAATCTTTGTTATCTCTGGTATGTCCCACGAGAGACAATACAGACTGCTAAACAATAGGGATTGCTTTACAATAGACTTGTATAGTTAGTGTAAATAAACAATAGGCTTAGCTAGTTTGTTGACATGTTAATTTCACTGAAGGTCATTCAAGAATGTTTTTGAATTTTGATTGTTCCAGAAAGAAGGAGAAGAAGGTTTTTTTTAAGACAATACTAGAAGTACATGTATCTAGAATAGTTGAAATGTGTATATATAAGATGACAGTTTCTTCAAGAATCATCATATCATACCAGATCACTTCATCAGATCAGTGCTAAGAGTTTCACGCCAGACTTTATGTCAGAGCAGATTTTATTTCCACCTGGAATAATAATCTTCTGTGGAATTATTTGCACGCGATCAATGAACTGTTTGCAGTTATTTTGAGAGAGAAATTCTCAGTTCTCATCGAGATCATCAACCGGTTTAATGAACACTCTTTAACCCACGGATTGCTGAAATTGACTGTTAATCATCATCAACATCGTCTTCACGGATATTTCAACTCAGTTACTCTTGTTATTCACCGTGCTTCAACATCAGTTTCATCATCGCCATCATTAATAAGGAATCTTCCCAGCCAACTTGGATTATTACTTGGATATAGTATCATCACTTCGGAAGTTTACCTCTAGCACTTCAAGAGATTGATGTTCTCAAGACCGTTATCATTTTGTTATTTGTTTGTATATGGTTAATTATTCCATGTAATAAGAAAAGGAAATAAAATTTGAAATTAAATCTTCCTTGTTATTTGTTGCAGTATCGTAACAGTGGTAATTGGGACCTTTCGCAATCCTCACGGACGCTATTAGGGTCCCCTAACACAAAAGTTAACGCTCAATCATACACTTGATTTCTAAGATTGATTGTGCATTATAGTCAATAGAATCAAACGTAGAAAACTGCTCTACAATCAATGCTAAGCTTTGTGTTACAGGGGGGTTACAGGCCCTACAGATCTGCTTTTCTTGTGCAAAATCCTTTTCCGCGACACCCGCACCATACATGCATGTATATTACGACTGATGGCTGGAGAAATTCGAAATGCAGGACCTAAAATAGATTATGACATGGATAAGAAAGTGTTTTTTTTTAAATCCAGAACATATTGAGAGAGGAAAAACTTACTGAATTAAGGCTTAGATATAGATCATTACAGTCCATCGAATCGATATTGCATTTAATATGGATTATTGGTGGATCACTGGCAATTGATTTCATGGGTCAGATCAACCTCTCCAGCCGAACATTTCGCATGCGTTAATATGTACACATCATAATATGCAATAAATTTGAACTCGTTTCTTTTTTGTTTCTTTTGTTCCGTTTGTTTACTTCTTCTTCTACACAAACGATATGCCTCTCGCACACGATGTAAGGGGCATCATGTTTTACTTTCCCCAGAAATGGGGGATTACATTTAAATTCCGGGGGACCACTTCCATTGATGAGTGGATACCAAGCACGACCATGGGGTTCCGAAAAGTACCCTAAACAAGGGAAGCAATTCTTTTCCAGATTATGAAAATGCATCTCTTAACAAGTATTTGGCTTGTGAAACCCTACAAGTATTTGATATATATCCCTTTTCTTCAGCATTTTAAACATCGTTTTTACACCCTTATAACGTTACGAAGGCCTATACGTAACATACCTGCCCACTCTGTCCCCTTTTACGCGTGGTCGCTCCTGGTATCAACTAATCGGTGGAAGTGGCCCACCGGGCGTCCTCTCGAGCTCTAGGAGTCAAATGTGGCTTTGGAAAGTAGTCCTCAATCGGATATATCGCTGTTACCATAGTAGCAACCAGAATTTTGCACACGAAACGCATATTGAATGTTTCCGTCGCAGAAGCGAAACGAAGAAAAATCTCATGTCACACAATTTGCATTGCAGGACAGAGTTTTAAGACCATGATGACAGGCCCAAAAAGTCTCTTCCAAAATCAACTACCGTTGTAAATAAGCGTGTGCGTCCTCAAACGAAAGGTCGGGAATAACTGATGTCAACGACACGGCTCTTTCCTTTCACGCCCCTACACACACTCATGAACCTAATAGAACTAGTTAGATCCATGGTCAGACAATGTACATTAATTTTATTTTCAGATATCAAATTGAAAATTGTTTTCATAAAATCATGATGCTTGATATCACATTTTTTACTTGATGGACGAATTCCGCATGGCCCAAAATTATTAAATTTGAGAAAACTGAGCATAGGCTGAATGCGACGCAGAGACGGTTATCAAAATCAGGCTAAAAAATCGCTATTCGCGTCTTAATAATTATCGTTCATCCTATATTGTTGTGTGTTTCTTTTTCTTCTAATTTTTTTTACCGGGGGGGGGGTCATATTCCCTGAATCCGCGCCTGACCCAGTTATTAGACCAAGACGAAATTGGACCAAATGGGGATTGGACCAAGTGGGTATTACACTTAAATGGCAATTGAAAGAAGTGTATGTTAAACGAAGTGGCATTTAGACGAAATGGATCTAAGATAAAGTGGCTATTGGACGAAATTGCTCTTAGACTAAGTAGTGGCTTTCGCCGGTGTTGCTCTTAGACTGACTGGCTATCTGGCGAAATGACTACTGAACGAAATGATATTGGACCAAAAGGTATGATACGACGTTTTCAATGGACAGAATGGCATT
This sequence comes from Lytechinus variegatus, assembly GCF_018143015.1. Lineage (NCBI taxonomy): Eukaryota > Metazoa > Echinodermata > Echinoidea > Temnopleuroida > Toxopneustidae > Lytechinus > Lytechinus variegatus. The sequence goes on from NC_054750.1 coordinate 8,879,726, forward strand.
GGACGTAGAAGCAACTCATCCCCACACACACACTCTCAAACAAACAATTAAAATACTTGACCTTGTCTCTAACCTAATACAGTACCTATGGTACCGTAATCATTAATCAGTACTCCATTATCATCGTCATCATGGTCATACAATTTATTCAATCCAATTCAATCTATTTTTTTTCATCAGGTACAATACAAATGCACAAATACATACCAAAATAGATTATCATATACAAGTGCAAACAGAATATACGGCAAAAACAACAAATAGAATGATGGTTTGTGACCCCTAAGAAAGCAGAGCTAAGAACAAGGACCACCGAGTTAAAATTCACAGTAAAGATAAACAATAAGTAATAATTACACTAAGTACACCAATGCAACAGCGCAAAAAGGGAGGTTATTTAATGGAGGGGTCTTTCAATGAAATAAAACAAATAATTGACTGAAGGTTTTTTCAAACACATAGACCGGGGCTGGGAGAGTTTATTCAGCTGATCGGGTACGTAAGGTGTGATGGTCCCATCATGTTGGCATGATATTAGTGAAGAAAATGTGTTGCTGCCGGGTCATTTCCTGCACGGAAGGCCCAAAGGAACCCATTTTTGTCGGCCATCTTTGATTTTTCATGAAAATCAATTATTTTCATATTTTTGCACAGACAATGGGAAAATATTAAACAAATACGCATTGTATAATGATTTAGATAGCAGAAACGATTGCAATCGTTTCTGGACGGTCCGGTTAATATTTTTGGAAAAATATGAGAATAAATGCCCAAATTTCCATGTTTTTGGTCAAAAATTTGCATGTGCAATTATATTTTTTTCTTATCATTAATATCAACAACTAATGCAAAATGTAAAAATTCAGCACGAAAGAGGAAATATTAACGGGAACATTGATTTGCTTCATTACAGTATTAATGTCTTAACTTGCTTAGATAAAGAGAATATACCTCCAATGTATTCCCCGATATTGCGATAAAATGACACCAAAAAGCAACCTCTGTCACTAGTCACACTGGTGATACCGACTTCAATGCGCTCGCTGTCATGCCTTTCAAAAGAGTACAATAGACTCAATCGGTCCTAGACTCAATCGGTCCTTGCCTCAACTGGTTTGGTGTGACTAACACGCATAAATACATGTAATGAGCGTAGCGATAAAAAAAGTTGTATATTGCAAATACGGGTATGAGGGCAAAAGGGGTTTTCTACCTAGTTAAAGCAACTTTGTATGTTAATGAAATAAGTTGGAAAAGTTAGAGGCATTATTACTCTGCATATCGCAAGCAATTACATTCGGGCAACAAAGTCCAGCAAGAGCCTGACGAATGTACCCCACCCTTATCCTTAGCTTGACTATTAAAATACCTTGCTTGTGGAACCCTTAATGTTTGGCTAGATTTTAAAGTCACCCCCCCCCCTTCCGTATTTGCAAATTTGTGGAAGAAAGTATGCAAATTTAAAGCCCCCACTGAGACAAATAGGTGTTTCTGCTAAATATCAATCCACTTCCATTGTCTTAAAACCACACGGAGACGAAAGAGTAGCCTTTCCTCTATCGGTAACAGTACCGAAGTTCTGTCACAATTAAGCCTACCCCCCCCCCCCAAAAAAAAAATAACTGATACCAATTCTTGTAATGGCATTATGTTTAGTTTAGAAAAAAAGAGGCTTTGTGTAAGTGCAGTAGGGAACATTTGATATAATGCAAATTACTGGGGGGGAGTAAAAATACGTCACGGTAGTTCATATGAGTGTGATTTGAAAGTGTAACACCGACAACATTGCAATAATTCAAATGGGGTAGTATGATGCTATTATATAAAGTAATCAAAATTGATGTAGAAACATAATGTCGTAACTTAGAACATAAATGGATCTTGATCAGGGGCGTCGATCCATTTTTCAGATTGGGGGGGGGCAAAATCATTAACGTTCCAAAGGCGCTCGATCGTAAAAACATCCACCCACACACACACAAATTAATGCGAGCGCGAAGCGCGAGCTAATTTTTTAGTATATTGACAGGAAAAGTGTGCCTGTTTAGGACCGTTTGTAGTAACTCATGAGGAGGATACATATGTACGAGTGCCGAGAGTGAGCTGTAAATTCTTTATATTCTGACCTGAAAATTTGATATTCTAAGAATTTCTGGTACCAATGATTAAGATTTGTATCTAAAAGAAGAATAGATCCGAGCGCGAAGCGCGAGCTGAAAATTTTGATATTTTGATTTGAAAAATGACAGATTAATGGCCGTTTTTTGATAAAGAACAAGATATAATTATATCCAAGCAAAGATGATTGCAAATCGGAGCAGGAGTTCTTTTGAGGCCTAGAAATGAAAACGGGACATTTACATTCAGCTATTTAATCATGAAAAGTATGGGTTTTTGCTACAGAAATGATGCGAGCGCGAAGCGCGAGCTGAAAATTTTAATATTCCAATCCGAAAAGCGGACATCATGATTTTGAGCACGATTTTAAACAAAGAACGAGCTTGGTATCTCCATCTCGCTTGCTGACATTACAATTTTTTTTAATGCATATCCGGAATTATTGGGGGGCAAAATGATATGTTTGCCCCCCATATTTTCATTGGTGGGGCGATCGCCCCCCTGCCCCCCCCCCCAGGATCGACGCCTCTGAATACAAATAATACGAGATTTGCAAGAGAGATGTTTGTTTATTGTCAACCCATGTAATAAATGTAAACATCGGGGGATGAGATGGGACATTCCTTTTGTTCGAAAAAATCATATACTTGGTTTTCTCAAGATTAAGGAATAATTTGTTGAAAGCAAAACCATTTGTTTAATTGGTGATAGCCTCAAGACCAAATGCCTGCGAGACCGAGGGTCCTAGGGATCAAAGGCCCGCGGGAACGACTTTTTCCCCATTCATGAGGTGTCGCGGTCGAGTGGTTTAAGGCGCCTCGTTGCAGCGGCGTAACAGGTGCCTGTTATCAGAGGGGAGGGGACAGAGTTAAATATTTCCCAGTAATTCCGTCTAGAATTAGTGGCATAACTAGGATTTCAGTTAAGGGGACAGCAGTGAGCACGGGAAGCGCGTCCAGGGAAGGGGGGGGGGGTGCAGGGAGGGGAGTGTACCCCCTCCCCTCGAGAAGCGTGGAAGGTCAGACGTTCCTTTGAATTGTTCCTTATCTGCTCTCGCTCATCTCTATGCGTCCTCTGCCTGTTATCGGAAGGGGGGGTGGACATTTGCGGAAGCTCCGACGTTTATTTAAATCGTTTATTGTCTGCACCCGCTCTTCTTACATTTTGTGCCTGAAATGGAAAGGGGCACAGCCCAAATATATCTCGCTAACTAAGTCTATTGTGGCGAAGCTAGGATTTAATTCAAGGGGGCGACAGTCAGCACGGGAAGAGGAGCGGGAGCACGTAAGGAATAATTCGAAAAAAAAACCTCAGAGGTTCCGTGCTTTGCGCGGGAAGGAGAAAATTCTTCCTTGTAGGAAGTGCCTTTCGCGCGCTCAGTATTAAGCGTTTCGCCACTTCGGGTGCTCTCTACCTCCCCGTAAAATTATATCCTTCTGGACTTAGCTACCGGGAAATATTTTGGCTCTACCCCCCCCCCTCCCCGAAAACAGACAGAGTACGTATTAAGATGATGAGCGGGAGCAGACAAGGAACGATTCACAGAAACGTCGGAGCTTTGCACCCCCAAGGGAGCGCGCTTTCCGTGCTCACTACCGCCCCTAAACTGAAATCTTAGCTATGTCACTAATTCTAGACGGAGTTAACGGGAAACATTTGGCTGTGCCCCCTTCTTCCTCTGATAACAGGCATACGCCGCTGCAACGAGGCGCCTTAAACCACTCGGCAGATGAAGGAAAATAATACAAAAACACAAAAGTTGGTCTCAAGGGCCTTCGGTCAAATGTTCGGACCCCGTTAAATTTATCCAATTCAATGTTTGCTAACAAGATAAAGTATGTTTTTACATGAAATTGAAACAGTGGTATCATCAGCAAACAGAGAAAATTTAAAACTTGAAGAACAATTTGTAATGTTATTTATGTAAACAGGAAAAAGAAGTGGGCCTAATACAGATCATTGTGGAACTCCACATGAAAAATGACTAAAATGGAATCTGACACCATCGATCACCACAATATTGATTTCTGTGTGATGAGTAACTATAAAAAAAAAAAACAATGGGGTGGGACCCCTCTGAGTCCATAAAATTCTAGTTTTTCTACCAAAATGTGTTGAATAATGGTGTCAAAGGTCTTAGATAGGGCAATAAATACACTTACGCAGTAATTTCTCATGTCTATTTTATCAGATATCACACTAAATAAATTCAGTACACCGAGAGAGAAATTCTTACGGAATCTAGACTGCAGGGCTATTAAAATGTTATTGATGGGAATAAATTTGTAAAGTCTACTGTGAACTATTTTTTTCTAACAATTTGGAGAAGGGCAATAATGCAATTGTTCTGTCGTTAGTAATGTCATGTTTGTCGCCCTTTTTGTTAATTGGAATTGCCTTAGCTTTTTAGGTTTGTCGGGAAAAATACACAGAGCTGGTGTTTAAGGACAAGTTTACTCCAACAAAAAGTTGAATTGAATAAAAAGAGATAAATCCAACAAGTATAACGCTGAAAATTTCATCAAAATCGGATGTAAAACAAGAAAGTTGTGACATTTTAAAGTTTTGCTTTATTTCAAAAAACAGTTATATGCACATCCTGATCGGTATGCAAATGAGGAGACTGATGATGTCATCCACTCGCTATTTCTTTTGTATTTTATTATTTGAAATGTAAAACATTAGAACTTTCTCCTCGGTGTCAAGTGAGACAACAACTAATTCATCATGAACATGAGGAATTGGCATTGTTTAATACTACATGTATATGGTTAAGTCAAGGTGGTCATTATTGTCGAATCTGTAAAAAATTGAATATTGTATAATTCAAACAATAAAACAATGAATTAGTGAGTGAGTGACATCATCGACTGTCTCATTTACATGTCACTGAGTTGTGTATATCACTGTTTTGTGAAAAATAAGCGAAACTTTAATTTGAGATAACTTTCTTATTTTACATCCGATTTTGATGATATTTTCAGCATTATGCTTGTTGGATTTTTCTCTATTTATTAAAATCACATTTTCTGGGGTAAACTTGACCTTAAAGGTCAAGTTCACCTCAGAAGATTGTTGATTGTAATCAAAAGAGAAAAATCAGATTTTGATTTTTGTTATGTTTGTTGGATTTTTCTCCTTTTATTCAAATTTTGTTGGGGTGGACTTGTCCTTTAAATTAACATTGGTATTGTTTGCAGTGTAATTTCGGGATTAGGGAAGGATTATATTACCCATTTTCTCAAAACATGTAACATATAGTAAATAAAAGCTCACTTCTGTACATGTCATGAATGCATTCGAACACAAACTCAGCCTCACATACACTCACATGTATAGATGCATGTCGATGATGATAGAATTAATGAATTATATTATAGAAAATAATAATGTTAATGAGTATAGTTGAAAATAAATAATTATTCAAGCTTACACCTTAAATAATAAGTAGAGAAATGGACGTGGTTAACATGGTTATGTTACAGGATATAAGAATTTGTCATCTTTCATTAAAAGCGCCATATCCTTGTTGTAAGGTGCGTAAAAATCGTCCAAAATCTGTTTAGTTTCTGGAAGAATCTGTTTCCTCCTTCTGTTCACGTTCTTCTTAGGAGCGTAGATGATTTCATTCTCTCTCTCTTCGCTCAGTTGTCCTGCGAAAAATAACAATTCCATGAACCATAACAAAATAGACAAAACTGCATACCAACGAAATTCCTGAAAAACAAATGTTTCTGCACGATAATTACTAGGATAATTTCATTTGGAGTTATTTTGTCATTAATTTTTCAATCACTTGTGCAGAATAATTAAAGTGTTACTAAAATTGGCAAAGTAGGTTATATTGAAAAACGCACGTGCTTTATTGTTGATTGTGTTGATTTCCGATTCTACAGGGTACAAAAAACACATTTTCAATGTATCCTTCCTGTAGGCCTAAATAATTCAAATTCCCATTTCTAATGGTCTAGACTTACCTAAGTCGAGAAATTTAATGATTTTTCTATACGTAGAAAGAGGGTGTGTCTCCAAATCCTCTAATCGAATGACGAGTACTCCGTCAGGTGAAAAAGCTTCCATCCAATCACGAGCGAATACCGAGTAGAGTCCACCCTTTAGTGCAGGAAATACGGTATAGGGCTGAAAGGAGGACGGGAAATATGTATATCAAATAATAATCATATTAAATAATATTGAATAATAATCATAGTCATTTTTTGTTTTTCCTCATGTCAACATTAACCCCTGCAGATTAAAGATTTCATAGCTTCATTTCAACTCAACATCAGTTCAGGCCAATACACAATTGAACATGTAAAAACCACAAATTAAAACAATTATTGTCAAAATTGTGATCGATGAAAACAAGGATGGCTATCATTAAATTACACTGACGGTTATTATTATAATTATGATTTTGAAGCGTTTTGCATGGTTGGAATTTTGTAGATAAATAAATGAATAAGTCTTTATTTGGCTTCAATTCCAATAACAACATCAACAGTAAATCATGACAATACAAGTAAATAGCAAAGAACAAATGTAAATGCACTACATTATTATGGAACATATATAGCAAGATCCATGAGACAAGATGGAAAAGAAACGTTATGACCTTCTAAGGAGCTTAGCTTCTAGGTCATTGGCCACCAGATTGTTACAAACTTACATGTACACAATCAAGCATTTAAAACATTTGAGAACAAGCAAACAAAAGTATTAAACAAATTTGAGTAAATAACAAAGTATCAATAATCATGTTTGCAAAAGATACACAAAAAATGCCAAGAAATTCTATCAGACCTAAAGTATAAGAATCTGAAATTCAAATAGAAGAAACAAAAGAGGTAAAAGAGAAAAATATGAAAAGTAGAAGAGCTCTAATATCGCATAGATAATTATGGGGAAAATATAAAAAAATAGTAGAGAGCGGTGTTGGCTCAGTCGGTAACGCGTCTGCCCGTCGAACCAAAGATCGTGGTTTCGAGTCCACCCCGGGCGGATGACTGAAGCCAGTGCGTTGTGTGTCAACGTCTCTCCCATGTTTCATAGATGCATGCTATGTTACAATGGAAAACACTCCGTCCCTCGGATAGGACGTTAAATGGAGGCCCCGTGTAGAGGAGAGTCACCACCTTTGCACGTTAAGAACCCACTGCACTATTCGTATAAGAGTTTATAATTTAGGGGGAAACCCCATGTAGTGGTCCACCTGCATTCCCCCAATCAGTTATATCGGGAGGAAAGACTTGCGGGTCATAGTGATTCAGTTCGCTTTTCGCCTCCCAGGCACAGGTGACGCCAAACAAATAATAATAATAATAACAAGTTAAAAAGTTAGACAAGATATACCAGCAGGCATTCGTTTATCGCTCTAAGTGTTTCTTCGGTACAACTGTCTTAGACTTGTTTCTAAAAACACTAAGGCTAACTGATTGCTTTGACGAAGTAGGAAGGGAGTTCCATAATTTTGGCCCAGTATAAACAAATTGATATTAGCCGAAAACTAGTTTTAACCAATGGCTGGTGGAGAAAAGAAACGTGTCCTATATAGTCAGAATGGATTTGGTCATTTTAACACATAACTGCATAACGAACCAAGGGCAAGTGGAAGTTCTCTTTTTATTCAGTTATTCATTTAATTGATACTAAAGGCATCCGAGGATGAGATCAAATATGTTATGTAAATTAAGTAACTAGTTTTCATATTAAAAACAAGACATCAGTATGGAATCGTAAACCAACTCCTCGTTAGATCACTCCTACATTAAGGAGAGCGTTGACTCTTGTTTTCAACATTAACATAATGCTAGCATTTTTCCACATCGTATAAATGGGATGGTCGTGATCAGTCTTTTGAACTTCATTTATTAGTCAGTTTTTCCATGTCCGTCTGTTCTGATTATCATCCAAGTAGTACATGTCGAAAGGCCTCAGTACATGTATGTTCGATTTTAAGTTCACCCTGAAGAAATTTTTGTTGTAGAAATAGCAGAAAATTATAAAAATATTGGGGAAGGTTTCAGGGAAATCCGTTAACGATTGAGAAAGTTACTAGAATTTAAAATAACCTTTGGTCTGGAGTTCCACAGGACTCTGTGGCTGGTCCGTTGATTTTTTACAATGTTTATATCCCCCTACAGGATATTATAAGGGCACATGGTATTTCATGTATGATGTACGCTGACGGTTATATGCCTTGTATTCAGTAGAGCTTATTATCCATTTTGAGAAAAAAAAAGACAAAGGAAAGAAAGAGAAAACAAAAAAAGGAAAAGAAAGGGAAAGGAGAGGAAGGAGGAAAAGGGAAAAGAAAAAAGAATGGAAGGAAGAGGAGAATAAATGAAAGGAAAATAATAAAAATGAAGAAATGGAAGGAAAGGAAAAAGAATATGTATATGCATGTGTGTGTGTATATATATTATTTACTAATTCCATGTTCATCTAACTTACAACCTTGAATTAACAATGCACCATTCCATTTATTAAAGCCCTTATTTTGGATGCCCCATAAATTTCGAATCATCCTAACCTCCCCATATCAAATTTTATCATTTTTATACAAAACAAAAAAGACATACATGTATTTGATTGGTATATGCGAGATCATTTCACGGGAAAAGACTCTATCATTTTTATTTCTATTTTCTTTTTCGAGTTTCAAGACTATAGAGTATCCCAAAGGGAGCCCCCTGTCTACACCGGAGAGACAGGACGATGTCTGGACGGTGTCGTTAGAAAGGACGGGATCATGCGGTAACCTGTAAGATACGATAGTCTTTATGATAATAATAATAATAATAAAAAAGAAAAGAAAAAAAAGGAGAGGAACGATTTTTTTAAAGACACGTCGAAAAAAAGAAAAGAAATAATAGTTGGCCTAACGAGTTGGCGATAATAGTCAAATATGACTGGTCGCCATTAATTTTCAACAAACAACAACAACGATGTTCAATTATACACCACTTTTAGTGCTAGGGATCGATCTTGTGCTATCCAAAGAATGGAAGATTGTTTGAAGGATGTTAGAACTTGGTCATTTCAGAATAAGCTTTCTTTAAATGATTCTAAGACTGAACTTGTTCACTTTCATTCTAAGTATTGATCTGATGTTCCTCAAATTATTGTAAGGATCGGGCAGTCTGTAATTAAGCCCTCAAATATAGTGCGGAATGATCTTGGTGCTGTCATGGATTCATCCCTTTCCATGTCTCAAAATGTTGATGTTATATGTAAGTCTGCCTTTGTAGCTAAAAGAAAAATAAGTAAAATTCGTATAGGTTTCTTGATCAGAATACATCCCATCGTCTTATTCATGCTTTTGTCACATCTCGGTTAGATAATTGTAATTCCCTTCTCTTTGGCCTGCGACTCGTCTTGTTTCTTGTGTCCCTAGTTCTTCCCACATTACTCCTGTGCTTCGCAACGAACTCCACTGGCTTCCTATTACTTCTCGTATCACCTACAAAATTATTCTTCTTGCTTTCAAGTCATATCATGGTCTAGCTCCTTCATACCTTTCTGAACTCCTTCCTCGATATCAGCCAGTTCGAGTTCTACGTTCTGCTTCTCAATCTCTTCTTTCTCGATCTCATACTTCTTACAAACAATACGGTCAGCGTTCTTTCTCTTATGCAGCTTCATTTCTTTGGAACAATCTCCCCCTACAAATTCTCAATGCTAATAGTGTTAATACATTTAAAGTTATGCTTAAAAGTCTTCTTTTTAAATCTTGATATCATATGTTTATTGGCCCATTTGATGGTATTTCTTTATTCATGATCTGGTGAGAAAGTTGTAAATTGTAATATTAGTTTTGATACATTTTGTTGTGCAAAGTATTTCTTTTCCTTTATACTTCATTTTCCTCTCTCTTAACCGCTTCGAGGCAATTTTGCGACTTTGCGATATATAAAAATTGTTTATTATTATTATTTATTATTATTATTAAATTTTGGGATTTGTGACGTCATTATTTAGTAGCTGCCTCTTTATGTTATGCAATATAAAATGCATGAATTTCATTTTTTAATGGTTACCCACGACTTATTATTCTTGTCTTTTCATGCTCGGATGTGAAAAGATTTGTCTTTTGATATTCTAAAGGTACAGTAAAAAACATTTCTTATCCCAGGAAATGAAAATTCATTGATATTTAACCAATCACTATGTAGGAATGCTGCTCGCATAAGACCTCATGGATCAAATAATATTTTTTTATTATTTTCTCCCACTTTTACTATAAACTTTTTCTCAGCGTGAACTCGCCTTTAAGGCTCTTTTACGCCTTTTTTTTCGATAGGCCTACCAAAAAAATAAATTTATTTCGTCATTGGGTCAGTTTGAGAACCCCTGCTGCAGATCATGCTTCAGCGATTGGTTTACGTACTCCATATGCACCCTTTGCTAGTGCTTGAACCCTTTTCTTGCCTTCAGAAATATAGAGGTAAGCGATGAATTCCAATTACCGGAGTTAGAAATGAATATTCATTATGAATGACGTATTCTGTGGAATCCCGGGGGTGTTGAATTTCGGGAATCGAAGAGTCATAGCAGTGTCATAGCGCGCGTAATTTGATAGCGTTGTAGAGACGTACAAACTATTATGTGGTGCCAAAGAGAACTCGTTTGGACCATTGGCGGCGGAAGCCAAATATTTTAGGAGGGGACAACCAAAAAAATTTTGACAAGCAAAAAAAAAAAGGTTCTCAACCCAAAAAATTTTAGGGGGGGGGGGCGTAGGAAAATAAATTGACAAGCAAAAAAAAAAAAGTCAACAACAAATTTAGGGGGGACCGTCCCCCCCCCCGTCCTCAAATTTAGGGGGGACACGTCCCCCCGCTTCCGCCGCCTATGGTTTGGAGAACGGTGTAGAGAACTTATGTTGGTTACCAGACTTATTTTAATTTGTCTTCTCGATCTCGGTAGGTAGGTAAAATATTTTTATCTGGGTATACCCTTGAGCTGAGGGTCAAGTTTGAGAGATAAGCCTAAATAGCAGCTAGACTTAGCTGGCTAGCTAGACCTACTTAGTAGGCTACTGAGCCAGAACTAGTCTTAGCCTTAGGTATCAGTGCCTGAGCTGAGGTAGCTACCTAGACGGTATTCTAGTGAGCTACCTCCAGGGGCGGATCCAGCTTTCGCCAATAGGGGGGGGGGCCGAAAAATATTTTGATCAACATTTTTCTCGATTGGCCGCTACAATCTTGCTTTTTTTTGTTGGTTTTTCACGGGGTAATCCTAACTAAAGACTGAAGTTTTAAGTATATGTTAGTTTTTATTGCTATAAACAATATTAGGTATCTCATGTGGTCTTAATATATAATGCGAGCGCGAAGCGCGAGCTAAAAATCTTTGATATTTTATGTCCTTAGAACTGAAGATTCAGAGCAGTCTTTATAATCATGAACAAAGATAAGTATCCAACTAAACAATGCGAGCGCGAAGCGCGAGCCGAAATTTTATCATATAGTAACGTGAAAAGTGACTCAATTAGGACTGTTTTTAGTGATTATTGAAGAGGATACAAGTATCACCAAATAAATAATGAGAGTGCGAAGCGCGAGCTCAAAATTTCTGATATTCCGACCTGAAAAAAATGAACAGTCTAAGCGCGTTTTTATTTAAATAAACAAGCTGTGCGTCTCAAACAATTAAATGCGAGCGCGAAGCATGAGCTTAATTTTTTGATATACTGACATGATAAAGGAGCATTTTGACAAATTTTGGTAAGAATTTCCAAAGAGCATAGGTATCTCACAAATTAAACAATGCGAGCGCATGCGAGCGCGCAGCGCGAGCCGAACATTAATTTTGATACACATTAAACAATTTGTGTAAATCAAACAAAATAATAAATGCTTGATGTGCTAGAGAATTGTGTGCAAATTGATATCAGAACTGGATATATTGTATATATACTGGTTATATATTAGTGTCATTTAACCCTCTTGAATGGGATTCATTACACAGGCAATGCGAGCGCGAAGCGCGAGCGAAATTTTTTATATAAAGTCTATTTTCCAATTCTTCCCCTCACCTTTTTTTTGGTTTCCTTTCGGGGTCGGGCCGGTCGTTACGAGGCTGTAAATTACACATCATGGGTAAAATACCTCTTTCTTACTTTTCTTTCTGTTTTTCGTAGTTTCTATCAAGGTAAAGAGTAAACTTTTTTCTGCAGGTTGTCAAAAAATAGGGGGGGGGGGCCGGGGCCGGCTCGGCCCCCTCCTGGATCCGAGCCTGACCTCAGCTCAGGCTCTGCTAAGGCTAAGACTAGTTCTGGCTCAGTAGCCTACTAAGTAGGTCTAGCTAGCCAGCTAAGTCTAGCTGCTATTTAGGCTTATCTCTCAAACTTGACCCTCAGCTCAAGGGTATACCCAGATTAAAATATTTTACCTATCTACCGAGATCGAGAAGACAAATTAAAATAAGTCTGGTAACCAACATAAGTTCTCTACACCGTTCTCCAAACGAGTTCTCTTTGGCACCACATAATAGTTTGTACGTCTCTACAACGCTATCAAATTACGCGCGCTATGACACTGCTATGACTCTTCAATTCCCGAAATTCAACACCCCCGGGATTCAACAGAATACGTCATTCATAATGAATATTATATCTAACTCCGGTAATTGGAATTCATCGCTTACCAAATATATATATGGTATAACAATAGCGATAACAATCATAACAATAGGCCTCAAAGGCTGGTCACACCGCCCGAGCGTTGTTGGAGCGGTCGTGGAGCGATAGGGAAAGAGGGTCGAATTTTGCTCTCGAAATTGGGGGAAAATCGAAAACAAAATAAAAACAATCGAAATAGAAAATGGTGAACTGGAGCGAGCGGTGATGATTTTTTTCTCTCCGCTCCACGACCGCTTCAACAACGCTCGGGCGGTGTGACCAGGCCTTTAAGGCCTATTGTTATCGCTATTGTTAAACCGCTATATTTTTGAAGGCAAGAAAAGGGTTCAAGCATTAGCAAAGGGTGCATATGGAGTTAACAAATCTCTGAAGCATGATCTATAGCAGGGGTTCACACCGCCCGAGCGTTGTCAGAACGGCGTAACGGAAAATATGCGAAGCTTTGGAGCGGATTTCTTCTTCTTTTTTTCTCGATAAGAAGAAAATACTATGCTTTGAAGCGGCTTTCTTTGTTCTTCTTCCTAAATAAAACAAAAATGGCTATGCATTGTAACGGAAATTTGAGTGTAAAATGGGGGGTCCCTTCGGCGGCACATATACATTATATACATAATGAGTGCCCTCCCCCGGAGGTAGAGTAGAAGGGACAGCGCACCAATTATTCGTGAATGCAGTCCGGACAGAATATAATGTTGTCAAAGGCCTATACGGTCAAAGATCGGGGAAAGGACAACATAAGTAAAGTTTGCGAAATATAGTAAATTTCTATTCAGTAAATTATTCATTAAATTATCGACGGTAAACACAAAACATCTCTAACCATCAAATAAAAAAAAATTACACACTTACACAACCTGCCGCATATGCACAGTAGCGAATATTATGTTTCTGAAGACAGTCTCTTAAACATCCAATTTGTTTGACCGTGATGTCGTGGAAACTTTTCGGATTTCCATTTCCGAAGCTATACCAATAATATGAGATTGCCCTGAAATTTAATGGCAGAAAAAAATGAGAACTAGACATTTCGCGTCATACATGTGACTCATTCTATTCAAATTAACTATTTAAACACGTGTTAACATATAATGTATGTTTAAAGAAAGAATGGGAAATGATCGCCTGTTGAATTATATAACAATATTCTTAAAGCACATGCACAGTAGCGAATATTATGTTTCTTCTAATTTTTGTTTCAAATGCTTTCAGATTCAGGATTTATTTCATCAGTTCTGCATGCCCCTTGATAACATTTCAGATCACTTTCTTGCATTAAAAGTTTTCCCAAAAATGCTATTTTTTTACAGTGAAACTTGTGATTGATCAATGAGAATAATATTGCTACGCTTTCGGAAAGAAAACAAAAACCTTTTTCCTGATTTTCCTGATTCTTTGGTATGTTATCATTTTCATTAATATAAAGAATTCGAAAGATGAGACCAAGTATTCCATAAAATTATGGACTAAAATCCTTTTTTATTTTGAGTTAAACCCAAATTAAAGCGAAGATCACAATATGGGCCACTAAAAAATTACCTTACTGTTGGATCTCTAACCATAAGGATGATTTTTGCATTAGGCTGTACTGCTCGGAGAAGTTGTGCATTGGTATACACGGGCTCCGAAGCGTTTGGAAAAGTCTTAGTCCAATCCAGCCCAATGGTGTAGCTAGTAGATATCGAGGCATCGCCTAAATTTATATAAGAAAGACAGAAAACGAAAAACGAAAAAATAACAAAGACATTTTTGCATATATAGATTTCAAAAAGATCCTGATCGATTGCGGTTAGGACGCTATTGAATACTGAATTGTCCTTGAATCCTAATTGTAACGTTTTATTAATAAAGCTCGGATGATTGAAATCTATGCAATTTAGAATGCGGGGAAAAAAAGAATGTGAGGTTCATATTTCTTTCTCTCTCTGAGGAAGAAGTGCACTGCCATGTTTTTTTTAACACTCATCGGCAACACTTCTAAATTCTAACCAAAGGTGGCGCCACAGGCTTCCTATGATTGGACCTTTTTAGACACCGTCCCCCAACCGTAAGCAAATATACTGATTTTACACGGACATTACTAACCACTTACCAAAAACTTTATGATAGTAAGGAATCCCCGTTGCCGCTGTGACATTATTGTTTATTATTTTCGGAACTCCTAAAGATTTGTATAGATTAAGATACCATTCAAAAGAGCTGTCATCCTCTCCTCCTGTGAGCTTTCGTATGGCCAATACTGCAATAGAAATGAAATAACTGATAAATATGATAACTCTGATAAATATTATACCAGCTAGAATAGCGTTCATGATTGGGTATGATGGTGAAACCATTTTGCTGCATACCATCGAATTTAAAGGTATGCAGGCTATTATGTCCATAAATAGGGGGCCCAATTTTCAAGTAGTATGATCATTTTTTTCATATCTAACTAAAAATGAAATTTCAAAACAAATCTGATTTTCAATTTCCTTTGCATGAATTGAGATGTGAAACATAGAAAACGAATAGGTTAATATAATTACCAAACTTGTGGAATCTGCTCTAGAATGTGGAGCCGAACGAATAAAAGAGACAATAATGTAAACATAAGTTGTGTTTTGCAAATATCATGATTCACATCAATAAACGGGCACAAGGGGTGACCAATGACGTGTGTGTATGGACGTCACGTGCTAATGTTTTAATTCTACGCAACTTTAAGTTCCGACCATGCATTTTTGAAACTGAACGCGAATCAAATCAAATCAAATCATTTATTTCCACAATAATATTTAAAAAAAAACATTACAAATATGTACAGAATAGGAAACAACATAATTTAAAAAGGAAAATTAACCGAGTTGATCAAAAGTATAACACAAAGAAATGTACATTTTACTGTGGGGGAGCCAAAGAAGACAAAATAAGTCTTAAAATCAGGCACCCAACATAAAATAAACAGATAAGTGCTATCAAAATAGACATTTCTTAACAATATATAACATGTGAATATGGCTCTCATTTATAACTTTCAAAAAAATAGTTAAGAAAAATCAACACATATATAAAAAATGAAATAGCGTTACGAATGGGAAATAGAATTTAGAATGATAACTTAAGTAATGACATAAACAATACAAAAAAGGAAAAGATAGGTTTGGTTTTTAAGCTCTACTGTTTTTTTGTTAAAATTGTATGAATCAGGTACTTTTTGAAATTACTTTTAAAGGAATGGAGTGATACTGAGTTTTTAATTTCTTTTGGTAAGGAACTCCACAGTTTAGGGCCAGTGAAAAAAAGAGTAGATTTAGCATATGATGTTCGAACCTTTGGAAAATGAAAGTCATTGGCAGAATGGGTTTCATAAAAATGGAAATCTAGATTAAGGGGAAATCAATCAGAAAAATGAGGAGGGTGTAGACGATGTTTGCATTTATACTTGAAAATTTCGATTTTTAGATTCATGATATCATACACAGTTAATAGTAGTTTCTGAAATAATGGTGGGAATGATATGAAGAATCGGAAATAAGGCGAACCGCTCTTTTCTGCAATTTGAATACTCTATCAGATAGATATTATGGACAACAAGCCCAGATAATGGTACAATATGAAATATGTTGGAGAAACAAGGTATTATAAATGGAAAGAAGTACTTTAGGCGGGAGAATTATGAATACGCTTTCGATCGAAGAGAAATCTCGCAGCCATTTTGTTTTTACAAGGAGTATCTTTGTGATCCAAGGAATCTTGGAGGGGCCCTTACAAACACCCACAACAAATTGATACTGCCAATTAGTTTTATAAAGCAAATAATGTTTGAATTCGTAATGCTAATGGCTTTAGATGCGTATGGGTAGAAAGCAAAGGCACTAGGAATTACTGACTTGCTTGCACTGAAATACATTGGCACAAGATCACTCATTTTATTTAAACGCGGATTTGAAATTCAATGAACAAATTAAACAAGCGATAAGAAAGTGCATGTTCAGTTCACTGTACATTAGCAAACGTTATACAGTGCGTCCCAGAAAAAACGAAACCGAGATTTAGCGATCATTTATCATAACTTAATCATAAATAAAATAGACAAATGACCTACCAAGTTAAAGCTTAGAATCTCCTCTTTCATCTGATATTACTTAGATCATTTTTCATTCACGCATGAGTGAGCAAATACAATTTGAAGAAAGGATATCAAAAACTCATTTGGCGGGGGGTATCTGGGTTTCAAAAAGAAAACCACATTCCTGAAAAGTTCAATATCTCCTCTTTAATTTGATACCTAAATTACAGAAAATGGTCAAGAAATAACAAAGTTCTGGTCATTTGAAATAAGGCTTGAATTTCAATAATTTTATAAAATGAAGAGGTTCTCCAGGCTGGCTTTCAAACCCACTCAATACTCCGTTTTGTTGACGATCAGCCATGCATTTAATATTTTGTTCACCATGCGAAGGCTTCTGTGGGAAACCGGTGAAAACACGTTTATCTCATGAAATTATGGAAATACAAGCCTTATTTCAAATGACCAGAACTTTTTTATTTCTTGACCATTTTCTGTAATTGAGGTACCAAATTAAAGAGCAGATATTGAACTTTTCAGAAATGTGGGTTTTTTTTAAAACCCAGATACTCCCCGCCAAATGAGTTTTTGGTATCCTTTCTTCAAATTGTTTTTGCTCACTCATGCGTGAATAAGAAATAACCTAAGTAATATCAGATGAAAGAAGAGATTCTAAGCTTTAAATTGGTAGGTCATTTGTCTATTCTTTTTATGATTAAGTTATGATCAATGATCGCTAAATCTCGGTTTCGTTTATTCTGGGACGCACTGTATTAATACAAATTGGAGTATGATTATTAAGATTTGATCGTGCTACTTGAATTCAAAGGGTACATTCTACCCACCCTCTTTTCCATGACATGGTGTTCCAGTAAATCCAAGGCGACGGGGTCCCCACCAATGTGGTTCTTTTGGGACATTAATGACATCAGGATGAGACAAGATCTTCTCCCATATATCTGTCGTACCGCACTTACTTGTCCCTATCACGTAGAAGTAGGGAAGACAGTTGAGTTCCGTCTTGTTCCGTAGCCAACATGGATTTTTGAAGTTTCCAAGGAAGTCCAGGGGTACTTTCTCAAATATCTGTTTTGATATCACAATGATAAGTGCATTAGAATTAGAACTATTTCATATTTTCAACCAAAAAATAGCATATGTAAAATATAGCATAAACAGTATTTTGGACGAAGGAGAGGGTAAGATTAATAAAAAAGGAGTGTCATCCACCCGCTGCCCGTAAAAAAACAAAGTAACCATTCTTTCAGATCGATGGTCTATACAGCTAGTGTAAGATCGAGTTATTTTTTTTTTATTGCATTTGATTGAGAAACTTTCTGCAACGGGCCAAAGGCAAGCCACACAAGCCGGAAATAGTGTGCCCCAATGGTCTGTTTAGCGGACCTTTAGTATTCACCACGTACATACGCCTCCTTAATGTAATTTATATCATACTTTATGCCAAATCATTGTAAAAGGGTTAAACATCAGACATGTCAGAATTATTCACTTTAATAATAGTCCTTGTCAGAAATTCAATAAATTGTCAATTTTCTTCACAAATGAAAGAAAAAGTGGATTGTTCAGTTAATAGATTTGGCATGCATAAAGTTTTAATTTCTATGAGACGTTGAAGGGGCTATGAGGATCAGCTTACCTCAGGAGCCCACTTGACAAGTTCTCTAGTGGCACCAGGCATTGTAGACCATTTACAGGAAAGTCCTTGACACTTTCCCTCATCCGAGAAGAAATAAAGGGATGAATGGTTTGAATGTTCAGCTTTTCCATATCGAATAGTGTAATTCACCTCCAGTATTCTTCGGGTAGTTGTATTGATGTAACTTGATTTAGGAAGCGGTGTGATTGTTATCCTAGAAATCGTGTTAAAGAATGTAGCCGCCAGATATTCCCGATTATCTAGTACAATCAATTCGCATATTATGATTGCAACTATTGCCCATTTCAGTATCTGGAAATTAAAAGCACGTGATGGTGATAATGATAATAGTATTAAATGATCTTAATAATAGAGAACGCACATATCAAAGTGATCACTGTACAGATATAATGGTTCAGTGTCATAACCCGCAAAATAGAGAACATGACATCAATAATAAATGCGATTTCATATTTCTGACATATGTATATAATATATATATATTATATTGTTACGTAACAATTAGATAATTACAAACAAGCGTTACTATGTATGTTTCTGTGAAGGGCGCGCATCCTCAGCCAGTCATCATAACAACATCTGTCTGAGGATGCGCTCTCTGATTGATACCACACATTGTATATACTCCTGAAGAAGACGGAGGTCCGTCGAAAATTCGAGTAAATAAAAACTATATTGGCATTGTAAGCATTACCTTTTATCTTCAGCATATTTTGTTACTTGTCTATTAGAGAAGCCAATACGTGAAACTTTAAGATATATATATATAGAGAGAGAGAGAGAGAGAGAGAGGAAAAAATGACTACGAAGTGGTCGTTGCTCCTTGCTTCTCCATTTAATCAAGCTTTCGATCAATGCATGATCTTCCTCAGGACTATCACTTATATGGCACGCATATAGGGAATCAATTAAATATATATTTCACTTAAAAATATATCTTTCTCTTCCACTAAACCATTTCACTTAAAGAAATTTATATTTCACTTTCAAAAATATATTCCACTTTATCAAAAAAATATATTTCACTTTAAAAAATATGTTTCACTTAAAAAAAAAAAGTATTTCACTTTTCCCCAAAAAATATGTTTCACTTTTCAAAAAAATATATTTCACTTTTCAAAAAAAAGATATTTCACTTTTCAAAGAAATATATTTCACTCTTCTAAAAGATATATTTCACTTTTCAAAAAGAAAATATTTCACTTTTCTAAAAAAAATATATTTCACTTTTCCCAAAAAATATATTTCACTTTCCAAAAAAATATATTTCACTTTCCAAAGAAATATATTTCACCTTTCAAAGAAATATATTTCACTCTTCTACAAGATATATTTCACTTTCCAAAAAAATTTATTTCACTTTTCCAAAAAAATATGTTTCACTTTTCAAAAAAATATATTTCACTTTTCAAAAAAAAGATATTTCACTTTTCAAAGAAATATATTTCACTCTTCTAAAAGATATATTTCACTTTTCAAAAAGAAAATATTTCACTTTTCTAAAAAAAATATATTTCACTTTTCCCAAAAAATATATTTCACTTTCCAAAAAAATATATTTCACTTTCCAAAGAAATATATTTCACCTTTCAAAGAAATATATTTCACTCTTCTACAAGATATATTTCACTTTCCAAAAAAATTTATTTCACTTTTCCAAAAAAATATATTTCACTTTTGAAAAAAAAAATGTTTCACTTTTCAAAAAAAAATCATTTCACTTGATACATTTTAATTTTGAGAGAAAACAAATCCTTTCACTTTTGTTGGATAACACATGCGGCTGCCGTATTAGACCGTAACTATCCTCACGGAAATATCCATTCCTCTCGCTACGAAAAACATTTCACTCGTGTTGCAAATTCATTTCACTCAATTGCAAAAAAATACGTTCCTCTTTTTTCTCGGCCTGTAGGCGGCGCGCACCATTGTTGGCGGGACGAGAAGTTACATGATATATCTATCTTTCTATCTATCTATCTATCTACCTCTCTCTCTCTCTCTGCCTAATATATATCTATCTGTTTAAATATGTCTATCCTTCTATCTATCTAATATCTATTTATTTCGTTTAATATGTCTGTATATCTGTGTATTTATCATTCAATCTTTATATCTATCTATCTATTTATCTACCTATCTATCTTATGTCTATCTGTTCAGAATACATATGTCTATCCGTATGTCTACTTTTTATCTTTCAATCTAATAACTATTGATCTGTCTAAATAGTTATGTCTGTTTATTTGTTTGTTTAACTATTTAATATCTATCTATCAAATTTGTTTAATATGTTATTCTATCTATCTACCTATCAATAAATATATCGATCTATTTTCTCTCTCTCTCTCTCTCTCTCTCTCTATCTATCTATCTATCTATCTATCTATTTATCTATCTGTCTGTCTATCTGTGTATGTACCTATGTATCTACCTGTCTCTGAATCTATGTGTATATCAAATATGATATCATTATCACCGCTGGGAATCATCGTATTTTTTCATCAATCATTATCAGTATCAGCCTCCTCATCGTATTTTTTTATCGTCAATGTCTATCTGTCCGATACCTATCTATCTGTTTATATCTATCTACCTATCCATCTGTCTATCTATCTATCTATTAATCAGGGGCCGCGGAACGGTTTTCAAAGCGGGGGGGGGGGGGGGCTGACCATGCAAAAAATCACAATCATACGGTCATTTTTACGGTTTTGGAAAAAAGTAAAGGGGGCTGCCCCCCAGCTTCCGCGGCCCCTGTTAATATATATCTATCTTCTATTATCTATCCACCTATCATTTATCTCTCCATCAATCTATCTATTTATCTATCTTTCTTATATGTATCTGTTTGAATATGTATGTCTGTTTGTCTATTTATCTTTCATACTTATATCCACTCATTTGTTTAAATAATTATGTTTGTTTATCTCTGCATCTACGACAGACCACCTAATTCGTCCGTACGACGAATTAAAATCTAATTTCACTTGTTACATTTTAAATCTGAGATCAAACAAATCCTTTCACTTTTGTTGGATAACACATACGGCTGCCGTAAAGACCGTGAGTAAATTTCGTTCTTCACGTAAATATCCATTCCTCTCGCTACGAAAAACATTTCACTCATGTTGCAAATTCATTTCACTCAATTGCAAAAAATACGTTCCTCTTTTTTCTCGGCCTGTAGGCGGCGCACACCATTGTTGGTGGGACGAGGACAATGCACCATGAGGTGGGCCCATAAACACAAATTGTAAAGTTTGAATTTATCGCTGATTATGCACAATAGCCAGGGCAATCAGCTGTTGCATTCGGCCCTACGATCAATCGCTAACCTTAGCACGGCCGGTCTGGCTATAACGTTTTGTAGGCATGAGGCATGAATGCTTTTTACATACACTATCTACGGAGCTGAATGGTCAAGGTATAAGTGTTGAAATTTCCCTTTTCTCCCTTCCGTCTGTCTTTTACTTCATTGACATACGATGGTCATAATGATTGATGAAATGAAGCTTACAAAAAGCTACATTTCACCGGTCAACTCGCTTGTACCTGCACTGCAAAACCAAATTCTCTCCATTTTGTATGAGACATGAATGGGGGGGTCACCATCCTCAGAACAGACATAAAAAGTGAGTATACGGGACTGAAGTTGGGTAATGACATCATGGACATTCTCGGCTAACACCACAGAGATGTATACTAATTGCGCGTTATATAAGTATCTCTATGGCTAACACCAACCTTTTCGGGCTGAGCGATGACGTCATCATCCATCTTCAGTCCCGAATACTCACTTTTTATGTCTGTTCTAAAGATGGTGACCCCCCCCCCCCTAATCACGTCTCGGACAAGATGGAGAGAATTTGGTTTTGCAGTGCAGGTACAAGTGAGTTGACCAGTGAAATGTAGCTTTTTGTAAGCTTCATTTCATCAATCATTATGACCATCGTATGTCAATGAAGTAAAAGACAGACAGAATGGAGAAAAGGGAAATTTCAACACTTATACCTTGACCATTCAGCTCCGTAGATAGCGTATGTAAAAAGCATTCATGCCTCATGCCTACAAAACGTTATAGCCAGACCGGCCGTGCTAAGGTTAGCGATTGATCGTAGGGCCGAATGCAACAGCTGATTGCCCTGGCAGCTGTGTATAATCAGCGATAAATTCAAACTTTACAATTTGTGTTTATGGGCCCACCTCGTGGTGTATTGTCCTCGTCCCACCAACAATGGTGTGCGCCGCCTACAGGCCGAGAAAAAAGAGGAACGTATTTTTTGCAATTGAGTGAAATGAATTTGCAACATGAGTGAAATGTTTTTCGTAGCGAGAGGAATGGGGATATTTACGTGAAGAGCGAAATTTACTTACGGTCTAATACTGCAGCCTTGTGGGATATTTACGTGAAGAGCGAAATTTACTTACGGTCTAATACTGCAGCCGTATGTGTTATCCAACAAAAGTGAAAGGATTTGTTTGATCTCAGATTTAAAATGTAACAAGTGAAATTAGATTTTAATTCGTCGTGCGGACGAATTAATTGGTCTGTCGTAGATACAGAGATAAACATACATAATTATTTAAACAAATGAGTGGATATAAGTATGAAAGATAAATAGACAAACAGACATACATATTCAAACAGATACATATATAACAAAGATAGATAAATAGATGGCTGGAGAGATAAATGATAGGTGGATAGATAGATAGATATATTAACAGGGGGCGCGAAAACTGGGGAGGGGGCTTCAGCCCTCCCCCCACACTTTTTTCTGAAACCGTGTACAAAAACGTAAAAATGACCATATGATTGTGATTTTTTGCATGGTCCCCCCCCACTTTGAAAACCGTTCCGCGGCCCCTGATTAATAGATAGATAGATAGATACATGTAGATAGATATAGATAGATAGATAGATAGATATAGATAGATAGATAGAGATAGATAGATAGAGATAGATAGAGATAGATAGATAGATAGATAGATAAAGAGACAGATATATAGATTTGTAGATAAAAAGTGAAAGGATTTGTTTTCTCTCAAAATTGAAATGTAACAAGTGAAATGATTCTTCGTCGAAAAATAAATATTTTTTTTGAAAAGTGAAATTAATTTTTTTCAAAAGTGAAACATTTTTTTGGAAAAGTGAAATATATTTTTTTGAAAAGTGAAATATATTTTTTTGAAAAGTGAAATATATTTTTTTGAAAAGTGAAATATATTTTTTTGAAAAGTGAAATATATTTTTTGAAAAGTGAAATATATTTTTTTGAAAAGTGAAATATATTTTTTTTGAAAAGTGAAATATATTTTTTTTGATAAGAGAAATATATTTTTTTTGAAAAGTGAAATATATTTTTTGAAAAGTGAAATATATTTTTTTGGAAAGTGAAATATATCTTTTTTAAAGTGAAATATATTTTTTTAAAAAGTGAAATATATATTTTTTTTCAAAAGTGAAATATATATTTTTTTTCAAAAGTGAAATATATATTTTTTTAATATTAAAAGTGGAATACAATTTTTAAAAGTGAAATGGTTTAGTGGAAGAGAAACATATTTTTTCAAGTGAAATATATATTTGTTTCCCTATGAGCGTGCCATACAACTTGCTCTGTTATAATATGTTCTATTGTTAGATATGTTGACTCCTATACACATACAATCTTTTATTATAAATATTTCTCTCTGTATATAAACAATGATACGGCAATTGTTAAAATAAGTCTCTTATCATATAACATGTTTTCTGTCTGCATTTCCTTAGATATGTTGGCACCTATACATGTATACATTTATAACAAATCTATATATGATTACATAAATATCTCTTTCTATAAATATATATCTTTATCTGGCATTTGTCAAAATAAGTCCTTTTTATGTTCTCTTGTTTATAATTCCTCAGATATGTTGACTCCCACACGTGTATACATTTATAATAAATCTCTGTATATATATATATATATATATATATATATATATATTATATATATATATATATATATGACAATTGTAGTAACATAATTACATAAAATTAATATCTCTTTCTATAAATATATATCTTTATCTGGCAATTGTCAAAATAAGTCTTTTTATATCATATATTATGTTCTCTTGTTTATATAGTGTAAAATAATTAATAATGATAAGTAACCGTGAAGCATGTTTAGATTATTTTAGAGGCCATCATATTGTATTATTATATTATTGTATTGTATTTGTACTTTGTTTACATATTTATAGTCCTAAGGAAGATCATGCATTGATCGATAGCTTGATTAAATGGAGAAGCAAGGAGCAACGACCACTTCGTAGTCATTTTTTCCTCTATATTGACCCTCACCACTATGAATGACCGCCAGTGTTACGAGGCTTTTGGAAAATTTCTTCCGCTATATATATACACATATACACTAAACTCCTGAAATAATAATAGTCTAAATGATCGGTGCAAAAAATAGCAAGAATTGTTCAGATTCTGGTAAAAGCATGAAATTTGAAAATTTGAAAAAGAAGCATATCAGAACTTAATGCTACTGTTCTGTGTCAGGGTTTTGTGGCCAAGTATGGATCACGTCCAGCCAACCTTGGGCTTGTTGCAGAAATATTTAAACGCCAGTCCCGATCATGGGTGCTTTATTGGCTGAAAATCAAGTTGCGCAAGATTTTTTGAGTTGCGTTTGATCGCAACTCTTTCTGCAATGGGCCCCAAATATCACAAGTGCGTCACATACGTAGGTGAAAAAGTCAGCTGTGCATATACTACATCCTGCAAGATCTTTCAAGTAATGATAAATGAAGCTGCAGGATCCCAGCCAAACACCTGCAATCGGAACTGACTGGTCAAAATCAACATCTGCGAGAGCTTTCAAGTCATGATATATCCCGGAGCAGCAGGATCCAGGCCAACAAGCCTGGAAACAGATGGTCGGTCCAAATCAACTCTTACAGGAGATCTTTCACGTGATGATAAATCCTAGAGCTGACGGAATGATCCGGGTCAAAACACCTAGAAACAAAACGGACAAATAAAATCAACTCCTGCACATTGCATTAGGTCCGGAAACGGTATGGAAAGCTTCATTGCAGGCTTCGAAAGGGAGGGGATAAACCAAGGCAGAGTGTGTTGGCTTTCAAGAGAACGACTACTGTTAGCTAGAGATAGTGGTATCCAAGCACTCATTTGAAAATTACTCTCTGGCGGGAGTTTGGTGTTTGAAATAATTTCTAACTTCGTTGACTCAATCAATTCTTGGTGGTCACTTTTTCATCGCTCCAAGATTAGAGATATTCAACTTGTAAGCACCCATGACCTCCTGGTGAGCTCTTTTGGCTGTTCTTCCAACTGTTCTTCTCTTGTTAAATGTCGGTTTTGTGGAATTCTTTCCAAGTGCATTTTCAGGTGTTATACTGGGTCTTAAAGGAGATTCATAGGGCAAATACATAGCCACAAATTTAAAAAATGTCCACGGTTTCTAGACTTTGAATTCTCGATGATACAAATTCAATCAATTCTACCTCCTTTGTAAATCACTCAGATAAGTAAACATGAGGTCTATTATCATTCAATGATAAATGTGTAACGAAATTGAATAGTAATAACAGACATTAACAAAGTACCCTTTGCTATGAAAGACACCAAATATTTTAAATCGATGGTCGATCTCTTACATGTGTTTATGTTAATCCATAATAATTATGGTTTCCAAATGGAAAAAAATATGTTTTTTTTTAGTATGAAACCCATAGACATCGTCTTTGGAAATATGAGCCATATCATGAGGTAGTTTAATTTGTGCAAGATTTTACGTTTTGTAAGCATCTATTAGTATCTCTATCAATAATCTTACAATAAGACCTTTAACCATTGGTTGCTACAGAAAGCATGCTACTTATATCATCTAGTAATTCGCATGGGCGTGTGTACATGGTATTGTTCTTGGGTCGTTGTGATTAATGTATAATGCTTTAATAGAAAAGATATGGTTCATATAAATTATGATCATGAAGAAAAAAAAACCCTATAAGAATGGGTTACAGTGGAAAATGTTACCTAGCAACCGTTGCTGTGGTGCTTATTAGGTCTACCTAAGGAAATAAATTCATCATAATGAGGAACCTATGGGCCAAATTTAATTTCTGAGCTATTCTGAGTAAATCATATTGGTCATACTCATCTGAACAATGATAAAAAAAAATTATTGCTATGGAAAATGGTCCCTTGGCAGCCGTTGCTATGAATAAATGGATTAAAACTGTTTTGATACAAAGGATCATGCTTTAGATTAATATTCATGCGACATATCGTTCATGAAAATGTTACTTATTCCCAATAAAGCTGTTACTAAGGTAAATGTGTTACCTAGCAACCGTTGCTATAGATTTAGATTTAGATTTATTTCCGTTCAACAATTTTTTTTTTCAAAATACAATCAAAGTAGCAATACATATTCAATATAATAGATATTACAGACAAATCAATGACATTTCGTAACAAATGTTGAATATAAATTAAACAAAACTACAATTAGTTGCAGTAATTTTATCAATGAAAAGAAACAAGAAATGAACGGAGGGACTTGCCAAGAAAAGCAAAAGCTTGTAAAGAAGGCAAGCCCCTAAACTTAGTTTCAATGCTAATTATAAACAAACTATATATACAACTATATACAAAAATCGAGACGGACGCAGAAGACAAACTTAAAACAAGTTATCCACAAAATGTCAAAATAAAACGAATAAGCGACAAAAAATAAGAGAAAGTAGTTCAAATAAATATAATTACAGTGGTAACACACAAAAAAGGACTTACAAAATTATAATAGGGAGGGTAAAGTGGCAAAGGAAAGAAAGAGGGAGATAAGGGAGGTGCAAATAAAAAGTGCAAATGAAAAGAGGAAACATGGCAGGTGCACAGGTCGTAATGTATTGTATCATGTTGTAGTGTTGTTTTTATAAGTAATGTTTGACAAATTTTAAAGGTTAAGTTATTATGTAGTTTTAGGTTATGTGTTAGCTTGACTTGTTGGTGTGGAGTATTGACAAATGAGCATCTTTTTAAGTTTGCGTTTGAAAATATTAAGGTTTGTAGATTCTTTAAAGTCGTTGGGCAGTGAATTCCAGTACACAGGTCCAAAAAAGATAAAAGAGTTTTTCGCTAATATAGTACGGGTAGGGGGAAGGTGATAACAGTTACGTTGTCTGGTTGGGTAATCGTGTAGAGGAGTTTTTACAGAACATATTTGAAAAAATTGTTGGGAGATCATCTTTGTTTAGTTTATACATAAATTGGGCGAGTTGAAAAAGATATAAATCGCTCACTTTAAGAATATTATTTTGGAAGAATAGTATATCTGTGTGTGATCTGAATTGGGTTTGAAAAATTATTCTAAGAGCCTTCTTCTGCAGCAACAGTATTCTTTGTAATTGTGTTTGGGTCGCACAACCCCATGCCAAAATGCCATAATTAATGTATGGTAATATTAATGTATGATACAGTGTAAGTAAAGTGTGAGATGGGAGAAAATATTTGAGTTTGTTGATAATTCCGATGTTTCTTGAAATTGTTTTGCAAATATTATTGATGTGTGGTTTCCATGATAGCTTATTATCAATAGTAACCCCCAGAAATCTGGTCTCTGAAACATTTTCAAGAACAGTGTTATCAAAAATTATGTTATCAGGTATTGTATTTATTCTGTTACTAAAAAGCATAAAATTCGTCTTTTGTAAGTTAAGTGATAGTTTATTCGCTTTAAATTAGTCCAGTCAGTGACATGTATAAGTTCTGAGTTTACAATTCTTACAAGTTGGTTTAGGTTATCATGAGAAAAGAAAATGTTCGAATCGTCAGCAAACAATACAAATGTTAGTAAATTAGAACTTTTTTTAATGTCATTAATATATGTAATAAAAAGAAGAGGACCTAATAAACTACCCTGTGCTACTCCACATGTAATGGGAAGAGTAGAAGAAACAACGTTGTTGACTGACACAAATTGAGACCTGTCTGTTAGGTAGCTCTTGAACCACTCCAAGGCCTTCCCCCTGATACCATAAAAAGAAAGTTTATGAAGAAGTATTTCGTGGTTAATGGTATCGAAGGCCTTGGAGAAGTCCAGGAAAATACCAACAGTATGACAACCTTTATCCATGGAAGAAGTAATTTTATTAATAAAAGTCAAAATTGCATGCGAGGTGCTATGATTTTCGCGGAAACCAAATTGCGAGTTCGAAAAAGTATTGTATTTATTAAAGAACGTAGTTGTACGAGTATGTATAAGTTTTTCGAGAATTTTAGATAACGAAGTGAGCAATGAAATAGGACGGTAATTAGAAACAAGCTGATTATCACCTTTTTTGTAAAGGGGGATGACTTTGGCTATTTTCATTAGGTTAGGTACCTTCCCTGTGTTCATAGAAACATTAAATATGTGGACCAGAGGATCGACGATAGTTAAAATAATTTTTTTAAGTAGGAAATTAGGAATACCATCGAAACCTGGGCTTTTCTTGGTCTGTAGATTATTAACAATATTAATAATTTCTCTTGTGTTAGTAGGATTAAAAAATATAGAGTTTGGATTTGGGTTGTCAAGAAAGCTGTTAAAAGATTTATGAGTTTGAGGGACTTTGCTTGCCAGATTGTTACCAATATTTGAAAAATATGAATTAAATTCTTGTGCTATTGAGAAGTGTGTTTTTGTATGAAGTATATTTAAAGCGAGATTCGTTACTTTGTTTAGTTATGTATTTATAGTAAAGGTTGTTCTTTCGGTTGATTGATCTCAAAAGTGATTTAGTAATCCAAGGGTGGAGTGGAACCTTTTTATAATTCGATTTTCTGTTAGTGGTAAAAGGAACGTGAGTATCTAGAGAAGAGGTTAATTTGGAAATAAAAAAGTTATATGCGTCATCAACGTCTGTGGATTAAAAAACAGTTGACCAGTCTGTTGTATTTAAAGTATTAATTAGATTGTTAATGTTGTCATCAGTTATCTTACGAAATGGAGTATTGAATGTTTCTTTCATGATAATTTTATTTGTAGATAATTTAGCAAAAATTGGAAAGTGATCAGTAATGTCACTAACGATAATACCGGCTTTGGGAATTTGTTGAGTTATATTACTAAAAATATTATCAATTAAAGTGGCCGAGTTATCTGTCACTCTTGTCGGTTTAGTGATAAGCGGTAAAAAAGAATATGAAAGAAACATTTCAAGAAACTCATGTGAGGTGCTGTTTGAATTACAATCTACTAAGTTAATATTAAAGTCACCCATAAAAAAGCAATCTTTATTTTTCAAAACAGGATTTGATAAAATTTCATTAAGAGATTCTAAAAAAGTATTAATATTAGATTGAGGGGGTCTATAAAAAACACCAAGTACTAAGTTTTTACCTTTGGGGTTTGTGACTTCAACAAATAAGGTTTCTAGAACGTCGTTTGATATGGTCATGTTAGCTATAAGAGTATGGTCGTATTGTTGCGGTATGTAAAGAGCGACGCCACCTATATTTGACAAATTCACGTTGGCACTCTGTGGAGCCGGGATATGTGCAAACGCCGGGATATGTGCAAACAACGGTATATGTGCAAAATGTCGCCGGGATTTGTGCAAACAACGGAATTTGTGCAAACGCCACGCCGGGAAATGTGCAAATCTGTCAAAATTTATCAACGGCATCTGTGCAAACGTGACGACGGGATATGTGCAAATGAACCATTTTCACGGGAAATGTGCAAACCTCCGGGATATGTGCAAATCACTGCTTTTATCCATATTACGGCTATTTCTCATGGAATGTTTCATAATATTACTGTTAAAAATGAGAAACATGCCTGCATAAGGGAGAAGCTACAGTGCCATCGGCAATGAAACGCTTTTCAGAGAGGCGGCGGGGGGGGGGGGGTTACACCCACAAATGTAATAACACTTTACCTACAAATGTAATAATTTCACCCACAAATGTAAAAATGCACTTTACCAACAAATGTAATAATTTTTGATCGCCCACAAATTAATGTAATAATGACTTTACCCACAAATGGGATAAATTTGAAGGGTTTTTTGATGAATCTGTTCTGAACCAACACCCTATATAATAGTAATGCGTTCATATATCGCCGCAAGTCAGGATTTTTTTTTTCTCCAGACCCAGTTATACAAAATATTTAAACAATCTTCCAAACAAAGATCGAAAATTAATTCTTCTTAATGTTGAATATTTGTTGTTGTTTTAGCTTATACGACGTGCATCATTCTAACATAGAAGTATAGCGTAGTCTTTCCTCCATACCCAGATATTTTAAATAGCAATTTAGAAAAAAAAAGACCCCACGATCTTACATGTATTAAGGTTAAATAATATGGAAATATAGTGTACTCTTTCCTCCAGACCCAGTTATAAAATCATTGAAAAGCAAAACAGCAACAACAACAAAAAAAGACCCTGCAATCTTATGAACATTGAATAGCAGGGGGGTCTTCTTTTTTATTTGGCAGCCAGTCAATTTGACTATTTTCGCCATCAGTAATACTATATTATTAATGTTTGTTTTCTTAGAAAAAAATGAATATATAGCATGGAAATATGGTGTAGTCTTTGCTCCAGACCCAATTATTTCAAAATAGCAAATCATGAAAAACAATAGAAACAAACAAACGATATTAACAAAGACCCAATCTCACTGATGTCGAATAACTTGGAAAAAATAGCGTAGTCTTTCCTCAAGACCCAGTTATTTCAAAATAACAAATCATAAAATACAAAACAATATATAAATAAAAAGACCCCACAATCTCAATAATGTTGACAAACTTCTTCTTCTTCTTTCCTCGTTTGGCAGCCAGTCAGGATTGACCATTTTTGCCACAGCTTTTGTGGCAAAAATGGAACTATAAACATGGAAATATGGTGTAGTATTCCCTCCACACCCACATATTTCAAAATTACAAATCATTCTTTTAAAAAATTATTTAAAAAATTAAAAAGACCCCACTATCTTATTAATGCTGAATAAAATGGAGACATGGCGTAGTCTTTCCTCCAGACCCAATTACTTACAAATAAAAAAAATCATCTTTTTTTTAAACAGAACAACAGAATCTAAGACCCAACAATCTTTAAAACCAAGAACCTGTAATAAGACAAAGATTTTGAGAATTTTCTTTATTCCATACCTTGTCATTTCAAAATTAAGATAAATGAAATCTTAATCTAACTAAGACTCAATCATGTTCTTGTGCCTGTTCAACATAAATAAAATGATCGAGGGAGCATTTCATTAACATTAATTATGCAAGTTGCCCGATCTGACAACTTTCCTTGATGTTGATTGGCTAAGAAGCAGTGCTACTATAGTAAGTGTCGGATAAAACGTCTGATAACTCCTTTCATGAAATGCTCCTCGGGCTCTTAGTTTTGAAGATTTTTATTAATTAGAAATTTCTTTGCCTGGAAGAAAAGTATGTTTTAAATGCATTCTTCATTAAAGGATCTTAGGCTGGAAGAGGGTTTTAATTTTAAACGTTTGTTTTTTTTGTTCTGTTTTTTGTTTGGTAAAACTAAGTATGTGTTATTACATGGTTTTATAGTTTGGATGATGCTGGGGTCTAATTTATAAGATTATGTTTCACTTAATTTGTATTTAAAAAAAAAAACTGGATATGGGGTAAAGACAACGCTCTAAACCTAAGCATTTTAACTGGGTCTAATTTTGAAGATTGATCTTAGATTTGAAGTTTTATCAATTCACTTTTTAAATAACTGCATCTGGAGGAAAGAATACTTTTTAAAACTCGTGTTACTCCACGAGAATAAGAATATGCTAAGTTCTTACTAAAAGATTTGTTGTCGTATTTTTTAATGACTAGGTCTGGAATAAAGACAACGCTCTAAACCTCTGTTTTATTACAGGTTCTTAGTTTGAAGG
Organism: Lytechinus variegatus; assembly: GCF_018143015.1. Taxonomy (NCBI): domain Eukaryota; kingdom Metazoa; phylum Echinodermata; class Echinoidea; order Temnopleuroida; family Toxopneustidae; genus Lytechinus; species Lytechinus variegatus. Next base: position 8,912,164 of record NC_054750.1, read on the forward strand.
ATTGTTTGGTCTTAGATTTTGACTTTTTCAATTATTACTATTAGCTTTATTTTGAAAAAAATAACTGGGTCTTGCTGAAAGACTAGGCTATATTTCCATGTTACTCAGCATTGATAAGATTATGAAGTCTTTATATTCTTTTTTTCTATTGTTATTTATAATTTTGAAATAACAGGGTTTGGAGGAAAGACTACGCTGTTTTTCCATGTTATTCAATATTAATAAGATTTATATTTTATTTTGGTTGTTGTATTGTTATTCAGAATTTTGAAATAACTGGGTCTGGCTTTAAGACTATACTATATTTCCATTTTATTCAAAATTAATAAGATTCCGTGGTCTTTATATTGTTTTTTGGTATTGTTATTTATCATTTTGAAATAACTGGGTTTGGAGGAAAGACTACGCTGTATTTCCATGTTATTCAATATTAATAAGATTATGGGGTATTTATATTTTATTTTGGTTGTTGTTGTATTGTTATTCATAATTTTGAAATAACTGGGTCTGGCTTAAAAAATATACTATATTTCCATTTTATTCAAAATCAATAAGATTCTGTGGTCTTTATCTTGGTTTTTGGTATTGTTATTTATCATTTTGAAATAACTAGGTTTGGAGGAAAGACTATGCTATATTTTCACGTTATCCAATATTACCAAGAGTGTAGGGTCTTTGTTTTGTTGGGTTTTTTTTCAATGATTTTTTTTATTTTGAAATAATCGGGTCTGAAGGAAAGACTACACTTTATTTTCACGTTTTTCAACTTTAACAAAATTCTTGGGCCTTTATACAGTTTTTTTGTATTGCTGTTTATCGTCTTGAAAAAGCTGGGTTTAGAGGAAGGACTATGCTATATTTTCATGTTATTCAACATTACCGAGAGTGTAGGTTTTTTTTACGATTTCTTATTTTGAAATAACAGGGTTTGGAGGAAAGACTACGCTATATTTTCTTGTTATTCAAAATTATTGTTATTATACATTTTATTATAAATCTAAGCGTTATTTTGAAGAGAATAACTGAAATAATCGGGTCTGGAGGAAAGACTCTACACTTTATTTTCATGTTATTCAACATTAATCATATATATATATATATATATATACATTCCACACAATGGTGGGTCTGGAGTAAAATGTGGGTAAGAGAGTTTCCGGCGATCTTTTGTGCGTAATGTTTTATACGTCTGTCCTTTGAGGGTGTTATTACATTGCATTACGTATCTCGACCAAATGACTAAAAAAAATACTCTGCTCCATTTGCCTTGAAAGTGCCTCAGGCAGTGTTCGAAATTCGAGTGTCCCTTAAATTTCAGTCTGGTGCCCCCTCCCCGCCTCTCTGAAAAGCGTTTCACTGTTGCTTCTCCATTATGTAGGCATGTTTCCCATTTTAACGATAATGTTAAGAAACATTTCATGAGAAATAGCCTTAATATTGATAACAAGTGGAATGCCTCTGGCCGTCTCACCTGCATCACGCAGTTCAATATAGCAGCAGTGCTGACTTTGAAAACTACTCTAACTCGCACAAGATGTTCAGTGATACATGGTTACTCTTATGTCCACTTTTATGAACTAGACCAATAAACTTACAGAGATATGATGGTTATTCAACAAAAAACCCAACATGGCCAAAGTTCATTGACCTTACATGACCTTTGACTTTGATCATGTGACATGAAACTAGCACAGGATGTTCAGTGGTACTTGATTACTCTTTTGTACAAGTTTCATGAATCAGATCCATAAACTTTCAAAGTTATGATGGTAATTCAACAGATACACCCAATTCGGCCAAAGTTCATTGACCTTTGACCTTGGTCATGTGACCTGAAATGCGCACAGGATGTTCAGTGATACTTGATTACTCGAATGTCCAAGTTTAACGAACTAGACCAATAAACTTTCAAAGTTATGATGGTAATTCAACAGATACCCCCGATTCGGCCAAAGTTCATTGACCCTAAATGACCTTTGACCTTAATCATGAGACCTGAAACTTGCACAAAATGTTCAGTGATGCTTGATTACTATTATGTCTAAGTTTCATGAATCAGATCCATAAACTTTCAAAGTTATGATGGGAATTCAACAAATACCCCAATTCGGCCAAAGTTCATTGACCCTAAATGACCTTTGACCTTAGTCATGTGACGTGAAACTCATGAAGGATGTTCAGTGATACTTGATTAACCTTATGTCTAAGTTTCATGAACTAGGCCCATATATTTTCTAAGTTATGATGACATTTCAAAAACTTAACCTCAGGTTAAGATTTTGATATTGATTCCTCCAACATGGTCTAAATTCATTGACCCTAAATGACCTTTGACCTTAGTCATGTGACATGACAACTCTAATAGGATGTTCAGTAATACTTGATTAACCTTATGGCCAAGTTTCATGAACTAGGTCCATATACTTTCTAAGTTATGATGTCATTTCCAAAACTTAACCTCAGGTTAAGATTTGATGTTGACGCCGCCGCCGCCGCTACCGGAAAAGCGGCGCCTATAGTCTCACTCTGCTATGCAGGTGAGACAAAACAGTGATTTGCACATATCCCGGAGGTTTGCACATTTCCCGTGAAAATTGTTCATTTTTACATATCCCGTCGTCACGTTTGCACAGATGCCGTTAACAAATTTTGACAGATTTGCACATTTCCCGGCGTGGCGTTTGCACAAATACCGCTGTTTGCACAAATCCCGGCGAAATTTTGCACATATTCCGTTGTTTGCACATATCCCGGCGTTTGCACATATCACGGCTCCACACACCCCCTGCTAAAAGTGTTTAGAATAACTTACTCTACCTTTGTGCCAATTTTCATGCTTTTACCATTTTCTGAACATTTTTTCACCAATCACCAAAACTATAAGCCTCGACACCGCATACCTTGCGATCCGACTACCACACTGTCTGCGACTCACGCATGCGCTTTTTGCCATACAAACAACTGAGAAAATGCGCTTACTACTGCGTATGCTCGTTGTTTATTATATACGCGTCGTACAACTTGCTGTCTGATTGGCTGGAAGTTGGATTGAGTTTGCGATCCAGTCATAAGGATTCGACATGTCAAATCCTTCCGATTTTCCTTGCGACTTGTCTCTGACTGGTCTGCGACTCTGAAGCTGACAAGCGCTGTGACGTCACATCTCCCCTAACTCAGTCGCAAGTCAGTCGCCGACCAGTCGGGTCGTAAGGTGTGCTGTGGTCTTTAGAAATACTAGTGGTGAAATAATTGAGCATTTTCATATTTTCAAAACCTACCGCTCAAGGATTAATATCTCGTTTGTTTCGTTTTCTATAATCTTTAATAAATCAATCATACATTCAAAATGTTTTTGAAGTTAAAAATAACAATAATACAAAAGATTCATATAGTATCTTTTCAATTTGATTAAATGCTTATAGCGCTTAGAAAAGAGCAAAACGTATAAGTAAAGAGAAGTTAAGCATATCTTTTCGGTGAATACAAAATAATAAACGAGAAAACAATTGTGATAATTGAAACCTAGATGAGACCGGACATAGAGCACAGGCACAGTACCTTGTAGACAGAAATGCTATTTGTGTATCTGCAACATCTGACTTTCTTGAAAAGTTCCAAGTATACACCTTCCTGGAATATTTGATTCCTCTATTGAAGCCACCTCTGGCTTTTATGATGGCATGGCAAACATGTGGCATTCGCTTTAGTAATATCTTGAGGAAATGGCGAGACGTTCTTCCAGTCCTCTTGGGCGATTTCCCGAAGATGCTCGGCTGAAGTTGGAAGATGCTCAGCTGAAGTTGGAATATATGCTCAGCTGAAGTTGGCTGCTTTGCCTTTACGATTCTGTCAAGTTCATTCCAAACCATCTCGATAGGATTCAGATCGGGTGATTTCCAGACTTCCTCAAGAAACTTCTCAACAGAATGTCACGTCTTTGCCATGCCATCATAAAAGCCAAAGGTTGCTTCTTTGAGGAATCAAAGATTTAAGGAAGGTTTATCCCTGGAACTTGTCAAGAAAGTCAGATCTTGCAGATACAGAATATCTCTTTTTGTTTACAGGGTACTGTGCTTGTACTCTATATATGTCTGGTCTCATTGATTTCAATTATCACAATTGCTTTATGTTTTATTTTTATTATTCACCGAAAAGATATGCCTAACTTCAGGAACATTCTGAATGGTATGATTGAATTATAAAAAAAGATGTCCACACCAGAGTCTAGTTCATAAAACATGGACAAAAAAGTAATCAAGTATCACTGAACATCCTGTGCGAATTTCAGGTCACATGGCTAAGGTCAAAGGTCAATGAACTTTGGCCATAATGGGGGGTATCTGTTGAATTACCATAATAACTTTGAAAGTTTATGGATCTTTATTCATGAAACCTGGACATAAGAGTAATCAAGTATCTTTGAATATTTCGTCCGAGTTTCAGGTCACATGACCAAAGTCAAATGTCATACTATAAGGCCATTGAACTTTAGCCATTTTAGAGGTAATTATTAGATTGCTGTCATAACTTTCAAAGTTTATAGACATAGTGTATAAAATGTGAATATAGGGGTAATCAAGTTTCACTGACAAGCTTTAGGTCACATGATCAAGGTTGAATGTCAATGAACGTAGTATTGTATCATTATGCATGTATGAATGGTATCTTTTGTGAATAATTATTTTATAGTAGTTTTCAAAGTCAGCAGTGCTGCTATATTGAATCGTGTGATGCAGGTGAGACCACCAGAGTCATTCCACTTGCATGTGCATTAAGCATATTTCGAAGAAAGAATAAAATATTTTTGCTTTCCCTAAAAAAATATTGTATGAAGGCTGCTGCCTCAGCAAGCACCGTATTTGTCTTAAATGTGAATTTTGTGATAGAATTCAACAGGTCCAGGATATCTTAAAACAAATGGTGTATGCTTTAATTCTGGCGAAGATTAGGATCGAGCAAGAAAAGCCAACGATAAACACGTACTCCCGGTTAATTATTCATGCAAATTGGGCTATGAAATATCCATTTTGGAGTGACGCTCCGTCGACTTTCTGTAATGCTCGCGTTTATTCAGACTACACTCACTATCCACCCTCGATAACCATTTCAAAGTCAATAATGCAATAGTTAAATCAGACGAAATTGCATTAGACCATTTGAAAATAAACCAGCAGGGATGGAGCGATTAAATTGAAAATTTACGTCTGTACTATGGGCGCTGTGAAAAAGCCGGGAAGACTGCTTCTTTGATACTATTTCAAGTCAACATACACGATCGAGGGGTAATTGAGATAGAAAGGAAGAAGGAATGCAATGAAATAATTAAATTGATAGACAAAGGTAGAAAAAAATCTGACAACGATGACTTCAAAACTTTATTATATTGTGTTTTTTTCTTACTTAACAAAAAAGTCATACACAATATGAATAACTATTTTATCGTCCCTCATTATGAAAGGGAGAAATATTATCGGGATATTTTCCATCTGACTGTTTTTATGAGAGAAAAGCAAAAAGTAGTGTCCCGATTTATCATGATATATTGCAACATTGTCAGGAAAGAAATTTAATTATAGATCTGTTTCATTTAGAGTTCAAACATGTGTTTAGAATATTTACTTGGTCCAGGTTAGGGTAGGCCTGTAGACAAGCTTGTACAAATAATTTGGCTATTTTAAAAGCAAGCGTTAGAAACGTTTGATACCCCCCCCCCCCCCTCTCCTCCTTAGAGTACAAGCGTACCAGGTTTATGTCATATTTTGTACAGGTGTTAGAAAATATTTCTTATTAGGCGAAGCATTTTCATACAGGTGTCGTAAGAAACCGAAATTGATCTAGCATTGATGAATGTAGGCATACAGACATGACAGATGCACAGGAAGTGTCTTTTATTTATAGAATGTGTTAATTAATTTATGCACTCATCTGTTATTGAAATTCTTTGAATTACTTTATAGAAATATTACAGTTAGTCCTAGGAACGGGAGGGTATATTAGGAGGTTAATTTCGGTAATTCAGGAGAACCACCTAAGCTAGAATAGACCAGAGATGTTAGAATAGGCAGTCGAAGTTAGAACTGAGGGACACGTTGATGATGAGATAACGACCCCAGCTGCCGCTCATGTCATGTCATCATTGGGGGCTCGATCTCGTCCACCAATTCGTTTGAAGCCACATCTCTGATCTAAGGGCTACTCATCAAGGGGGCAACACAGTCTGCGGAGGCCGAGTGGAAGAGACATCGCAAGCTGCGGAGGCCGAGTGGAAGAGACATCGCAAGTTGCGGAGGCCAGGAACTGGACCGATCACCAGGGCCAAGTGGGGCATTAGTCCGGGGGCTGGGAGAGTTTATTCACCTGATCGGGTACAAAAGGTTTGATGGTCCCATCATGTTGGCATGAAGGCAGTGATTAAGGAAAAGTGTTGCTGCCGGGCCATATCCTGTACGGAAGTCTCTGAAGGCCCCAAATAGGGGCCCCAAAAATTGGCTTATTCAGCTGAAAAGGTACATGGTTAATTCTTTTTGCAATGGACCGAGTATACATTGAGATTTAAAAAAATACCAATGCCAGCAACTTTATCCTGTACGGGGGCCCAGACAGTAGGCCCAAAGCCCCCCCCCCCCGAAAATGGGTTTATTCAGCTGAAAAGGTACATGGCTAATTATTTTTGCAATGAACCGAGTATAGATCGGGATTTCTTAAAATACCCATGCCAGCAACTATATCCTGTACGGGGGCCCAGACAGTAGCCCCAAAGTGCCCATATATCCTGTATATGTCCCACAACTAATCTATAAAGCTAAAAATGATTATGGATAATTCCTTTTGAAATGGAGGCAGTATACATTGGGATTTTCAAAAATGCCCATGCCAGCAATTTTATCCTGTACGGGTGCCCAGACAGTAGGCCCAAAGGGCCCCCGAAAATGGGTTTATTCAGCTGAAAAAGTACATGGCTAATTCTTTTTGCAATGAACCGAGTATGTATTGGGATTTCCCAAAATACCCATGCCAGCAACTTTATCCTGTACGGGGGGCCAGACAGTAGCCCCAAAGTGCCCATATATGTCCAGCAACTAATTTATTCAGCTGAAAATCAACACGGATAATTCCTTTTGAAATGGAGCAGTATACAATGCGATTTGAAAAGAAAAACTCATGCCAGCAACTTCATCCTTCACAGGGCCCAGAGAATAGGCCCGAAGGGCCCCCGAAAATAGGGTTGTTCAGCTGAAAAGGTACATGGCTAATTCTTCTTAAAATGGAATCTGCATACTTTAAGGCTCACAAAAATACACATGCCAGCAACTTTATCCTGTACGGGGGCCCAGACAGTAGCCCCATAGTGCCCCTCCCTAAAAAGTGTATTTTAGGCTGAAGACATACATGGATAATTGTCAATTCCAGCAAATTTACCCTTTATGGGGGCCAAGATAGCAGCCAAAAAGGAAACGGATGTCTAACAACCAATTTTTTTCGGCAGAAGTGATACAGGGGTATAACCTTTTTGGATGGAATTTGTATGCACTCAGCTAAGGTTTTTAAAAGATACCAATCATGCCAATGCCATCATGTTTATTCTGTATAAAGCCCAGACATGCAGTCAACCCCAAAAGCCCCTAGGATAACAGGATATACTAGTACATGGTAATTAATTTTGAAGTGTAATCAGTATACCTTGGTTCTTATTTCCAGTAATATATGCCTGAAAGGGGCCCAGTGTGCAATAAATAGGCTTATGCATGTAGTTTCATTTGGGGATATCGAATATATATGCTTGGAACGGGCGGAAATCCCACATTTGATTTACTGGGCTAAATACATGGAGGGATAATTATTTACATAACTACACTATAAGTGAGGGTTTACAAAATAGATTGAAACATGCATAGTCTTTCTTGAACTGAAATAATGACAGTAGCAGTATAGCGAGCGCGCAGAATGGCGTATCCCCAAATACCACTTTCAAGTGGTTTGTAATATCACAACAAGGGCTATGGATATGGGAGTAGTTTGCCGTGTGCCCAATACTACCATCACTTTTGTTGATTACAGTTCAAGGCCCGAATATAGTAGAATAGTATTTTGATTTATTAACCTGAAAGGTGTGATATTTGTTTGGTTACTTTTCTTTCCATTTCCACTTCTATGTATTTTTAAAACTTCTTCCTCCTTTCATGTTATTTTCCTCTTTTGTCCCTCATAACCCTTTGTGTCGCCATCAAAGGTACGAGGCTGCTTTAGCTTCCAAGACCCAACTACATCTTCCCATATATTTCCCTTTTCATTTTTTTTTTATTTTTTACGAGACGGCAAGGGCTTTTGTAAAAAAAATAATTTCTTCCATTTGCTGTTATTCATTTCTCTTTTCCATATCATTATGATCGTCTCTATATCCTGCATGTTTCTTCAATCAATTTCCTTAATCCAATTATCCTTTTTCTCATTTTCTCTATCTTTTATTCTGTTCTTCCTGTATCTCTTAGTTTTTATATTTCCTCTTTCTCTTCCCTTCCCCTTCCCTCTCTCCTCTATTTTGTTCACTGTCCCTTTTCTTTAGTCTCTCCCAGTTTCCTTCTGTCTCTTTTTTTGTCTCTTCCCCATTCCTTTTCTCTCCCCTCTTCCCTTCTCATTCTTTCTCTTTGCCCCCTTCACACTCTCTCCCATCTATATGCCCCTTCTCATTTTCTCTCTTCCTCCCCTTTCTTTTCTCTCCCCTCCCCCGTTCCCTTCTCATTTTCTATTTCCTCCTTTTCATTCTCAACCCTTCACCATTTTCTGTCTTTTCCACCTCTCATTCTTTCCGATCTGCTTTTCACTTCTCCCTCAGTCCCCTTCCCATTCCCTTTTCTCTTTTCTATCCCCCCTCTTTTGAGGGGAGGAGGGGGGGGGGGTATTTCAGGCCCACTTGATCTACGCATGGCGGGACATTGTATCTGGCAAGTGAGGGCAGTTGTGATCATGAAATATTTTTTTATAATAAAACTTTTATTGTTGATAACTAATGTATGATGCTTGATCATTATTATGTTCAACAGATAGTTTAATTAGTCAACTCGGTTTGAATAAAATTATGAGTACAATTAACATTTCTCACCTGAGTTGTGGAAGCCATGATGTAGAGTAGTCTGGAAGCACTGACAAATGGTTGAAGACAAATCAGAATAGGCGGCTGTTGCCATTATACAATGTCAGGCAATCCCAATAAAAAGAGGTTCAGGGCGTGGAGCTAGATTAGCCACAATTTCAGGGGCCATATTGTTTTTGTACAGTAATCGGCCTCTCAAACTAATTTGTCTAATTCGGATGGAAATTCCTGAACACTCCCATCCCTTACATTGTTATCAATGGAGGCCTTCATGTTTTTGTACCCCCCCAAAAAAAATATATATATATATATATATGTATTTATATATATATATATATATATATACATTGATAAGGCACCATTCTAATGGGCCCTGCATGAATTCTGTTTTGGACCCCACACAGGTAGAATGCTGCCCATGGCAGGGTAAAGTTGCTGGTATGTGTATTTTTGTGAGCCTTAAAGTATGCAGATTCCATTTTAAAAAGAATTAGCCATGTACCTTTTCAGCTGAACCCTATTTTCGGAGGCCCTTTGGACCTACCGTCTGGGCCCCTATACAGGATGAAGTTGCTGGCATGGGTATTTTTGAAAATCCCAATGTATACTGCTTCCATTTCAAAAGGAATTATCCATGTACATTTTCAGCTGAATAAATTAGTTGTGGGACATATAATGGATATATGTGCACTTTGGGGCTACTGTCTGGACCCCGTACAGGGTAAAGTTGCTGGCATGGGTAGTTTTCTGAGCCTCAGAGTATGCAGATTTCATTTTAAAAAAGAATTAGCCATGTACCTTTTCAGCTGAACAACCCTATTTTTGGGGGCCCTGTAAAGGATGAAGTTGCTGGCATGAGTTTTTCTTTTCAAATCGCATTGTATATTGCTTCCATTTCAAAAGGAATTATCCGTGTTGATTTTCAGCTGAATGAATTAGTTGTGGGACATATAATGGATATATGTGCACTTTGGGGCTACTGTCTGGGCCCCCGTACAGGATAAAGTTGCTGGCATGGGTATTTTGGGAAATCCCAATACATACTCGGTCCATTGCAAAAAGAATTAGCCATGTACCTTTTCAGCTGAATAAACCCATTTTCGGGGGCCCTTTGGGCCTACTGTCTGGGCCCCCGTACAGGATAAAATTGCTGGCATGGGTATTTTTTGAAAATCCCAATGTATACTGCCTCCATTTCAAAAGGAATTATCCATATACATTTTTAGCTTAATACAAATTAGTTGTGGGACATATACAGGATATATGGGCACTTTGGGGCTACTGTCTGGGCCCCCGTACAGGATATAGTTGCTGGCATAGGTATTTTGGGAAATCCCGATGTATACTCGGCCCATTCCAAAAATAATTAACCATGTACTTTTCAGCTGAATAAACCCATTTTCGGGGGGCCCTTTGGGCCAACTGTCTGGGCCCCTGTACTGCATAAAGTTGCTGGCATTGGTATTTTTTAAAATCTCAATGTATACTCGGTCCATTGCAAAAAGAATTATCCATATACATTTTTAGCTTAATAAAAATTAGTTGTGGGACATATACAGGATATATGGGCACTTTGGGGCTACTGTCTGGGCCCCCGTACGGGATATAGTTGCTGGCATGGGTATTTTGGGAAATCCCGATGTATACTCGGCCCATTGCAAAAATAATTAGCAATGTACTTTTCAGCTGAATAAACCCATTTTCGGGGGCCCTTTGGGCCTACTGTCTGGGCCCCCGTACAGGATAAAATTGCTGGCATGGGTATTTTTTGAAAATCCCAATGTATACTGCCTCCATTTCAAAAGGAATTATCCATATACATTTTTAGCTTAATACAAATTAGTTGTGGGACATATACAGGATATATGGGCACTTTGGGGCTACTGTCTGGGCCCCCGTACAGGATATAGTTGCTGGCATAGGTATTTTGGGAAATCCCGATGTATACTCGGCCCATTGCAAAAATAATTAACCATGTACTTTTCAGCTGAATAAACCCATTTTCGGGGGGCCCTTTGGGCCAACTGTCTGGGCCCCTGTACTGCATAAAGTTGCTGGCATTGGTATTTTTTAAAATCTCAATGTATACTCGGTCCATTGCAAAAAGAATTATCCATATACATTTTTAGCTTAATAAAAATTAGTTGTGGGACATATACAGGATATATGGGCACTTTGGGGCTACTGTCTGGGCCCCCGTACGGGATATAGTTGCTGGCATAGGTATTTTGGGAAATCCCGATGTATACTCGGCCCATTGCAAAAATAATTAACCATGTACTTTTCAGCTGAATAAACCCATTTTCGGGGGGCCCTTTGGGCCAACTGTCTGGGCCCCTGTACTGCATAAAGTTGCTGGCATTGGTATTTTTTAAAATCTCAATGTATACTCGGTCCATTGCAAAAAGAATTATCCATATACATTTTTAGCTTAATAAAAATTAGTTGTGGGACATATACAGGATATATGGGCACTTTGGGGCTACTGTCTGGGCCCCCGTACGGGATATAGTTGCTGGCATGGGTATTTTGGGAAATCCCGATGTATACTCGGCCCATTGCAAAAATAATTAGCAATGTACTTTTCAGCTGAATAAACCCATTTTCGGGGGGCCCTTTGCGCCTACTGTCTGGGCCCCCGTACTGGATAAAGTTGCTGGCATTGGTATTTCTTAAAATTTAAAGAATTAACCATGTACCTTTTCAGCTGAATAAGCCAATTGTTGGGCCCCTATTTGGGGCCTTCAGGGACTTCCGTACAGGAAATGGCCCGGCAGCAACACTTTTCCTTAATCACTGCCTTCATGCCAACATGATGGGACCATCAAACCTTTTGTACCCGATCAGCTGAATAAACTCTCCCAGCCCCCGGACTACATGTTAGACCAGATGAGATAATGGGGGCTAGAGTCAACGATTATCGTTAAGTTAAGTTATGTTTTGTTATCCATATCCGTGTATATTTTAATGTACAATCATTGTAAAAGAAATCAAAAGAGGCCACAGAATGATTAAAACGATTTGATTAAATCTTTTAATAACTGTAATCCTCAGTTTTACGCATTCCTTATTTGGTGCCAAGCAGCAGTAGGTAAATAATGTAATAAAAAGTCACTTCCCACCTGGCAATCATAATATATTATTTTTCACTTCAGTGATATTTGAAATTTCAAATTAGTGGCGCAAAACAAGACATGAGATGGATGTGCAGCGATATAGAATAAAGTTTTATGTGTATACCTTTGCATATAGCACGGCACAAATTTAACGCCTACCCCTTTGAGCAGATACTTGCCTAAATGATATGGTGACTTTTACCCACTCCAACCAGAAGAGCGGAAATTTTGTGTCAATGGCTTTTTAAGAATACATTTCATACATGTCGTACTTTACACCGACGTATACTTTGACATTTCTGGCGAGAAATACACGAGTTCCATAGCCGGGGAGGGGAGAAACGGCGTAGAAAAAAAGATGGGAAACAAAGATAAAGTGGTATTTTGAAACTAAACCCGCGCGAAGCGCGTAAGCAAGATTTTGTACACTGTTAAAAAAGCCCTGATTTAAAAGAAAAAGATTTTGCAGAAAGCAATAACAGAATCATTCTGTAAATTCATAAAACAGGAATTTTTCTGCAATTTAACAGGACAGGTCTGTATTAAAATGGGAAAAGGGTGTTTTATTTAAGGAAATTTGTAAGGTTCCATACACCAAATACATATTTCCCGTAATTTTACATGACATAAATGTAAGATTGCGCAATGTGGTAAGATCACAAGTGTTCTCGAGACTCTTGCTGCAAGAAATTCTTTTATTTTAGGGATAAACTTTCTACCAGTGTATGAAGAGAGAGAGGGTCTCGTTTAGGTTCTTTTTAGTTTGATAAAAAAATAAGAAGGAAAAACAATAACATTTCCTTTTATCCCTTCACTTTCTCCTTCTCTCCTCCCCTTCTTTTTTTTCTTTCTCAAGTTTGGGAAGGAGGGGAATGACCGCCCCCTGGCTACGCGCCTGCAATTTCATTAACGGTGCAAATTTCAAGTTTTTTTCTTACGCAAAAATAATATACACCAATGAATAACAACTTTTTCCAATATACTCGGCATAGTTTTCAAGACTCTCGTGATGAGCAAGAAAAAATAACAAGCAATCCTCTCTTCCACATAAACCTAGACTAACAAACACCCTGTGTAATCGAGAAAAACGACTATTACAAATTGATTTCTTGTAAATTAGTATGCAAATTTAGTGTACCGACTACTGATGTTTCTTGTTCTGATTTCGTCTTCTTTATTTTACGGTCTATTTCCCTTTCAAGATGAAGTGGAACACTTATGGACCCCTGGACTTTCTTTCGTTGTCCATTTAATTGCATCAGGTTTTTTTTTTAGATCAAGTCCACCCGAGGAAATTTTTTATTTGAATAATTAGAGAAAAATCAAACTAGCACAATGCTGAAAATTTCTTCAAAATCGGATAAAATAGTCTGATAACTGCAAGAGAGAAAGCGTTGACAAAACCCTGCCTATTTACATAATTTAGGAGGGGAAAGAGGTTTCTACGCACCCCCATGATATATATTTCTAACCAACTTTTGTGTATTGCCTAAAGTGTCTAGTTAATGAATTTTGATTTTCCCTTTTCCAAATCGTGTCCCATGGGATCCAAATTGGCAATTTCGGCGGCCATCTAGGGTTTTTTTTTTGCTTTTCAAATTTTCCAGGCCCTGGTACCCCCGCCCCCTACCTTTGGGGACAGATTTCCGCCCATGTTCACAGTTAACTTCTTTAAATACGGCCATCGATGGTTATAACAGTATCCCTCTACGCTTCGTCTGAACCAATTAGTAGACAATGCCCTACAACACAGCGCAAGAACAATATAGTCTAGATGATTGGTGCAAAAAATAGCAAGAATTGTTCAGATTGTGGTACAAGCATGAAATTGGCTGACAGGAAGAGTTAACAGTGCTGAACATTTTTAGCAGAGGGTGCCAACCTGATCTCTCTCTGTATAGCAACAGTTGCTAGGTAACTTATTTACCTTAGCAACCACCAATTTGGGGGTGTTATCTTAATTCAAAAACTATATTTTGACTCCTAAGCGCCAATGTCACAATCACATATCAAGCAACATTCCAACCATGTATAGCAACAGTTGCTAAGCAACATATCTTCCATAGAAGCTATATATAATATTCCTGAATAAAAAAATTGGACATAATGTTTTAATGAGAATATGGTTAGAACATTGGTCAAAGTATAAAACTTAATAAATTAAAATAGATATCTCATATATACAAAAGAGTTCAGATGCAGTCCAAAAAATTATTTGCATAATACTCGTACATAAATAGGTAACAAACCTACTTTCGGTGTACATAATTTCATTATTTTTTTCATACTTTTTTTTTTACTTATACCTGACACAGCTAACACACAGAAAAAATGATTACTGGTTCATTAAATGTGCTTACTATTAAAAAATTATATAAGATCTCTCCTGTTATGATAATGACAAAGGGTATTGTAGTGGATGTGGCATAAATGAATGACTTAAATATCATGTACAGTAGACCTGAAACAGACTCAAGCATCATTGAATGTATGTTCCCTGTATAGCATTGAAGCATTGTCAGCAGACCTGAAACAGCCCAGGTATCGTTGACTTGTAAATATGTAACGAAGGAGTACATTTGGTGAGTATACAACAAAATCTTTTGAGAGAAATGAAGATCTCTGTAGGCCTTATTGACACTAATTACTAACGCCGCATCCTACAAATCATGTAGATGAAGTAGTATACTGCAATATATTGTGTTACTTACCAGGTAATCAAAACGTATGATTGGAAAGCTCAGTGTTAAGGTGTTGGTTTAGCTTCAAACCTATTTGAGATGACTTCTTACATTGCCCATTATATTCTAGCATCTAGTATACTTCAGATTTAGAAGCAATTATTGCCACTGTACGTATTGTTTTATTTGATTATAATGCTGGGCAGTAGAGTCATATGCATAATTTACAGATATTTTACAATATTTTCTAGATGATGAAGATAAATAATGTACAACTGCACATTTTTCAATAGCTTGGGACTTCGAGTACGATTATAGCGAATGAATCGAACGTACATTAGTTGTGTCGCACCGCATACATTCGTAATTCCGAAGCTTCGTTAATCCGAAGGTTCGGATATTCCGAAGTTTTGTTATTCCGAAGGTTCGTATTTCCGAAAACGAAATGAGGTCCGTAATTCCGATGGTTCGTTAGTCCGAAAACAAAGTGAGAATTGTAATTCCGACGTTTGTTAATCCGAAAACGTAATAATTAACGAATCTTATTTTGTTTTCGGACTAACGAACCTTATTTCGTTCTCGAATTAACGAACCTTCGGGACAACGAACCTTATTTCGTTTTCGGACTAACGAACCTTCAGGACATCAAACCTTCGGAATAACGCCACAAATGTTCGGATAAACGAACCCTTTTACGTTTTCGGGTTAACGAACCTCGAGTTATAGGCAATTTACGTGTTTCGGGATTACGAACCTTCGGAATTACAAAGTGTAACCGTGTCGCACATGCCTTCTAAGATTTGGGCATATATTTTGTCAAAAAGACTATTTTGGTTAATCATAAGTAAGGGAAAGCAAAGCCACTGTGAATCATGCATTGTGCTCGAAAAAGTATAATAGAGGCAACGGAGGAATACATCAAGAAAGTTACAGTAATCATCCTATTCGATAGGAAGATGAATTTTTCATCAATCGAAGTGTAAGAAACATTTCTCCCCATAAGGACATTATATTGCGAGACAAAGTGATAATGCCACCAGCAGAATCATTTCTATATGATCTGGAATCCGAACCCCCGCTCTATATACCGACTGAGATATCGCAATCGCGCCTCCTAACCATAATATGTTTACACGTGAATATGAAGAACACATTTGTTCTTCACTAATGATCCGAACCATATCAATCCATCCTAAGAATGAAATAGACCAATCGTGGAGTTACACTGCAAAAACTCCGGTGCTGATTTAACACCAGCCCGGAATCACACCAGAGAAGTATTGAAACATCACCAGTTTGGAATCAAAGCGATGCTGTTTTAATGCTAATTGGTGTTGACTGTAATTATAAACACATATCTGGTGTTAGACCAAAACGAAACTGGTGTTGTTTAACACTTCCCTGGTATGGACATATATAGATTCCCGGCTGGTGTTAAATCAACACCAGAGTTTTGGCAGTGTAGAGGCAGACTAATGGCAACATCAGGTCAGAATAATCAATATATTTGATTTAATATATTCTTTTCTTCTGCATTCATAGCATTACCATAATATATTTTTTCATTACACAACAAATAGCATTTTGATAAACAATTTTTTTGGCATGAATCACAGAGAAAAAAAATTGACTAATCAAATGAAATGTTATTCTAAGCAAATATGACCTACACTCAAATAAATGAAGTTCCTGCAGCAGAGTCTCGAGAACACCTGTAATCTTACCAGATAGCGTAATCTTATAGCAAATTGGTATTTGGTGTATATGGAACCTCACTTACAAATTTCCTTCAATAAAACACCATTTCCCCTTTTTAAACAGTAACCGTAAAATTGCAAAAAATTCCTATTATATGAATTTACAGAAAGATACTGATATCGCTTTTTGCAAAATCTTCTTTCTTTTTTCTGTAAAATCAGGTTTTTTTTTAACAGTGTATATAGCCTACAATCAAAGCTGCAGAGATCAAATCTGCATTGCAATATACATGCCGGTACTGTTAGATGACCAATAGATTGACTTTTTTAAAATCAATTTGACTGACATAATATTTATAACACTATATTATTAAAATCCTACACCCGATACCGTATCTTCACATGATCCCTTTATGATTATTTTCTTTCGATTTTGTTATGAATATATAAGTATATATTCTGTTTTGATTCCATTCACTGAATTGTCGTCAATATCCTCATGCAGGTTCCGTATCGGTAATTAGATTTGCCTAGTTATAATACGTTGTGGTTTCCATATTGTTGAAATGAGAAAAGAAATGTTACATTTATGAATAATATATCATGTTGTATTATATAAAAGAAAAAGGAGAGGAAGGGAGGGGGAGAAGAAAAAAGTTTAAAGAAAGAATGAAGGAAATAAAAAGGGAAATTTGATAAAGAAGACGGGTAATAAAAGGAGGAAAGAAAGAAAAATGAACAGAGAGAGAGAAAGGGTCAGATAGGAATTACAGATGGAACAAAAACAGGCAAGCAGGAAGGATAGAAGGATGAAGAATGATAGAAAATAAAGAAAGAGGAATCTTAGAACCCATAATATAATTATACAAATTTCCCGCCGATTTTGTGATTATTTTGGCATGTTTGGTGGAGAGAATCTGCTCCGATCCTACATGCCTAGCTAGTACTAGCTTGCCACACATTGGCAGGAAGCCAGTTTGTTTGCGATGTATTGGGTTAGCAAGAAAATCACCGCAGAACTTGCAAAAGTTTATTTCGATTTTATTGTTGTCTCTGCTTCGTCATCTGTTGGTTATTTTGAAAATTCGTCACTTTTAAATACATTTTGTTCAATATTCTGAAATACGGGACAATTAGGCGTCCCAGGGAGGGTTTGTCGGGACGCCGGGACAAAGAAGCAAAATACGGGACAATCCCGGGAAATACGGGACGTCTGGTCACCCTGTAATCTTGGCGGTCATTCTTTCACCTCTCCAAGATCAGAGATGTTTAGGTTGTAAGAACCCATGACCTCATGGTCAGCTCATGTTACCGTTCTTCTACAAGAGTGACCTCTCGCTAAATGTTTATTTTGTGGAATCTTTCCAAGGGCATTTGTAGGTATAGGGTCTTAAAGTGATAGGCCTATCACTTGGCCTCCTTGGAAATAAATAGCCACAAAAATTACAGAATGAAAAAAAAATGCAGTGGCAAACTATATAAGCAAAATAAATGCTTGAGTAATAGCAGCAAAAGGGGGGAAGGGGCTACATAGAAACCAATTATTTATCATTTTATAGGTCTAGGTCTGGAAGACAATCTTACGTCACAAATCATCAGAAAAAAAGAGAAAGAAGAAAAATTAAGAAATAAAGTGTGCGTGTGTGTGTGTGTGCATGTGAGTGAACGTGCAGGTGTGATATTAAGAATACTTCGATAAAAGATATTTCTTTCAATGAAGCTTTAAAAGAAAATATAGATGCAGTGAGTTTAATATCATTGGGCAAATCATTCCAGACGTCTGGGCCGTGATGTCTGATCGTTTAATGTGCTAATATTGTTATCGGGTTTGTGAGGTGGATGCTGGATGAGTGGCGTGTAGGATATGAACATGATGGATGAATGTTGCTGTTGTAAACAAAAATATCTTTAAAGGGTGTAGGTATAGATTTAGTTGAGAACTTGTACATAAAAATGGCAGTTTGGAAAGTATGAATGTCATGAATTTTTAATGTTTTCAGGTTCTGAAAAATAGGATCAGCATGTGCTAAAAATTGCGAGTGGGAGCAAATGCGGAGTACTCTCTTTTGGAGGCGTAGAATTGAGTCTATTTTCGTTTTGTTGCAATTACCCCACAATATGTTTCAATATGATATATGTGACAAAATAAAAGAATTGTAAAGCATGAATAGTGATCTTTGGGAAAGACAATATTTCAGTTTGAATAGTATGCCAATACCTCTGGCAACAAGTGTGCTAATATAAGGAATGTGGCTATTCCAAGTTAAATTAGAGTCAATTAATACACCTAAGAATTTTGTTTCTCGTTTTTCAGCAAGATGAATGTTATCAATGTTAATGGAGCCACGAAATATAGGCTTAGAATTGATGTGTTGAAAGAACATGAAATTTGTACATGAATGTCAACGGTTTCTAGACTTATAATTCTTGATGATACAAGTGTCGATCAATCCTACCTTTATTGTCAATCGCTCAGATAAATAATCATGTGGTCTATAATCATTCATTGGTAGGTATGTAACTATATAGTAATAACAAACATTAACAAATAACCCTTTGGGATGAAAGACACCAAAAAATTAAACAATGATTGATCTTTTACATAATTATGTTTAGGTTGATTCCTAATGATTGTGGTTTCCAAATGAAGAAAGATTGATTTTAAGGTGAGTTTTCTAACAAGCACCAAGTATCATTATGCAAATGATATGAACCCCGTAGACATCGTTTTTGGAAATATAAACCATATCATGAGGTAGTTTGATTTGTGCAAGCTTTTACGTTTTAAGGACAAGTCCACCCCAACAAAAACTTAATTTGAATAAAAAGAGAAAAAATCAACAAGCATAACACTGAAAATTTCATCCAAATCGGATGTAAAATAAGAAAGTTATGGCATTTTAAAGTTTCGCTTATTTTCAACAAAATATTTATATGAACGAGCCAGTTACATCCAAATTAGAGAGTTGATGACATCACTCACTCACTATTTCTTTTGTAATTTATTATATGAAATATGAAATATTTTTATTTTCTTGTCATTGTCATGTGAAATGAAGTTTCATTCCTCCCTGAACACATGGAATTACAATATTGTAACATTTTGTACTTCAGGCAAGGAGGTCCTAATCGTCAAATTCGTAAAAATTGAAATATTGTATAATTCGAACAAAAAAAAGAAATAGTGAGTGAGTGACATCATCGACTCTCTCATTTGGATGCAACTGGCTCGTTCATATAACTATTTTGTTGAAAATAAGCGAAACTTTGAAATGTCATAACTTTCTTATTTTACATCCGATTTTGATGACATTTTCAGCATTGTGCTTGTCTGATTTTTCTCTATTGATTCAAATTAACATTTTTCTGGGGTGGACTTGACCTTTAAACGCATTAATAATCTTATACGGCCTTTAACAATCGGTTGCAGAAAACATGCTACTTAGCAACTGGTATTTATCATTAAACATGGTATACATGTTCCTGGGTTGTTGTGATTAAGATATTAATGCTTAAATAGAAAAGATGTGGTGCACATGGCTCACAAAATTATAATCATAAAAACACATTATAAGTATTGATTATTGAGGAAATCTGTTACCTAGCAACCGTTGCTTTGGTACTCATTGGGTCTACCTATGAAAACAATCATCACATAAGGAATCTATGGGCCAAAATTAATTTCTGAGCTCTTCTGAGTAAATTATAATGATCTGAACTATGATAAACTATTGTTGCTCTCGAAAATGATCCCTTAGAAACCGTTGCTATGAATAAATGGATCAAAACTGTTGTGATACAAAGAAATATGCTTTAGATAAAAAAAATATGTGACATATTGCTTGTAAAACTGTTCCTCAAGCACAATAAAGCTCGGTTACTAAGGTAAATATTTTACCTAATAACCGTTGCTATATTTGGGAAACTCACGTTGGCACCCCCTGCTTAAATGTATGTAACTACTCTACCTTTGTGCCAATTTTCATGCTTGTACCATTTTTTGAACATTTTTTTCACTAATCACCTAGACTAATATCATGAATATTAGAGGTGGAACGTCAGACAATCCAAGTATAGACACAAAACACCTATGACATGTGACATGTAACCCAAGAGGAGTAAACAACTGATGCCTAAAATAAAATCCAACCAGTATGAGTAATAAGCTTAACAAAGTGATCTATTGCATGCGACCTTAACAAATTGATCTATTGCATGCGACCCTGGTCACACCGCCCGAGCGTTGTTGGAGCGGTCGTGCCATGGAGCGGAGAGAAAAAAAAATCATCACTATTCCCCAACTTTGTGATCGAAATTCGACCCTCTCTCCCTACCGCTCCAACAACGCTCGGGTGGTGTGACCAGGCCTTTAACACATGTTGGACACTACATAATGAGTAATAACCTTGACCGTTTATGCATGCGACCTATACCTTAAGTAGACAGGACCATTTCGACGCCTATATAAGAAGACGAGTTCGAAAGATCAAAGGGAGCTCAAACAGCCCCACCCCCCACCATTTGATCTCGGCCGTCGAACGCACGATCGCGATGAAAATATACAAAACCATAAAAACAAATTTTGCGAAAAATATCGATGCTAAAAAAATAATTAGGCTAATTTATGCATAAAATAAAAAAATGCTTTAATTAACTAAATCATGCCCTTGAAAATTGAACTTTCCGAGTAGTTTTGGTTATCGTTATAAAGATGTGTATCTAACTAATCGTATCTAACTAATCTTTTTTATCTTTTTATATTGTGTATAGAATGATTAACTCACTCTATTCGAAATGATAATTCAGTAAGGGGTATTTGCTTTGGCGATACAGAAATTAAGCAGGTTCTTTATGCTGATGACATGACATTATTCGTGCAAGATTTAGACTCTATAGATAGATTAGACATAATACTTGAGAAGTTCAAGAAAATATCCGGACTGAAAATTAATAAAAATAAAACTTTCATTTTGCCTCTAGGGCCTCCTGTTCCATCAGGGAACAGCTTTCCATTCGGTAAAAGAGTTGATATTGTGAAAATACTGGGTATTTACTTTTCACTCAATCCTGATGTGGCTGAAGAAATGAATTTCAAAGAAATTTTGAGCAAAATTAAAAAGTTATTAATTTGGTAGAAACAACGAGATCTCACTTTGATAGGAAAAATTCATTTGCTTAAAACGTATGCGTTTTCCAAATTGACTTATGTGAGCTCCCTATCTCCAGTTCCAGACTAGGTTTTCAAAGAAATTGATGATACATGTTTTGACTTTGTATGGCGGGGGAAAGACAAAATAAAAAGAAACACTTTATATCTGGATTACAGGCAAGGTGGGCTAAACATGCTCAATTTCAAACTATTTATAATGGTACAAAGAGTGATGTCGATTAAAAGGTTAGTTACTGGTGACCAGAGAGCGAAATGGAAAAGATTTTAAATTTCTCCTGAGAACATTTTGTGGTATTTTAATATTTTACTGCAATTTTTCCCCTGATATGGTCGATGTTAAATTACCAAAATATTACCGAGAAATGTTATGTATTTGGTCTGATATGAATATTTTTATTAAAAAAGATACAAATAGTAAAAGAAATGACATTTTCTTTAATAATAAGTGTATTCTGAATAAAGGAAAAACGTTTTTTCATGAAAATCTATTTCTTAAAAATATTTTTAAATTTCATCACATTACAGATGTTAAGGGGGCACTTAAGCCGGATAATTATTTCAGATGTATGGGATTGGAAGAGGAGGAAGTATCAGTTATTCAAGAAATATTTGCACATACCCCCAGAGAATGGAAAGACAGATTAGGTAGGAATACTTCAGTGGACGGCTTAAATATTGAATTTGTCTTTCATGAGAAAAAAAATTCAATTCGACTCGGTTACTTCCAAAAATCTATATAGAGAGTGTATAAAACAAATTGCTGAACAACCAGTTATTTTTCATAACTTAGCATTATTATATAATCTGTCAAATAAAGAAATTGAGAAAACATTTTACCGTCCTAGACTTATTACGTCGGATAACAAATTGAGAGAATTTCTATTTAAAATGTTATACAATATCATCTTTCTGAATCATCACTTACACTGGTTTCATTTTATAGCAAGTGACAAATGTTCTTTCTGTAGCAAACACGAAGAAACATATAAGCATTTATTTTTTTAATGTGAAAAAGTAGGGGATTGGTGGGAAAGGAGTAGTAAGTTGTTTAGCCCTCCAATTCTCAAAAAAACTAAGCTGGATGGAAATCCATATTGGTCTCGAGGAAACAACCGGAAAAATATAATTACTTAATCATATCATTTTGCTAATCAAATATTTAATATATCAAGGGAGAGGGAAGGGTAAACCACCAACTCCTGAAGAGATAAAGGAAAAGTTACTTATTAGCAAAGAAGATAAGAAGATTGCACTAGAGCGTAATACGTTAACGCGACACTATGAAAAATGGGAATAATTAAAGGTTTTAAACATTAACCAAAATAAAAAGGATGGGGAAGGGAGGGGTGCCCCTCGTCTGCCCATGCATGGAATCGATCGATCACTGTCACTGTAAACTGACCTCTGTCCTGTCTGCTATTGGTTCGTTTTTTTTTTTTGGGGGGGGGGTTCCTTCCAAATTTTCCTGTCTTATGCTTTGTTTGTTTGTTTTTTTCCTTTTGTTAATGGTTCTTGTCTTTTTTACTTTTCTCTCTCCTTTATGTGTATGTTTTTTTTTCTGTCTACTATTTCTCCTGTTTGTTGTTGTTGTGTTAGTTTGTTCAGCTTGGGGTCTGAGGGGGGGGGGGGGCTCATGGGATGGGAGAACCTCATATATATATATATATATATATATATATATATATATATATATATGTTCATTCTTTTAATTCGCGTAGTTCCGTCTTTGTTTTATTACTTGCTTTAACTGCATACATAAGTTGTTGAAATGTTATATTTTATATGAGTTCGGATTATGTCTCTGTGCCTGTTATGTTTATTACACTGTTATTTAATTTGTGTATTGCACTGCTGCAATTATTATCTTGTTCTATATTTTCTTGATTATGTATGTACGAAATTAATTTTGAATGAATAATAAAGATCATTACAAAACAAAACTAAAGAATTGACGCCACCGCGGAGCGTGAGCTGATTTTTTTAATAGGAAAAGGAAGCTGGTAAGGCCTGCATTTAGTGACTGATGAATAAAATACATATCTCACCAATCGAATGATGCAAGCACGAAGCGCGAGCTGAAAGTTTGTGATATTCCAAATAAAAACTTGACTTTCTAAGTATTTTTTGTAACCAAGAACATAATGAGTACCTTACTAAACAATAACTGATGCGAGCGCGAAGCACGAGCCGAAAAATTCGCGATTGTCTAACCAAAAATGTATTGTTTTTCTTCAAAAAAGGTATTATATTTTGAAAAAAGGCACATATCATTTTGAAAAAGGACATTTTTTCCTACTGTTTTTTTTTGGGGGGAGTGCCCCCAGCCCTTGCGTTCAAGATAGAATACAAAGCATCGTAGACACAACACATTATGACATGTTTGGAACGCAAAAATGCGTGATACTATAATGTATACGAATAACTCATTAAAAGAAGAAGAAAAAGAAGAAGAAGAAAAAGAAGAAGATCAGAAGGAAAAGAAGTAGTAGTGGTCTTTTTTGGTATTCAGTGCCGTTTACCAGCCATTCCTTGCAATATAAAGAGAAATTATTTCAAGACGTAAAGACAGGTTCATCATAATCACTTTTTTTTCACCAAATTTTTTTTCACCTAAGTTACATCATAATCACAGTACCACTAGCGTACCTATGGTACCTGACGAGCTTGAATAGCTTTATTGCCCCCCCCCCCCCCGACAAGCTTGAAGACCTTTTTTTTCTTTTTTTTTGCTTGTCACTTTTTTTCTGGTACAATATCCTTTATTTGTGATTGAAGACTTTTTTTGGCTTGTCAAAATTATTGACGGACGGTTTTGCCCCCCTGTGGAAAATCCTAGGTACGCCACTGCACAGTACAAGTTTTGTAACCAAGAACATAATGAGTTTCAATTCCCTTTCACATAATCATAATTTCCTTATTATTTTGTGAAAATTTTCTTACAAAGCAAACTTCACAACGGTTGTCAAATACGAAAAAATGTATATCCACTGTTTTGATTTGGAATATGTTTTCTCCTAGTGCAATCATGCATATCACGATATAAACACAATACAAATTCAATTAACTTACACTAAACTTGCAGTTATTCTTCATCTTATGTGTCTTAATTACACGACGATTGCCATACAGTTATGAAAGCTAAGTCATTCCTTCCTGTCCAAGTGTGTAAAGCGTACAAAGCGAAACGAAAGTTTCTTGAAGGACTTCTTTTCTTGGTTGTGGCTGGTGCAAATAGTAAATGCCTAATACTGAGTGAACGCTGAAACGCGTCACCTCCTACATGTAAAGAGCTAGATTCCAAAAGGGGCTATGACCTATCCAGTTTAGACCAATGGTATTCAATGCTACATTTTTACAAACATGATTTAATTAATCTGAGATGATGGTTCTATCATATACTGTATTTCAAAATGAAACAGCTGTGGATAAGGGCAAGTGGTGAATTTAAAGACCTTGGTTTTGCAGAAAACACCATAAATGGACTTAGCTCCTTTCGAAATAAACTTTTCGTGTATAAAAGGGACTTCCTGGTGGTACACACTAATGAGGCTTTTCATACACAAAAGGGAGTACCGACTCGAAGAGAGTAGTGCACTGCTCTTCTTTATTTGTCCGTCGATTGACGTTTATTGTTATTGTTGCTTTCTGTCATTTATCATAATACGCATTTGACTATATCTATACAGAAAATGCGCAGTATTTATTTGCAAATATCGGATATTACTCTTATCATTACTGTGTTTATTAATATTTATTATTATATTATCAATATCATCATCTTTCTATTTAACAGTGAATAGACCGCATCGATCAACCTGTGCGCATTCTGGAGGGGCGGGGCTCCGAGTAGGCAAAAGGGGGAGGGGGTGCTTCAAAAAGAGGAAGGAAGGGGGAAAGGGGAAAGTGGGAGAAAAGAGGAGGGAAGGAAGAAGAAAAATTTATTTCAAAAAAGGTGGGAAGAGATAAGGGAAAAAAGGAGAGGAAAGCAGAGCGACGAAGTGATGTTCGACCAGGGGGGGGGGGCGCCGAATCTATTCGATCTAGGAGCGAAGATTTGATGTTCGACGGGGGAGGGTCATCCAGTTTTTATGTCGAAAAATTAAAAAAGAAAACTGCTAGTTCTCCGCGCATGCATTACATTATTTACTAATATGCCAATCCTGTTCATGGTTACATTGCATCGAATGTCAGTTTTTTTTTCAAAATCTATACCCCCAAAACAAATCAGCTCCTCGCTCTAAAACTGTTTTCTTTCTTAAACATATGTTTAAACTGTATTCAGGGAGGAATCGCATTTTTTTTTCAAATCGCGCTTCGCGCTCGCATTAATTGATTAGTTATATACACACCATGTTTATGATTACAAAAAGAAATGTCCACTTTCAAATTCTGTGCTCGCATAAATTGTTTGATTACATAACCATTCTGTTCAAGATTACATTAAGGGCTTAGAATATCATTTTTTTTATAACAGAAAATATACACTTTCGCGCTCGCATTATTATAGTCAGGGGCCCTAGAAAAAATTTTGGGACAAAATTTACCAAAGCACCATTTTTTGCATGTGGGTCCCTGGTATCAAAAGCATTTATTCTAGATACGGTGCCCCGAAATCGGTGAAGGTCACCCTATTTTGAAATGCTAATTTATGCAAATTTTTTTCCAAAACCCCATAATTCACCTTTAATATCTCATTAAAAATAATTTTCAAATGCCCATTTTTTGTGTATTTGGGTCTCCTTTTGCTAAATATTCAACTGCAGGTAGATTCTTATAAAATTGGTGAGTATGAATCAATTCTTAAGGTTAAAATACGCAAATTTTATGCAAATTATATGTAAAAACACATATTTTATCATATCTCAACATATAGAGTTGTCAAAATTACAATTATTTTTCCACATGTGTCAATGGTACCAAAAGCATTAATTCTTGATAGGATGCCTCGATATCAATGACTGGAATCCTATTTCATAGTGGTAATTTATGCAAAATTATGCAAAATCACTATTCACCGCAAATTACTGTATATGTATAGTACAGACCTACATTTCTAGAAGCCTATTTCTTTTTTTGGGGGGGTATTTGGGATTTATTTTGATGGGACATTATATCTAGATTGATTTCTGCACAGTTCCCGAATAAGAATCAATTTTCAATATTAATCAAAGCAAATTTATGAAACAATTCTGCAAATATGTGTAAAACACATCATCTATCATATTTCGAGGTTTTAAACCGAGGGACGAGCACAACACTATGCATATGAGACATTGTTACACAATATTCATTATGGTGACTTTCCATATGACCATTTTTTAAATGAAAATTTATGCAAATTATAAATCCTGTGCATACCCCTTCCACAATTAAAATAAATTATATGAAAAAGATAAACCAGGGTTTATCTTTTTTTCAAAATAATTAAAAAGTTAAAATTTTATTCCCAAGTAGAGTTTTTTTCCTGTCAGAAAGAGGAGGGTATATGGATGGTTCTCATGTCAGAAAAAACTGTCCATGTCTGCCCCCCTGACAACTAGGTACATTTTTTTTAGAACAGGGACACATCAGATTTGAGCAAAGAGACCTGATCCTTTTTCTTATTCTGTCGTCCCTTGGTTGACGGTGACCTAAATAATTTCAGTGATTGTTCTTTATTGGCTTATGAATTGATCTCTATCACTAAAACTAGGGTAACATCAAAACCAAATTCTCCCAATCAATTTCAGACCAAATCAAAGTCGAATCGGTCTGGAATACGTCCCGAATCATAGCATTATTGACTTCCCTAAATACTTGTCCAAATGCTTCCCCAAACTCAACCGAATTCTATCCGAATACATCCCGAATGTGGCTCGAATAAACTTTGTCGTGGCTACATTCGGGAGTATTTCGGAGGATATTCGGCTGGTTTTAAACATTTCAAAACAAGCAGAACCCCTCAACGAATGTTCTCGTATATGGGGAAGGAGTCCAGAATAGTCCCGGATCCTTCCGAAGTGATTCCGGGAGCTCCCCGAATTTTCTGGACAGATTCGGACCTATTTGTATCATTCTGGACAACTGTCCCGACTCGTCCGTGTTCGGCGCATTCGTTCTGATTCGGGTCCACATTTAGGCCAACGTTCGGCTGTAATCAGAGATATCGGGTCACATTCGGCTAGATTATGGACATGCTTGGACATTAGCGTACCTACGGGGAGGGGGAGGGGGCAGAGGGGGTATACTGCCCCCCCCCTCCCTGACGAGTCATAACCCATGCAAGGGACGTATCCTCCCCCCCCCCCCCCGACGAGTCACCACTGATCTCAGACGAACCACAAGTGGCCAGCGCTCCTTTGAACTTGAAGACCCTTTTTATCTTTTTTTATTTATTTATTTATTTATTCATTCATTGCAACCATGACAGTTGGATTATTGATAATTCAAAGAAGTACAATTAAATTCACAATTACATATCAAATAAATATTTAAAAACCAGTAAGAAATTTGTAACAATATACACTGTACATTAATACCAAAAACAAACAGGAAATAATCAGTATAAGAAGGAAAACGGAATATGAAGAATAAGCAGGGAATGAAAACAAGAATATCAATTCAAAGCTGACAAAATACTCACATGAAAGAGGGTATGGGGGTAAACAACCTGAACCGCAATTCCTAATAATGGTCAAACCAGATCATTCAGAATAAATTAGGATAGTTAATAGATAATTCGGATGGGAAGGAGAAAGAATTGGGGGGAAAAGTAATGAGGAATAAGAGGAAGGAAATAAAAAGGAAGAAAATGAAGAAGAAAAACATGGTGAATATGAAGAGAAGCAGAAGAAGAAAGAAAAAATACAAAGAGGAGGGAGTACGAAAAGGGGTAAGGGGTCAAAAGGGAGAAGGAATGAGGAAAGGAATAAAAAATAAAAAATTGATATTTGCTTGTCAAATTTTGTTCTGGTACGAAATCCTTTATTTGTGGTTGAATACTCTTTTTTTGGCGGACGAATTTGCCCCCCCCCCTTATAAAATACTATTTGTGTTGGCATTCTGCTAGGGGGTGGTCAAAATTGATTTGTTCAATTCTTGGCGATTCTGCGCTGAATCGGGACATATTCCGGACCCATTCTTCTCTATTTGGGGGAACTCCCCTAATATAATCCATCTGAATCAGGTCATAATCGGGCAGAATCAGTCCGTATTCGGGAGAATTTGGTTTTGGTGTAAACCTAGCTTAAGCCAGTGTGGAAAGTTGAGTTTTAGCCAAAGTATTTTCTTCTATAGATAAAGATATTTGAAGCTCGATTTGGCGTGCTCTTAGTTAAAGAAATTTTAGGGATTGGCTATGCAAAGTTTGTTTTCAATAGGACGTGTCATCTGGGTTGCGAGGTTGTTGGATTTCTTGTTTTGTCAAACATGACTAAGAATCGCATCCATCTAGTTTTTATGAATGAAAACAAATCGGATCGGTGTAGGGTTCTTTGGATTCCTCTTTTTATTAATTAATCACAGCTGGGCTTCTGTCTCGTGTTCATGAATGAAGACTAATCAGTGAGCGATACTCCCGTAAAAGATAAATTAGTTCCACTTAGCAACAGCGTAGGCACTTTTATTTTGTTAACCGATTAATGGTCGGAAGATATGTAAATTAGCTAAAAGGTACATTGTAAATAGGTATCTAGAAAGATTGTTGAAGGTGAAAGATTGAAGGTCCTAATGATGCAAGGCCTATTAATTCTTAGTGATACGGTTAGGTTGGTGGTGTGAGCAGAACACCTGTAGCATCGGGCAGGGTATCGGGATTCATTCCTTCTTGAGCTTGCATCAGCGTAGCATCACATTTTGTGGGTGAAAGTTCGTTGCCGGTGATTCCCAACACTTTACATCTTCCGAAGTGTGGTACGTACATTTAATTTGAAATGTTATTTGTACTAGTAGTGAATGTTAGTCATATTAGAGTATTAGGATGGAATTATTTTGTGACAAGACTCACTGATTTCCAAACAAGTATTATTAATTAACACAGATTTGTATATGTGGGACATGTACACAGACATGTTAGATTTGGAAAGGTCTGTGGTATGAATTATTTAGTTAAAAATTATGAAAGAGCTATTGAGCATATTGTGATTAATGAGTTATGGCTCTTGAGACATGAGGATTGATATAATTTTAGGACAATTGTTATATTAATTTCAATTATGGATAAATAAGAGTGTAGTTAGTGAGGCTTTACAATTTGAGGGGATTTGTATGTCATTTTTGATTTAGAGGATAATGACGATGGTCTCTTTGTCTGCCATTCTTCAGGTTTGGTTAGTGTTACAAACATTCGAGGATAAGGATGGTTAGGCAGGCTAACTGCAAGGAATTAAGCATCCATAACTTGAATTATAATTTGACGCACTTGATATAATTTTGAATTCAGAAATGCATTTCTATTTTTTTAATGCTGTTCTTATAGCATTATCCATAATATACACTTCAACAGTATGCTTATTTTGTAGGATATTTGCTAAAGATAGACACTTAACTTTGTCATAGTGTAATTGGCATCATCTGGTGTCTTCGTCATATACTTAGTAATTAAGGATAAGATGAATCATTATGTATTAATGCCATTATTTTATTGTATACTTACGATGGCCTTGCTTTATATCTTGCAGGGTTTTTTTTATTTTTGTCTTTGTGCTGGACGAATAAAAGACAAGTGTCATGAATCCGTTGTGCCCCTTGTACTCCTTGGAGTGACCTATTCCAAACTACGACACCAGGAATGACTTGAAGTATTATTGCGACTGTACTTTGGTTATCCTTTGAATATTTTGCATAGTGTTTACCACAGTTGCATTCTACTCTGGTTTGTCGTCTCAAAACGGATTGCCTACTTAAAACATAGGTTACACCGGAACTAAATCAGCTGCAAATCCATCCGAATGAGTAATTCCGGAGCACTCTGTTCCCCCCTCCTGAATGCAGGAATATTCAGGAGGGATTAGGGAACATCCTTGGAGGAATTTGGCTGGTTATGAAAATGTTCAAAACCAGCCGAATACCTCCAAAATATTCCCGAATGTGGCTACGACAAATGTCATTCGGGTCACATTCGAGATGTATTCCGATGGAATTCGGTTGGAGTTTGGGAGGCATTTGGGGGTATTCTGGGAAGAAATTAAGACCTATTCATTTCAGTCGAAGAGTAAATGTCCGACTCTTGCCTCCCCATATCGTACGAATCATTACTCGAATACAGAGAAGAATATAGACGAGTGAGACGAATTGGCAAGAAAATAGAAAAATTGCATCCGAACAGGTCAATTATAGCCCATTTCGAAATAATCTGTCGTATATTTTCGGGAAATTCGATGGCGTACTTGGCGAATTCGGGCATAATCGTTCCGATTCGGGTCGTTATTCAGGTCGTCATTTGGCGATAATTTTATAATTTGAAGATTTGGGCTGAATTCGGCTTGATTCTGGCCACCATTGGCTCGATTGTTGCCACTGTTCGGGTTGGCATACGGCTTTATACAGGACACTCAATATTGATTCGGGTCAATTCTTTGGGATTCTACTCTGATACGGGACGTATTCCAGACCTAATCGTCTCTAATATAGTGAGCACCCCGAATCAGAGACGAATAGGTTGCGGATCCACCGAATTCATCCGAATCAGGCCATATTCGGGAAGAATCAGTCCAACATTATGAGGGTGAATTCGGTTCTCGTGTAACCCTGGTTGAAGTATAATCTCGATCAGATTCGTTGCTTGCTGCTTGAATTATAGCTTGATCTACAATCCCTCCACACGGTGAAGCTGCAGATTTTGATATTTACTGAAAATTATTACTTGACATCCCGACAATTCAATTACAATAAAGGATAGGTCTCTAACCGAAAGGAGATAGTAATAATGTACAGATTTATAGAATATGCCTACGTACATTGCCCATGATGTGATTATTTTATTTACACAACTTGAAATAGATTTTTGGACACCATTTTGTTTCCCAACGATTGAAAATTTGCTTAATTGTGATCCATATATACTTCATAGCTATTGACAAAAAAAATCAGAATTTAACTGACAGATAGTACATGTCTATATACTTCCGTATACATAGCCTTTGGTGTGGGGGTGTCTCAATTTTCCTGTCAATATATTGCTCACCCCCCCCCCCCCGGTCCGACCGGACTTACGCCAGTGTGTAGGGAGTGAGAATGGGGGACAGGATTTAAAATGGACACACGTTCAAAGACGGTTCTGCTTCCCATAAGATGAATTTGCATCAAATTTCCTTCAATACCAGTGTACAATTGATGCAACATTGCGTTGGTTTCAATATAAGGTTGTGCAACGTATATCATTTACAAATGATTTGCTTTTGAAATTGAAATTAGTTTCAGTAAACAAATGCACCTTCTGTCGAAAGGAAATCGAAACGGTTTTGCAGCTATACTCGGAGTGCAGGCATGTTAATCACATTTGGAAAGAGTTAGACGACTGGATTAGGACCAAAACCAGTGAGACTCTACACTTTTCAGATGAAAATAGAATATTCGGATTTATTGGAAAAAACAATTGTGCACATAATTGTATTTTCATTATAGTCAGAAAAACTGTGTACGATTGTAAAATAAACAATACAATTCCTCTTTTCAGTATATCATTATATCCTCAATAATCAATTATTACCCAAATGAGAAATTCACTGCCCAACTTAATTGTAAACAACGCAGATTTGACTGAAGATGGTTCCGATTAAAAAATCTCTTTATTGTTTGACTTTCGCATGTAAAATTATTTTGTTATTCTTGTAGTGTGGCCGGGGGTTCTAACAGGTCTTCCTCGCAGTCATAAGCAAGCCAAACCAAAAATAAAGATGTTGACCAAATGTAGTGTAGTAGGGTTCTGATTTATTGGTCTGCAATGCAGACCTCACTAGGCATTGCCTTCACAAATTATACATTCAAATATATTCAAAAATAAAGTCACATGATAAATTCAACCAATAGAGAAACAGAGAATGGAAGAACCCAGAAAAGTGGAAGAACCAAGGGTGAAAGGTGAACCAATGAGGATGAGATAGGATGATATGAATGAACAAGAATGTTCTGAATGTAAATGAGAAAATGACAATAGAAACATGTGAAGCTGTATGGAATTTGAATGGCAATGGAATGATGTGATGAAGAAACTAAGGAATGAGAGAAACAGGTGTGTGACAATGGTATAGAAATGGTAGTGAAGAGAAGTATGGAAAGCAAAGTGTGAAATAAATAATTATATCAAATAAGGCAAAATTAAACTCTTACATAAATTTCCTTCTTCGCTAAAAATGTCCTCATTTTTATAAGTTTCAAATTGATTTTTTTTTTTAATTTGTCAAAAGTAGTTTTCCGAAAACTTTTTGATTCACAAAATGAGGATGAGTACTTTTTTTTGATGAAGGAAATCCATAAATATATTTTTTTTTAAGCATTATCTGCAACTTTTGCAACTGTCAGTAAAACAAAAAGTTTTCTGATTTTGATAATTTGAAATTTGCCAAAATGAAATTATCCAGAAAGAACATTTATCATTTTTTTTCTTCTTTTACAAATGAAAACGTTTCACTTGTTTATTTGAACAAAATATAAGATCAATGAATGCTGTTCTTCTGTCAGTTGCAATAGATATACAAGAACATGTGTATTTCTTTCATTTCTTTCATTTCAATAAATGCATTTTTTTTAAACATAAATTTATATACATGGCAAAGTTGTTTAGTCACTTTTCAATACAAAGCAAGAAATATAACTTTTTTTTCTTGCCCGTTATCTACATGTATAAAGCACAATATACAGTAATCTGTACGATAACTAGAACTGAATAACATCAAAGTATTCTTTTATACCAATATTTTCTTTTGCGGATGCAAAATGAAATGCTCGGATCACTAAATTGACTCTTTTTTTCTTTGAAATAAACTTCTGAAATATGTTTGAATGTGCTTGAATATGAAAAGAAAACATACATAATAATGAACTTTTCTTTTCTGTTAAATAAACTATACATCACATGATCTTTTATTTGGAAAATTTCAAAATGAAAGAAAATATAAGTTTTTATTAAACTTTTGAACTGTTTTGTTATTGTTCGCAAAATTATAATTTGAATAACTTGGTTCCATAAAAACACTAACTTCTAAAGGTATAGAATGCATCTAGTAGACTAGTACAATCTGTGATAACCTAGTATGAAAGTGAAAAAAGACAATCTTTTTTTTAAAAGCTTTGTATATCAAAATCGTCCAATTTTTTTTGTATGTGTAACAGATGACTTGGTACAATGTATACAAGCAAAATATCTAATTTCCGCACTGTGCAAGGAAAAAAAAATTAGCCCGTTGTGTAAAAAGAGCATAAAATAGTTTTGTAATAGTACAAAAATATTGATGCATTTATGAAAATACATGATGCACATGCAATTAATTCAAATGTCACATAATATAACATTAAAAAAAATAGCACAAAATTCAAACGATTGCTTGATCAAAATGTTTTAAAAATATTCAACGTTCCGAATATTCATTTTCTTCAAATGTTCTTACAGTTCGGTCGAGATATTTGCTCATTTAGTGATTATTTTCTATTAAAATTATATCAATTTTAAATGTTCTAGAAATAGAGTATATTTGTTGATTCTTGTCAACATTTCACTTCTTTTCATCTTCTTTCTATCATCGCGACGTCGACTGTTGATGATTATGTTTTGAAATAAGTTCAGTCTCTTGAATATTTTGATGCTTGATATTTCTTCAAAATAGTTTTAAAATGTTCAAGTTCGAAGATTGAAGCCTGGGAATCATTAAATTTTGGATGATTTCGCTGTTTCTTCAATAAAGTTCAAATGTCTCAGTTTGACAAATCAAAGTGATAAAATTCACAGATGCAAACTTCGATGATGTCGCTAAATTTACTTTAATTGCTGCTATTTATTTGAAGGGTTTAAGTTGTAAATGTCACAGTTCTCTTGAATTAAAGCTGAAATCAATTCAATAAATTCACATTATCATTTTTCAAAGTCGCCAAATCTCGTTGGTATTTTGACTCTTCGTCCATAACGCGTTGTTGTGACGTTCTCATCTGGTGGACGTCCATGGGGTTGAGTTTTAGGGGCATCATGGTGTCTGACATCAGATGGACCTGGGGTTTGGTTTGGAAGATGTGGTCCGCGCTCATCAGAGGGGTTTGGTAGTAGTTGGTCATCTGACTGACTCCGGTCAGTTCTACGAACATCTCGCCTCGGCTGGATGGGCTCTGACCTAGATGATTGGTCAGATGTAGACTGGGGGTGAACATCTGGTGATGACAATTCTGACCATGAAGGTTGGTCAGATGAAGGAGGATGTTCGACATCAGGTGTGGAACGAGACTGCCCTGACCATGAAGGTTGGTCAGATGAAGGAGGACGTTGTACATCTGGTGTGGAGCGAGATTGCCCTGACCATGAAGGTTGGTCAGATGAAGGAGGACGTTGGGCATCACGTGTAGAGACAGACTGCCCTGACCATGATGGTTGGTCAGTATCTGTCGTCAGTTGTGGTTTGGTAGTTGACCATTCGATGAAGGAAGTTTGAGGATCAGATTGAGAACTTGAAGGAGGTTGTGAGTTTGAAGGAAGTTTTGAGGTTGAAGGAGGGATGGTTGGATGAGTTCCACCTTCTCTCCTAGACTTGGATTGTTGAGGTAGCTTTGATCGGAAGAGTTTCAGTCTGTTATGATGCACTACCTTCTGTATTCTATGATTGTGGATATCTTCAATACGATAGTTCAGACCATCTTCTGAGGAAGACATAATGGAAAATGGTCCAGTCCAGTTGGGCTGTAACTTGTGTCTGGCATTTGCTGGGTCATGAAGCCAAACTAAGTCTCCAACAGAGTACTTGATGGTACGAGTCTTCATGTCGTAACCTACTTTCTGCTGCTTTTGGGCTAGTTCAGACTTTTGCTTGGCGTAATGAAATGCTTTCTTAAGACGTTGTTGGAGAGCCATAACATACTGTTCTGGTGAGGTAGTATGTTGCTGAACTGGAACTGGACATGTTATGTTCACTGGAACTCGAGCTTCTCTTCCATGAAGAAGGAAGTAGGGACTAAGTCCTGTTGTGGAGTGGACACTTGAGTTGTATGCAAGTTGTAGTTGAGGGAGGTGAGAATCCCAATCTCCACGTTTGTCAGCGACATATCGTGCTAATTGTTCTTTGATTACACGATTTGCTCGTTCGACCATTCCAGCACCTTGAGGATGGTAAGGCGAAGATCTGGATTTACGAATTCCAAGTTTTTCGCAAAGTTGTTGTAGCCTCGACTCAAACTGTCGACCTTGGTCGGTGTGCAAAGTTTCTGGCACACCGTGCTCTGTGACGTAGTCTTCAAAGATGTGCTTGGCGACCGTCTCGGCAGTTTGGTTCCTCATAGGGTAGATGTTGACAAATTTTGTGAAGTGGTCGATGATGACTAGTATATAGCGATATCCACGACGAGAAATAGGGAGTTCAGCGATGTCGGCGAAGATCATCTGAAAAGGGTGATCAGTCGTTATACTTCGTAATGGGGCTTGGTGTTTTGGATTTGGTGACCTGAACGACTCGCATGCCATACAAGTAGAACAATGGTTGGTAATATCTCGTCTCATGAATGGCCAGTAACAAGTGGCTTCTGCTCGATGAAGTGTGCGCTGAATTCCAAAATGGCCTGATGAAGGATGTCCATGTAGTTCTTCGAGTACTTTAGGAATGAGTTTTTGAGGTATGACTGGTTGAAGTATCGTTGTGCCAAGTCTATCATATTTCATACGATAGAGGATGTTTCCCTTAATTGTCAGACGAGGGTATTCCCAGAGTAGTCGTCTCATACGGGGATTGAAGCGACGTATTTTTCTGACAGATGGTCGATATCCCAACTTGACATACTCCTTGACCTGGTTGATGTTTGGATCTAGTTCTTGGCGTTCTTGCAACTCAGATTGCTGATTGGCTAGAATGAAATTTTCTGGTTGCGTCTGGCTAGTACTTTGGGACTTGTGTTCAGTCGATCCCTGGGTAGTGTGAGACTTTGTAGTAGACCTTGTGTGAACTACATTACAACTGGTTTGGTCTTGATGTAGGAGATTGGTTTGGTTATCTCTTGAGTGGTTGTGTGGACGTCGAGAGAGTGCGTCAGCATTCTGATTGGAGCGTCCCTTGCGATGTATGATCTTGAAGGAATAGGCATCCAATTCTACTATCCAGCGTGCACGTCTACCAGTTGCATCATCTTGGATTGGTACTTTCATGTATCCTAGAAGTGGTTGATGATCTGTGTATACTGAGAAAGGCTGGCCTCTAAGATAGTGGCGGAAGTGTCGTACAGCTGCGACAATGGCCCACAATTCTCGATCGTACGTAGACCATTTCTTCTGACTTTCTGATAGTTTGTGGCTGTAGTAGGCTATGACGTGTTCTCTTCCATCTTGGACTTGGGAGAGAATAGCTCCAACAGCATCACAAGAAGCATCTGTGGCTATGTTGAAAGTCTTGTTGAAGTTAGGAAATGCTAGTATGGGTGGATTGGTAAGTGCCATCTTCAGTTTGATGAAGGCGTTTTCACAGTCGGCATTCCAGACGAATTGCATTCCTTTGTGCGTCAGATTGGTAAGAGGTGTGGAAACTTGGGCAAAGCCTGGAATAAATCGACGATAGAATGAAGCAAGGCCTAAGAAAGATCTAATCTGTGAAGGATTCTTGGGTCTTGGCCATGCTGCAACCTTGGCTGTGTTGTTTGGATCTGGAAGCACTCCTTGTGTACCAATTACATAGCCTAGATAGGTGACTTTCTTCTGTAGAAATTGGCATTTGGTAGGTTTCAACTTCAATCCGGCGTCTTTGAAGCGCTGGAGGACTTCTTGGAGGTTTTGGAGATGTTCTTCAAAGCTTCTACCCATCACAATACAGTCGTCGAGGTATATGAGACAAGTCGACCAATGCAGACCATGTAAGACAGATTCCATAAGACGCTGAAATGTCATTGGTGCATTTACTAAGCCGAATGGCATGACATTAAAATGATATAAGCCAGTACCGGTGGTGAAGGCTGTCTTCTCTTTACTTTCTGGGTCAAGTCTTATCTGCCAATACCCACTTGAAAGATCCATGACACTGAAGTAGGATGACGAAGAAAGGGCATCAACAGAATCATCTTGACGAGGTATTGGGTGAGAGTCTCTGATGGTGACGGCATTGAGAGCTCTGTAATCCACACAGAATCTGTATGTGTTGTCCTTTTTCTTTACCATCACTATAGGACTTGACCAAGGACTGTGGCTTTCTTCGATAATTCCACGTTCAAGAAGATCATCTACCTGTCTCTGGATTTCACATCGCATGGTAGGTGATGTGCGATAAGCTCTTTGACGGATGGGTGTGTCAGTCGTTGTGGTTATCTTGTGGTAGACATCAGCCTGTCCTATATCATCTTGAGATGAGCTAAACACATCAGCATAGGAATTTAGGACTTGCTTGGTCTTGTCATACTGTTCCTTGGTAAGGTCTGATTTGGAAAGCATGTCATCTACTGGTAAGATTGGTTTTGCCTCTTGGGTAGCTGCAATCACCTTATCGAAGATCTTGTATTCTTCTTCTGGATCACTGGTCAGTGAGTGGAAATGACCAAGGGTGGTGTTACCTGTAAGATCAACCTTTTCTTGAGATGTATTGACCAGTCTAACAAGGATGAGACCATCTTGGGCTGTGTTCACTGATCTGGCACCAGCTACAGGATGATATTCTTGTAATGTTGGCTCAAAGATACCATCATATCCTTGCGGGATAAGGTCTGGTTGTTGAGGTTCTAGTCTGCCTTGGACATGTATCTCACTCATTGCTGGTATAGAGACTTGTCCTACCAGTGTAACATTACACTTGAAAGGGGCTTGGTAACGGTGCTTGTCGACTAGAGGTATCGTTACACCTGGCATGGTGAACGTAGTAGTGGAGAGTACTGTGTCGTTTCTCCAAAAGAAATCCCAACCTAAGATGACAGGGTGGCTTATTCCTCTGGCAACCATGAACGTATGACGTCGTGTAGTATTACCAAGATGTAGGATGGTGTCAATGGTACCGATGATGTCTAGAAGTTGTTTGGTAACAGACGTTGCTGCAATAGTGGATTTCACTAGAGGGCTTCTCTGAGACTTTGGTATTGAGTCATAGAAATCACTGCTAACTAGGGAGGTGTATGATCCGCAGTCTAAGTACGCCAAGACGTAAGTGCTGTCAAGGATTACAGGGATGAAGGGTGGTTGTTGTGGTGAACACTCAGATCCATTTTCTTTGTTTACTTGGGCCGTAGTTGTGGGAGTTGATGAGTGGCCCGTATCACCAACTAATGGTAGTTTCCCTGGTAAGTTCTATCAGCTTGGTCGTTGAAGCGAACATTCCGTTGCCTTCTGGGCGGAGTAGGGGAACGTCTTCTCGGCATATCTGGTCTGAAGGAGGATGACTGTGAGTGCGACAAGTATCTTGTCGGACTAGGTGAAGGCGACGAGAAATTCCTTCTAGGTGAGTCTGATCGATGAAGGGAGGAATCACGATAAGAATGAGGATATGATCTGTGACGTGATCTCTCTTGCTGGTAAGTATGCTTATCGTGGTAGTACCCTTGTCTTGTCGGACTAGATGAGGGTGAACGATGACGATATTGCCTATCATCACGACGGGAGTATCTAGTCGGACTTGAGTATGCTGACCGACGATGGTATGATCTATCATCAACACGTGAGTACCTATTTGGACTCGAGTACCTATTTGGACTTGAGTATGGTGACCGACGATAATTTCTGTCATGTGGTCTTTTCTCGAAGGAGGAAGGAGATCTTGAGCGACCTGACATTGTGAGTGTTTCAATCTTTTCCTCTAGGGAGGCGATACGCTGCATGAGTGCATCGTTTGAGTTCTCAGACTTGGATGTAGCAGCCACTTGAATCTGAGTACTATTAGGCTGACCCAAAAGTGTTGCTTGTTCTACATGTTCTATGCGAACTGCAGTATTAACGGCTTGCTTGAAAGATTCGACACCGTGTTCGTATAGCTTTCTCCTCAGCTGTAAGTCTAAGCCTGCCATGAAGCGACGAAACTTCTCTCCATCTTGAGCTTCCTCATCGTACTTGGGAAAAGCTTCACCAACTAAAGTTGAAATAGCTGCTTCAAATACTTCAATAGGTTCTAGGGGCTGTCTAGTACGTGCAGTAACACAAGAACGAAAGTTTGTTAGGTATGTTGTTCTGCCAAATATTTCTGAAAGAATTGTCTTTACTTTTTCAAAGTCTTTCTTATCAGAATCAGGAATATTTTCCCAGACAGTAAATGCTGAACCTGAAAGTCTGGAAGGAAGTAAGCTATGTTTCTGAGCATTACTACTGCCTACTGAGTCAACTGCAACTTCAAATCTTTTCACCCATTGGTGAAAATCTTGACCTTCTCCAGTGAAAGTCTCTGGCAATTCAAGGCGAAACATTGCCATGATGAATTAAGACTACCAGAACAATGCTGTACAAATTTATGTAAATGAAGAAGGGTGATCAACTTTCATAAACAGCATAAAGGTGTCTTAATGAAGGAGGGAGCTTACTAATCATGCAAAGGATGAAAATACTATCTCATATTGAAGTTGCATACTAATAAATAACTGGAGAAATAAATGATGAAGGATGACATCAAATATATAAGATATCTGACAAAATGGTGGTAGACTTACTCAAATATGTAGACAAATTTACTCATCTAAAATTCAAGATGAAGGGAGAAATCAAGACTTGAAGCAGGATGCAAAATGCTTGAAGTACTAAAACCCACGATGAGTATATTGAAGTCTTTGCACATGAAGTAGGGTGAGATTTGGTTGAGTACGAATCAGGATTGGAGGCAAATAGCTTTACTGAAGGAGGAAGAGCTAACATGTCAGTTGAAGCAGGGTGAAATTAGCTTGGTAGGGCTATCACTGGCTGCAAACTCTGCCTGAAGTTAGGGAGACACCGCTGCTACCAGTTTGTAGTGTGGCCGGGGGTTCTAACAGGTCTTCCTCGCAGTCATAAGCAAGCCAACCCAAAAATAAAGATGTTGACCAAATGTAGTGTAGTAGGGTTCTGATTTATTGGTCTGCAATGCAGACCTCACTAGGCATTGCCTTCACAAATTATACATTCAAATATATTCAAAAATAAAGTCACATGATAAATTCAACCAATAGAGAAACAGAGAATGGAAGAACCCAGAAAAGTGGAAGAACCAAGGGTGAAAGGTGAACCAATGAGGA
The DNA here is from genome assembly GCF_018143015.1 of Lytechinus variegatus. NCBI lineage: Eukaryota > Metazoa > Echinodermata > Echinoidea > Temnopleuroida > Toxopneustidae > Lytechinus > Lytechinus variegatus. The sequence continues at coordinate 8,953,245 of NC_054750.1, forward strand.
TGAGATAGGATGATATGAATGAACAAGAATGTTCTGAATGTAAATGAGAAAATGACAATAGAAACATGTGAAGCTGTATGGAGTTTGAATGGCAATGGAATGATGTGATGAAGAAACTAAGGAATGAGAGAAACAGGTGTGTGACAATGGTATAGAAATGGTAGTGAAGAGAAGTATGGAAAGCAAAGTGTGAAATAAATAATTATATCAAATAAGGCAAAATTAAACTCTTACATTCTCGTCAGTTCATTGTTTATATCAGTGATTGTATTTTTCATTGTACTCTGTATCTATTGATTTTTGATTGCCAATAAAATCCCCGAGGAAGGGAAAAATTTTTTTTTTTAATGCTTCAGTAAGCAGCACTTTAACTTATTATTTATGCAGAATTATTTCAGCTAGCAGAAATAATTAGCATATCATGATTAGCAAAATATTATTAATAATCACTATATGATCAACATGCTTCATTTGATGTACGAAAATGCTGACAAACCTATAGCTACATCCTCGGTAATTGTAATTGATTTTAGTAAGGCATTTGATAGGGTGGACCACACGATAGCAATAAGGAAATTGATTGATCTTGGTACCAGATCTGACATTATTCCATGGATTGCTGATTTTTTATGTTCACGTCAGCAATGTGTAAGATATCGTTCAACGCATTCTGATTGGGTAACCTTAGACCCCTGTTACATCTGAAAGTTTCCTACCCGAGACCCGACCGAGTCCACTTGCAACCTTGACTGGATTATTGGTGGAATAGCTTCGCGAACGGACCGAGTCGGAAATGTGGTCTGTTTACATCACAGTGTTCATTCCCTCCCCTTTCGCCCTATCTGTACTGTTTCGAGCGGCATCCGATTGCTGACACTTTTAAAAGGCGATCTAGGTTCCGAATAATTCGCGCGCGCTAATTGAAGTTACCCGAGATTCTGAAAGAATGCTGATGATCCCAGCAGTCGTTGAAGATATGATCGACTTGAAAAGGATACGTTTAAAATGCTTCTTTTCACTCAAATCAAAGATTTTATCAATCACAATTCACATGTCGCATGCCGCAAAAACATTCGAAGAACGACGGGGCTGGGGAGGGGATAGCGCGCGCTATGACGTAATTTGACAGCTGGCGAACGGACCGAGATAGGTTCGAAAGCTTGTGTGCGTTTACATCTACGAATCGGTGGACCGGGGCCGGCCCGATACCTGCCCGAGACTACCTCTGGATGTGGTCTCGGGTAGGTTCGCTAAAAAGTGGCCCGAGGTAGGTTTGGGATGTTTACATCTGATTTCTTTCCGACCCGAGGTAGACCCCGGGCCGGCCCGAGGTAGGGATCTCTCAGATTTAAAAGGGGTCTTACTTGCAGGTGTCCCTCAGGGAACTAAATTGGGGCCAATTATATTCTTAACGATGGTCAATTACATTAAGCCATCCTCTAAGAACTCACCTACCTTCAAATACGTAGATGATCTTTCTGTTGTAGAATGTAGGAACAATAACCAATTATCTGAATTGCAGAAATCTATGGACTATATTCTAACCTGGTGTGAACGCAATCATATGAAAATGAACCCCCTTAAATGTGCGCAAATGAATGTTTGCTTTCAAAGGTTTCAATCAGTTTATATTGGTACCCATGAACTGGCAACTGTTCAATCAACCAAAATTCTGGGAGTCATCCAAAGCAACTTAAAATGGGACCAAAACACAAATGATATCATAAAGAGATCACACAGCAAAATTCACTTGCTTAGATTATTGAAACGCCATGGTCTTCCCCAAGATGCTTTGTTGACAATATACGTATTGGTGCTATATTAGGCCCGTGCTGGAATATGCAGCTCCTGTATGGAATGGGGGACTCACCAAAGAGCAGATCACAAGGTTAGAAAGAGTCCAGAAAAGGGCTTTAAGGGTAGTTATGGGCACCCGCTACTCTACTTACGATAATGTCTTGGTGGAATTGAAGCTCCAATCACTTTCTGATAGAAGGGAAGATTCGAGTTTGAATTTCTTTAAGAAAACTCTACTCAATACAGACCAATTCGAATCATTTTCCCTCCAGATAATCCAAGATTCTTGAGACGTAAACCCCTAATCCCTGAGCCAAAATGCAAAACTAAACGAATGCAAAATAGTGCAATACCGTATTTCATTCGTATACTTAACAATAACCAGAATAAGTGATGAGTGAGTATGCTACTTGTTCCTTCCTACCTGCTCTTTGGACTTGTCAATCCCTTAATGCTTGTGGTTTCGTGTCTCACTTTTCCCTTTGACTCTTTATTACCTTTTCTATTTCTCTCTCCTTCCCCTCATTCTGTTTCTATTACTTTTTCCCTTTCTTTCCTCATCCTTTTTTTCCTTCTTCATCATTTGATTCTTTTCATTATCTCCTTCTCTTTTCTTTTACCCTTGCTCCTTTCTTTTCACCTTTGCTCTAGCTCTGCCTGTTTATTCTTTTTCCTTCTCATTATCACAGTCCTTCTCTTCATTTTTCAGGGTTTTTTTTCTCAATTCTTCTTCCTTTTTCGCTTTTCTCCATTCTCCTTTTTTAAACACAAACATAATGCACTTTATTTTTCATCTTTTTTGTTCAACGATGTAATCTGGTACAATACAGACATATTCTACTCTTTTTTATCTTCACGATGTTGAATTCTAATTATCTATAACTTAAACAGTTTTGTTTCATAGTAGCCTCGCTACCGTTCTCTCTTGTCCTTTTGTTTTGTTGTATATCTACGCTGTATTCCAAATTAAGTTGTTTTCACTATTGATCAATTACTTTTTTTCATCCGCCTTCTAATTTAATTGCTGCTTCGGTTTTTTTTATCTGCTGTCCATTTTTACCTTACTCTTGTTATTCTGCCTATATTTTTCTCCTTATCCTTCATCTCTTGTGTATTCATATATTTAATTTATTCCTTAATTGTATATGATCTGGTATTTTTTTGCATAATTTGTATGTCTCATCTATGACTTTGTTTTTTTCGTTTTAGTTCTATGATTCTTGTAATTGATGTTAACGTCATATTGAACACATTTAGACTCATAAGTTTTTTGTGTACCATATTTGTTGTTTTATTGTAATAAGTTTTTTTGTTGTTATATGCCACACTTTGTTTATTCCTTATGATTTCAATCTTTTATAGTGTAAAAACTTTTTGTAATTCGGCTCTGTGCTGTGATGAAAGTTTCTTTATCTAAAAAATCATTTTGAATTGAATTGAATTATATGTTTTTAAATGAATTTGAATCAATAGCATACATATTTTGTGGGTTTTCTCCAAATATTGGCCTCTTTTCACTGTAATATTTGCTTAGTCATTGGAATGCAGCTACATACATAAATTATTGTTAATTTACATAATATAACACACTTTTGCATGGAAACAGGATTTTTCAATAGTATGTTTTGCTGGTAAAATTGAAGCTTTTGAGCTGATAGAGGTACTTCAAAAGTTTAGCCAATTTTCCATTCTTAATACCCATTGGAATGGGACTAATTGATATAAAAAATTGCAAATTTACATAAATTAGCATATTTTGCATGAAGACGAGATTTTCAATAGCACGTTTGATAGGGATAATTAAAGCTATCGATCTGATAAAGATTTTCTTTAAGTTCGGTTTCTTTTTGTTCCTTTTTAATAAGTATTACTATTCATGCATAAATTAACATATTTTTGCATGAAGACACAACTTTCAATATCATGTGTGATAAGGAAGTTTAAAGTTATTGACCTGAAAGAGACATTGCTAAAGTTTGGTATCTCTTTATTTACTTTTATTGATTAATTCCTACTGGCATTATGGCTTCATGCATAAATTACTGCCAATTTACATTAAATAAATTAGCATATTTTTGCATGAAGATGCAATTCTCAACACTATGGTCTGTGGGAGAAATTAAAGCTATGATAATAATAATAATGCTCAATTCTTGTATAGCCATCACACATAGCATAGCATGTCCCTATGCGCTTAAAGAAGAAATAGTGAAAGGTAAGAATAAAGTAATCAAGATATTAGATTGGATCATTAGTTCAAAGTTGGTATTTTATGCAATGAAAATATATGTTTTGAGGGATCTCTTGAATGTACATAAATCACTTTGATATCTCATTGAATTAGGTAAAGCATTCCAGAGGACAGCAGAGGCATGAGTAAAAGCACGCTCACCATATGACTTTGTAAAGACAGAGGGAACAACAAATAATGCTTTTGAGCTTGATCTAAGATTTCGGGATGGCTGGTAATATGATACTAAATCGAGTAAATAGGACGGGGCAATTTTGTAAAAACAGTTGTGTGCAAAAACTAGAAGCTTGAATACAATCCAGGAACGGACATTGAGCCAATGTAATTCTCTGAGAACTGGAGTAATTGCTTCATACTTGCGTGTTCGTGTTACTAATCTCGCAGCTGAATTTTGAATGGTTTGCAGTTTTTTAATTTGTTCAATAGGTAATCCCGAAGGGAGACTATTGCAGAAATCAATGTGACATAAAACAAAAGCATGTACCAATTTTTCAGTGGTAGGTTTGTCCAAGAATTCACGAAGTTTACCAATTTTGTATAAGGCATATGATGCAGAGCGACATTTTTGGGATATAAATTCATCGAATGTCAATTTATCATCAAATATATCTCCTAGATTTCTACAAGAAGTACTTGCGCGTATGTCCATTCCACCAAGTTTTAATATCTGGATTGACTCTGTTTTTCGAAAACGTGAGGAAATGTGTAAAAACTCTGTTTTTTCACCGTTTAGTTTGAGGCTATTTATCTGTGACCATTCTTTAATCTCTTGAATACATTGCGTAATTTCAGCAGTGGGGTCAGAATCCTTAAACTTTTAAAGGGTAACATTTTTATTAACATCAATAATTGACTCAAGTGGGGAAGTGTACATTGTAAATAAGTTCGGTCCCAGTACAGATCCCTGATGAACATCTTGAGTTAAAGAGTGGAAAATTGATTTCTCACTTCCAATGACGACACGATGGCTTCGACCTAAAAGATATGAATGAAACCATTGTAGAGCCAGATCACGTATCCCAAATCTATACTCTAAACGTTTCAGGAGAATGTCGTGTTTAATGGTGTCAAAAGCTGACGAAAAGTCTAGTAATAGAAGAATAACTTCTTCACCTTTGTCTAATAATATCAAAATATCGTTTGTTACCCTAAGAAGAGCCGTTTCTACACCATAGTATTGACGATAACCTGCTTGAAATTTGGCATGTAAATTATATTCGTTAAGATAAGCTTGTAATTGAGAAGCAGCTAATTTTTCCAAGATCTTGGCAAAGAATGTTAGATTTGAAATAGGGCGATAGTTTTTAAGCTCTTCCTTGTTCAGAGAATTTCCTTTTAACTTGGGAATGATATTAGCACACTTAAATTTACTAGGGAAGCAACCAGATATAAATTATTCATTTATGATTTCTGTCATTATAGGAACAAGCTCAGGTAGCAATCGCTTAAGAAATGATGTCGGAATCGATTATTAAGTTATTTGCCCATTATTCATTTATGATTTCTGTCATTATAGGAACAAGCTCAGGTAGCAATTGCTTAAGAAATGATGTCGGAATCGATTATTAAGTTATTTGCCCATTATTCATTTATGATTTCTGTCATTATAGGAACAAGCTCAGGTAGCAATTGCTTAAGAAATGATGTCGGAATCGATTTGCCCATCCTGTTCATGATTGCAAAATATGCTTAGAATGTCAAGTTTTCATGTCTAAAATCCACAGATTTCAACTTGCGCATCGCACTCTCATCAATTGTTTAGACATATTATACTCATCCTGTCCATGGTAACATTTCTTTTAATGTCTTTTTTTTTAGGTCTAAATCTAAGTTTAAAAATCAGCTCACGCCGATACCTGCTGCTACCTACTCCTGAAACCTTATTATTACTTTTCCCAATGTACTTAAACGTAGACACTGCAATCATTTCTCACAGATGGATATTACAATTTTTAAGTAATGGGAGTCATTTAGACGCCATTTTGGAAGTCATCTTGGATATTGTTGCAAAATGGACAATTGCATATATTATGGTTACCATGCAGTCCAAAATGTCTATTTGACCCTTAAAAACATAGTGTAGACAGCAATGTCATATATTCAAGGTGGATTTTTAGTAAAGTATAATGTCAATTTGTTAGTAACTGCAGTCAATTTAGACTATATATTTAAGCCATCTGGATCTGTAAACATACTGGACCACTGACTGTCCTCGTATCTTGTACCAATGTTTTATTTGACTCTTTAAACCGTGGTTTAGACATGTTAGACACCAAAATCATATCTCAAAGGCATTGGTCATTTGTAAGTCATAGCAGCAATTTGGACTCCATTATTGGATGCCATCTCATATTTCTAGACTCCAAGTTTGGAAGCCATCTTCGGGTTTCTGAACATACTGGAACACTAAAAACTGTCCTTGTAACTAGTCCCAATGTACTACTTGACCCTTAAAACCACTGAATAGAAACAAAATTAAAGACACTAAAGTAAGTTAAAGATCAATTAATTGTGGATTTTTAGGCTTTTTGAAGCCATTTTAGACGCGGTCTTGGATTTCCAGGTACCCTGGGTTTCGAACCGCAAAGGTTAGGGATTGATCGTACGCTAGATTTTCACGATTGATTGTACACTGTAGTCAATGGAATCAATCGTAGAAAAATGTTCTACGATCTATACTAAGTTTTGTTTCACGGACCCCAGGTCTGTTTATGTTCACTCTAGCCTGTATTAGATGTGTTTTACCCCTTTAGATCATGATATGCACCGATGTTGGATGTGACCTAGGGGGGACAATAAATGAGTTATGTCCATTTACTGTGAATGGCGGCCATGAACGCCATCTTGGATTGCAGAAAACGCTCAAGGAAGATTTATGAGGAATTTTAGTATGTTATCCCAGACATATTCCTGGACATATCCAGAAAAATATCAGCTTGTACCAGAAATTTCTCTAAAATCCTTATGATCTTGGCCAATCGGTTTTTCACTGTATTTACATACGATCTTGTGAGGCTTCTGGGGCATGAGAAAATTTTTGACATTGGCCATTTAATAGAAGGTAAATGGTCTGCCATGGGCAGCATTTGAATGGAGATTGAATAACCACCAGACATGCCAGAGGAAATTGATTCATCCTCTCAGGGATGAAATTTAATACATTAATGCTAATGCCTCATCACATTTTCTCTACGGCGATCGCACGGCGAATCAAAAGGCGAATCGAAACAAACATTTTCTACTACTTACACCTAATTGTATGGTTATAATGTAACTATAAACAATGTTAATTTGCAACAAGTTAATTCCACCAAATTAATTTCTCGGTCTTTACATTGATCATGAATTATCATGGAAATGTCAAATTGATTATATATGTAAGTTATCTTCTCGTAACACTGGCATTTTGAATAAACTAAAAAAAAATTCCTGATCACATTTTAAAAACATTATATTCTACACTTGTTTTATCCCATATGAATTATGGAATATTGGCCTGGGGTAATTGCAATACAACCTTAATTGATAAAATATTCACGATACAAAAACGAGCAATTAGAGTGGTTAATCAAGTTGGTTTTTATTCCCATACAAACCCATTATTTTTCCAAAATAAAGTACTCAAAATTTCTGATATATATGCATTTCAAGTTGGTATATTTATGTTTCAGCTTTCAAGAGGTGAATTGCCTGATACATTTGTTTCTATGTTTCAAAGGAACAATCTAATCCACACATATCCCACCCGGCTAATACCGTTTTCATACTGAAGGCGAAGTGGAGTTACTCCGGAATAACTCCGGATTGAGTTTATACGCTTGTACTGCGGACTGACTTTAAACACCCTTTCATATTGGCAAACACCGCAATGGTGAATCCGCAGTCGTTGCCATGGTTTCCAAGCGAGTTCGCGCCATACGTGTGGCGAGATCAAAGCGATAAGCGCATACCGCATTTCCGGTGCGGAGTAACTCCGTTTGTAACCCTCTTCTCGAAGTGGGTTGAGTACTCCGCTTCAACTTAATCCCGATCGAACTAATCTCAGAATTTTCATATTGCCCTCCAAAGTGGGGTAACTCCTCCTGGACTCCGGACTAACTCCACTCCGGACTAGCTCTCACTATGAAAGGGGTATAAGTGACTCCTATCACCTTCCGCGTACTCGCACTCTCCTTGCTCAAAGAACAATCGCATTTGAAGGGCCCAGGTTTTGGAACGATCTTCCCCATGATATGGTATAGAGTGCCTCACTTAATATATTCAAACGTAAATTGAAAGCGATGCTTATCAATTCTTATAATTTCCCTTTGTAAACTTTTATATTCATGTACTTTGTTAATACGCTCCGGCTGAGAAATGAGTAATAAATAATAGTCATAGAGTGGCGGACTCTTTTTTATTTATTCATTTTATTATTTTTTTGTATTCCTTACACAATCGTCACATTTTGGCATTACTTTGTTATAATCAATTTCTTACCTGTCCTCTCCTCATTAAGACCGAATTTTTTTCTGGATCCTGCAGACTTAACAAGCCTTGCTTTTTTTATGCAGGTTCCCTCATATTTCACTCCTTTAACTTGTCTTTAATTCCAAATCGCTATTCTCTTTAATTTGAATCAATTGTTATGCCTTGTCTGATTTGTATTCTCATAAGTTTTCTGATATTGTTTTCATAATTTTGTTTGTACTTGGGAAATATGTAAAATAAATTCAAATCAAATCAAATCAAATTGGTTTGAATAACAAAGAATAACATGGCTGTTTTCGATTCGCCGAATGGCCATCCTAAAGGTCCCCTCACACCTAACCGAATTGCCTGAAATATGCTTTGCGATGGCTGGCGAAAGGCATTTAAAAAAAGATCGTTTTCAATGGCAACTGATAGTAAATCATATTTACCCTTCGTGTTTGGGTTCGTACATCTTCTGAACTAACCACTGCGATTATTCAAATTCGCGCGAAAATTTTAAACATGCTTAGAATTTCCCGACGAATTGAAAAATCGTTGGTTCTGTTTGAATTCGCATCTCTTAATAAATAGTCTGCGATAATCGTTCGTTTATGGTTCGTGTGTTTTTGTCGCTCATAGTCCCTCTTCGCGCTTTTGCCAAAGTGGAAAGAACCCATAACGAAGCAACTCGATTACACAACGAACAAGATTGCCTGATCTATTCCCTCGTCTTCGTTTCTAATCGCATGCCATATCAAACCATTGCTCACTTTTCTTCGTCCTAGTGGGTTATATCAACCCTTAGCTCGCCTTCGGCCGCAATTTTCGCAAAGAGGTGAACTGAAAAATCGATATCCGGCCTTGCATGTCATATTTATCCTTCGCTTACCGTTCGTTGATAACATTTGACAATAGTTACTGATTACATGATTTGACGGTAATTTTATTTGATTTTGTTGAATTCGCGTGCATTTCGTTGATTTTCCCATTCGTCACTCTTCGTTCGCTAACATTCGGTCAGGTGTTTGTGAGGGGGTTTTAAAGCCCAAATGTGACTGAGACATTAATTATACTCATTTTTTACTCAACATATGTACTTTATGTGTTGTAGATATTTGCAAACCCGGATACGGTATGTACCTGTGTTAGAAATATTCATAACATCCCATAATCAGATGGATTTCATATTTTATTTCAAATATCAGTCTTTAATGATATCAAATAATATTATGATGAGATCAAAATATAGGAGAATGAAATGGATTGATCAGGCTATATAGGCCTACCTGTTTTTCCTTGCTCCGAAACATGTTTACATCTCTCTAAGGGATCCTGAAACCTACTTCTACTGTTCTGCTCTTTCCACAGCTGTAAACATTGCTGATTCAACATCTACTGAATAAGACCAAACTACAGAGACCCATTTGTGTTCAGAGCTATATATATAGTCTGATTGTTACTCCTGATTAGTTGTTCGTCCTTTCACTCCTTTTATTTTCTCTCTCTGAAGACCAACACACCGATTGCCATTTGATTAAAGTCCGCAATCAACCCCACTTTGAATTCATAATCAATAATTTCTGGTAACCATGGTGATGGAGACAACGATCGCGAGAGAGAATTTAAGAATCGTAGTTTCGTTCATACCGCCGCTGTCCTTCTTCATGTATCAATTATAACCTGTATAGTGTACATTGACTAGCGTATTGATTGGGGACCTGATGATTTTATAGGGTTTATTTAATCAAAAACAATAATATAATTACTACAGTCATTGGCTACGAGTCTAGCAACTCGCCTGTGTATCGAAATATGCACAATCCTTTCATGTATTAGTGTTTAATTGGTAATATATTTAAATTCTTTATTAGTCACTGCAAACAATCCATAGCAATTCGTCTATGTGGCGAAATATTGTAATCCTTGCTCTCATTATTTAATTGGTAAGATATGAACCTCTTATGAGCCATTGTGAACAGGTGAAGATTAGGATAGACCTGTATCCAATCTGTCCCGCGCGCATCCGCAAAAAGACAGTGTTATAATTATCCATGCATTTTAAGCCATTGTTGGTCTGTTAATGTAAGTTTTTGCATGCTCCAGGGGAGACGATCCTAGTGAGGGGGGGGGGTGTTACAGTGCCCCTCACTTTTTGAAACACGGAAAAGTACCTTTTTTTAGCAAGAAAAAGGCTCCCTCACACTAACGCGTAATGTGCCTCCTTCACATGAGGAGGACCCGTTTTAGGTGTTCCTAAGTGCCCTTGTATAAGTGCCCATTTTTTTTGCAAAAATTCTTTTCTCGAATGTGTTCTGTACCACTTCCACCTTGCGAAGGACCCGTTTTATGTGAAAGCATGCACGCCTTGCCTTCTTGTAAGTGCCCTTTCTCGAATCAGTGCCATTTTAACCCAAGACAGGTGCCCCTTACAAACTTGTTCTGTGTCCCTTTCACCTGAGAAGGACCCGTTTTATGTGTAAGTGCCTCCTTGCCTTCCTGTGCCCTGTGACCCCCCCCCCCCACTCTCAACATCGCTCCGCCGCCCCTGGCATGCTCAGCCCCCTTCCAATGCCCCTCCGGTCCCTACATTACATGATCATGATGACATTGTATTATATTTATTTTTTATTCATAAAAAACATGCAAAATACAAATAAATTACATCACATAATTATAATTACAAAACAAAATACAAAATGAATACACCCAGACTGGTTAAGTATTACCACTCTGTTCAGTCTAGGGGTCGAGAACGTAATTAATGATAAATCAAGCTGTATCATAAACATCTTCAACAAGCAGAAAAGAACGACTGTCACAGTAAACAAAATATAATGTAATGAAAACTAGACAATAGACATAAAACAAAATTTTAAGTTACGAGTTCACGCTACAAGAAAATATACCCCCGCCCACTCCCGGCAAAACAACGTCTTGGTCAGCGATCAATGTTATTTGCAATTTTAGAGCTCAAAGAAGAAATAAATGTATTATTTTTGTTTAATGTATTTCATATCTTAAGGTAGGTCATTATATAGGTGTGATCAACATCTACACATACATTCCACGGCAAATTTCTGCATTTGGTTTGGGAATTACATTACCTACGGATATTAAATTATACGAGTAATATTGAGATGAGTCTGTTGGTTATAATGGAGTCAGGCCGTTTAATGATTTGAACACCGTAGTATATACATGAGTATGTCTTCGTGATTGTTGTGACATCCATTCGAGTCGCTGGTGTATTTCTCTCTTGGACATGTTAGATATTACATTTTGCGGTTTAACATTCAAAATAATACGGCCAGCTCTGTTCTGAAATTTATAAGACGTTCGGTATATTTCTTATTAGTATATCAGCGTAGTCGAATGAGGGAAGTATAACTGAATTATACAATAATTTTATATTAATTTGTGTTACAAATGTCTTATACGTGCTTGATATTTGACAGGCTTATTAGTCTTCTTACACAATCCTTCAATATTGGTATCCCACTTTAATTTTGGATCGAGATACATCCCTAAATATTTATTAGAGTTACATTGCTTAATGGTTTTATCATATATTTTAACATTTATATTTGCACATTTCGATAACATAGTATTACTAGTAGTTTCGAATAGCACAGAATTCGTTTTATTTTTAAGGCTTAGTTTGTTGTGACACAGCCAGTCATATATACACAACAAAAAAAGTAAGTCCCCCCTAAATCAAATTGCTGTAACTTTTGAACCGAATTATTTTGAGATATGATATTTCATGGGTGGTTTTCTATACTCATTAAGCAACTCCTGGGGAAAAATGAGATTGATCGGTTGAGTCATGCATGAGTGATTAAAGATTGAATTAAAAATGACCATTTTTGAAAGTCACAAGAGTCATTTTTCAGATTGTGCAGATACAAAGTAGGGCAAAAAATTTTTTTTAGGTGAATTTTATGGTGTTATGCTGTTTTACTATCCATCATTTAACCACTTCAGACCAAATTTTGATATCGTATGTTCATGGTTGAGTGAGCACGATGTATTACAGGGGCCGCGGAAGCGGGGGGAGGGGGGCTGGGTGGCTTCAGCCCCCCCCCCCCACTTTTTCCCATAAGCAAGTATAAAAATGTAATATGATTGTGATTTTTGGCATGGTCAGCCCCCCCCCCCCCCCACTTTCTAAACTGCTCTTTGGCCCCTGTATTGTGACGTATCATCATAGGGTTTTTTTTTGGTAGTATCTTCTACAACTTGTTAGATCATGTTAAAATTTGAAAATGTTGATGGCTCCCCCGATTATAGGCCCCTCCCCCATTTAACATTCTGGATCCACCACTGATCTGTCCATACATTCAACTGATCCTGAGAAATTGTTAGGAAAAGAATACATTTATGCAGTATAAAGAGTATTCATTCCTAAGTTTTCGAATGTGCTCGCTCAACCATGAAAATGGTTAAAATTCGGGAAGTGTTTGGTGATAGAAATGATGGATGATAAAAACAACAGCAATTAAAGACACATTTGAAATCAAATTTGTCCCCAATATTCACTTTATTACCCTTTAAAATGAGTCTGTGACATTGAAAATACCAATTTTCCCATTTTGATACGTGCTCACTCATCCATAAAGAAACAAATCGATTTCATTTTTGCACAGAATTCTGCCCATAGGTTGATAAACATTACTGCCAAACGACATTGCTAAAAACAGCCTTGAAAAAAAGTTCCACCATATTGAATAAGGGGTTAAGTATGCTTAAACATATGCACCCATAATGTACACAAGTCTATGAGAGAGGAAGTCAAAATTTTAACAAATATGAAATGAGGGTTTGTTTCATGGACGGTTTTTGTTACTTCTGCCAATAGTTATTTCATGAAACTTCGCACATGGCTTCAGAGTAACACTATCCAAAAGGTGCGCACACCAAAACAACCATTAGATACGGTACAGAGTGGGGCCAAGGCCTTGAACTTTCTTCTCATTTGCATAATTTTCGAATATTGTGTGCTCACTGATGCATTAAACATCGGGATTTTCATAAAAATCAAATCAAATTAACTGTGCAAGGAGTTTTATGACAGATATCCATAGTTACAAATTGCATTTTTTCCAATAACGTAAAAAAGAGCTAATCACATTCCACGTGTTCATTCAAGCGTAAATGTTTAATTTGACACCTTTGAATCATTGAAGCATGTTAATTGGTCATGAACATAACGAAAAAATTGAAAAAATATCATTTTCAGTTACCAAAATGAAGCAATACTTGCCTACGATATTTGAAAATCGCATTTTTTGTTTCAAATAAATGTTCATTGAACCGTGAAACGATGAATATTGTTGAAGATAGTCTTCCCCAAAATAACTGTCATCATATTCTAGCATTTTTATTGATAGAAATGTGTAAAAATCCAATTATAGCAAATTTGGACTTGAGTTTATTCAACCGTGAAATTTAGCTAAAAAAGTTGTATAGTCTTTTAGAAAGTACCTTTTACAAGCCTTCTGACTATTTTTCATGATGAGAATGTGGAATTAGTTCCAATAAAATGGAATCAAAGTCATGATATTTTGCTTGTGACTTTTGAAAAGTGACATTTTTGCCTTCTGACGGTGCTCACTGAAGCATGACGTAAGATACGTCCACAGCATTTACTCAGAGGGTAGCTTATAAAATTACCTACACGCTCATGTAAAAATATATCAAAAACTCACATTGGTTCGGAAATTATTGATGTTTGTTCAGGGGGACTTACTTTTTTTGTTGTGTATATGTTATTTGGATCAATATTTATGTAATATTTTATTTCACTGATATTTTTTCCACAAAATGAATGTGTCGTCTGCATACAGATGCAGTTTACAATATCGTATAATGTTTATGGATATCGTTTGTGTATTACGTAAAGAGGATTGGCCCTAGGGTTGAACCCTGTGGAATCCCACACTCTACAGTGCGTATCCAAAAAAAAAAAGTTTACACCTTGGAAAAGCCCTGGGAATTAAAAAATATACAACATGTGGATAAAATTTTCACATGTTATCTTGGGTTTGGGTCTTATCTATCTAATGAAAGTAAACGTTTTGCCAGAATGTAACACTAATTGAGTGAGCACTCTCCATTTTTGTAAAGCTCACAGAAATCTGTTTGCGCAGAAATGCTCGCTTTCACGCTGTGTCAAGGGGAAAGGGCGAAATCAAACTTACCCTGCGAAACATTTATCATACATTTCCCTTGCACTTTTAGTGAAAAAAAAAGATCTATCAATTGCAAATACTCTCTTTAAAAAACCGAAGAGGCGGCTTTATACTTGGAAGAGCCCGGTGACTTATACAGAAAAAATCAGATTGACTTCTTGGTTGTTAAATCACATTTCAAGAACTCTGTAAAACAGTGCCAGACTTATCCTAGGGCGGATATAGGATCAGACCGTGTACCTGTTGTTATGAAGAAAATTAAAAATAAAACTGAAAATTCTTCAAAGAAAATTTCCTAAACCAACAAGATATGATCTGTGCTCAAAAGTAACAATATTAGGTACAAATATGCAGTTCAGATTAAACAAATAACCGATTTGAATGTCTCATGGAAACAGAGGAGAGCGAGGAGGATAACTCTGAGAATGACGAAATGTGGCAATGCCTAAAGCAGGCAATGACAGAATCTAATGAAAAGAACCTTCCAAAGCAAGAAAGGGGAGCTAAACAACATTGGATGACAAGTGAAATTCTAGAACTAATGAAAAAAAAAGAAGTACAAGGACACAGACAAATACGAGCAACTTGACAAGCAGATTAAGAGAAAGTGTATCGAGGCAAAAGAAAACTGGTTGAATGCAAAATGAGGACCTCAGTATTTATCCTTCTACCAAAAAAGCCTTAAGCAGAAGATAGATCTGACTACAGGTCAAAAAGCCTCATGTGCTAAAAGTCATCCACACAATTATCCTGCGAAGAATATTTAGTAAGATTGAGGGGCAGGTAGGAGAAGAACAAGCTGGCTTCAGAAAGAATATTGGCACCAGGGTAGCCATTTTCAATCTCAAAATACTTGCTGAAAATATATTGAAAGTGCACAAGGAAATATATGCATGTTTTATTGACTATTCAAAGGCTTTTGACACTGTCGATCACGAGAAATTAATCGAGACACTTATGAATATAGGAATTGATGAGGTCGATATAGCAGTCATAGCGAACTTGTATTGGAAAAAATACAAGGATACGTGTTGAGACAGGACTATCAGAATCAGTATATACAGAGAGGTGTTAGACAGGAATGTGTTTTATCTCCATCCCTTTTCAACGCCTACACAGACTTCATCTTCAATATGCCAGGTTTAAAGGTAGGCAGAACAAGAGTAAATAACCTTCGCTATGCAGATGACACAGTCCTTTTGGCTGAATGCAAAGAAGATCTACAGTGTCACTTGTAAGCTATATTAAAGATTAAAGTGAACAATTTGGCCTGAAAAATAAACATCAAGAAGACAAAAACGTTGGTTATCTCAAAGAAAACAGAAATACCGAAAGTAGATATTGTGACAGAGTGAAAGGTGGTGGAACAAGTCAACAGTTTTACATACCTGGATCAGCAAGTAACAGAGGATGGAAAATGTGACCAGAAAATTAGAAGAAGGATCTACCTTACAAAGAACACTTTCTCAAAACTTAGCAAACTTCTCACCAACCGGAATATAAGTACACACGAGTGCGCTTCATCAATTGCTATGTGTGGTCCATCTTCATGTACGGCAGTGAGACATGGACATTAGACTCATGTAAGGAAAAGGAAATATAGGCCTTCTAAATGTGGTCCTATCGCAGAATGTGCCGGATATCATGGAAAGAAATCAAATAAAACGACGATCTCCTTATACTAATGGAACTCAAACGGAAAGAACTATTGATATCAATAAAATCACACAAACTATCATATAATGGCCATACTAGAGGACATGAATCTTTGTCAAAGAAAACCATGGAGGGAAAAATTGAAGGCAAAATGGAAAGGGGTCGTAAAGGAAAAGCTGGCTTGGAAATATTGGAGAGACGAAAGGCAGAAACATATACGAATGCTGCAAGATAGCACTGGACAAAGACAGACGGAAGACCATGACATCCAACCTCTTTAAAGAGAAGGAACAGCGGTAAGGTATAATTGAAATATTTGATGTAATATTCTCGATACATGTACATATATTTCGGTTGTATAAATAACTCTCAAACCAGTGCAAACGATCTTCTCCACGATTGAAGTATTGGTCTCAATCGTGGTGATCGTGTCAGATCACGGGGTCAGTCGTGGCAATCGCATTGATCATAGAAATGTTTTGGACGGTTCAAAACTTTCTACGATAAACACGATGAGCTGCCAATCGTGAAAATCGCTCGACCAGGATTCGAAGAAGTCGCCGTTCGGGTTCACGTTTCATCACCATAATCATCATCTCTCTAAGGTGCTGTGGATGGGTTTGGAGGTTTAAGAGGTTGATCCAGATCTGATCAGTCCACTTTTGTCCCTCCACGCACGTGGAAAGACATGGTAGTTACTGCGGCAATGCCCGGATATGCTGTGCAATAGTAGGCCGGTTCAACAGAAGGACTAAAGTTCCACAGAATCATTTTCAATTATTGGGCTATTGATCTAGAGTCCTGAGGGGACAGCTGAATCTGTTGGCAAATATCCTGAAGCGAAGGCGTACTTAGCTGCCCCATTGGAGATTTGATAATTCAAGATTTTCTCCTCTCTATAGAATATAAATTTTGAATTCTGTATAAACGTTTAGTGTATGTCGATAATGGAGACTTAAGATATCACAGTTGGTATCACCCATTATATGACAATACACTTATTAAAACTGTCAAGATATGATAACAAGTTTTCATATTACTGGAATATATCAAGATGACAGTTTGGAGGTCGATACAGGTACTAAAAATAATTGGGTTTGATAACCCTTGGACGTGTGATTAACGAAATTATTTTTAATGAGTTCTCTACTTTATAATCAATTTCTTCATGCACACGACTGAAGGCAAACACAATTATGATGAACGCAAATAGATATTCCGTAACTTTTTAATGAATTTCACATTGTTTAGCTGGTTTAGTCTTATTAGATTTATTAAGATTATATATAATTTTGAGCCTCCACTCTATCTGTTAAATATAATTTAACATATTTGGAAACATGGGATATGTTCATTCAAACAAAAACGTGAATACAGTCGCATTTCGCAGTTTTGAGCAAGTGAAAAATTGTCAACTTGAGAAACGCTTATATATGACAAAGAAAAAACACAAGTAATTGGTCCCGACTACAGTTTATTGCTATGTTAAATCACAAAATACATGTTCATCTACTGAAATGTTTCATATCAACTTATATATTAAGTTAGGAAGTATACATTC
The DNA here is from genome assembly GCF_018143015.1 of Lytechinus variegatus. NCBI lineage: Eukaryota > Metazoa > Echinodermata > Echinoidea > Temnopleuroida > Toxopneustidae > Lytechinus > Lytechinus variegatus. The sequence continues at coordinate 8,971,153 of NC_054750.1, forward strand.
GCATAATGTACGCGATTGAGTAATAAACTGGAATTATTATTGCCGACAATATTAGAAGGTTTTTTCCGAAAGTTAAAGTGGAAATCAAAACCAACAATTTTTTTATTCCGAACAAATAGATCAATCAAACTAGTTTAATATTAGATGAAGAATATAAGACATTTCAAAGTTTTGTTCTTCTTGTTGGGTGTTTCTTGAAACGTTTGTAAGATACAAATGACTTAACACACGACTGGTGATCCTTTCTTGTGCTATGTGATATCCCTATGTACTAGATTTATAACCTAAGAACATGTTCCAGTCGTGCGTAAAGTTGTGCGTAACTTTACGAACAGCTTTATGAAACATCCCCCCCCTGGTCAGTATGTGAATATGGAAGCCGATGATGTCACCAACTTACTATTTTCGTTATATTTTGTATACAACATATATAATATTCTAATAAATTGTTTTTTAATGTAAGCAAACGAAGGTTGATTCTTCTCTGAACACATGGAACATGTATGTGGATTGCCTGTGTTGTAACCAATTATGATTTAAAATCCAAATATGCAATGTAAATGTTGTACTATTCATGCATGTAATTCAATAGAAAGTGAGTGACATGGTTTCCTGTCTCATTTTTTTTCTTCAAAATCGTTTATATCCGATTTTTATGACATTTTTAGCATTACGCTTGTTTGATTTTTATCTTTTTATTTCAAATCAATTGCTGTTAGGGGAGTCTTCTATTGGGGTAACTTCCATTTTAAGAGGTGATTTGAATACTGTCTGCCAATTGTATAATGAAATTATTGGTAGCTGGCCTGTTGGCATGGTTGGTATAATATTTTCCCATTAATCAAATGTTTGTTAATGATTCTATGTAAACACATCTTCATCTGATCCCTTTCCATCTGATTGACAACGTAAGTATCTGCACGCTTTTAACCGTTTAAATTCCTCTTCTAAATTGACTGTAACATGCCTGCCTCTGGTTGCACTTTCGAGAGTTAAATCACTCAGTCTAAACGATCTAGAATTGTCTTTATTGACTCGTCTAGAAGATCCTGACTTTGGGTCGATTTTGACCAGGATTGGGTTGATATTCTGGTTTGTTAAGCTACTTGTTGGTGGTGATGTTGATAAGCTGAATGGCTTCTGCCATTTAGGGATATTGGGAACACGTTTCCCTTTGTTCGCACGATTGAGAAGGGGACTTCCGTACGGTGAGTTGGGGGCGCTATTGTTGCCCGGTTGGTAGATTTCTCGACTCTCTCGCTGAGGACTGGTATGAGCAGATTTGCTACGATTCATGGGCAGGCAAACTGGATTGTCTTTGTTCTGTTGGGTTCGTGACAAGGGCGATAGACCACGAGATCCATTCTTCCACATAGACGGTTCAAGATCCAGAGATGTCTTTTGTCCTCTTTTGCTTTCATCTTTTCTCGATAACCTTTCTTTGATACCTCCTTCGTGCTTCATACTCTGTCTTGCTCTTCGTCGTACACTTGGTGAAGTATTACATATCATATAAGAATCAGAACGAACTGAAATATTATCGTCACAGGCCTCAACCTCTAATTGTTCACTTTTTGCTTTAGAACGGTTCCATTTCTTCGGTTCCAACGTGACGAGTGTACCAACATTGCTTAGTGATGTCCAGCTCTTCGTGTTATCATCAGATGTACCCGTCCCATTATCATCATCCCAGCAGCTTGGTCGAGTTTTCCTATGACTACGGTCGTTTTCTGAGCATTTAAGAAGCTGGATAACGGGCAGAGTAAGTTTATTTTCGGCGAAGTCACTGTCCTCTTCCATCCGATGTAAGTCGTTGAGACTTTTCTGAAACTCATTTGAGCATGGTGCTAGTGTGTTGATACCACTGAATGACACCCGAGCACGAGGGGGCAAGCTTGATGATCGTGATGAATCCCCAGTCATGGTATCATCATGAGAAAACATACGATGATGTTTGGTGACAGTAGTTATTGGCAATGGACTAGAGGGTCTCATTGTCGATTTGTTATTTCAAATGACAGCTAGCTAGGTGAAGATCTCTTTCACTGTACGGTTGGTTTGATTCCCGATCAGTTTATCGTTTCTGTTTCCTTATCCTAAACCATTAGAACATTTAGAACTTGAGGTGATTGGTTTCCTGGAATTAGAAAAAAAACGAAAAAACAGATAGTAATAAAGATGGCTTCTTTTTTTAATGCATTGCAAAAACTTAACTACTGTCATTAAAACAAAATGAAAAATTGGAGACTTGTAAACAGATATTTGAAACACGGTGATGCTTGTCATTACCGTAAAAATTATGGTAATGGTTTATTTTTTTTAAAAACTCAGCAGCAGTTAAAGGCTGAATTGCAGAATTTTTACACATAATAGTATAAACATGATACTGTAATAAGTTTAATAATTACACAATGCTTAACAAATCAAAATAGTTACACGATCCCTATAAACAAACTTGCCTAGATGAATGAGTCCATAATATATCATGCATTATTTGAAGAAGAAAAGTATAGACACATAAAAAAGACAATTCACGCCATGTCCATCAACTTAAACTAACTACGAAACGGAAATTAGAGCAAGAACAGTTTGATTTAGCAGAAGTAAAATGGAGGGGGGTACAGATAAAACATGAAAATAAGGTATGGAAAAGAGAGAGGGCAAAGGAGGCAAGGAAAGTTGAGTTGAAAGTTGGGAATATAGGAAGTAATCTCGAGAAGGTAGAAATAGGGAGTTTTAGGACGTTCTACAGTTAAAATGAAGTCTATGTCATTTTCACCAAATTTTGCACAAATTTACTTTGGTATCTATGCATTGTGAAAATGCAAAAAATAATATAGGTTCATGTGCTTATTTTTTTTCTACGGGTCTTCAAAATAGCCGTATTTGAATGATATGCAATCTTGCGCAGTCAAGAGAATCATGCCTCCCTTATAGACCTCACGAATTCACCAAATGAGTTTAAATCATTTTTACTCAGTGGATACCTCATCAAACTTCATCAAAATTTCAAGATATATAACAAAGTGTATACCAAAGTAAGAAAGTCTTTTAATTGGTAAAATTATGTCTATTTGCAGTCAGCAGCGCCCTCGTTTGGCAAGAATGTTCCAGAAACTCGGAAAAAAACAAATCTTCAAAGACGTGTGTGTATCTACTCAAAAATTATCAAAGTATGTTGTAAGCTGCACTTTTTTTAAATCCAAATCATTTTCATCAAATTCCGCTAAATTGTAGAGGATTGCATATCAAAGGTGTAGGGGAGTTAAAAATATGGGGTCCATGTTCTCGGGTTTTTTTTTAACTATGAGTGTCCAAGTGATTAAAGTTGGCATGAAGATCGCCTAAAATGCGCCGAAAACGTGCGAAAGTCTAATAATACCGTCTAAAATTCGAATGGTTCCGTAGTTTTGCTCCTAAACATTCAAATATCCATGTAATTTTTATCATACTCTTCAGATTTGTAAATAAATATATTCCAAATTCATCAAAATATTAAAAATATGGGTTCCATGTGCTCGTTTTTAAACTATCAGTGTCCAAAATGTTGCAAGTGGGCTTGAAAATCGCCTAAAATGCGCCAAAACAGGCATGCAAAATTCTCACGATACCCTCTAAAATGCAAATGGTTCAATATTTTGCTACCAAACATTCGAAATCTATGTCATTTTCATCATATTCTCCAGATCTGTAGAGGAATAAATTCTAAAGAAGTCAAGACATTCAAACTATGGGGTCCATGTGCTCGTTTTCAAATTATCGACCTGTGCAAATAACTTTAAAATGTTTATGTGTGCTTTTTTTCTTCCAAGCAGGTGCTTTCTATCGTTCGTTATGTTGTGTGGCTTCGGCAAATTTGTAGGGGTTTGAGATGCTAGAGACCCCTCTCCTTAAAATTATTAACATGTTAAGCTACTATTCAAACTTTTCAACATATTGATTTTGATCTAATTCCCAGGAATAAAAATGTAAATTTATATTTAGTTATCCTTTCCTGTTTTGTTGCTTGCTGTTATCTTCTAAGAATTGGGGAAAATGTAATATTGCCTCGCATCATTATCTACTGCATAATCTATGAAAAAGATCTAAAGCTTGAATCCGATAACTGGGGAAATAATATAGGCTCTAGCTATCTGTAAAGCGCTCAGAGACGTCCGATTGAGCACTGTACAAAACCGGAACAATATTTATTTCTATCAACACAAGAATCCACAATACCATTTGCCTTAAAATCCTTGGCCATGATGTAATATCAAAGGGGTATAGACATATTACATAATCGTATCTATCCATTCACTTTCTTTTAAAATGTGAATCAATAAACATAATCGATTAACGTTTATCTTGTCATGCTTGTTAGGAGGCCATTCAGTTTTGCCTTGCAGGATAAAACAAAGACAGATATATATCTCAAACGCAAATTTAGTGTACCGAATAATATTTTGTTCTGATTCCGTCTTCTATATTGTAAGTTTTATTTCCCTTTCAAGATGAGGAGGATAACTTGTCGACCCCTGGACTTTCCTGCTTTGTCCATAATTGCATCAAGTTTTTAATGTTTATGCTGACGCAAATATTGGTTGAATTTTGGTTGCTTCGCATGCTAAAACTATTTTATGAAAACTCGTAACAAAAAGTTGTGCGACCAATTGCAAAATTGAAACAACAATCCTTGTTAAAAAGGGCCTTTACCTTCCAGGCCTCTTGAAAAAAAATTGCTTGCAACTATCATAATATCATTAAGAATGGTTTTTAAAAATGAAAAATATCAATTTTAGTTTGAGAAAAAAATCTTTTGGTCATGACCCGGTCTTTCTCATATCGCATTATCATTGTATTCACAATAAAATGACAATCGGTGGCTACTAAAGTAATGACCATTTCTGGTAACCAGTGTTGTTATACCATATTTCTTAGAACATGTAGAACGCAATATCAAAAGTTGTTGTTGTTGTTGTTATTTTGAATAGGTAAAACTAGTCAGTTTTGACTATTGTTGACTTGTAAATTTGCTTTCCTTTTTTTCAAAACAGAATAATTTCTTTGTTGAATTATATATCAGTTAGAAAAAATAAAGGAAAGAGAGGAAAGAAAAGTTCCTAGGAAATCGTGCAAGACCACCTCTCCTGCCCTGTACAGCACGTTATCCTGACAAGCCCGCTCGCGGTGCATTTCTAGTTCGTCTCAGTAGTACAAAAAAAATGCACTCCATATGTCTATATGTGAAGACATTTATATCGACGCAGTGTATATCCAACAAGTTGAATTTGTACCACATAATTTTTTTTTACTTTGTTTTTAGGCCCCCAAAAAAATTCCTGATTATTTTGTGAAAATTTCATATCTCCCTTAAAACATAATAGAAAAGGATCGTCAGATACGAGATATTGCAGATCCATGACTTTTGCTTTGGAATATAGGCCTGTTTTCTATAATAGCAATCATGCACAACGCGATGCAAACACAATACAAATTTAAGTAACTTACATCAAAACTTGCATTTATTCTCCGTCTTATGTATCTTGCATGACGATTGTCACGTAATAAATATCACTATGAAAGTGAAATCATTCCATCCTATCCAAGTGTGTCAAGCGTACAAAACAAACGAAAGTTTCTTGAGGACTTCTTTTCTTGGTTGCGACTGGTACAATCGTTAACGGCTGAGTGAACGCAGAAACGCGGCGCCTCTATAAAGGTTTTATAGCAATCGATATGAAACACACCAAAGCACAGGGTCGAGGACATCATGTCGGTACACACTCATATGCGGTACCGAATCGAAGAAAGTGGTTTTTGTAGTCCATTGTTCTTCGATCTTTATTTGCCCCTCGAATGACGTATAGACGGAATGAACGTCAATATCAGACTATTGCATCATCCAAAAAAAAGATGATTGTAAACACTTTGAATCACTTTATTCTCTGTTTATATACAACCCTGTACCACATAGATGCACGCATCCTTTTGAGTTTTCGCAAGTGGCCATGCTTTCATGGTTCCACCCAAAATCTGGAATAGGCCAGTTCGTAGTTACTTCATGGTCAATTTCGGTCAAATGACCTTTCATTTCTGGTAGATTTCAAAGTAAGATATTACGTAAGCTTGCATTGCATAGCGGGATGAAGAAATTGAATAGATCCCTGCAAGAATAGCACACCAATGAACACTTTATGAAAGTATTTGTAGCATTCCTACTTTGAATGCATATCATAGCATGTTGCACATTGTACTTGGAAAACTGTGAAATACCAGTCGTTGGTGTACGCATTGGGTTTTTTTGTGGATGTAAATGAAAACTACAATTCAAAAGAATATATGAATAATCAAGACATCAAAGTTGGTGCTTATCTCATTAGATTTTAAACCACCATGTCACTATAATACAAATATGACCTTCCTCTGATCATGCGAAAAATCTGTTAATCATGTGCAGAAAGGAACTACGAGCTGGTTTATAGCCTCACATACTTAGTAAGAAAGACAACGCTTTCGACTAGGTAAAAACTGGAAAATTACCTTTTTAAGAAAGGTTTCAATGAACACATTCAATTGTCATGAATGTTAGAGATATAGTAGGGGTATTCTATTATCTTTAGCTATATGACTTAATTCTTAATGTATTTCTTATTTTGTTATTTGGTTTGTTTCTTGTTTTACTTGCTATTATAATGCGCAGTTGAGTACATCCTTACACAGATTGCGCAATGTGAACAATTATCATCATTATCGTTACCATTATTGTTATTATCATCATTATTATCATCATCGTTAATACTATTGTCATCATCATCATTAAGTTCCATCTCAGTGGTTTAAAGGTATTGTTTAACTTTGTGAGCAGCCGATTTAAAAAAATTCTCAGACCAAGATGAAACATGAGTACAAGTGCATGTATTAGAACTAATAAACCCTGAAAAGAACCATTGTTGAGAATGAAAAGCTAAATCTACGAGGCAAACCCTGATTTTGTAAATAGGTGTCTTATAGACGCCTAAATAGTACACACAAGTGTATGCGCTGAAATTAAGATGGTGTTTCCGGTCACTTTATATTTCAATTTTGAAGCACTAAATAATTATTTTCGAACGCAATTTTTTCTGGGCTTCATTTTTGTAACATATCACAGACACAGGTGACAAGGGTGACCTTCTAGCTCATATTTTTTTAAAGTCAAATCATCTCTCTCGATGTTAACCAATCACTTTAAATGACTACACCGTATTGGTAAATATTGGCATTAATAATAATTTGTCATTGATCTTTCGCTCTGGACCCGATTGACCATTAATCATGTTAATCATTATTCGTTGTAAGTTTTGATGAAAACCAAGTTGTCAAAAATACATATTTTTTAATATAGTGTAGGACTGTTATTTTGACAATTGGTTTCTTTAAAAGCTTAGTTTAATATTTACGGTTCTAGTTTGGTATTTACATTCTTGATACTTCTGTTGTCATCCATTTCCATTTCACTTTCAACCTGCTTCTTTTGTCACTCTAGATGTGTTCATTTATTACATTCCTACATTAATTTGTTCATTATTTCTTTTTCATTTATTTCATTTCGAAACCGACACGTCCATCAGCCAAAGGCTGTTCTTCAGAACGTCCGTGTACAATAAAAACAGATTGCATGCATATACAATTAAGAAATGCAAAATAATACAATTCAATGTACAAGTAAAAGATCCATATTTCGGAAAAGATAAAGTATTCATAAAAGAACCCGCCCCCCCCAAAAAAAAAAAACAAGACACACACAAAAAAGTGGGGGTGGGGTACACCACCTGGATGTCCAATATTCTGTCAAAACCAATTATTTTTACGTTAGTATATAATATTTTCAAGCTACATGTATATATTCCCTATAATTATACTAAAGACTTATTTTCATATGGTTGGTTTTCACTTCTGGTAATTTGATTTTTAATGAAGATCTTAACATGTAGTTAATATCACTTGAACTGAATTGGTTACAAGTACTCTCTGGCAGCATACTATGCGTTATTTTATAAATTGCTTGTAGTGTACCTATATATCTCCTTTCTACCAGTCTTTAATTTCTAATTCATTACATATAGGATCAAATCGATACATCAAGTGAGTCCACATCTAAACACAACGAAGATGTCTATTCTGAACCTTTTGAATAATATAACTAAGAACTTTCCCTAGGTTAATTCCCCCAAATTCCATCACAGTCATCAAATTTGCTCTGTATCAAACTCCAATAAAATAGAAATGCTGTTTGTTTTGTTATGAATGGCCGGATTCTTTTGAGTAGGTACAGATATTTAGCAACGTCTTGTTTCAGTTTTTCTATTTGTTTAAACATTCCAATAATGTAATCATCCCAACATGTTATTCATCTCCATCCATTATCTCTAATTAGATATTTTTTATGAATTAGACTGTAATATTTTAGTTCGATACTTCTTTTCTCTTTAATTTTATTGGTAGATTTTACTTTATTTGAATGCATGTATATGTAAATCATTATGTGATCCCAAGTTGAACTGAGGGAAATCAACCCTTCCAATAAAAACGGTGCACTACCAGACTTCATTGAGTTTTCCATTTGGTTGTGTTCCCGAGTTACATGTAGGCCTAGTTCATCTCTCCGTGTGCTGATTGATGCGTGATTGAGCTTGTGTTATCTCCCTTCTTCTCTCTTGAATTCTTGAATATTAAATCCCATAGACTGTACTCTATTTTTCAACCCCCACAGTAGTATGACCTTTTTTTCGACGAATGATACAAACATTTAGGTCTGATAAGGATGCAGATTTTAATAGCTTAGCAGTTAACAGATCAAAAATATTTCTTAAAAAAAAGATATTTATATATATATATCCATACATATATATATTTATATATATATATATGTATATGTATATATATATATATATATATATATATATATATATATATATGTATGTATGTATATATATATATATATATATATATATATATATATATATATATATATATATATATATATATATATATGAGATTTACTGCGCAGTTGGTATCTACTTACTCTGAGTGATCCTTAATTTGCTCTAGATAGTTGTATCACCCAACATGTCGACGTCACAAAACACAGTCATGATAGTTAGATCGCCTTAGTCTGAGTCATGAATGAGAACGGTCAGGAATATACCACAACTTTTTCAGGTTATTTGCATGCAGCTACGCCTTTTTTTCAAGTGACCAGTAGGCAAGAATGATCATTGTCTACAAGCGCAATGTGTACATTCTAACTTAGCATATATTTGCTGAAAGAATGATTAAGTGTCACAACCTGACACAAATGGGCATGGACAGACTATACGGTAGTCTTGTTTCAGACAAAGAGACCATGGCTAACGCAGCTCTTGATGATTCTATTTGATATATACATATATATACATACATACACACACACACACACACACACACACATATATATATAAATATTTTTATGATATATAGGGATACTAATAATGTATTACATGATTTTCCAACACTCACTGGCGTATCCAGGGGCACAAATGCCGTTGAAACAGAAGTGTGCCCCCCCCCCTATTTTTACAGTGAAGACTTTTTTGGGGGAGGGGGGCTTGTCCATTTGTTCCTCGATAAAAAAAAATGTGCCCCCAACTTTTGTAAAATCCTTGATCCGCCCCTGCCTACACTCATGTCAGTTCGCAAAGCCCAGACGGCGTACAATTGTTGATTCATTCTCGGATAGGCGTCACGCGCGTAAAACATTCCCCATAGACTTGTGTGTTAAAATGGCACTATTGAAAATTCATAAAAAAAAATAAACGTAAAATTAGAGGGTCGAATGTTTACTACCATTGGATAGGATATATATCTGACATTCCATATCTGACCAGAGGAGGGTATCGTAGCCAGTTCATCTTAAAAATAAATCGCCATTTATGAAGATAATTATGGTGGGATCAAATTTATGAACTGAAACAGTGATTTTAGCCCTAATTCTTCCGCCAGTCAAAAATAGTTCCAAAGTCATTTTATATCTTCCCAATTTTTGGCAAAGGAAGTTCAGTATAGTTACCATTTCTAGAATCAGTGTTAGATTTTCAATTGTATTCGTACACTTTAGTCAATCAGCAATATCAAATTGAAAAAAAAAATCGAATGGGTTGGGTCGAACAAATTTTTCATAGCCGCGTCCTGTTATAATTAGGCTCGTGGAACCCATATGCGTCCGATTTGTAGTGTAGTATAGATATCAACACTGTATCACATGCCTATCAGGGCTTAAATCATGTACATAAGCGTATTTTTTTCTGAGCAGTCGTACAACTATCATTATTAAGTAATGGTTAATTACTTAACGACTGAACATCAAGCTACGCCAACGTTGCAGTAGGAGAGCCATGAAAGTATTCTATAACATGTTTAATGAGTAAACAAACAAGCAGTCTTTTCACAGAAAGGTCCAGACTATTGTCTATTAATCAACGATTGAACTCAATTCGCTGATGACGTACACGGGATAATTAACATGTATTATGAATGGCTTCTCAGAATTGACGATTGCAGGAGATAGATTCCTTCAAACTTTTATGTTTCTGTCGTGGTATTAAACACTTAAAATCAAGGTTTTCAAACAAATTGAGGTATAAAAACGTATTACAGTATTATGAGGAAATTAGTCTGTACCTTTCTCAAAATACTACACGCTAGGTTTTTCTCTGAAAGAATAAATAGCGATCACTTCCAAAAAAAAACAAAAGAAAGAGACAACTCGAAACCAAAGCTGACAAAATGTTGGTTTAAAACCAGCAAATAAACCATTTAAAGTAGATTGTTTCAAAGAAAATTGAGAATAGTCCCTTTTCAGTAGCCACAACTAGGACTACACATGGAGGAGGCAAAGAAAGAGACACTAACTCTCATCAAAAGACTGCTAAAGAGTTCAGAATTTCATATAATAAAATACAAAAGAATAAGTGAAGATATGACATCATCAGCCCACCTAATAAACATTCATGAAGACATGCCTAGAACTGTTTCACCGGATTAATGCAAATCTTTAAAATTCAATAACTTTGTTATCTGTTATCCGATTTCGGTCAGATTTTCAGCATTTGCCTTGTGATTTTTTTACTCTAATTATTGAGATATAAATATATCCAGACTGGACAATCCCTGTAAGGGTTCTTAATAGCCATCATAATCTAAATAATTACTATATCGAATGAAGCATTTTAAACACTACTTCCCTACAGGGAACTTTTCTTATTTCACTTTCAAGATCTTACTTTATCATTTCTAAAGTATTGCTACCGGTATTTCAAAAATAATAAGAAGAAACATATATAAAGCGCTTAATGCGCATTGTTTCTTAGTGCTAGATCATAGACAAAATAGGTACAAGTACATGTCAGCAAAATACAAAAAAAAATATACATTTAGGCGACCTCACACTCACTAGGCCGGGATGCAGTGTGATGACTATCTGTATTATGACTAAAAGGAAAAAAGATTAAAATTAAAACGGGGAAAATTAAATAAAGGGAGGCAGAAATAGAAAATGAATATTTTTAGAAGGACGTCATTTTCAGGTCATCAAACCGCCCTGGGTGCCTCCCCTTTTTGTCATATTAATATATTCCCCTTAAACTAAGTTTCTTCATTTATCTTTTTATATTTACATTGGGTGAATTTAATCATTTTCTCCTTTCACAGATTACTACTGCTGCTTAAATAATTTCTTTTAAAATAACATACATTAAACCTGACAAATGAATCAATATATTTAAGTTATGTTGCATGCTTGCTTGAACATGTGATTTCATTTTTTAACACATCCGTCGCATCTGGTCACTGACAAAATGCGACTGGCTACAACTATGTTTATTTTCCTGCTATTTGCCTTCCAAATATCAGATAAGAGATATGGGGGGTGTTTCACAAAGATTTAAGTATGACTTAGGTCGCACTTAAATGTCGACGCGTACATGATATGTAACGCACAATCTTATTGATCAATACACAGTAGTGCGCGTCCTCTTGGCATGATCTGACCAATGCTGTCTTGCCTTTTACACTGCGCGCAACTAGACATTTAAGTGCGACTCTAAGTCACACTTAAATCTTTGTGAAACACCCCCTGGTAAGCTTACTACTCGTGTTTATAATCTATGTTTATCATGTTTATTAGAATTATCTACAATATCATGACGATAATAAAAGTCATAGACAATGACAGTTTGTGAGTTGTACCAAAAACAAAGTAATTTACTGCATAACGAGTTATTTCTGAATGTCGAAATATTTTTAGAGTGCTTTGTGTTATCATTCATTTTTTTAAAATCTTCTCATTTGCCTTCATTTCAGAACGAAATGAGGAAATCAGTCATTGAAAAAACCGTCGCACACACCACGAACCGTCCTCTCTGTTACGATGCCCACTGTGGCGTAAATAATTCACTTCAAGAAAATGTTAAGATACGGGATGGAACTTTGGAACCTGAACTGTCGAAAAAAGACACGGGTAAATGATTTGCTCTCCTTATAGGTGCACTTATTGCTGGTTTTAAAAACCTGTTTTTTTAAATGCGTTCTCTGCAAAACTAACTTTCGCATCGAAGTGCGCAGAGAGGACGATTCGTGGTGCGTGCGACGAAACCATGATTTAACAAGAAGGCTAATATGACATTTTCTTGGAAATACCTTTAAGCAAAGCAAACTATATTCGATGCTCATTAGACATGTAAGAACCGTTGATTTGTCTTTGACTCACTTCATCAATTAGTTTAATATCTATAGTTACGTCATCATTTATGAAAGTGAAATGTTAAATATTTCTAATGAAATCATAATTAGCGCACATAATTAACTTTCAGTGGTTATTTCATGACTTTCAATTATACTAAGTCTGCCATAATTGGAAATAGCGAGCATAAAAAACTTAATCATGTTAATTTTGATTGGTTGTTGAGCCATGCCCCATGGTAATGGCAACGTTACCATAATAAACTTCTCATAAAAAAGTTCGGAAATCTGAGTTTGGCCATTAATTTCTCCAAACTTCCAATCTTAAACAATGCATATTTGATATCATTCAAAAGATATTTTAATTCTCTCTAAAATGATACCCATCATGATATGATTATAGTTTACATGGAGGTGCAGTGCCTTAAAATGTGGGGCAAGGTCAAAATTAAAAAGTTATTGAAAAAACACTGTTCTTTTTGCCGTGGTGATGAGTTATTTTCTCAGCGGTTTCTTTTGTTTTCATGCACCTTAACATCGACATTAAAGTGATTGGCTAACATTGATTTGACTTTTGAAAAATCTGAGCTAGAAGGTCACACTTGTCACCTGTGTGTGTGATATGATTCCAAAATGTAGCCCAGAAAAAAATTATTTAGATTATTTAGTGCTTCCAAAAAGTGAAATATAAAGTGACCGGAAACACTATCTTGATTTCATCCCATACGCTTGTGTTGAATTTAAGCGTCTTTATGACGCCTTATTAGAAAATTGGGTTTTGCCTTGTATTTTTTACTTTTCATTCTCAATAATGGTTGTTTGCAGGGTTTTTTTTTCTAATACATGTACTTGTACACATGTTTCATCTTGAATTGAGATTTTTTTTAATCGGCTGCTCACAAAGTTAAATAATACCTTTAACATGGAATCAAACACACCTATGCACAAGCAAACATATAGCAAACAAATAATTTCATACCAGCTATTACAGATAATAGCTCTATGTTCATACCACGACTCACACCAAGTTATCTCACAGATCTCCATGTTAATGTTGATGTTAGGAAGCATGAAAACAAAAGAAACCGCTGAGAAACTTACTCGTCACCACGGAATTAGAGAATTATTTTTTCATTGGGGGTGCTGTGTGTATTTTTCTGCATAGGCAGCACCTCCTGGAACTTTGGAAGGTGTGACAAAATGGAGAAATGTAACAAAACTGACCTACATTTTTTCAATTCAGTTCAGTTCAGTTCAATTTATTTATTTTCTCAGCATTAAGAAAAATGATATATATATACAATATGTACAGGAATGACAAATAGTATCAGAGAAAATTGGAAACTACAAAAAAGTTTATAAAAACTTGTGAGTAGTAGTTCCCGATACATTGAATGACATTAATATTTATACATAAACCTTTTGTTTCTTTTTGATCGTCTATTTCTCTGGACTAAAATTACCTTCCTTTATGGAGTGACCCCCCCCCCACCTTTGTGTTTTGCTTGTCAAATTTATATTAGTACCCTCAATTAAAAAAAAGTACTCCCAGGGCCCCAGTCCGGTCCTCTCTGTTACTTATACGGGGTTTGGAATCGCAAGGGGCACGTGACTCGACCGTCACTTTCAGGGATACAATAAAGGCAACATATACAATCAACACAGAATATAACCTAATTATTAAACAATATTATTAATTACTGCACCTTCTTCAGATGTAATGCATTAAAGTCGTTTTTAATCCTTGAATAATTATCACTAAAAATTTGCATTTTTTTGTCATTGGGCCTGTAGGACATTGCTTTTTGTGGTAAAAAGAATATACTGATTGGATTGTTTCTGGATTGTATGCGTTGTGGATAGACCAGAGTAACAGACCTTCTCGCTGAATGTGCAAACATTTCATTAAAACTTTTAAATCTTAGGAATGTGCCTATACGCTAATCATCTTTCTTTTCATTTACATGTCGATATTTCCTCCACATACTGCTTATTAATTTTATCGTTATTTTTAAAAGGAAAATTAAAATGATAAATATTATAGAAAGGCAAAAGGTGAGGAAAACAATAACGTCGACCAGATGGTATTGGTACCAGGGCACTTCTCCCGCGATAGATTTAAGATGAGTGCCGCCATATTGGATCACGTGCTCAACCCAGAAAGCTGCTTTCTCAACGGGCCTCATCGTGCGATGTCTGTACATCGAAGATATCCTTGCTGCGTTATCTTTGTAACTAGATTGAAGAAGATGTAGATTTAGATAAGATTAGAAGTATCCATAGAGCTAAAGATCATGGCTCTTTTAGATCATAAAATAGAAAATGATCATGCACGGCATGCAGTTTATAATGAGACGTGATTACTTACAAAAACCCATTTATAGGCAAAATATTTATAATTTTCGAATAGTTTGTCGTTTGTTGATCAACAGACTACATTTGGAAACCTTTCTATATCAATTTTCTGTTTACTTTTGATTGTATACATACAGCAGCGAAAAATCATATCTATAGAAAGACCACGGGGCTAATAGTCAGAATCATGTGAATTATTTCAAACGAATAAATAGAAAGTTTGATGCACTGGTGGATCCAGGGGGCACAGCCGGTCCGTGCCGCCCCCTGCCCCCCCCCCTTGAGAAGCCAAATTAAAATTAGTAATGTAAAAATTGCAAAAAACAAAAGTGCGCCCCCCCCCCCTGAATGTTATTGGGGGACGAAATATTTATTTTTTATTAAAAACTTGGGGGGGTCAAATTGTCAATATTTTCCTTGGAAAAATGTGCCCCCCCCCTTTGGAAATCCTGGATCCGCTCCTGGGTTGATGGCATTTTAAACAAAGACGCCATTATTATTATTTTGTTTAACACAAGTCATGACTAACGTGTTGCACGACCTATTTGTTTTCATTTTCATGATGAGTTACCTCGTATTTTCTAACACTGTTCTGACTGCCTCTTCGATCTTTTCAGCGTTTAGAGTGTGGTAATCGAGCTTCGTTCCCATTCCGTGATGGATAATTCTTGAAGCGATGTCGTACTGATCCTCGAGTAGGGGGATGACCACGCACGGTACACCATGATAAACGACTTCATAGAACCCGTTGTTTCCTCCTTGAAAGATGATTAGCTTTGTCTTGTTGTGACCTGAAATGTACAATTCCAGTGGCTTACCGTGAGTCATGGCATGGGGAAGGGCACCGACAACATGTGTAAGTCACTTAGTGAACACGCTCATTTGCCAGGTATACTGACCTAATAGGGACATTTTAAGGACAGTTCGATTAAACGGATATGTACCACACTGATCAAATAATGCGAGCGCGAAGCGCGAGCTGAAATTTTTTTATGTTCAGACCAAAAAGGGACATTAAAAGCAAACTATGTATCTCATGATACATAGTTGTCTCCCTAAACAAACAATGCGAGCGCGAAGCGCGAACTGAATTTTTTTTAAATACATGTATTGACCCCAGGGACATGTTAAGGACTGTTTTAGGAATCCATTAAGAGTATACATACATGTATCTCACCATAGTCATGTAATGCGAGTGCAAAGCGCATGCTGATTTTGCTACATGTAAACACGTGAAGCACTATTGTAGTCATTGTAATCATAATTATAATAAACACATCTCACTAATCAAATATTGCGAGCGCGAAGCGCGAGCTGAAAATTTACGATATTCAGACCTGAAAATGGGCATTCTAAGTTTGTTTATAAGAATTCACTAAGACCATACGTATTTCACAAACCAAATGATGCGAGTGCGAAGCGCGAGCTGAAATTTTTGATATTCAGATCAGAAAAAGGGACATTTTAAGGACTGATTTTTAGGAATTCATGAAGAGCAGACATATCTCACCAATCTACTATTGCGATCGTGGGGCAATCACATTAAGTAGTCATGAAAAAGAAGCATATATCACTACATAAAACAATAATAAGTCGAAGTGCGAGGAAATATATTTGGTGCATATCGACTTAAACGTTAAACAGACCGGGAACAATGAAGACATAGGCCCTAGCAAATAATGATTCATAAAATTATGGGAAAAAAATTGTTCCTTATGTATTATAATTATAATATAACATTATAATGAACAATAATTTCTTCTTCCCAGTACGTTTCTCTCCCTTTCTCCCTCTTTTTCTCCTCTTCCTTTTTTGGCCAGCTGATGGGGGGGGGGGCACGTGCCCCCTCCATGCCCTCGTAGTTACGCCACTGTACAATTCAATATCCTTATATTCATTCATTCGCCACTGATAATGCAATATGATTACAACCAGCTTCATAGGGCAGGAAATCACAGCTAGCTATATAATAATAATGATAATAATAATGGTAATTATAATAATAACAACTACTACAATTATAATAATGATGATAATAATGATGTGTCCATTTATATAGCATTGATACTATGTGCATATACTTATGATTATTACCCCCCCCCCCCACTTGGAGGAGCAAAAAATAAAAACAAATGGCGAAAGAAGAAAAAGAGGGGAAGGAGATTAGAAAAAAAGAAGGGGAAAATAAGAAAAGGAAGGCGAGTGAATAAAATAAGATAAGGGAAATACTTGAAAAATAATATTTAAAAATTAATGTCATTATACAAAATTTTTGCTCGCACTTCGCGCTCGCATTGCCTTTTAGGTGATTAGCTTCCTCAATATGGAGCTTAAAATATCAAGTTTGGAAGTAAATATACAAAACATATTTCAGCTCGGAAATTGATCTTTCGTCATTTTGTTGGATTTTCAAAAGTGCTGTGTAAACATATCACTTTGATGGTCTTAATATTTACATTTTCTGCTCGCGTTGCGCGCTCGCCAAATTTGATTTGCCAGATGCCTATTATTTTCGTGTATTCCATAAAGTTCTCAAAATATCCTTATTCAGGTCAGACTGTCAAAATATATCAGCTAGCGCTGCGCGCTCGCATTTTGATTGGTGAGTTATGCATATCTCAATATTGATTTCTAACAAACTATCCCCGTTTCATGACAGTTTATCAAAAACTTCGGCTTGTGGTTGCCCTCGCATTAATTGTTAAAAATATTACTCATCCATCCTATTTTCACAATTACAAAGTGCTTAAAATGTCCAGTTTTCAGGTCATAATATTAACAGATTTCGCGCTCTCATTAGGCATAGATTTAAAAACCGCCCTTTTTGCAGAATGAAATATGAACAATATTCATCTTCCACTTTAAAAGAGAAATAGGAAGGTAGTCATCATTCATATTATGACAAAATGTCCTCAGAATGTCCTGGTCCTATGTCAAAATTCAAAGTAATAATGAAAAGTAACAACTCTTTCTTGAGTGCGATCCATACCCACCTCACAATTTTCCTATAAAAATGCTTGAAATACAGAGCTTGAATTGACCCCTTTTCAGAAAGGGATATCACATATCTTAAGCTCGCGCTTCGCGCTCGCTTTATTGATCTATGATTTAAAAAAGCTGTATTTAGAATGCCCAGATTCTAGGTCTTAATCTGTAACACACTCGAGCATGTTAATTAGGAAATACCGCTTATTCTCTATTTAAATCATTATCAAGTTTCAGATCAGAATAAAAAAAAAAATTCGCGCTTAGCGTAAATGTATATACCTATCCTGTTCACGAGCAGTCCTTAACCGATCCCTTTTTGATCAGATCAAAACATATATCTAAAATTTCTGCTCCCACTTCCCACTTCCAGAAATTATTTAGTAGCAAACAAATCTTGTTCAGCATGGTATATTTCCAATTCGTCTAATGCCAATTTGTCCAATTTCGAACTCATCTACTATTATTTGGTCTACCATCAGTTCGTCTACTAACCACATGGTCTACTTTCATTTAGTCTTGTGCCATTTCGTATAATAACTTTTTGGTCCAATAGCCATTTAGTCATTATACCATTGGTCTAACTGGACTAAAATGTTGAATATGCAAAGTGAATGAAAATGAAATGGATATTAGACCAACCGGTTATTAGACGAAATTGTCATAGAGGAAATGGAAATTAGACGAAACGATATGATTCAACCAAATGGTTAATGGACCAAATTATTGTTAGACGAAATGTTGATGGACGGAATGGCATTAGACTAAATGAAAGTAGACCATGTGGTGAGTGGACCAATTGGCAATTTACCTACACAAACATTGCCCAGAATGTTCAAATTTTTAGGACAAAATACATAAAATTTCAAAAAATTAGCTCGCGCTATGCGCTCGCACTATTTGAATAAGGCTTATATATGTGCATGTTGATCTATAATAATAAAGCTAAGAAGTGACTATTGGGACTAATCCTTCATTGAAACAAATAAAAATCAACTTGGAGTAGCCGATTCGAAGAAAATATGGCCTTAAATAATTCTGCCCCCCTCCCCTATTGGCGAAGGCTTGATCCGCCCCTGACGACGCCCCCATATGTCAATGTGGTAGCTATTTTAAGGTAACAGGGCGATCAGCAGCCGGTCACAGCCAATGTTTCCACTGGCGTTACAATAATCATGACAATGGCAAATTTTCAATAGTCGTAAATGTTTATGAAATGGGTATCTAAAATAAGATTTAAACGTCATTAGCTCTGAAAATTTTGCCGTACAACGCAGTTACTGTAGGAAAGAAGTATTTTGCTTTCGCTCCTCAATGCTCTCTTTATACTTGTCATTTTAAGACAGATTACCTTAGCGAAACAATCTATGGACAAGTCTTTACTTTTGCAATCAATGTAAGAAGAAAGTAAAAAAAATGATAAGCTTTAAAAGAAAGACAGATAACATGTAAAAGACTATGGCTGCAAAGAAATAAAGCTAGTTTTATTTACTAATTAGATCCTCTTGTACATGTACTACTTATTAGATTCTTTTAAGTTTTCCTCTTAGGGGTTCCTCACTTCATAACATGGAGTTCATAAGATCGTGACATAAATTTGATAAATTCTTCCTGCGTGAGGCAAGTAGATGGTCAGAAAATGTTGACAGAACCTCAATTCAGCAGAAAAGTATAAATTCCGTACATAAATAAACCTTCTCTTTGCGACCACCCCTCCCCAACACCCACACACATCTCTCTTTCTCTCTCCTCTAGTTTCCAGATAAGAAAGCAAACATTTAGTGTGACATGACTCTGTAATGAAAAAGTTACTTTTCAAACCAGAAATGAAAATTCAATAGTCTTGTCTTGTCTTTTTAAAATCCATTTGCACTCATCATTTTTCTTGAAACAGTCTGGACCTCTAGGAAGAACAGAGCCATTATATGAATTGCTCTGAAGAGAGTGATCCATCCGTATATTTTTATGTGCATGTTTATATATTTATATTCCATGTCATATCTTGTGCAATGTGTTTTATTGTGATTTTTATAAGGTGAATAAAACCAAACCAAAGCAAGTCTTACCAAGTAGGTCATTCTGTGGCATCCACGTCATCGGTTTGAACTTGAATCGGTTGATATCTTCGGAGAAATTGCGACTAGTCTTCCAGAGGACCTTTTGAGGTAGTCGTGAGAATGCCGTTATAAACTCTTTAATAAGCTCCTCCTTCATGTAGGTTGCGTAAGAACCCATGGTGAAGATGATAATACCATCTTCACCAGAGCTTTGGACAAACTCCTCAAGGTTCTAGAAAATGTGGAAGGAAGTAATAAAGTAATATGTCATCATTGAATGAAAACGTATTATAATATTTACTACCTTGGTACCATATCAGACAGATTAAAGAATAGATTTGTGGATAAGTGTATATTAAGGTAAGATCGACAAACAGTATGTGTCAGGTTTCAGTATTAGGATTGTATGCTCAAGTTTATGAAGTCAAGCAGAATTAATCTAGAGGACAATGAAAATTACAGTACTATAAACACCTTTATCGAAAGACTAGACAGTCGAAAGTCGAAAGACTAGACAGTTGAAGAATACAGCAAATTTTCATACTTGTTCAAGCGGCTTGGCAGGTTTGGTTGTGACGCCACCGACCGGAATTACATTCGGTGCGATGGGAAAGGGAAACTCGACGGCAAAATCCATGTTGACGAGAAGTAATTCCGCCTTGTTGAAAATATCAATGGGAGATAAATGTGGAGATATATTTCGTAAAGCCATGTAATCTTGAGTGCTCTTCATCCTCATGGTGAGAAAAGATGGAAATACTTTTACCCGTACAAAATTGCGAAGACGCTGCCAAAACGTCATCCGTAGCGGGAAACTACTCGAGTATGACGGTCGTATAGCATTGTTCACAGGAGAACCTAAAGCATCAGCAAGGTGTTCTTCAAGATGAGTTGGAAAGAAGAAGATGAAGGGCTTCTTGAGTATAACTGGTAGGAGATTCGGGCATCCAAAGACGGGATCAATGATAAGAATGTCTACGCTGGCTTCGGTTAGGCTATTAATGAAATTATCATCTTGCAGCATATCGTCACAGTCATTTAACCAATATTCATGCAGCGCCTCTTTATTCTTTCTAAACTCTCCGAGAAAATCACCAGAGACAGCGGCTCGGGCTACAAAGTCTATCTTTTCCTTGAGTCTCCCCTCTGAAGGGGTGCGCTTTGTTCTGACAAAGTTGAAGAGTTTTGAGTATCTGTCGTCGTTGGGTACGGATGTTACTTCACCGCTGATGATGGCGGTGGCGTTGTGGCCACGCCCAACCAACTCCTCGCCAATAGCAGTTATTGAACTGAAGTGACTGCCTACTCCAGGCCCGCCATAGAAAGCTATATTCGCCGAATGCACTTTGTCGAATATGAACATCGATGAGATCAGAATGTACAACATTTCTGCCCCAAGATTCATTTTGTTATCTTCTGTAATCAACGAACGGTTGGTTTCCTTGATTGTCCGGCTCCATATAATCACTGGGAAATTCACAAGAAAAAAAAATCTGAATACGTCAATAAACACAGAAGAATATATGCTCGATGGATATAGAGCGTATGAAAAACGTATATGCAAAAAGTACACAACGGATACGTTTTCCAACGGATGGCAAGACGCTTTTCCGTTTTACATCGTCTCTTCATCCGTAAATGCAGTGGGACCGAGCCTTATACTAGGAACATTCTGCATATACGCACTTTTTGATAAGTGCTCAGCTTTTGGAATGAACATAATTGATGGACACGACCTCCTTCATGCCCTTGATATAAAGCAGTTTCATGACTGAATTAAGGGGGTATAGCCTGGACAGTAGGTCAGATAATGAAACGTTTATGAAAAAAAAACACAGACATGGAACAAAAGTTTGGTTTCCACGGTTTCCTATACAAATGCCTTAAAATAAAAAGAAAATGAAAAGGAAAAAACAACACTGAGCGCTCAGATACGTTTTTACAATACAGAGAATAGCTGCTTGAAAATATCAAATAATGCGAGCGCGCAGCGCGAGCTAAAAATGTGCATATTGAGACCATTGAAAGGAAAGTTTGAAGAACACTTTTTTAAAACATCAATTTGTAAATCAAACAAAATAATGAAAGCTCGATCTCCGAGAACTGTTTCGTATATTGACCTCATAGTTTAAGCTCATATCAGCAGGATATGTAAAATATCTCATCGAACAGGCCATGCGAGCACGAAGCGTTAGCGAAAATTTTGTATAGTGACATGATATATTTTTCCCCAAGTCTTCCCATTTCCTAATTTTATTTACTTGTCTTCCTTATTCTTTTTCTCCATTCTTTTCCATTGATTTTTTTCTTTTCCCTTTTATGTTTTTGTTTGTTGCTCCGTCATTACAGACCACAAATAGTGAGAGGGACATTTGATATTGTGTCTCCCCCCCCCCCCGTCCTCCCTGGGGTTTCCTTCCATGGATAGGGGTAATATAGCCTAGAACTTTGATATTGTTGTGTTATTGGCAGAACATGTCAGGGAAGCTCTCGCGCAGTCCTTTACATTTCAAGCTCGTGTATCTATCAAGTATCAAGTTTGAATCACAGTAATAATATACGCCGATACAACCATATACTTCAAACCTACAGATATTACTTACAGCTTATTAGGAAATCCTCTATCGTTTTTCGTCCAAACGTAAAGCAGCACACAATGAGCAACCATTGGCAGGCAAATCGGAGCCAAAAACGGAGTTCTGCTGCGCTACGAAGAAAAGCATGCATGTGTGTTACCTCGATTCTCAGATGGGGGTGCATTTGACTGGGGATGGGGTTCGATTTTTCAGATAATAGGAACAATTGGAGAGATCACCAAACTTCTTTCAACTCATTACAATAGCTCTTCCTCGTCCCGAGCAAACAAAAACTGAACGTAGTCTTGCATTTCCAGTCCATTCCCGATGTAGAATAAGCTATTGGTTTATCAGACTCCGAGTCTGGTCAAAATATTGGCAATTAGTACATGAATATGCTATGTAGATAGTAAGGTGTAGGATAAAAAGAGGGGTTTGGGTAAAAAAAACCCTCATAATCCTATAGATGCTTGCGTTCATCGGGGATCAACTTCCACCCTCCCCCTCAGGTAATTGTTATATTAGTACAATGTGTAAATAAGGTGTACTATTATCACTGCAATCCTATTATTTCTAGCAAATATTTGATATAAACATTTTTAGGTTTAACTTAATTACTTTTTAGAAAACCACTTCATTTTTCCCCAGATTGATATCGTCACCGACTCCATATATCATCTCATTTGATTTCGATTCATTAGAGATGTATTTCCATATCTCGATTGTCCGATCTCCTTTTATTTCTATCAGGCATATAATTTAACTAACTCCAGAGTTGATTAAAATATAAACCTATACCAACCGTAGTATATAAAATCCAAATAATTTTGCATTCATTTTTTGGTCCAACAGGTACACATTGACACAACTTACATGACTTATAGATTTGCTAGAAAACGAAAGAGTAATATTTTATATGACATCTTAGAAAGCGATAGGTCTCATTTGAATTAGCTAACCATTATAACAGAAGGTTTCTATTTCATTTCATTACGTTATGTTATAATTCGCGTTACTTTTTAACTGAGTTTAAATTTTGAAATGAAATAAATTCGTTATAAATCATCAATAAACAGGCCAAAAAATTATGTCCATAATGATAAACTTCAATTAACTGATTAATATGCTTCCATTGATTTTCATTATTCAGTATTCAATGTCATTTTATTGCAGACGGAAGAACATTATAATGCTGTTGATTTGTTTATTACGCTAACACTTGTTCCAATATATTCAAATAACGATTTTGCTGTGTAATTGTTTATGTAATGCGTAACAATATAGGCCTAGTGTAAGGTATTTTGCTGTCCGACTCGAAAAGTGTTGCGATATAAAGATGATTTGAAAAATAATAAGAACAATCCATACGTATTCGTGCATTATAAACCAGAGTTGCATTCATGATTATCCAACACTTTAAGAATAAAAAAATTATATCAAAGGAGGAGAAAGTAGACAACATAATAAATCTATATTTACTAGAGATTTTATTAGTTGAATAATTAGTCTGTGAGAATCATGAAATCTAAATTATTGACATAAATGATAAACTGTGCAATCAGGTAATTCGGAATGGACAAAATCTTGCCAAATAACAGTAACAGGGTCGTATACTCATGCTTTTGTTTCAATATTTGATCATTTACACCACAAGCGATATCTCTATTTAGAATTCAAACTAGAATTCAAACTATTTTGTTTGAAAGATACATTTTAGTCATGATTTAAAGGAGGATATGTGCGCAAAAGCTGCGTTAAGAGTGAAAACTTGCTTTCATAAGCCAGTTCGTAGTTCCACTCTGCGCATGATCGGAAGATTCTGCGCATAATCGGACGAAGGTCATTTGTACAAAAGTGACATGGTGGTTTAAAATTTAATGAGATGAGCACCAACTTTGATTTTTTATTATTCATGTATTCTTTTGGATTATGTTGTTCATTTACATCCACAAAAAAAAACAATGCGTCCACGGACGACTGGTATATCACAGTTTGAAAAGTACATTGTATAACATGCTACAATATGCATTCAAATTAGAAATGCAACAAATACCTTCATAGAGTGTTAAATGGTGAGCTATTTTAGTCATCTGGTCTATTCAATTTCTTCACCCTGCTATGTAAGGCATTCTTAATATCTTGCTTTGAAATCTGCCTATCACAATGGAAGAAATGAAGGGTCATTTGACCAAAATTGAACTGGTCTATTCTACAGTTCTAGCGCTCACGTACAGGTTTACACTCCAAGTAATGCTGAAGCCAATTATAGCAATGAAATAAAAAACATTTAAAACAAAATGAGTTCAAATATTAATTTTTTTACCAATTTATTGGTCCTAATCAAGTTTGTCATTCTTAGTCCCTCTGTTTCTCTGGAAAACATTACAAATTAGTCTAAGTCCTAATCTTAAAGTCAAGTAAATAATGACAAGAATTATTGTTATAATTGAAAATAAAGAGAGTATTACGTCGATTTGATGGTATTCATACCAATATAACTCTCCTATAACTGATTTAAGAGGGGTTCCGCCATGTTGGATCACGTGTTCAACCCAGAAAGCAGCTTTCTCAACTGGCCTCATGGTGCGATGCCTGTACATCGAAGAAATCCTCTTTGCATTCTTCATGTAACTATTTGAGTAAAATAAAACAATAAAACAGTATTTAAAAAAAATGAGTTAGAAGGGCTGTATCCCGAATCGGAGGACAAAATCCAAATCGCTCTAAATCCCCTTCCATCATGTTCATGTGTACGGCAGCAAAAAGGCAAATTTTTGACGTCTTGCCTCACGTCTTTGGCCTAAACTCCCTCTAAATCAAAGAAATATTTGAAAATACACGAATGAAAGAAAAATGGTTCATTTTCATCATCTTGTATCTGTCATATACTTTAAATAAAACTATTCATGATTACCCCACCCGTAACTCTTCTATATTACATTAGTTAATCCAAAACCACTTATTGCTCAGAGATCTGTAAGACAACGTGTATATAGTCCTGACCTTTGGAATCCTCTCCCAGACTCAATGATTGTTTTTATAATAATTTTTTATTTAACGTATTCACACTAGTTCCAAAAGTTTTTCAAGAAAAGGTATGAAGGTATATGTAATTTACATATAACGACGCAACACAGGGTCACAATGAAAGACAACACCGTCAGACTCAATTAAATCATCTTGCTCCCTACACTCACTTAAAGTTAAAGTTAAGGCAATGTTACTATCGGAATATGCAAGGTAAACTTTCTGTGTCATCAATCATAATCATTTCCTATTCTTTATCAAACACCACCACCGTCATCACTATTTCCACCAGCATCTCCGTCATCATCTTCTTCATCATCATCATCATCATCATCATCATCTTCACTTTCACCATCATCGTCGTTTTCCTTCATGATTATATCTTATAGCAAATGTTTGTTAGTTTGATTTTCTTTCTTTTTACTTAATTGATACTTTGATAATTCGTAGTCATCCATTATGCTCATAATTAATATATGTTTCGGTTTGTCATATTTCAAGCATTTTTGCCTACAATGGCAATCCATCTTCTGCAACTGATTTTTAATATGTTCAATGATATATCTGATTTATTGACAAAATATATTTGCTATATTTATGTTATATTATGTATAAAAGAAAAATGAATAAATCAAAATCAAATCATATAGGCCTTCATAACTCACCAACAGTTGATCCAATCAATAAGCGCATAATGACTAGCTTATAGGCTTCCAAAAACTTAAGTTAAGCGCTATATAAGTATATATTGGTGTATCAGAAGAGTGAATAGCTTTACAACTGACCATGATCTGGCGGATCCAGGAGGGGGCACAACCGGCCCGTGCCCCCTTTAAAGGCACAATTAAAATTTGTAATGTAAAAATTCTAAATGCTGTTAAAACAGAAGTGTGCCCCCCCCCCTCCTTTTTTAGCTGGATACGCCCCTGTGTAAACCAATAATAGAAAAATGGCACTTTTTCTATTATGTCGTTAGATATATCATCGACAACGTACCTGTTGTTTCCTAATACCGTCCTTACAGCCTCCACGATTATGTCAGCATTGAGGGTGTGGTAGTCGAGTTCGATTCCCATTCCATGGTGGACGGTTCGTGAAGCAACATCGAATTGGTCCATGAGTAATGGGATGACCACGGATGGCACACCGTGGTCAACGACTTCGTAAAAACCATTGTGACCTCCTTGGTAGATGATCAGTTTAGTCTTGTTGTGTGCTGATAAAATTTGAAGAGATAATTTCAAATGCAGTATATCCCAACCATGTTTATAGTTTTGTACACCCTCCCCCTCATTTTCATCAGTCCTTGCCATGGCAACGGGGCATAGTATACGTATAGGTAGGGGGTGATATACAGTATGCAATGAAAGGGAAGACAAATGACCAAATATTGTCCTGATTTCCAGCGATGGCACCGCTACGACCCCCCCCCCCCCCACTTGTTTGAATGTTGCAGATGGTCATTTTAAACATTTCAATATTGTCCCCATATTACAATTAATCATTGTATAAAAATGTGTGTTTTACTATATATATCAATACATGCAATATAAAAATTGCATATTGCCTTATACTAAGCATACCATATACATGTATCATGGGAAAATATAACTTACACCACATTATGTCAAGGTCATGAGGAGATGATGTGAAATATGTAAAATAATTTGTGTAAACAAATGGAGGGTCAATCAGCCATTTTGAGGCATGTTTGCCAATTTGAGGATCCCCATATGTATACCACAAGACTTTTTAAACGTCAATAACTTGCGTATTTCACAACCAATTTTGATGAAACTTGCTTAAAGTTGTTCCCCTTGTTTTTCTCTTTTCCAATAAGACCGCTTCTCTTCATGGGTTTTGGTTTCCCTAACTCACCTAATAAATCATTTTGTGGCAGCCAGGGCATTGTTTTTATCTTTGACTGATCGGCCTCCTTAGGGTGATCACGTGTCAATTTCCATACCACCTTTTGAGGTATTCTTGAGAATGCCGTTATAAATTCTTTAATGAGCTCCTCCTTCATGTAGGTTGCATAGGAACCCATGGTAAAGATGATGATACCATCTTCACCAGAGCTTTGGACGAACTCCTCAAGGCTCTGGAAATGATAGCATGCATAAAAGTCCATTTAGATCAGTTTAACAAAGGAATCGTTATCGACAATTTTATATAAATCAATATATATATTCCCACCATATAGCAATAGCTCTATGTTCCCAATATACATGCTATTTTATATACATGTGTATATTCCCAGTCTGCATTTTTTCGAAAGCAAAGAAGGAATTCTTTATCCGAGGTTGGACTGCATGGCAATTTATATATACATATACCTCTACATTGCTCAATGCTGTGTTATTTTCTAGAGGATACTGTCCATTTGTTTTTGGTTATGCCGCGGGTCCCTTTTGATGAGAGTCTTCAAAATTCATGAAACCATCAGCTCTGAAATCTCCGGTTTTGATTGACGGAGAAGTTGAATAATAACGACTTTATTTTCGATGCTAATAACAAAATTCCTGGACCGTTTTGGGGCATCCCAGAAAAAGTGGAATGGCAGATTCATGTCGGCAAACCGTTTACCTTGAAAGATTTTAATTTTATTCTTTTTTTACTTACAAACCCAACAATGAAATATATTGGTATCAGGACAGGGGCGGCGGAGTTGAATAGGACATGGAATAGGGGCATCTTTTCTGTCGAAAAGGGCACTTTCTTATAACAAACAAACAAAAAATGACTTATTTCCCCACTCACATGAGTCAAAAAATTTAAGGAACGTAGGACTATTCTTACAAGTTTTTTCCTTCATAAGTAATAACATATAAAATGCAGAATATTGTTTTTGTTTTGTTTCTTACCAATGAAGATTTATTTATTCATCTATTTATTCATTTTCCACTCGTGGGCTGGATGGCCCTCTTCAGCCACAGGCTGTTCTTCTGAGGGGTCAAGTGGACACGTTTAAAAAAATAAAAACGTGCAATATACAAACAAATACATTTATAAAAGAAAACATAAATCAGTCCAATTCTATACAAGGTACGTTGCGACTATACAAATTACAACTTATACAAATGGGTTAAGTGGGACGGGGGATGGTAGGGGGTAGCATGCAGTAAGGGGGAATTTTAATTAGTGTTGAGCTAATGTGATCCGAAGCTTTATATTTAAGGTAGTAAGAGAAGTTTCAGGAGGGATGTACGATATCAACTTGTTCCATGACTTTCCGCCTTAAAACAAGAAACGTCTTATGCCATATTCAGTTTTGGGCAGTTCAAAGCCAGTTGGTCATTTCTTTATAGGTATTTGCCAAAGTATAGCAAATGCTGGTTGTTCCTGGCGACAATTTATTTGGCAAAGGCTGTGAGGTCAAGGGCATCAGAAATGCGTCAAGTAATCAGGGGCCAGTTTCTCAATACCTGGACAAGTCAGTCATTATCTTTATCAAACAACCAAGGAGTTGGCTCTAATCTCACTCAACCCGTTTCACGAAAGACCTCCTAACTAGAGGCGGGAACACTATAAGCCGAGTGGGAACGGGTTTCAGTATCTGTACGAACAAAAGCACAGAGGTCTTTATTAATAATAGACAAGTGACATATATTATCACATATGATGCATGATATATCATGGCGATCAAGCATTCCACAAGACATGTCATTTTATCAATTTAAAACAAGTAAATTTACCCTTTTATAAACCAATCGGCACAGTAGCTGAACTATAAACATTAACACAGATGACCTGACCCAAATTCTTCTACCAATAATCACTGTCAATATAAAAACTCCTTTTATTTTTCATTCAACACACCAAGCTAGGTTTAATAACCTGATCACGTGACCTCTGTATCCCTACTTAACAAATGATCAAGCCATCTCCTCAATTCTTGTCTTAGATTGTACAATGTATATCTTATCCTGACAATGCAGATGTCAGGATAAGATAAAGCTCAAATAGTGCTATCCTGGTTCCTCCTTTTTAAAGAAAGCACATATTACATGTTGAATAATGATATTGTTAGTTCATAAAATGAACTAACAATATCATGATAAAGGAACAAAGACAAAATATCTTTGCAGGTAATGTTATCAAAATATCCCAAGACCAGAAACATTGATAAATCTTAGAAACTATAAATATCTTAATATCTGCATCAGATCTAACTTTTATCAACCAGTCCAATCCAAACATCAGACTTTCATTCTTTTGTAAATTACAAACCAACTACAATAATCTTCCGATCTAACCCTTACCACTGTTCTTTCTCCTATTATTCTTTATAAGATTCACACGTAACAATATTCTTTTTGCATCAATCTGCAAAATGAGAAATAAGGTTTAAATAATTGAAGGCGCTAGATCTGACAAAGTTGATTATCACTGTTTGATGTGCCATGATTAACATGCCTTCGCCAGGATGTAAAACAGAAACGCATATTAACAGACTGAACATTTTGAACAAACTAGAAAAGAAAAGGGGCATTTATCAACAATAAATAAGGGCATTTAGTTCGAGGTTCCAAGGGATGAATTTCATTTTAAAAAGAAAAAGAAGTAGCGAATGGGGCAAATCGTAGGGATTAGCGATTCAATGGTGCACTTTCAGAATGAAGCAGAATGCTAAATACAGAAACCTGGGGCTCATATATACGGGCACGGAAAGAGCGGTTTTTAAGGACAACTTATCTGATAATGGCACCTGTGAGAAGACACATTATGGCACCTACGAGAAGGCAAAGGGACACTCGCTAACACATAAAACGGCTCCTTCTCAGGTGAAAGGTCGGGCACAGACCACGTTCGTGAGGGACACAGAGGGCTCTGATACGAGAAAGGGCACTTACACGAAGGCAAGGGCACTTGTTCACACATAGAACACCTTAAAAGGGGTCCATCTCAGGTGAAAATGGCATAGAACACGTTCGTGAGGGGGCATTATTTGGTACAAATTGGTACTGATACGAGAAATTGCACTTACTAGCACATAAAACGGGTCCTTTTCGGGTAAATGTGGCACAGAATATCGTGAGAGGCATTATTTGTATTTTTTTAAATGGCACTTATAAATACGAGAAAGGGCACTTGGTAACACCTAAAACGGGTCATCCTCAGGTGAAAAGGTACAGTAATTGTTCGTGAGGCAGCATTTTTCTTGCGTCAAAAATACACTTTTCAGTGTTTCAAAAAATGGGGGAAATGTGCCCCCAGCCCCCATGATCGCCGCCCCCCTGCCAATATAACCCAGTTTAAAGGCGTCGTACTGTAACTGCCTTATAAACATAAAAGTAATCCCTTGGTACCATAATATTATTGGCAACACCGACCCTTTTGATAATCATCTATTTTTTTCTTCTTCTTTTACTGTTGAACATAAGAGAATTACACATTTGACTTACTACATCTAGCTTTTTCGCTGGTCTTGTCGTGATGCCGCCAACTGGAATGACATTCGGCGCGATAGGGAAAGGGAACTCCACTGCAAAATCCATGTTGACAAGAAACAGTTCCGCTCTACCAAATACTTCACTTTCTGAACAGGATGAAGGCGGTATATTTCGAGAAGAACAGTACTGCTGAACGCCTCTAAATGTTAAACCAATAAATTAAGGTTGGATGAAATTACGAAATCGTTGCCAAAATGTCATGCGACGCGGGAAACCGCTTCCAAAATAAGGATGAAGGGCGGTGTCGATAGGGGATCCAAATGACCTGCCTAAGAAATCCTCAAGGTGTGTAGGGATCATGAATATCACAGGTTCCTTCAATATTACCGGTAAAAGGTTGGTACAACCAAAGTATGGGTCAACGATCAAGAGGTCAAGATTAGCATCCACAAGACTTTTGATGAAGTCCGCGTCCATCAGTAGGGCATCGCAATCTTTGTTCATTTCGTCTTGCATAGTTGCAAGGTGCTTGTTAAGCTCCCCGAGGAAATTGCCCGACACAGCAGCTTGCGCGACAACGTCCACTCTCTCCCTCAATTCTTCCTCCGAGAATCGCCTGTTTGTGATTGCAAAATGGAAGAGCTCGGAGTACCTGTCATCTTGGCTTGTAGCAATGGCGTCGCCGCCAAGGATGGCTGTTACATTGTGACCTCGACGAACCAATTCTTCACCCAATGAAGCCGCCACAAAGAAATGACTGCCCAGTCCCGGGCCACCGGATATTGCTATATTGGACGCTTCAGATATAGCAGTAAGCACTCCACTAAGAATAGAAAACTTCCAAATCAGTGCCATTACCATAAATTGAGACATTAGATCAGGTGAACAATCAAAAATAATTATTCAGTGATAGTCTGATCCCGGTCGGTTAAATCACAATTATCAGCATAACTTTAAGCAACCGGAAGTAAGGATATGACTATTTCAGTCTGCATACAAACTGCTGTCACTGGCCCCTACCTTCACGTTTATCCTTTAAAATTGAAGGTCTTATTCCAACAAAACTTTGGAAATTAATATTTGAAGATAATGACGAACGTACCTCAGGCTTCCGATTTTCGAGTGTTAGAACGTTTTGTGTCTTGTTAGGTACATTACACACGTCAAGTTGCCTTATTCAAAACTAACCTCTTGAAATAAGTAGAACTACAGTTCAGGTCGGAAACCCCAGGTCATGTTTGTTATCATTCACGATAAATATTGAAGGTTCAAAGTCCATACATGTGGAACCTTGTCCATTTGATATTGAATTTGTCATCTGCATCAATCATATATCATGTATATGCTACGTAATTAATTTTATTTCGTCTCTGTTATTTCCAATATGGTCATCCATACCTTTTTTTTGTCCTGGGTACCCTGTACAGTGCGTATCCAAAAAAAGTTTACACTTAGAAAAAAACCCTGTAAAATTAAAAGTTTGTAAGATCCTGAAGATTTTTCCAGAGTTTAAAATTGGTACAGATCTATTTAAGCAAATGACGATACTGTCTAAAAATATTTCCGCTTGAGTGAGCACCGCTTACTTTTGAAAAGTTAGTGATAAATTATTTGCGCAGGACTTTGAAATAGTTATGCGAATAAAAGTAGACCTTAATCATGAAGAACACGTGGAATTTAGCTAGTAAAATTGATTTGATGATATCTTGTACCTGTTTTAAGTTGTGCCCAAAACACTTCGAACATGCAGTGCATTGCGCCCACCCAAATACCCACACACCGAGGCCATCGTGACGATATTTGCTTTACACTAGCTGAGCTGTGATTTACATGAAATGGCTTAGGCTTCATTTTCATTTTGTTAATCATTGTCAAGCTTGGGAAAAGTGTGGATCGAGAAACAAGTATTAAATGACAAAGGAAATGCAAACCCACTTTAAATAATACAAACTTAGTGAACAAATGCTGGAGATGTCTGATATAAACTTTTTTTCAGATTCAGTTATGTCCTGAGATCCAGCTGGCACAAAAAAAGGAAGTTTGTGCTTACTAAGTGTTGAAATTTCAATTTGGGGGGCAAAGTTGTTACAAAATACTTGAATGTATCCGTTTTATTTCAATTGACTAAAAGTGCAAGGGAAATTGATGAGAAATGTTTTGCGGGTAAGTTTGATTTCGCCCTTTCCCCTTCTTTACACAGCGTGAGAACGAGCATTTCTGCGCAAACGGATTTGTGCGAGCTTTACAAAAATGGACAGTGCTCACTCAAGTGTAATATTCTGTCAACACTTATTTTACTTTCATTAGATAGATGAGACCCAAACCCAACATGTGAAAAAAATACACACTTGTTGTATATTTTTCAATTCTCAGGGCTTTTTCAAAGTGTAAACTTTTTTTTATACTCACTATATAGTAGATATGGGTGTGTGCAGTGTGACCTAGCTGCTTCAATGGGAATGTGTCGACATTGCCAGATCTAGTATATAGGGCAATATAATAATGAGAAATTCATCATTATCATCATTAGGATCAGTACTATTATCATTATTATTACTATTATTATTATCATTATTAATATTATCATTATTATTAGCATTATCATCATCAACGTTTTAATGTTATCATTGTTAATTTGTTATCATTATTATTATTATACTTGGCTACTTTCAGTGGCATCAATTTATCTTAGACATCTTTTATCCAAATTAGACTTAATTTGTCACTTAGGCCTACCTGTATACATGATAGGTACTGACATTATACGCGACCGGTTCATCCTGATACCGAAAACTTAAGAGAAATCTGAAAATTTTTGATAGGTGACTATTTAATATTGCTCTTTTTTATTCAACAAAAGAAGAATTTTTTTACACGCCCAAATCCAAACAATTTCAAACACAAATAGTTATGAAAATTAATTGAACAGTTTTATTAGCATTACTTGTGCTATTAATTAATATTCATGTATTATTTCAATATAAGTTCATGATCTTTGCCAGCTGATCTTTGGATCGGAGTTGGATACCGAAGCAAGCTAGAAACAGGTAAATTATATAGAACCAAAATAAATCAAGTACCGTCGAGAAATAATTACAAATAATAAATTCTACTTATATACATTACTGTTAACTACTAATTCAGATAATTTTTTACAGTGTAATAGTGGTGGTAGTAGTAGCAGTAGTAGTAGTATACCATTGCTATCATGCATTAATTCTTAACCCTTGTTAAATTTTGTATAAGCGCATGTCGGTCCCAAAATTGCTCAAAAAACGTGATTACGTGTACAAAGTCAATGCAAATTGTGTTTTTCAACCAAAAATCATAAATGTATGATATAACGTTTTAGTTTTGTTGGTTTAGATGGATAATATGTTATATCGAAAAAACAATAAAAAACAAAGGTTTGAAAAAACAGAGAAATACATAAAAATAAAAAAACAATAAGATACATATGAAATTTTGTATTTTTCGGCATTTTTTTAATAGAATTTTCTTGGAAATGTAAAAACTTATATGTTCACCAAAGTTAGAATTCTACTAGCTGTATAATATAGAAAATGAATTAAAGGCAAAAACACACACACAAATTTGGGGAAAATTTCATACGCTTGTAATCAATTGCAAATTTACATTATCATCATCATACACACGCATCATCAATTATATCTATCATTTTACCTCTCTAAAATATAGGATCTCATGGGGGGTCAACACCGCTCGGACAAAAACATATACGGTACCCTCCGAATGCATTCCATACAACTTTTGAGTTATATGGAAAGCCATTACCGGAATTAGTGTGAGGTTTCACAGGCTTAATTCATTCCCCATAGACTCATGTGTTAAATTGGCACTTTAAAAAATTCATGAAAAATAAGGATGAAATTCGGGGGTTGAATGTTTACTACCAGTGGATAGGATTTATATCTGGCAATCCATATCTGACCAGAAAAGGGTCCCTCGACCGGCTCATTTTAAAAATAAATTGGCGTGTTTGAAGACACCTTCGGGGGGAGCAGATTCATCACCTCAAACAGCAAAATAGCCCTAATCCTTCCGCCAGTGAAAATATAGTCCAAAATTGGTGATGTTTCTTCCCAATTTGGGAAAAGGAAGTTCAGTAATTACCAAAAATAGAATCAGTGTTAGATGGACAATCATATGCATACACTTTGTCTATCAGCCATATCAAAATAAAAAAAATAGCAATGGGTTGGCTCGAATGAATATTTATGGCCTGCCACTAGTAATTAGGCCCGTGAGACCTGTATTGTATGGCACATGAAGGTTTCTTTTAATTTACCTTCCTGGCTTTTCTTTAACATCTGTACACTCACTTTATCACAAAGAAATGCATGAAATATACAGATGTGTTATGTAATGACCATTTCTAATGTTACTCCTAATGTCCAGTGCCCTATGGATTTACACACATCCTACATGCCTATATGTAGCTCAACAATGGATGCAATGTAGGGCCCAAATCCTATAATACAAATTATAGATATGAATAGTGTGCATATCTGGATTCAAGATCTGCCCACAATATCAATACCAGATTCACATGAGTTAAATTAGATAACAATAAAAAGAAATGAGAATCAACATACAAGCATACTATACATTCACATCTTCCTATGACAAGGGCCCAAGCCAGGTGTAAGAGAGAGACAGGGAGAGAGGGGGTTAGATGGCTTGTATTCTAAATGGATGGGGGCTAGTCTGGCTAGAAGTCAGTAAAAGTTGAACAAGATAGCAGTATAGAACTCATTCTCAGCCCCCCCCCCCCCAGCTAACTATATGCTTTTCTCTACCCCCCCCCCCCCTCCTCCCTCTTGAATCCACCACTCTTCAGTCAAATTCTAAAGTTTTCTCTTCTCATTCCCTCCCCCATGAACCAATTTCACAAGTGCAATTGATGCAAGGCCTATCTAATGTGTACTATATCTTGTGATGGGTGCTATACACGATTTACAGCAGCGCTCGTCGGTATACGAAAACACACGACAACATGCAAGCAACCCAGTGTCAGTGACAAACACACGCACAGCCTAGCTAGCCTAGGTACACAAACACAGAGTTACTAATAACAACTTGTTACCTGTTATACCCCCTATGTAGCCTTGTATATAGCCATGAAGTTCAGTTTTTGGACCTCTTGATGATTGGAACATGTATACTAGTGAAATGCAATCTGCTACTGAAGAGTTGGGCAGGTATTTCATCCACTAGGGAATCCCCCATGTAATAGGCTATGGTCAGGGTTATAGGTTTCACAGGCTTAATTCATTCCCCATAGACTCATGTGTTAAATTGGCACTTTAAAAAATTCATAAAAAATAAGGATGAAATTCGGGGGTGAATGTTTACTACCAGTGGATAGGATTTATATCTGGCAATCCATATCTGACCAGAAAAGGGTCCCTCGACCGGCTCATTTTAAAAAAAATTGGCGTGTTTGAAGACACCTTCGGGGGGAGCAGATTCATCACCTCAAACAGCAAAATAGCCCTAATCCTTCCGCCGGTGAAAATATAGTCCAAAATTGGTGATATTTCTTCCCAATTTGGGAAAAGGAAGTTCAGTAATTACCAAAAATAGAATCAGTGTTAGATGGACAATCATATGCATACACTTTGTCTATCAGCCATATCAAAATTAAAAAAATAGCAATGGGTTGGCTCGAATGAATATTTATGGCCTGCCACTAGTGATTAGGCCCGTGAAACCTGTATTGTATGGCACATGAAGGTTTCTTTTTAATTTACCTTCCTGGCTTTTCTTTAACATCTGTACACTCACTTTATCACAAAGAAATGCATGAAATATACAGATGTGTTATGTAATGACCATTTCTAATGTTACTCCTAATGTCCAGTGCCCTATGGATTTACACACATCCTACATGCCTATATGTAGCTCAACAATGGATGCAATGTAGGGCCCAAATCCTATAATACAAATTATAGATATGAATAGTGTGCATATCTGGATTCAAGATCTGCCCACAATATCAATACCAGATTCACATGAGTTAAATTAGATAACAATAAAAAGAAATGAGAATCAACATACAATCATACTATACATTCACATCTTCCTATGACAAGGGCCCAAGCCAGGGTGTAAGAGAGAGAGACAGGGAGAGAGGGGGTTAGATGGCTTGTATTCTAAATGGATGGGGGCTAGTCTGGCTAGAAGTCAGTAAAAGTTGAACAAGATAGCAGTATAGAACTCATTCTCAGCCCCCCCCCCCAGCTAACTATATGCTTTTCTCTACCCCCCCCCCCCCTCCTCCCTCTTGAATCCACCACTCTTCAGTCAAATTCTAAAGTTTTCTCTTCTCATTCCTTCCCCGTGAACCAATTTCACAAGTGCAATTGATGCAAGGCCTATCTAATGTGTACTATATCTTGTGATGGGTGCTATACACGATTTACAGCAGCGCTCGTCGGTATACGAAAACACACGACAACATGCAAGCAACCCAGTGTCAGTGACAAACACACGCACAGCCTAGCTAGCCTAGGTACACAAACACAGAGGTACTAATAACAACTTGTTACCTGTTATACCCCCTATGTAGCCTTGTATATAGCCATGAAGTTCAGTTTTTGGACCTCTTGATGATTGGAACATGTATACTAGTGAAATGCAATCTGCTACTGAAGAGTTGGGCAGGTATTTCATCCACTAGGGAATCCCCCATGTAATAGGCTATGGTCAGGTTATAGGTTTCACAGGCTTAATTCATTCCCCATAGACTCATGTGTTAAATTGGCACTTTAAAAAATTCATAAAAAATAAGGATGAAATTCGGGGGTTGAATGTTTACTACCAGTGGATAGGATTTATATCTGGCAATCCATATCTGACCAGAAAAGGGTCCCTCGACCGGCTCATTTTAAAAATAAATTGGCGTGTTTGAAGACACCTTCGGGGGGAGCAGATTCATCACCTCAAACAGCAAAATAGCCCTAATCCTTCCGCCGGTGAAAATATAGTCCAAAATTGGTGATATTTCTTCCCAATTTGGGAAAAGGAAGTTCAGTAATTACCAAAAATAGAATCAGTGTTAGATGGACAATCATATGCATACACTTTGTCTATCAGCCATATCAAAATAAAAAAAATAGCAATGGGTTGGCTCGAATGAATATTTATGGCCTGCCACTAGTGATTAGGCCCGTGAAACCTGTATTGTATGGCACATGAAGGTTTCTTTTTAATTTACCTTCCTGGCTTTTCTTTAACATCTGTACACTCACTTTATCACAAAGAAATGCATGAAATATACAGATGTGTTATGTAATGACCATTTCTAATGTTACTCCTAATGTCCAGTGCCCTATGGATTTACACACATCCTACATGCCTATATGTAGCTCAACAATGGATGCAATGTAGGGCCCAAATCCTATAATACAAATTATAGATATGAATAGTGTGCATATCTGGATTCAAGATCTGCCCACAATATCAATACCAGATTCACATGAGTTAAATTAGATAACAATAAAAAGAAATGAGAATCAACATACAATCATACTATACATTCACATCTTCCTATGACAAGGGCCCAAGCCAGGGTGTAAGAGAGAGAGACAGGGAGAGAGGGGGTTAGATGGCTTGTATTCTAAATGGATGGGGGCTAGTCTGGCTAGAAGTCAGTAAAAGTTGAACAAGATAGCAGTATAGAACTCATTCTCAGCCCCCCCCCAGCTAACTATATGCTTTTCTCTACTACCCCCCCCCCCCTCCTCCCTCTTGAATCCA
The DNA here is from genome assembly GCF_018143015.1 of Lytechinus variegatus. Taxonomy (NCBI): domain Eukaryota; kingdom Metazoa; phylum Echinodermata; class Echinoidea; order Temnopleuroida; family Toxopneustidae; genus Lytechinus; species Lytechinus variegatus. The sequence goes on from NC_054750.1 coordinate 9,010,063, forward strand.
CCACTCTTCAGTCAAATTCTAAAGTTTTCTCTTCTCATTCCCTTCCCCGTGAACCAATTTCACAAGTGCAATTGATGCAAGGCCTATCTAATGTGTACTATATCTTGTGATGGGTGCTATACACGATTTACAGCAGCGCTCGTCGGTATACGAAAACACACGACAACATGCAAGCAACCCAGTGTCAGTGACAAACACACGCACAGCCTAGCTAGCCTAGGTACACAAACACAGAGGTACTAATAACAACTTGTTACCTGTTATACCCCCTATGTAGCCTTGTATATAGCCATGAAGTTCAGTTTTTGGACCTCTTGATGATTGGAACATGTATACTAGTGAAATGCAATCTGCTACTGAAGAGTTGGGCAGGTATTTCATCCACTAGGGAATCCCCCATGTAATAGGCTATGGTCAGGGTTATAGGTTTCACAGGCTTAATTCATTCCCCATAGACTCATGTGTTAAATTGGCACTTTAAAAAATTCATAAAAAATAAGGATGAAATTCGGGGGTTGAATGTTTACTACCAGTGGATAGGATTTATATCTGGCAATCCATATCTGACCAGAAAAGGGTCCCTCGACCGGCTCATTTTAAAAATAAATTGGCGTGTTTGAAGACACCTTCGGGGGGAGCAGATTCATCACCTCAAACAGCAAAATAGCCCTAATCCTTCCGCCGGTGAAAATATAGTCCAAAATTGGTGATATTTCTTCCCAATTTGGGAAAAGGAAGTTCAGTAATTACCAAAAATAGAATCAGTGTTAGATGGACAATCATATGCATACACTTTGTCTATCAGCCATATCAAAATTAAAAAAATAGCAATGGGTTGGCTCGAATGAATATTTATGGCCTGCCACTAGTGATTAGGCCCGTGAAACCTGTATTGTATGGCACATGAAGGTTTCTTTTTAATTTACCTTCCTGGCTTTTCTTTAACATCTGTACACTCACTTTATCACAAAGAAATGCATGAAATATACAGATGTGTTATGTAATGACCATTTCTAATGTTACTCCTAATGTCCAGTGCCCTATGGATTTACACACATCCTACATGCCTATATGTAGCTCAACAATGGATGCAATGTAGGGCCCAAATCCTATAATACAAATTATAGATATGAATAGTGTGCATATCTGGATTCAAGATCTGCCCACAATATCAATACCAGATTCACATGAGTTAAATTAGATAACAATAAAAAGAAATGAGAATCAACATACAATCATACTATACATTCACATCTTCCTATGACAAGGGCCCAAGCCAGGGTGTAAGAGAGAGAGACAGGGAGAGAGGGGGTTAGATGGCTTGTATTCTAAATGGATGGGGGCTAGTCTGGCTAGAAGTCAGTAAAAGTTGAACAAGATAGCAGTATAGAACTCATTCTCAGCCCCCCCCCCCAGCTAACTATATGCTTTTCTCTACCCCCCCCCCCCCCTCCTCCCTCTTGAATCCACCACTCTTCAGTCAAATTCTAAAGTTTTCTCTTCTCATTCCCTTCCCCGTGAACCAATTTCACAAGTGCAATTGATGCAAGGCCTATCTAATGTGTACTATATCTTGTGATGGGTGCTATACACGATTTACAGCAGCGCTCGTCGGTATACGAAAACACACGACAACATGCAAGCAACCCAGTGTCAGTGACAAACACACGCACAGCCTAGCTAGCCTAGGTACACAAACACAGAGGTACTAATAACAACTTGTTACCTGTTATACCCCCTATGTAGCCTTGTATATAGCCATGAAGTTCAGTTTTTGGACCTCTTGATGATTGGAACATGTATACTAGTGAAATGCAATCTGCTACTGAAGAGTTGGGCAGGTATTTCATCCACTAGGGAATCCCCCATGTAATAGGCTATGGTCAGGGTTATAGTTTCACAGGCTTAATTCATTCCCCATAGACTCATGTGTTAAATTGGCACTTTAAAAAATTCATGAAAAATAAGGATGAAATTCGGGGTTGAATGTTTACTACCAGTGGATAGGATTTATATCTGGCAATCCATATCTGACCAGAAAAGGGTCCCTCGACCGGCTCATTTTAAAAATAAATTGGCGTGTTTGAAGACACCTTCGGGGGAGCAGATTCATCACCTCAAACAGCAAAATAGCCCTAATCCTTCCGCCGTGAAAATATAGTCCAAAATTGGTGATATTTCTTCCCAATTTGGGAAAAGGAAGTTCAGTAATTACCAAAAATAGAATCAGTGTTAGATGGACAATCATATGCATACACTTTGTCTATCAGCCATATCAAAATAAAAAAAATAGCAATGGGTTGGCTCGAATGAATATTTATGGCCTGCCACTAGTGATTAGGCCCGTGAAACCTGTATTGTATGGCACATGAAGGTTTCTTTTTAATTTACCTTCCTGGCTTTTCTTTAACATCTGTACACTCACTTTATCACAAAGAAATGCATGAAATGTACAGATGTGTTATGTAATGACCATTTCTAATGTTACTCCTAATGTCCAGTGCCCTATGGATTTACACACTTCCTACATGCCTATATGTAGCTCAACAATGGATGCAATGTAGGGCCCAAATCCTATAATACAAATTATAGATATGAATAGTGTGCATATCTGGATTCAAGATCTGCCCACAATATCAATACCAGATTCACATGAGTTAAATTAGATAACAATAAAAAGAAATGAGAATCAACATACAATCATACTATACATTCACATCTTCCTATGACAAGGGCCCAAGCCAGGGTGTAAGAGAGAGAGACAGGGAGAGAGGGGTTGGATGGCTTGTATTCTAAATGGATGGGGGCTAGTCTGGCTAGAAGTCAGTAAAAGTTGAACAAGATAGCAGTATAGAACTCATTCTCAGCCCCCCCCCCAGCTAACTATATGCTTTTCTCTACCCCCCCCCCCCCCTCCTCCCTCTTGAATCCACCACTCTTCAGTCAAATTCTAAAGTTTTCTCTTCTCATTCCCTTCCCCATGAACCAATTTCACAAGTGCAATTGATGCAAGGCCTATCTAATGTGTACTATATCTTGTGATGGGTGCTATACACGATTTACAGCAGCGCTCGTCGGTATACGAAAACACACGACAACATGCAAGCAACCCAGTGTCAGTGACAAACACACGCACAGCCTAGCTAGCCTAGGTACACAAACACAGAGGTACTAATAACAACTTGTTACCTGTTATACCCCCTATGTAGCCTTGTATATAGCCATGAAGTTCAGTTTTTGGACCTCTTGATGATTGGAACATGTATACTAGTGAAATGCAATCTGCTACTGAAGAGTTGGGCAGGTATTTCATCCACTAGGGAATCCCCCATGTAATAGGCTATGGTCAGGGTTATAGGTTTCACAGGCTTAATTCATTCCCCATAGACTCATGTGTTAAATTGGCACTTTAAAAAATTCATAAAAAATAAGGATGAAATTCGGGGGTTGAATGTTTACTACCAGTGGATAGGATTTATATCTGGCAATCCATATCTGACCAGAAAAGGGTCCCTCGACCGGCTCATTTTAAAAATAAATTGGCGTGTTTGAAGACACCTTCGGGGGAGCAGATTCATCACCTCAAACAGCAAAATAGCCCTAATCCTTCCGCCGGTGAAAATATAGTCCAAAATTGGTGATATTTCTTCCCAATTTGGGAAAAGGAAGTTCAGTAATTACCAAAAATAGAATCAGTGTTAGATGGACAATCATATGCATACACTTTGTCTATCAGCCATATCAAAATAAAAAAAATAGCAATGGGTTGGCTCGAATGAATATTTATGGCCTGCCACTAGTGATTAGGCCCGTGAAACCTGTATTGTATGGCACATGAAGGTTTCTTTTTAATTTACCTTCCTGGCTTTTCTTTAACATCTGTACACTCACTTTATCACAAAGAAATGCATGAAATGTACAGATGTGTTATGTAATGACCATTTCTAATGTTACTCCTAATGTCCAGTGCCCTATGGATTTACACACATCCTACATGCCTATATGTAGCTCAACAATGGATGCAATGTAGGGCCCAAATCCTATAATACAAATTATAGATATGAATAGTGTGCATATCTGGATTCAAGATCTGCCCACAATATCAATACCAGATTCACATGAGTTAAATTAGATAACAATAAAAAGAAATGAGAATCAACATACAAGCATACTATACATTCACATCTTCCTATGACAAGGGCCCAAGCCAGGGTGTAAGAGAGAGAGACAGGGAGAGAGGGGGTTAGATGGCTTGTATTCTAAATGGATGGGGGCTAGTCTGGCTAGAAGTCAGTAAAAGTTGAACAAGATAGCAGTATAGAACTCATTCTCAGCCCCCCCCCCCCCCAGCTAACTATATGCTTTTCTCTACCCCCCCCCCCCCTCCTCCCTCTTGAATCCACCACTCTTCAGTCAAATTCTAAAGTTTTCTCTTCTCATTCCCTTCCCCATGAACCAATTTCACAAGTGCAATTGATGCAAGGCCTATCTAATGTGTACTATATCTTGTGATGGGTGCTATACACGATTTACAGCAGCGCTCGTCGGTATACGAAAACACACGACAACATGCAAGCAACCCAGTGTCAGTGACAAACACACGCACAGCCTAGCTAGCCTAGGTACACAAACACAGAGGTACTAATAACAACTTGTTACCTGTTATACCCCCTATGTAGCCTTGTATATAGCCATGAAGTTCAGTTTTTGGACCTCTTGATGATTGGAACATGTATACTAGTGAAATGCAATCTGCTACTGAAGAGTTGGGCAGGTATTTCATCCACTAGGGAATCCCCCATGTAATAGGCTATGGTCAGGGTTATAGTTTCACAGGCTTAATTCATTCCCCATAGACTCATGTGTTAAATTGGCACTTTAAAAAATTCATGAAAAATAAGGATGAAATTCGGGGGTTGAATGTTTACTACCAGTGGATAGGATTTATATCTGGCAATCCATATCTGACCAGAAAAGGGTCCCTCGACCGGCTCATTTTAAAAATAAATTGGCGTGTTTGAAGACACCTTCGGGGGGAGCAGATTCATCACCTCAAACAGCAAAATAGCCCTAATCCTTCCGCCGGTGAAAATATAGTCCAAAATTGGTGATATTTCTTCCCAATTTGGGAAAAGGAAGTTCAGTAATTACCAAAAATAGAATCAGTGTTAGATGGACAATCATATGCATACACTTTGTCTATCAGCCATATCAAAATAAAAAAAATAGCAATGGGTTGGCTCGAATGAATATTTATGGCCTGCCACTAGTGATTAGGCCCGTGAAACCTGTATTGTATGGCACATGAAGGTTTCTTTTTAATTTACCTTCCTGGCTTTTCTTTAACATCTGTACACTCACTTTATCACAAAGAAATGCATGAAATGTACAGATGTGTTATGTAATGACCATTTCTAATGTTACTCCTAATGTCCAGTGCCCTATGGATTTACACACATCCTACATGCCTATATGTAGCTCAACAATGGATGCAATGTAGGGCCCAAATCCTATAATACAAATTATAGATATGAATAGTGTGCATATCTGGATTCAAGATCTGCCCACAATATCAATACCAGATTCACATGAGTTAAATTAGATAACAATAAAAAGAAATGAGAATCAACATACAATCATACTATACATTCACATCTTCCTATGACAAGGGCCCAAGCCAGGGTGTAAGAGAGAGAGACAGGGAGAGAGGGGTTGGATGGCTTGTATTCTAAATGGATGGGGGCTAGTCTGGCTAGAAGTCAGTAAAAGTTGAACAAGATAGCAGTATAGAACTCATTCTCAGCCCCCCCCCCCAGCTAACTATATGCTTTTCTCTACCCCCCCCCCCCTCCTCCCTCTTGAATCCACCACTCTTCAGTCAAATTCTAAAGTTTTCTCTTCTCATTCCCTTCCCCATGAACCAATTTCACAAGTGCAATTGATGCAAGGCCTATCTAATGTGTACTATATCTTGTGATGGGTGCTATACACGATTTACAGCAGCGCTCGTCGGTATACGAAAACACACGACAACATGCAAGCAACCCAGTGTCAGTGACAAACACACGCACAGCCTAGCTAGCCTAGGTACACAAACACAGAGGTACTAATAACAACTTGTTACCTGTTATACCCCCTATGTAGCCTTGTATATAGCCATGAAGTTCAGTTTTTGGACCTCTTGATGATTGGAACATGTATACTAGTGAAATGCAATCTGCTACTGAAGAGTTGGGCAGGTATTTCATCCACTAGGGAATCCCCCATGTAATAGGCTATGGTCAGGGTTATAGGTTTCACAGGCTTAATTCATTCCCCATAGACTCATGTGTTAAATTGGCACTTTAAAAAATTCATAAAAAATAAGGATGAAATTCGGGGTTGAATGTTTACTACCAGTGGATAGGATTTATATCTGGCAATCCATATCTGACCAGAAAAGGGTCCCTCGACCGGCTCATTTTAAAAATAAATTGGCGTGTTTGAAGACACCTTCGGGGGAGCAGATTCATCACCTCAAACAGCAAAATAGCCCTAATCCTTCCGCCAGTGAAAATATAGTCCAAAATTGGTGATATTTCTTCCCAATTTGGGAAAAGGAAGTTCAGTAATTACCAAAAATAGAATCAGTGTTAGATGGACAATCATATGCATACACTTTGTCTATCAGCCATATCAAAATTAAAAAAATAGCAATGGGTTGGCTCGAATGAATATTTATGGCCTGCCACTAGTGATTAGGCCCGTGAAACCTGTATTGTATGGCACATGAAGGTTTCTTTTTAATTTACCTTCCTGGCTTTTCTTTAACATCTGTACACTCACTTTATCACAAAGAAATGCATGAAATATACAGATGTGTTATGTAATGACCATTTCTAATGTTACTCCTAATGTCCAGTGCCCTATGGATTTACACACATCCTACATGCCTATATGTAGCTCAACAATGGATGCAATGTAGGGCCCAAATCCTATAATACAAATTATAGATATGAATAGTGTGCATATCTGGATTCAAGATCTGCCCACAATATCAATACCAGATTCACATGAGTTAAATTAGATAACAATAAAAAGAAATGAGAATCAACATACAATCATACTATACATTCACATCTTCCTATGACAAGGGCCCAAGCCAGGGTGTAAGAGAGAGAGACAGGGAGAGAGGGGGTTAGATGGCTTGTATTCTAAATGGATGGGGGCTAGTCTGGCTAGAAGTCAGTAAAAGTTGAACAAGATAGCAGTATAGAACTCATTCTCAGCCCCCCCCCCCAGCTAACTATATGCTTTTCTCTACCCCCCCCCCCCCCCCCTCCCTCTTGAATCCACCACTCTTCAGTCAAATTCTAAAGTTTTCTCTTCTCATTCCCTTCCCCGTGAACCAATTTCACAAGTGCAATTGATGCAAGGCCTATCTAATGTGTACTATATCTTGTGATGGGTGCTATACACGATTTACAGCAGCGCTCGTCGGTATACGAAAACACACGACAACATGCAAGCAACCCAGTGTCAGTGACAAACACACGCACAGCCTAGCTAGCCTAGGTACACAAACACAGAGGTACTAATAACAACTTGTTACCTGTTATACCCCCTATGTAGCCTTGTATATAGCCATGAAGTTCAGTTTTTGGACCTCTTGATGATTGGAACATGTATACTAGTGAAATGCAATCTGCTACTGAAGAGTTGGGCAGGTATTTCATCCACTAGGGAATCCCCCATGTAATAGGCTATGGTCAGGGTTATAGGTTTCACAGGCTTAATTCATTCCCCATAGACTCATGTGTTAAATTGGCACTTTAAAAAATTCATAAAAAATAAGGATGAAATTCGGGGGTTGAATGTTTACTACCAGTGGATAGGATTTATATCTGGCAATCCATATCTGACCAGAAAAGGGTCCCTCGACCGGCTCATTTTAAAAATAAATTGGCGTGTTTGAAGACACCTTCGGGGGAGCAGATTCATCACCTCAAACAGCAAAATAGCCCTAATCCTTCCGCCGGTGAAAATATAGTCCAAAATTGGTGATATTTCTTCCCAATTTGGGAAAAGGAAGTTCAGTAATTACCAAAAATAGAATCAGTGTTAGATGGACAATCATATGCATACACTTTGTCTATCAGCCATATCAAAATAAAAAAAATAGCAATGGGTTGGCTCGAATGAATATTTATGGCCTGCCACTAGTGATTAGGCCCGTGAAACCTGTATTGTATGGCACATGAAGGTTTCTTTTTAATTTACCTTCCTGGCTTTTCTTTAACATCTGTACACTCACTTTATCACAAAGAAATGCATGAAATGTACAGATGTGTTATGTAATGACCATTTCTAATGTTACTCCTAATGTCCAGTGCCCTATGGATTTACACATATCCTACATGCCTATATGTAGCTCAACAATGGATGCAATGTAGGGCCCAAATCCTATAATACAAATTATAGATATGAATAGTGTGCATATCTGGATTCAAGATCTGCCCACAATATCAATACCAGATTCACATGAGTTAAATTAGATAACAATAAAAAGAAATGAGAATCAACATACAAGCATACTATACATTCACATCTTCCTATGACAAGGGCCCAAGCCAGGGTGTAAGAGAGAGAGACAGGGAGAGAGGGGGTTAGATGGCTTGTATTCTAAATGGATGGGGGCTAGTCTGGCTAGAAGTCAGTAAAAGTTGAACAAGATAGCAGTATAGAACTCATTCTCAGCCCCCCCCCCAGCTAACTATATGCTTTTCTCTACCCCCCCCCCCCCCTCCTCCCTCTTGAATCCACCACTCTTCAGTCAAATTCTAAAGTTTTCTCTTCTCATTCCCTTCCCCATGAACCAATTTCACAAGTGCAATTGATGCAAGGCCTATCTAATGTGTACTATATCTTGTGATGGGTGCTATACACGATTTACAGCAGCGCTCGTCGGTATACGAAAACACACGACAACATGCAAGCAACCCAGTGTCAGTGACAAACACACGCACAGCCTAGCTAGCCTAGGTACACAAACACAGAGGTACTAATAACAACTTGTTACCTGTTATACCCCCTATGTAGCCTTGTATATAGCCATGAAGTTCAGTTTTTGGACCTCTTGATGATTGGAACATGTATACTAGTGAAATGCAATCTGCTACTGAAGAGTTGGGCAGGTATTTCATCCACTAGGGAATCCCCCATGTAATAGGCTATGGTCAGGGTTATAGGTTTCACAGGCTTAATTCATTCCCCATAGACTCATGTGTTAAATTGGCACTTTAAAAAATTCATAAAAAATAAGGATGAAATTCGGGGTTGAATGTTTACTACCAGTGGATAGGATTTATATCTGGCAATCCATATCTGACCAGAAAAGGGTCCCTCGACCGGCTCATTTTAAAAATAAATTGGCGTGTTTGAAGACACCTTCGGGGGGAGCAGATTCATCACCTCAAACAGCAAAATAGCCCTAATCCTTCCGCCGTGAAAATATAGTCCAAAATTGGTGATATTTCTTCCCAATTTGGGAAAAGGAAGTTCAGTAATTACCAAAAATAGAATCAGTGTTAGATGGACAATCATATGCATACACTTTGTCTATCAGCCATATCAAAATAAAAAAAATAGCAATGGGTTGGCTCGAATGAATATTTATGGCCTGCCACTAGTGATTAGGCCCGTGAAACCTGTATTGTATGGCACATGAAGGTTTCTTTTTAATTTACCTTCCTGGCTTTTCTTTAACATCTGTACACTCACTTTATCACAAAGAAATGCATGAAATATACAGATGTGTTATGTAATGACCATTTCTAATGTTACTCCTAATGTCCAGTGCCCTATGGATTTACACACATCCTACATGCCTATATGTAGCTCAACAATGGATGCAATGTAGGGCCCAAATCCTATAATACAAATTATAGATATGAATAGTGTGCATATCTGGATTCAAGATCTGCCCACAATATCAATACCAGATTCACATGAGTTAAATTAGATAACAATAAAAAGAAATGAGAATCAACATACAAGCATACTATACATTCACATCTTCCTATGACAAGGGCCCAAGCCAGGGTGTAAGAGAGAGAGACAGGGAGAGAGGGGTTGGATGGCTTGTATTCTAAATGGATGGGGGCTAGTCTGGCTAGAAGTCAGTAAAAGTTGAACAAGATAGCAGTATAGAACTCATTCTCAGCCCCCCCCCCCCCAGCTAACTATATGCTTTTCTCTACCCCCCCCCCCCCTCCTCCCTCTTGAATCCACCACTCTTCAGTCAAATTCTAAAGTTTTCTCTTCTCATTCCCTTCCCCATGAACCAATTTCACAAGTGCAATTGATGCAAGGCCTATCTAATGTGTACTATATCTTGTGATGGGTGCTATACACGATTTACAGCAGCGCTCGTCGGTATACGAAAACACACGACAACATGCAAGCAACCCAGTGTCAGTGACAAACACACGCACAGCCTAGCTAGCCTAGGTACACAAACACAGAGGTACTAATAACAACTTGTTACCTGTTATACCCCCTATGTAGCCTTGTATATAGCCATGAAGTTCAGTTTTTGGACCTCTTGATGATTGGAACATGTATACTAGTGAAATGCAATCTGCTACTGAAGAGTTGGGCAGGTATTTCATCCACTAGGGAATCCCCCATGTAATAGGCTATGGTCAGGGTTATAGGTTTCACAGGCTTAATTCATTCCCCATAGACTCATGTGTTAAATTGGCACTTTAAAAAATTCATAAAAAATAAGGATGAAATTCGGGGTTGAATGTTTACTACCAGTGGATAGGATTTATATCTGGCAATCCATATCTGACCAGAAAAGGGTCCCTCGACCGGCTCATTTTAAAAATAAATTGGCGTGTTTGAAGACACCTTCGGGGGGAGCAGATTCATCACCTCAAACAGCAAAATAGCCCTAATCCTTCCGCCAGTGAAAATATAGTCCAAAATTGGTGATATTTCTTCCCAATTGGGAAAAGGAAGTTCAGTAATTACCAAAAATAGAATCAGTGTTAGATGGACAATCATATGCATACACTTTGTCTATCAGCCATATCAAAATAAAAAAAATAGCAATGGGTTGGCTCGAATGAATATTTATGGCCTGCCACTAGTGATTAGGCCCGTGAAACCTGTATTGTATGGCACATGAAGGTTTCTTTTTAATTTACCTTCCTGGCTTTTCTTTAACATCTGTACACTCACTTTATCACAAAGAAATGCATGAAATGTACAGATGTGTTATGTAATGACCATTTCTAATGTTACTCCTAATGTCCAGTGCCCTATGGATTTACACACATCCTACATGCCTATATGTAGCTCAACAATGGATGCAATGTAGGGCCCAAATCCTATAATACAAATTATAGATATGAATAGTGTGCATATCTGGATTCAAGATCTGCCCACAATATCAATACCAGATTCACATGAGTTAAATTAGATAACAATAAAAAGAAATGAGAATCAACATACAATCATACTATACATTCACATCTTCCTATGACAAGGGCCCAAGCCAGGGTGTAAGAGAGAGAGACAGGGAGAGAGGGGGTTAGATGGCTTGTATTCTAAATGGATGGGGGCTAGTCTGGCTAGAAGTCAGTAAAAGTTGAACAAGATAGCAGTATAGAACTCATTCTCAGCCCCCCCCCCCCCAGCTAACTATATGCTTTTCTCTACCCCCCCCCCCCCTCCTCCCTCTTGAATCCACCACTCTTCAGTCAAATTCTAAAGTTTTCTCTTCTCATTCCCTTCCCCATGAACCAATTTCACAAGTGCAATTGATGCAAGGCCTATCTAATGTGTACTATATCTTGTGATGGGTGCTATACACGATTTACAGCAGCGCTCGTCGGTATACGAAAACACACGACAACATGCAAGCAACCCAGTGTCAGTGACAAACACACACACAGCCTAGCTAGCCTAGGTACACAAACACAGAGTTACTAATAACAACTTGTTACCTGTTATACCCCCTATGTAGCCTTGTATATAGCCATGAAGTTCAGTTTTTGGACCTCTTGATGATTGGAACATGTATACTAGTGAAATGCAATCTGCTACTGAAGAGTTGGGCAGGTATTTCATCCACTAGGGAATCCCCCATGTAATAGGCTATGGTCAGGGTTATAGGTTTCACAGGCTTAATTCATTCCCCATAGACTCATGTGTTAAATTGGCACTTTAAAAAATTCATAAAAAATAAGGATGAAATTCGGGGGTTGAATGTTTACTACCAGTGGATAGGATTTATATCTGGCAATCCATATCTGACCAGAAAAGGGTCCCTCGACCGGCTCATTTTAAAAATAAATTGGCGTGTTTGAAGACACCTTCGGGGGAGCAGATTCATCACCTCAAACAGCAAAATAGCCCTAATCCTTCCGCCAGTGAAAATATAGTCCAAAATTGGTGATATTTCTTCCCAATTTGGGAAAAGGAAGTTCAGTAATTACCAAAAATAGAATCAGTGTTAGATGGACAATCATATGCATACACTTTGTCTATCAGCCATATCAAAATAAAAAAAATAGCAATGGGTTGGCTCGAATGAATATTTATGGCCTGCCACTAGTGATTAGGCCCGTGAAACCTGTATTGTATGGCACATGAAGGTTTCTTTTTAATTTACCTTCCTGGCTTTTCTTTAACATCTGTACACTCACTTTATCACAAAGAAATGCATGAAATATACAGATGTGTTATGTAATGACCATTTCTAATGTTACTCCTAATGTCCAGTGCCCTATGGATTTACACACATCCTACATGCCTATATGTAGCTCAACAATGGATGCAATGTAGGGCCCAAATCCTATAATACAAATTATAGATATGAATAGTGTGCATATCTGGATTCAAGATCTGCCCACAATATCAATACCAGATTCACATGAGTTAAATTAGATAACAATAAAAAGAAATGAGAATCAACATACAAGCATACTATACATTCACATCTTCCTATGACAAGGGCCCAAGCCAGGGTGTAAGAGAGAGAGACAGGGAGAGAGGGGGTGAGATGGCTTGTATTCTAAATGGATGGGGGCTAGTCTGGCTAGAAGTCAGTAAAAGTTGAACAAGATAGCAGTATAGAACTCATTCTCAGCCCCCCCCCCCCAGCTAACTATATGCTTTTCTCTACCCCCCCCCCCCTCCTCCCTCTTGAATCCACCACTCTTCAGTCAAATTCTAAAGTTTTCTCTTCTCATTCCCTTCCCCGTGAACCAATTTCACAAGTGCAATTGATGCAAGGCCTATCTAATGTGTACTATATCTTGTGATGGGTGCTATACACGATTTACAGCAGCGCTCGTCGGTATACGAAAACACACGACAACATGCAAGCAACCCAGTGTCAGTGACAAACACACGCACAGCCTAGCTAGCCTAGGTACACAAACACAGAGTTACTAATAACAACTTGTTACCTGTTATACCCCCTATGTAGCCTTGTATATAGCCATGAAGTTCAGTTTTTGGACCTCTTGATGATTGGAACATGTATACTAGTGAAATGCAATCTGCTACTGAAGAGTTGGGCAGGTATTTCATCCACTAGGGAATCCCCCATGTAATAGGCTATGGTCAGGGTTATAGGTTTCACAGGCTTAATTCATTCCCCATAGACTCATGTGTTAAATTGGCACTTTAAAAAATCATGAAAAATAAGGATGAAATTCGGGTTGAATGTTTACTACCAGTGGATAGGATTTATATCTGGCAATCCATATCTGACCAGAAAAGGGTCCCTCGACCGGCTCATTTTAAAAATAAATTGGCGTGTTTGAAGACACCTTCGGGGGAGCAGATTCATCACCTCAAACAGCAAAATAGCCCTAATCCTTCCGCCGGTGAAAATATAGTCCAAAATTGGTGATATTTCTTCCCAATTTGGGAAAAGGAAGTTCAGTAATTACCAAAAATAGAATCAGTGTTAGATGGACAATCATATGCATACACTTTGTCTATCAGCCATATCAAAATAAAAAAAATAGCAATGGGTTGGCTCGAATGAATATTTATGGCCTGCCACTAGTGATTAGGCCCGTGAAACCTGTATTGTATGGCACATGAAGGTTTCTTTTTAATTTACCTTCCTGGCTTTTCTTTAACATCTGTACACTCACTTTATCACAAAGAAATGCATGAAATGTACAGATGTGTTATGTAATGACCATTTCTAATGTTACTCCTAATGTCCAGTGCCCTATGGATTTACACACATCCTACATGCCTATATGTAGCTCAACAATGGATGCAATGTAGGGCCCAAATCCTATAATACAAATTATAGATATGAATAGTGTGCATATCTGGATTCAAGATCTGCCCACAATATCAATACCAGATTCACATGAGTTAAATTAGATAACAATAAAAAGAAATGAGAATCAACATACAATCATACTATACATTCACATCTTCCTATGACAAGGGCCCAAGCCAGGGTGTAAGAGAGAGAGACAGGGAGAGAGGGGTTGGATGGCTTGTATTCTAAATGGATGGGGGCTAGTCTGGCTAGAAGTCAGTAAAAGTTGAACAAGATAGCAGTATAGAACTCATTCTCAGCCCCCCCCCCCAGCTAACTATATGCTTTTCTCTACCCCCCCCCCCCCCCCCTCCTCCCTCTTGAATCCACCACTCTTCAGTCAAATTCTAAAGTTTTCTCTTCTCATTCCCTTCCCCATGAACCAATTTCACAAGTGCAATTGATGCAAGGCCTATCTAATGTGTACTATATCTTGTGATGGGTGCTATACACGATTTACAGCAGCGCTCGTCGGTATACGAAAACACACGACAACATGCAAGCAACCCAGTGTCAGTGACAAACACACGCACAGCCTAGCTAGCCTAGGTACACAAACACAGAGGTACTAATAACAACTTGTTACCTGTTATATACCCCCTATGTAGCCTTGTATATAGCCATGAAGTTCAGTTTTTGGACCTCTTGATGATTGGAACATGTATACTAGTGAAATGCAATCTGCTACTGAAGAGTTGGGCAGGTATTTCATCCACTAGGGAATCCCCCATGTAATAGGCTATGGTCAGGGTTATAGGTTTCACAGGCTTAATTCATTCCCCATAGACTCATGTGTTAAATTGGCACTTTAAAAAATTCATAAAAAATAAGGATGAAATTCGGGGGTTGAATGTTTACTACCAGTGGATAGGATTTATATCTGGCAATCCATATCTGACCAGAAAAGGGTCCCTCGACCGGCTCATTTTAAAAATAAATTGGCGTGTTTGAAGACACCTTCGGGGGAGCAGATTCATCACCTCAAACAGCAAAATAGCCCTAATCCTTCCGCCAGTGAAAATATAGTCCAAAATTGGTGATATTTCTTCCCAATTTGGGAAAAGGAAGTTCAGTAATTACCAAAAATAGAATCAGTGTTAGATGGACAATCATATGCATACACTTTGTCTATCAGCCATATCAAAATAAAAAAAATAGCAATGGGTTGGCTCGAATGAATATTTATGGCCTGCCACTAGTGATTAGGCCCGTGAAACCTGTATTGTATGGCACATGAAGGTTTCTTTTTAATTTACCTTCCTGGCTTTTCTTTAACATCTGTACACTCACTTTATCACAAAGAAATGCATGAAATATACAGATGTGTTATGTAATGACCATTTCTAATGTTACTCCTAATGTCCAGTGCCCTATGGATTTACACACTTCCTACATGCCTATATGTAGCTCAACAATGGATGCAATGTAGGGCCCAAATCCTATAATACAAATTATAGATATGAATAGTGTGCATATCTGGATTCAAGATCTGCCCACAATATCAATACCAGATTCACATGAGTTAAATTAGATAACAATAAAAAGAAATGAGAATCAACATACAATCATACTATACATTCACATCTTCCTATGACAAGGGCCCAAGCCAGGGTGTAAGAGAGAGAGACAGGGAGAGAGGGGTTGGATGGCTTGTATTCTAAATGGATGGGGGCTAGTCTGGCTAGAAGTCAGTAAAAGTTGAACAAGATAGCAGTATAGAACTCATTCTCAGCCCCCCCCCCCCCAGCTAACTATATGCTTTTCTCTACCCCCCCCCCCCCCCCCCCCTCTTGAATCCACCACTCTTCAGTCAAATTCTAAAGTTTTCTCTTCTCATTCCCTTCCCCGTGAACCAATTTCACAAGTGCAATTGATGCAAGGCCTATCTAATGTGTACTATATCTTGTGATGGGTGCTATACACGATTTACAGCAGCGCTCGTCGGTATACGAAAACACACGACAACATGCAAGCAACCCAGTGTCAGTGACAAACACACGCACAGCCTAGCTAGCCTAGGTACACAAACACAGAGGTACTAATAACAACTTGTTACCTGTTATACCCCCTATGTAGCCTTGTATATAGCCATGAAGTTCAGTTTTTGGACCTCTTGATGATTGGAACATGTATACTAGTGAAATGCAATCTGCTACTGAAGAGTTGGGCAGGTATTTCATCCACTAGGGAATCCCCCATGTAATAGGCTATGGTCAGGGTTATAGGTTCACAGGCTTAATTCATTCCCCATAGACTCATGTGTTAAATTGGCACTTTAAAAAATTCATAAAAAATAAGGATGAAATTCGGGGGTTGAATGTTTACTACCAGTGGATAGGATTTATATCTGGCAATCCATATCTGACCAGAAAAGGGTCCCTCGACCGGCTCATTTTAAAAATAAATTGGCGTGTTTGAAGACACCTTCGGGGGGAGCAGATTCATCACCTCAAACAGCAAAATAGCCCTAATCCTTCCGCCGGTGAAAATATAGTCCAAAATTGGTGATATTTCTTCCCAATTTGGGAAAAGGAAGTTCAGTAATTACCAAAAATAGAATCAGTGTTAGATGGACAATCATATGCATACACTTTGTCTATCAGCCATATCAAAATTAAAAAAATAGCAATGGGTTGGCTCGAATGAATATTTATGGCCTGCCACTAGTGATTAGGCCCGTGAAACCTGTATTGTATGGCACATGAAGGTTTCTTTTTAATTTACCTTCCTGGCTTTTCTTTAACATCTGTACACTCACTTTATCACAAAGAAATGCATGAAATATACAGATGTGTTATGTAATGACCATTTCTAATGTTACTCCTAATGTCCAGTGCCCTATGGATTTACACACATCCTACATGCCTATATGTAGCTCAACAATGGATGCAATGTAGGGCCCAAATCCTATAATACAAATTATAGATATGAATAGTGTGCATATCTGGATTCAAGATCTGCCCACAATATCAATACCAGATTCACATGAGTTAAATTAGATAACAATAAAAAGAAATGAGAATCAACATACAATCATACTATACATTCACATCTTCCTATGACAAGGGCCCAAGCCAGGGTGTAAGAGAGAGAGACAGGGAGAGAGGGGGTTGGATGGCTTGTATTCTAAATGGATGGGGCTAGTCTGGCTAGAAGTCAGTAAAAGTTGAACAAGATAGCAGTATAGAACTCATTCTCAGCCCCCCCCCCAGCTAACTATATGCTTTTCTCTACCCCCCCCCCCCTCCCTCTTGAATCCACCACTCTTCAGTCAAATTCTAAAGTTTTCTCTTCTCATTCCCTTCCCCATGAACCAATTTCACAAGTGCAATTGATGCAAGGCCTATCTAATGTGTACTATATCTTGTGATGGGTGCTATACACGATTTACAGCAGCGCTCGTCGGTATACGAAAACACACGACAACATGCAAGCAACCCAGTGTCAGTGACAAACACACACACAGCCTAGCTAGCCTAGGTACACAAACACAGAGTTACTAATAACAACTTGTTACCTGTTATACCCCCTATGTAGCCTTGTATATAGCCATGAAGTTCAGTTTTTGGACCTCTTGATGATTGGAACATGTATACTAGTGAAATGCAATCTGCTACTGAAGAGTTGGGCAGGTATTTCATCCACTAGGGAATCCCCCATGTAATAGGCTATGGTCAGGGTTATAGGTTTCACAGGCTTAATTCATTCCCCATAGACTCATGTGTTAAATTGGCACTTTAAAAAATTCATAAAAAATAAGGATGAAATTCGGGGGTTGAATGTTTACTACCAGTGGATAGGATTTATATCTGGCAATCCATATCTGACCAGAAAAGGGTCCCTCGACCGGCTCATTTTAAAAATAAATTGGCGTGTTTGAAGACACCTTCGGGGGGAGCAGATTCATCACCTCAAACAGCAAAATAGCCCTAATCCTTCCGCCGGTGAAAATATAGTCCAAAATTGGTGATATTTCTTCCCAATTTGGGAAAAGGAAGTTCAGTAATTACCAAAAATAGAATCAGTGTTAGATGGACAATCATATGCATACACTTTGTCTATCAGCCATATCAAAATAAAAAAAATAGCAATGGGTTGGCTCGAATGAATATTTATGGCCTGCCACTAGTGATTAGGCCCGTGAAACCTGTATTGTATGGCACATGAAGGTTTCTTTTTAATTTACCTTCCTGGCTTTTCTTTAACATCTGTACACTCACTTTATCACAAAGAAATGCATGAAATATACAGATGTGTTATGTAATGACCATTTCTAATGTTACTCCTAATGTCCAGTGCCCTATGGATTTACACACATCCTACATGCCTATATGTAGCTCAACAATGGATGCAATGTAGGGCCCAAATCCTATAATACAAATTATAGATATGAATAGTGTGCATATCTGGATTCAAGATCTGCCCACAATATCAATACCAGATTCACATGAGTTAAATTAGATAACAATAAAAAGAAATGAGAATCAACATACAAGCATACTATACATTCACATCTTCCTATGACAAGGGCCCAAGCCAGGGTGTAAGAGAGAGAGACAGGGAGAGAGGGGTTGGATGGCTTGTATTCTAAATGGATGGGGGCTAGTCTGGCTAGAAGTCAGTAAAAGTTGAACAAGATAGCAGTATAGAACTCATTCTCAGCCCCCCCCCCCCCCAGCTAACTATATGCTTTTCTCTACCCCCCCCCCCCTCCTCCCTCTTGAATCCACCACTCTTCAGTCAAATTCTAAAGTTTTCTCTTCTCATTCCCTTCCCCATGAACCAATTTCACAAGTGCAATTGATGCAAGGCCTATCTAATGTGTACTATATCTTGTGATGGGTGCTATACACGATTTACAGCAGCGCTCGTCGGTATACGAAAACACACGACAACATGCAAGCAACCCAGTGTCAGTGACAAACACACACAGCCTAGCTAGCCTAGGTACACAAACACAGAGGTACTAATAACAACTTGTTACCTGTTATACCCCCTATGTAGCCTTGTATATAGCCATGAAGTTCAGTTTTTGGACCTCTTGATGATTGGAACATGTATACTAGTGAAATGCAATCTGCTACTGAAGAGTTGGGCAGGTATTTCATCCACTAGGGAATCCCCCATGTAATAGGCTATGGTCAGGGTTATAGGTTTCACAGGCTTAATTCATTCCCCATAGACTCATGTGTTAAATTGGCACTTTAAAAAATTCATAAAAAATAAGGATGAAATTCGGGGTTGAATGTTTACTACCAGTGGATAGGATTTATATCTGGCAATCCATATCTGACCAGAAAAGGGTCCCTCGACCGGCTCATTTTAAAAATAAATTGGCGTGTTTGAAGACACCTTCGGGGGAGCAGATTCATCACCTCAAACAGCAAAATAGCCCTAATCCTTCCGCCAGTGAAAATATAGTCCAAATTGGTGATATTTCTTCCCAATTTGGGAAAGGAAGTTCAGTAATTACCAAAAATAGAATCAGTGTTAGATGGACAATCATATGCATACACTTTGTCTATCAGCCATATCAAAATAAAAAAAATAGCAATGGGTTGGCTCGAATGAATATTTATGGCCTGCCACTAGTGATTAGGCCCGTGAAACCTGTATTGTATGGCACATGAAGGTTTCTTTTTAATTTACCTTCCTGGCTTTTCTTTAACATCTGTACACTCACTTTATCACAAAGAAATGCATGAAATGTACAGATGTGTTATGTAATGACCATTTCTAATGTTACTCCTAATGTCCAGTGCCCTATGGATTTACACACATCCTACATGCCTATATGTAGCTCAACAATGGATGCAATGTAGGGCCCAAATCCTATAATACAAATTATAGATATGAATAGTGTGCATATCTGGATTCAAGATCTGCCCACAATATCAATACCAGATTCACATGAGTTAAATTAGATAACAATAAAAAGAAATGAGAATCAACATACAATCATACTATACATTCACATCTTCCTATGACAAGGGCCCAAGCCAGGGTGTAAGAGAGAGAGACAGGGTAGAGGGGGTTGGATGGCTTGTATTCTAAATGGATGGGGGCTAGTCTGGCTAGAAGTCAGTAAAAGTTGAACAAGATAGCAGTATAGAACTCATTCTCAGCCCCCCCCCCCAGCTAACTATATGCTTTTCTCTACCCCCCCCCCCCCTCCTCCCTCTTGAATCCACCACTCTTCAGTCAAATTCTAAAGTTTTCTCTTCTCATTCCCTTCCCCGTGAACCAATTTCACAAGTGCAATTGATGCAAGGCCTATCTAATGTGTACTATATCTTGTGATGGGTGCTATACACGATTTACAGCAGCGCTCGTCGGTATACGAAAACACACGACAACATGCAAGCAACCCAGTGTCAGTGACAAACACACGCACAGCCTAGCTAGCCTAGGTACACAAACACAGAGGTACTAATAACAACTTGTTACCTGTTATACCCCCTATGTAGCCTTGTATATAGCCATGAAGTTCAGTTTTTGGACCTCTTGATGATTGGAACATGTATACTAGTGAAATGCAATCTGCTACTGAAGAGTTGGGCAGGTATTTCATCCACTAGGGAATCCCCCATGTAATAGGCTATGGTCAGGGTTATAGGTTTCACAGGCTTAATTCATTCCCCATAGACTCATGTGTTAAATTGGCACTTTAAAAAATTCATAAAAAATAAGGATGAAATTCGGGGGTTGAATGTTTACTACCAGTGGATAGGATTTATATCTGGCAATCCATATCTGACCAGAAAAGGGTCCCTCGACCGGCTCATTTTAAAAATAAATTGGCGTGTTTGAAGACACCTTCGGGGGAGCAGATTCATCACCTCAAACAGCAAAATAGCCCTAATCCTTCCGCCGGTGAAAATATAGTCCAAAATTGGTGATATTTCTTCCCAATTTGGGAAAAGGAAGTTCAGTAATTACCAAAAATAGAATCAGTGTTAGATGGACAATCATATGCATACACTTTGTCTATCAGCCATATCAAAATAAAAAAAATAGCAATGGGTTGGCTCGAATGAATATTTATGGCCTGCCACTAGTGATTAGGCCCGTGAAACCTGTATTGTATGGCACATGAAGGTTTCTTTTTAATTTACCTTCCTGGCTTTTCTTTAACATCTGTACACTCACTTTATCACAAAGAAATGCATGAAATGTACAGATGTGTTATGTAATGACCATTTCTAATGTTACTCCTAATGTCCAGTGCCCTATGGATTTACACACATCCTACATGCCTATATGTAGCTCAACAATGGATGCAATGTAGGGCCCAAATCCTATAATACAAATTATAGATATGAATAGTGTGCATATCTGGATTCAAGATCTGCCCACAATATCAATACCAGATTCACATGAGTTAAATTAGATAACAATAAAAAGAAATGAGAATCAACATACAAGCATACTATACATTCACATCTTCCTATGACAAGGGCCCAAGCCAGGGTGTAAGAGAGAGAGACAGGGAGAGAGGGGGTTAGATGGCTTGTATTCTAAATGGATGGGGGCTAGTCTGGCTAGAAGTCAGTAAAAGTTGAACAAGATAGCAGTATAGAACTCATTCTCAGCCCCCCCCCCCCAGCTAACTATATGCTTTTCTCTACCCCCCCCCCCCCTCCTCCCTCTTGAATCCACCACTCTTCAGTCAAATTCTAAAGTTTTCTCTTCTCATTCCCTTCCCCGTGAACCAATTTCACAAGTGCAATTGATGCAAGGCCTATCTAATGTGTACTATATCTTGTGATGGGTGCTATACACGATTTACAGCAGCGCTCGTCGGTATACGAAAACACACGACAACATGCAAGCAACCCAGTGTCAGTGACAAACACACGCACAGCCTAGCTAGCCTAGGTACACAAACACAGAGTTACTAATAACAACTTGTTACCTGTTATACCCCCTATGTAGCCTTGTATATAGCCATGAAGTTCAGTTTTTGGACCTCTTGATGATTGGAACATGTATACTAGTGAAATGCAATCTGCTACTGAAGAGTTGGGCAGGTATTTCATCCACTAGGGAATCCCCCATGTAATAGGCTATGGTCAGGGTTATAGGTTTCACAGGCTTAATTCATTCCCCATAGACTCATGTGTTAAATTGGCACTTTAAAAAATTCATAAAAAATAAGGATGAAATTCGGGGGTTGAATGTTTACTACCAGTGGATAGGATTTATATCTGGCAATCCATATCTGACCAGAAAAGGGTCCCTCGACCGGCTCATTTTAAAAATAAATTGGCGTGTTTGAAGACACCTTCGGGGGGAGCAGATTCATCACCTCAAACAGCAAAATAGCCCTAATCCTTCCGCCGGTGAAAATATAGTCCAAAATTGGTGATATTTCTTCCCAATTTGGGAAAAGGAAGTTCAGTAATTACCAAAAATAGAATCAGTGTTAGATGGACAATCATATGCATACACTTTGTCTATCAGCCATATCAAAATTAAAAAAATAGCAATGGTTTGGCTCGAATGAATATTTATGGCCTGCCACTAGTGATTAGGCCCGTGAAACCTGTATTGTATGGCACATGAAGGTTTCTTTTTAATTTACCTTCCTGGCTTTTCTTTAACATCTGTACACTCACTTTATCACAAAGAAATGCATGAAATGTACAGATGTGTTATGTAATGACCATTTCTAATGTTACTCCTAATGTCCAGTGCCCTATGGATTTACACACTTCCTACATGCCTATATGTAGCTCAACAATGGATGCAATGTAGCCCTTATAAAAATCGCCAATGGTATTTGAATGGTGCCGAATGGTAGTTGAATGGTGATCTGAATGGTAAATGGTACGCGAATGGTATTTAAGTGGTGTTTCAATGGTAAGTTCTTAATGGTAATTGGTAGTTTATTTAATGGTAAATGGTATACCATATACCGAATGGTGTTTCAGTGGTATGTGACTAATGATATGATTGGTATGATGAATGGTATACCATTTACCCAGTGGTGTCTCAGTGGTATTCAATGGTGTCTCAGTGGTATGTGCTTGTAATGGTATGATTGGTATGATGAATAGTATACCATACATCCAATGGTGTCTCAGTGGTATACAATGGTGTCTCAGTGGTATTCAATGGTGTCTCAGTAGTATGTACCTGTAATAGTATGATTGGTATGATCAATGGTATACCATACACCAATGGTGTCTCAGTGGTATACAATGGTGTCTCACTGGTATTCAATAGTGTCTCAGTAGTATATGCCTCTAATGGTATGACTGGTATAATGAATGGTATTCAATGGTGTCTCAGTAGTATGTGTCTCTAATGGTATGACTGCATGGTATACCATAATATACCCAATGGTGTCTCTGTGGTATACAATGGTGTCTCAGTGGTATTCAATGGTGTCTCAGTGCATGGTATGTGCTTGTAATGGTATGATTGGTATGATGAATAGTATACCATACATCCAATGGTGTCTCAGTGGTATACAATGGTATCTCAGTGGTATTCAATAGTGTCTCAGTATGCCTCTAATGGTATGACTGGTATAATGAATGGTATACCATGCACCAATGGTGTCTTAGTGGTATACAATGGTGTCTCAGTGGTATTCAATGGTGTCTCAGTAGTATGTGTCTCTATGATGGTATGACTGGTATGATGAATTGTATACCTTATACCCAATGGTGTCTCAGTGGTGTCAAATGGTGTCTGAGTAGTATGTGCCTCTAATGGTATGACTGCATGGTATACCATTATATACCCAATGGTGTCTCAGTGGTATAAAATGGTGTCTCAGTGGTATTCAATGGTGTCTCAGTAGTATGTGCCTCTATAATGGTATGATTGGTATCAATATGGTGTCTTAGTAGTATGTGCCTAGTGGTATATATAATCATG
Organism: Lytechinus variegatus; assembly: GCF_018143015.1. NCBI lineage: Eukaryota > Metazoa > Echinodermata > Echinoidea > Temnopleuroida > Toxopneustidae > Lytechinus > Lytechinus variegatus. Next base: position 9,034,292 of record NC_054750.1, read on the forward strand.
TTGGATAATTGTAAAGCTATAGTGGCTTAGTTGTGTTTGCCTAATGAATGCCATTTGTGTTAATGGTGAATGATATGCCCAATTGCATTACCCATTAACATAATTCCGAAGATTTAAAGAAAATATATCAAAGATTAAAAGGTATTTAGAGTTAATTAAATATTTGACCTGTGACTTTTATGCGAGCAGCTTCCCCAAATCAAGTGTAATCGCTCATGATTGTAAACATGGTCTCTTTCATTCTTTTAAATTGTCTTTGTCCTTATTAAGTAAAAGGTCTATATGTGTTTAAATATTATTGATCCAGTGGTTATGATACAATATTATAAATTTGTTATATTTTACAATTGTACATATTACCGTCTAAATTTAAATCTGATGCAATGGGTGCAAAAATAAAATCAATCGGTCAATGAAATCTTTTTTGATAAAAAGGGTTTTAATTTTTAATTAATAAGTTTTATTCTGTTTTTATAATCATTTTGCTTGTTTATGGCCGCTTTTTGTAAAAAGAACTATATATTGAGTGTTTCAAGAAGATATTTGCAATCAATCCCAAAATTTGATCAGATGCAAATTTACAGGTGATGATACATTAAGTTTATCTAGAACATATCAATTTGGATTTTTTTATGGATCAGTTGCAAGTTTGCAATGAAAAGTATGACTCTCATGATTTTGGAGTCTGAAATTGATTTGCGTTCGATTGCTTCGATTGCAAGTTTCTTGCAATGCCCCATATTTTGCTCAAAATGAATTCACTGTTGGTTGTCTTGGTCCCCCAACCTCTATCAAATTCCCATCCGCAAACCCTGATTTGGTCTGTCTGCAACGTCAAAAGCCCCATCTGAACCCATTTGTACGCTATTATAGCTGCTTCCAATCATGAATTATTTCACCCTTTTTTTACAAATGATATTTTCAAAATTCTATTTTTAGACCCTAAATATTCTTTCCCACTTGTGGACGGCGTTTATAAAGAGGAGAGCTATTCTATAGGCCGGCATTACTTGATTGAAATGATTTATCCACATGGTCTTGCTCCCTCACCCCTATCAAAATTCCCTGCCGCCATCAGGGTATAGTACAATGTAACAGAAAAGAAATCTACTGAATGAAATCTCAATTTCAATCATTACAAAAGCAAATTAAAACTAAGAGGAGTGAGTAAAAAAAAATATATATAAAGGGGAAAAAACAAGAAAAGAAAAAGGCAAAGAAGAAAAGAAAGATTAACAGAAAAAAAGACAACGAAAATAAAAAAGAAAATAAGAGAGAGAACAGGAAAAAAAAGTGAAGGGATCGAAAACTTTTTTCATAGATTCCAAGATCCAAGGAAAACAGTGGCACTCACGCCATCATGGTTTCCAACCCAGAAGCAATCGAGAGGAAAAAGAAGACACCCCTGATTTGGTTTTAATCCACCCCTCCCCCCCCCCCCCATATGCGTTGGCAAGCCGGGCCGCTTAATTGGCTGCTTGCTAGCTAGCTCTATTGCACGCGCGCGCACGTGCGTCTAACCGCCAATTACAATATTTGAAAAAGAAAACTCCATCTACCGGACCGCCGTTTTGCTGTTGATAAGTCCGTCGATAATTCATCAAAAACTAAAGGAACATGGGTCAGATTCGGACAGCGACTTCAAAGTCATTTGTAGAAGTCTAAACAGTAAGTTCTATAACAATTTTCTTTGATTTATTTCTCAAATTGTCTCAAAATGTTAGATGTCGGTGTACTGCCACGACCACTACACTGCCACCGCCATTGCCCCGTTGGCGCTGGCCGCTGCTCTACGCGGCCGGGACGTGGCTATGACGATAGGGAGTGCTTATGCTTTGTGTTGGCTGAGTTTAGCTCGGGGAGCATTGAATAGATTAGTAATTCGCTCATATTGCCTGATGTTTATTGTCAATGTTTTACAATAACCGTCTCTGAATACGTTGAATTCATGAATGAATGATTTGTTAATCTAATGTCAAGACTGTCAAAACGTTAATTGTGAAACACGTAGGGCCTATACTGCACAACGTTAATTCACTGAAATTGAAAACTTGCCGCGACAAATAATGTTTTGGAATTAGGCCTATAAATTTGTTGTTGTTGATGGATGTTGGTAAATGAGATAAAATGGAGGTGAAACATGGAAGGGGTCCTAAACTTAAAAAAGTTTAAAAAATGATAAAGGCTACGCAGCCCCTATAATTAGTATAAAGTTACACTCTACCACTCATGGCACGTATGGCGAAATGTGCACTTTGTGTGTGGAACTGTGACTGGACAGAGTGACAAACGATTCCTATTCAATTTTTCTACAGAGGCTGCAATAATTATGCAGAGAAAAATGGCGCTAATGCAGTTTTGCACCGGCTGATTACCAGCATACCTCGTCACCAAAATTTGTTCCCAAATGTCATGACAGGTCTCTCAGTCACATTTCGATGTTAATACCACCGCTTTTCAAAATATCTGGAACGGCTGTATTTAGTCTTCGATCTCGATGAGTTGATCTAATCCGTAGACATCACTTCGCGGATTGCTTGGATTCGCTGTAATGTTTATTGGGACTGAAGTTAGCGAACAAATCATGCTTACATGTGGCGAACAAACAGCCAACATGCCACATGCGAATCTTTTGGTCGCATAACTTCGGTCCATATCAACATGACGGCAAATCCAAGCAATCCGCAATATTTTGAAAAGTGGTGGGCATATTGTGTATTGACCTCAAAATGTGTGTAGACAATTTCTGGTGGGGAGTTTTGCTCGAAGTTGGCTGGTGTGAAACTGTGAAGCATTAATGCAGGAGGGTATTATTAGATTTTTTCATGGGGCTAGGCATATCAATTTTTAAAGTAAATTTTATCCTTTTTTTTAAGTTTGTCCTGTGATCACATTTTATCTGTTTTTATTTATTTACTGATCAAAACTTGCCTAAAACAATGTCTGGAATTCATCCACTGACATATGATTGTCCATGAACGGATCCATGATTTCTCAAAGGGGGTAGTGGGGCAGATTTTCCCAAGGAAACTTTGAATAACAAGCAAACCAAAAAAGAGATCCTCTTGTATGAGACAATATTTTCAATATAAATATTTGCTGTAACTTTCGAAGGGGGGGGGGAACACTTGTGTAAGAAAGCCACATTCTTATCTTGCTCTCAAGGTGGGGGCACAGGGGTCCATTGCAGAAAGAGTTGCGTTTAAACGCAGGTAAAAAAATCAATAGCAAGTCCCAAATGCGCGCTGTTGATTGGTTGAAAATCAAGTTGCGCATGATATTTAGAGTTGCGATTTATTGCATTTGAAACTCTAAATATACAACAGACCCCAGGTCAAATGTGCCCACTTGGATCCGCTTCTGCGATTGTCAATACCAGGGAAATGGAATTTATGTCATCGATTACCCTCCTTTTGAAAATTGCTGCTCTGGAAATTTGATTTCAGATGACATAGCTATTACTAGTATAAAGCATGCACAGTTATAATACAGCCTTGTCTGAACTAAGCTGAACAATATCACATTTCCTTATTGTTTTCTTGAATTCTGGGCTGGTAATCAGAGATCCATGAAAAATATCTCTAAAATTAAAGTTCTAAGATCATTCTTTTTCTATTACTATATTAGTATTCTATTTTTGTTTGTATCTGCACATACATGCAGATTTTACAACACTCAAATTGATTTTATTTCATTTTCAAAGTTTGGACGACGGATACACTGGATGATAAGGTTAATGGTCCAGCCTTATCTGGGAATGACACGACGGTGTTGAACACAGAAAACGTGCCGTGTACAAGAAAAAAATGGAGTTATGAAAGGTATGTGTGTAAGAATTTTCTTCAGTAGGAAATATTGCAAAGCTTCATGAGATAAAACAGATTGTATTCCTGCAGTGGCATAGCTGAAAAAAAAAATCAGTATGTTGGCTGAGGGGGAGGGGTGGACGCTTTGTCCTCAGGTATTCATTTGTTGTGGTATTTGTCATCATTGGGGCCTCCCATTAGATAATAGGTTATTTTCTTCCCATCTATGGTTAAACATAAATTTATTTATCATATTTTACAAAATGTTTTGTTGGTATTTGTTAATTGGCACCATTCAATTGAATGGTAGTGTATACTGCAAATTGCTCGATATTTAAAAAAATATATGAACTTCTAAAGAAAGCTTACACACACGACAAGCATTGATGTTTTGAACCCTTAGCTAATATACTGTCCTTTGCATTGTTTTCATCCAATATTTCTTATTACAGCTTCAAGGAATTAATCCTGCCGGGTACCCATTCACTTCACCTGGGTCTAGTGCAGCACAGTGTGGATAAATTTCGGGCTGAAGGAAAACACACCATGGCTAGGACTCAAATTCATGACCCTCTGTTTGTAAGGTGAGAGTCAGAACCACTAGACCATGACGTACCCAAGCTGATGTCATATCCCCACTTGTTCTTTTGTATTTTATTACAAGAAGTCGTGCTTATTTACACTTTGTCCTCCGAGAACTATAAAAAATGGAGTGAAAATTTATTTCAAAGACATGTCCACCCTAACAAAATGTTGATTTGATTAAAAAGAGAAAAATCAAACATAAAAATCGGATGAAAAATAAGAAAGGTATGACATTTTTAAGTTTCACTCAATTTCACTTAATAGTTATATGCATATCCTGGTCGGTATGCAAATGAGGGAACTGATGATATCACTCATTCACTTTTCTTTTGTTTTTTTGAATATGAAATATAATTTTCTCCCCATTGACCTATGAAATAAAGTTTTATTTCTCACTGAACATGTGGAGTTACCATTGCTTAACATTATTTGGTTCAGTCCAGTTGGTCCTTATTGTCAAATCTGTAAAATTTGAAATATTGTAGAATTCAAACAATGAAAAACAAACCAAAAAGTTAGGGACATCATCGATTCTCTCATATGCATGTGGGTAAATTGTGCATATAACTATTTTGTGAAATATAAGCGAAATTTCAAAATGTCATAACTTTCTTACTTTGCATCCGATTTTGATGAAATATTTTGCATGATGCTTGCCTGATTTTTCTCTGTTGATTCAAAACAACCTTTTCTGTGGTGGACTTGACCTTTAATGTGAAGATATTCATTGCTGGAAATAATGATATGATACTTGGGACATATCATACACACATGTATGAAAATATTAAATAATTATGATTTCATTTTATACAATAAGCCTAGCAAATATTCCTGACGATCAAGTACATTAGGTTATTTTTTTTACCAAAATATTGTTAAAATTTCAAATTCAATAACTTTGTTATTATTAGATGTTAATGAAATTTTCAGCATGATGCTTTTCTGATTCATTCTCTCCCTACCAAAATCTCCCCTTTTCTCATGCTTTCTTTCTATGGTCCCCTTCATTCTCCTTATAACTATTTTATGTGTAAAATGTAACCAGTCGTCCAACCCATTCGATTGAAGGGCTAGAGGTACTCGAGACTGAAAGTTATGTGATACAATTCAAAGTGTACATCAGACAAACAAAAAGCACTTAAAATTTCATCAAAATTTGTTGAGGATTAACGAAGTTATGACGAATTAAAGTTGTTATTTTTTGTAAAACTGTTCTCTTCAAGTCCTCATGAATATACAAAATCACAATTTATATATTTTTTGTATTATATGAATTCAAATTTTGTCCAAGCTAGGTTGTAAAAAATTACAATTGACTACTGATTCTGTGTAAGACAATAATCATATTATTTCTCACACATACTTGAGTTATTCATCTGAATCAGCACAGCAAAAATAGACAGAAAAGAAATAAGTGGGTATCTTGTATATATTATTTTCTATATATTTTGCAAAAAGAGGTCTCTATTTTTTTATGTTTTTTAGTGTTCCAAATTGAAGAATTTTCTTTCCCTATTTTCATTATATTTACTTTCTATGTGTGATATATTATTTATTTCTTAATGTATCTTTATTGTATTTATGATAAACTTTTGGCATGTTTCTACAGTAAATCATTAAAAACAGTTTATCTTTTCCAGACTCGAATAACTTATCGCTCTTAAACCAAGCTGTTTCTACAGACCAAATAATCTGATTAACTTGCATTTCGCTTCGCAAATACGGCAGAAATCGGAAAATTCAACCTATAACATCAACATTGCATTTTGGTATGTCAAAAATTGCATCTCGTCAGGAAAATTTTCAAAATTCATGGTAGATCTCACTCATTGTAGCAGGTATACATATTTCGCGATCAGCTGGCGAGATTAAACAGGCCAGAATATATGTATACTGTGAGATCGCACTTCTGGGTTCAAGCACTTAAGCCAGACATGAATGCTATTTTGCCCCATGTTTACAGAAAAGTTAAACGGATTTACATGGCAATAACCACCTCTCAAAGATGGTTATGAGAAACCGTATTTTGCGCGATGCAATTTATCAATTAACTGCATCGCGTTTGTTTCTACAGGAAACTTATCCAGGATTCTGGATACTTAGGCGGGTAATACTTTTTAACAATTCTTTGTAGAAATACGCCATTGATATCTTTTTAGGTGAAAAGAAAAAAGGGAACAATTTGGGGGACGGGGGTACTATTTTCCCCCCTTTTGGGGATATTTCATTTCTTCTAGGTGTGGTACCCTTATTCATTTGGCCATGTGAAGGCTATCGCACATTTTGAGTTTAATCTTCAAAATTTGGTGTTCATTAGTTTGTTGTCCAAATTCTGTCTTGCATGTAAATTTGTATATAGGAAGATTAACATAATACCTATGTGGAGTGTAATCATTGATCTCTTGTCGTGTCGCGCAGTCACATGTATTCATAATATGGTGCTTTTTTGCCATACCTGTCAATACTCTTTTGTACTTGAACTTATCAGTAAAAAATGTTTATTAATATTGTTGAAAGCAATTACACACAGATTTAACATCAAGTATCAGGTTTGTACGCAGAACAGTGGTTTTGCCAAGTACTCAATCCATGTAAAAAGCAATAAGAGAGAACAGGTTTATTCTTGGAAATGTTAGTCTTCATTTGTTGTGTTTTTCAATCAAACTCGATCTGTCTTGATACATGTTTATTTTTTTCATAACAAGATTGACAGAGATATCAACGAGTAGCTAAGACTAAGTCATATATATTAATAACTTATGTGCTTTAATTATAAAGTCTATACTTGTGAATACTCTGTGCCATTTATGCTGTACTTAAACTTCTTATAGTAAAAACAATTTAATGACGTTCTTGAAATAACTGCTTTCATTTATTTTTCTTGTGTATACTTATTCCATTATCAAGCCTACCATTAACCCCAGAGATATGCTGTACACCATTGGTCTACCATTCACTGTACTTTATTGGCTTACTATACATTGCACATCTTTGTTCTGTCTACCATTAGTCTACCATTGAATGTACGCTTGTGGTCTATAGTGTATGACCAATGGTGTTATTTGAATGGTTGACTAATAGTATAGAGTGTATGGTATGACAGTATTGTATGGTAAATGGTAGGTCAATGGTGTACACTGTATGGTAAGCCAATGGTGTATGGTAAGCCTACGGTGTACGGTGAATAGTAGTTCAATGGTGTATGGTAGGCCAATGGTGTACTGTAAATGGTAGGTCAATGGTGTATGGTAGAATGGTGTAAAGTGAATGGTCAATCAATGGTGAACGGTGTATGGTGGTTGAATGGTGAGTGTCGAATGGTACACGAATGGTGTACGTTGAATGGTACGCGAATGGTGTACGGTGAATGGTGTACAGTGAATAGTACGCGAATGGTGTACGATGAATGGTGCTCGGATGGTGGATGGTACATGAATGGTGTATGGTGTATGGTCAATGGTAGGCGAATGGTGTATGGTGAAAGGCAATTGGTAGGCCAATGGTGTCCAGTGAATGGTGGCTGAATGGTAAATGGTAGGCCAGTGAATGGTGGCTGAATGGTGAATGGTGGTCAATGGTAAACCTGTCTATAGTGGCCATATGGTAGATCAATGGTGAATGGTGTTTGATCAATGGTATATGAATGGTAAATGGTGCTCATGAATATGGTAATAGTAACGTCCCAATTATTTAAATTAGTTTGAATGGTATACCATTGAGGCTTGAATGGTATACCATTGGTGTATGGTGGGTGCTGTGCGAATGGTATTCCAATGGTATATCAATGGTGTATGATAAATGGTAGTCAATGGTATACCATTCAATTTTTTTTATAAGGGAGGGCCCAAATCCTATAATACAAATTATAGATATGAATAGTGTGCATATCTGGATTCAAGATCTGCCCACAATATCAATACCAGATTCACATGAGTTAAATTAGATAACAATAAAAAGAAATGAGAATCAACATACAATCATACTATACATTCACATCTTCCTATGACAAGGGCCCAAGCCAGGGTGTAAGAGAGAGAGACAGGGAGAGAGGGGGTTGGATGGCTTGTATTCTAAATGGATGGGGGCTAGTCTGGCTAGAAGTCAGTAAAAGTTGAACAAGATAGCAGTATAGAACTCATTCTCAGCCCCCCCCCCCCCCAGCTAACTATATGCTTTTCTCTACCCCCCCCCCCCCCTCCTCCCTCTTGAATCCACCACTCTTCAGTCAAATTCTAAAGTTTTCTCTTCTCATTCCCTTCCCCGTGAACCAATTTCACAAGTGCAATTGATGCAAGGCCTATCTAATGTGTACTATATCTTGTGATGGGTGCTATACACGATTTACAGCAGCGCTCGTCGGTATACGAAAACACACGACAACATGCAAGCAACCCAGTGTCAGTGACAAACACACGCACAGCCTAGCTAGCCTAGGTACACAAACACAGAGGTACTAATAACAACTTGTTACCTGTTATACCCCCTATGTAGCCTTGTATATAGCCATGAAGTTCAGTTTTTGGACCTCTTGATGATTGGAACATGTATACTAGTGAAATGCAATCTGCTACTGAAGAGTTGGGCAGGTATTTCATCCACTAGGGAATCCCCCATGTAATAGGCTATGGTCAGGGTTATAGGTTTCACAGGCTTAATTCATTCCCCATAGACTCATGTGTTAAATTGGCACTTTAAAAAATTCATAAAAAATAAGGATGAAATTCGGGGTTGAATGTTTACTACCAGTGGATAGGATTTATATCTGGCAATCCATATCTGACCAGAAAAGGGTCCCTCGACCGGCTCATTTTAAAAATAAATTGGCGTGTTTGAAGACACCTTCGGGGGAGCAGATTCATCACCTCAAACAGCAAAATAGCCCTAATCCTTCCGCCAGTGAAAATATAGTCCAAAATTGGTGATATTTCTTCCCAATTTGGGAAAAGGAAGTTCAGTAATTACCAAAAATAGAATCAGTGTTAGATGGACAATCATATGCATACACTTTGTCTATCAGCCATATCAAAATTAAAAAAATAGCAATGGGTTGGCTCGAATGAATATTTATGGCCTGCCACTAGTGATTAGGCCCGTGAAACCTGTATTGTATGGCACATGAAGGTTTCTTTTTAATTTACCTTCCTGGCTTTTCTTTAACATCTGTACACTCACTTTATCACAAAGAAATGCATGAAATATACAGATGTGTTATGTAATGACCATTTCTAATGTTACTCCTAATGTCCAGTGCCCTATGGATTTACACACATCCTACATGCCTATATGTAGCTCAACAATGGATGCAATGTAGGGCCCAAATCCTATAATACAAATTATAGATATGAATAGTGTGCATATCTGGATTCAAGATCTGCCCACAATATCAATACCAGATTCACATGAGTTAAATTAGATAACAATAAAAAGAAATGAGAATCAACATACAATCATACTATACATTCACATCTTCCTATGACAAGGGCCCAAGCCAGGGTGTAAGAGAGAGAGACAGGGAGAGAGGGTTGGATGGCTTGTATTCTAAATGGATGGGGGCTAGTCTGGCTAGAAGTCAGTAAAAGTTGAACAAGATAGCAGTATAGAACTCATTCTCAGCCCCCCCCCCCCCAGCTAACTATATGCTTTTCTCTAACCCCCCCCCCCCTCCTCCCTCTTGAATCCACCACTCTTCAGTCAAATTCTAAAGTTTTCTCTTCTCATTCCCTTCCCCATGAACCAATTTCACAAGTGCAATTGATGCAAGGCCTATCTAATGTGTACTATATCTTGTGATGGGTGCTATACACGATTTACAGCAGCGCTCGTCGGTATACGAAAACACACGACAACATGCAAGCAACCCAGTGTCAGTGACAAACACACGCACAGCCTAGCTAGCCTAGGTACACAAACACAGAGTTACTAATAACAACTTGTTACCTGTTATACCCCCTATTAGCCTTGTATATAGCCATGAAGTTCAGTTTTTGGACCTCTTGATGATTGGAACATGTATACTAGTGAAATGCAATCTGCTACTGAAGAGTTGGGCAGGTATTTCATCCACTAGGGAATCCCCCATGTAATAGGCTATGGTCAGGGTTATAGGTTTCACAGGCTTAATTCATTCCCCATAGACTCATGTGTTTAAATTGGCACTTTAAAAAATTCATGAAAAATAAGGATGAAATTCGGGGTTGAATGTTTACTACCAGTGGATAGGATTTATATCTGGCAATCCATATCTGACCAGAAAAGGGTCCCTCGACCGGCTCATTTTAAAAATAAATTGGCGTGTTTGAAGACACCTTCGGGGGAGCAGATTCATCACCTCAAACAGCAAAATAGCCCTAATCCTTCCGCCAGTGAAAATATAGTCCAAAATTGGTGATATTTCTTCCCAATTTGGGAAAAGGAAGTTCAGTAATTACCAAAAATAGAATCAGTGTTAGATGGACAATCATATGCATACACTTTGTCTATCAGCCATATCAAAATAAAAAAAATAGCAATGGGTTGGCTCGAATGAATATTTATGGCCTGCCACTAGTGATTAGGCCCGTGAAACCTGTATTGTATGGCACATGAAGGTTTCTTTTTAATTTACCTTCCTGGCTTTTCTTTAACATCTGTACACTCACTTTATCACAAAGAAATGCATGAAATATACAGATGTGTTATGTAATGACCATTTCTAATGTTACTCCTAATGTCCAGTGCCCTATGGATTTACACACATCCTACATGCCTATATGTAGCTCAACAATGGATGCAATGTAGGGCCCAAATCCTATAATACAAATTATAGATATGAATAGTGTGCATATCTGGATTCAAGATCTGCCCACAATATCAATACCAGATTCACATGAGTTAAATTAGATAACAATAAAAAGAAATGAGAATCAACATACAAGCATACTATACATTCACATCTTCCTATGACAAGGGCCCAAGCCAGGGTGTAAGAGAGAGAGACAGGGAGAGAGGGGGTTAGATGGCTTGTATTCTAAATGGATGGGGGCTAGTCTGGCTAGAAGTCAGTAAAAGTTGAACAAGATAGCAGTATAGAACTCATTCTCAGCCCCCCCCCCCAGCTAACTTTATGCTTTTCTCTACCCCCCCCCCCCCCCTCCTCCCTCTTGAATCCACCACTCTTCAGTCAAATTCTAAAGTTTTCTCTTCTCATTCCCTTCCCCATGAACCAATTTCACAAGTGCAATTGATGCAAGGCCTATCTAATGTGTACTATATCTTGTGATGGGTGCTATACACGATTTACAGCAGCGCTCGTCGGTATACGAAAACACACGACAACATGCAAGCAACCCAGTTTTAGTGACAAACACACGCACAGCCTAGCTAGCCTAGGGTACACAAACACAGAGTTACTAATAACTTGTTACCTGTTATACCCCCTATGTAGCCTTGTATATAGCCATGAAGTTCAGTTTTTGGACCTCTTGATGATTGGAACATGTATACTAGTGAAATGCAATCTGCTACTGAAGAGTTGGGCAGGTATTTCATCCACTAGGGAATCCCCCATGTAATAGGCTATGGTCAGGGTTGTATTGTATGGCACATGAAGGTTTCTTTTAATTTACCTTCCTGGCTTTTCTTTAACATCTGTACACTCACTTTATCACAAAGAAATGCATGAAATATACAGATGTGTTATGTAATGACCATTTCTAATGTTACTCCTAATGTCCAGTGCCCTATGGATTTACACACATCCTACATGCCTATATGTAGCTCAACAATGGATGCAATGTAGGGCCCAAATCCTATAATACAAATTATAGATATGAATAGTGTGCATATCTGGATTCAAGATCTGCCCACAATATCAATACCAGATTCACATGAGTTAAATTAGATAACAATAAAAAGAAATGAGAATCAACATACAAGCATACTATACATTCACATCTTCCTATGACAAGGGCCCAAGCCAGGGTGTAAGAGAGAGAGACAGGGAGAGAGGGGGTTAGATGGCTTGTATTCTAAATGGATGGGGGCTAGTCTGGCTAGAAGTCAGTAAAAGTTGAACAAGATAGCAGTATAGAACTCATTCTCAGCCCCCCCCCCCCCAGCTAACTATATGCTTTTCTCTACCCCCCCCCCCCCTCCTCCCTCTTGAATCCACCACTCTTCAGTCAAATTCTAAAGTTTTCTCTTCTCATTCCCTTCCCCATGAACCAATTTCACAAGTGCAATTGATGCAAGGCCTATCTAATGTGTACTATATCTTGTGATGGGTGCTATACACGATTTACAGCAGCGCTCGTCGGTATACGAAAACACACGACAACATGCAAGCAACCCAGTGTCAGTGACAAACACACGCACAGCCTAGCTAGCCTAGGTACACAAACACAGAGGTACTAATAACAACTTGTTACCTGTTATACCCCCTATGTAGCCTTGTATATAGCCATGAAGTTCAGTTTTTGGACCTCTTGATGATTGGAACATGTATACTAGTGAAATGCAATCTGCTACTGAAGAGTTGGGCAGGTATTTCATCCACTAGGGAATCCCCCATGTAATAGGCTATGGTCAGGGTTATAGGTTTCACAGGCTTAATTCATTCCCCATAGACTCATGTGTTAAATTGGCACTTTAAAAAATTCATAAAAAATAAGGATGAAATTCGGGGGTTGAATGTTTACTACCAGTGGATAGGATTTATATCTGGCAATCCATATCTGACCAGAAAAGGTCCCTCGACCGGCTCATTTTAAAAATAAATTGGCGTGTTTGAAGACACCTTCGGGGGAGCAGATTCATCACCTCAAACAGCAAAATAGCCCTAATCCTTCCGCCTGTGAAAATATAGTCCAAAATTGGTGATATTTCTTCCCAATTTGGGAAAAGGAAGTTCAGTAATTACCAAAAATAGAATCAGTGTTAGATGGACAATCATATGCATACACTTTGTCTATCAGCCATATCAAAATAAAAAAATAGCAATGGGTTGGCTCGAATGAATATTTATGGCCTGCCACTAGTGATTAGGCCCGTGAAACCTGTATTGTATGGCACATGAAGGTTTCTTTTTAATTTACCTTCCTGGCTTTTCTTTAACATCTGTACACTCACTTTATCACAAAGAAATGCATGAAATATACAGATGTGTTATGTAATGACCATTTCTAATGTTACTCCTAATGTCCAGTGCCCTATGGATTTACACACATCCTACATGCCTATATGTAGCTCAACAATGGATGCAATGTAGGGCCCAAATCCTATAATACAAATTATAGATATGAATAGTGTGCATATCTGGATTCAAGATCTGCCCACAATATCAATACCAGATTCACATGAGTTAAATTAGATAACAATAAAAAGAAATGAGAATCAACATACAATCATACTATACATTCACATCTTCCTATGACAAGGGCCCAAGCCAGGTGTAAGAGAGAGAGACAGGGAGAGAGAGGGGTTGGATGGCTTGTATTCTAAATGGATGGGGGCTAGTCTGGCTAGAAGTCAGTAAAAGTTGAACAAGATAGCAGTATAGAACTCATTCTCAGCCCCCCCCCCCAGCTAACTATATGCTTTTCTCTACCCCCCCCCCCCCCCCTCCTCCCTCTTGAATCCACCACTCTTCAGTCAAATTCTAAAGTTTTCTCTTCTCATTCCCTTCCCCATGAACCAATTTCACAAGTGCAATTGATGCAAGGCCTATCTAATGTGTACTATATCTTGTGATGGGTGCTATACACGATTTACAGCAGCGCTCGTCGGTATAAAAAAACACACGACAACATGCAAGCAACCCAGTGTCAGTGACAAACACACGCACAGCCTAGCTAGCCTAGGTACACAAACACAGAGGTACTAATAACAACTTGTTACCTGTTATACCCCCTATGTAGCCTTGTATATAGCCATGAAGTTCAGTTTTTGGACCTCTTGATGATTGGAACATGTATACTAGTGAAATGCAATCTGCTACTGAAGAGTTGGGCAGGTATTTCATCCACTAGGGAATCCCCCATGTAATAGGCTATGGTCAGGGTTATAGGTTTCACAGGCTTAATTCATTCCCCATAGACTCATGTGTTAAATTGGCACTTTAAAAAATTCATAAAAAATAAGGATGAAATTCGGGGGTTGAATGTTTACTACCAGTGGATAGGATTTATATCTGGCAATCCATATCTGACCAGAAAAGGGTCCCTCGACCGCTCATTTTAAAAATAAATTGGCGTGTTTGAAGACACCTTCGGGGGAGCAGATTCATCACCTCAAACAGCAAAATAGCCCTAATCCTTCCGCCGGTGAAAATATAGTCCAAAATTGGTGATATTTCTTCCCAATTTGGGAAAAGGAAGTTCAGTAATTACCAAAAATAGAATCAGTGTTAGATGGACAATCATATGCATACACTTTGTCTATCAGCCATATCAAAATTAAAAAAATAGCAATGGGTTGGCTCGAATGAATATTATGGCCTGCCACTAGTGATTAGGCCCGTGAAACCTGTATTGTATGGCACATGAAGGTTTCTTTTTAATTTACCTTCCTGGCTTTTCTTTAACATCTGTACACTCACTTTATCACAAAGAAATGCATGAAATATACAGATGTGTTATGTAATGACCATTTCTAATGTTACTCCTAATGTCCAGTGCCCTATGGATTTACACACATCCTACATGCCTATATGTAGCTCAACAATGGATGCAATGTAGGGCCCAAATCCTATAATACAAATTATAGATATGAATAGTGTGCATATCTGGATTCAAGATCTGCCCACAATATCAATACCAGATTCACATGAGTTAAATTAGATAACAATAAAAAGAAATGAGAATCAACATACAATCATACTATACATTCACATCTTCCTATGACAAGGGCCCAAGCCAGGGTGTAAGAGAGAGAGACAGGGAGAGAGGGGGTTAGATGGCTTGTATTCTAAATGGATGGGGGCTAGTCTGGCTAGAAGTCAGTAAAAGTTGAACAAGATAGCAGTATAGAACTCATTCTCAGCCCCCCCCCCCCCAGCTAACTATATGCTTTTCTCTACCCCCCCCCCCCCCCCTCCCTCTTGAATCCACCACTCTTCAGTCAAATTCTAAAGTTTTCTCTTCTCATTCCCTTCCCCATGAACCAATTTCACAAGTGCAATTGATGCAAGGCCTATCTAATGTGTACTATATCTTGTGATGGGTGCTATACACGATTTACAGCAGCGCTCGTCGGTATACGAAAACACACGACAACATGCAAGCAACCCAGTGTCAGTGACAAACACACGCACAGCCTAGCTAGCCTAGGTACACAAACACAGAGGTACTAATAACAACTTGTTACCTGTTATACCCCCTATGTAGCCTTGTATATAGCCATGAAGTTCAGTTTTTGGACCTCTTGATGATTGGAACATGTATACTAGTGAAATGCAATCTGCTACTGAAGAGTTGGGCAGGTATTTCATCCACTAGGGAATCCCCCATGTAATAGGCTATGGTCAGGGTTATAGGTTTCACAGGCTTAATTCATTCCCCATAGACTCATGTGTTAAATTGGCACTTTAAAAAATTCATAAAAAATAAGGATGAAATTCGGGGTTGAATGTTTACTACCAGTGGATAGGATTTATATCTGGCAATCCATATCTGACCAGAAAAGGGTCCCTCGACCGGCTCATTTTAAAAATAAATTGGCGTGTTTGAAGACACCTTCGGGGGAGCAGATTCATCACCTCAAATAGCAAAATAGCCCTAATCCTTCCGCCAGTCAAAATATAGTCCAAAATTGGTGATATTTCTTCCCAATTTGGGAAAAGGAAGTTCAGTAATTACCAAAAATAGAATCAGTGTTAGATGGACAATCATATGCATACACTTTGTCTATCAGCCATATCAAAATTAAAAAAATAGCAATGGGTTGGCTCGAATGAATATTTATGGCCTGCCACTAGTGATTAGGCCCGTGAAACCTGTATTGTATGGCACATGAAGGTTTCTTTTTAATTTACCTTCCTGGCTTTTCTTTAACATCTGTACACTCACTTTATCACAAAGAAATGCATGAAATATACAGATGTGTTATGTAATGACCATTTCTAATGTTACTCCTAATGTCCAGTGCCCTATGGATTTACACACATCCTACATGCCTATATGTAGCTCAACAATGGATGCAATGTAGGGCCCAAATCCTATAATACAAATTATAGATATGAATAGTGTGCATATCTGGATTCAAGATCTGCCCACAATATCAATACCAGATTCACATGAGTTAAATTAGATAACAATAAAAAGAAATGAGAATCAACATACAATCATACTATACATTCACATCTTCCTATGACAAGGGCCCAAGCCAGGGTGTAAGAGAGAGAGACAGGGAGAGAGGGGGTTAGATGGCTTGTATTCTAAATGGATGGGGGCTAGTCTGGCTAGAAGTCAGTAAAAGTTGAACAAGATAGCAGTATAGAACTCATTCTCAGCCCCCCCCCCCCAGCTAACTATATGCTTTTCTCTACCCCCCCCCCCCCTCCTCCCTCTTGAATCCACCACTCTTCAGTCAAATTCTAAAGTTTTCTCTTCTCATTCCCTTCCCCATGAACCAATTTCACAAGTGCAATTGATGCAAGGCCTATCTAATGTGTACTATATCTTGTGATGGGTGCTATACACGATTTACAGCAGCGCTCGTCGGTATACGAAAACACACGACAACATGCAAGCAACCCAGTGTCAGTGACAAACACACGCACAGCCTAGCTAGCCTAGGTACACAAACACAGAGGTACTAATAACAACTTGTTACCTGTTATACCCCCTATGTAGCCTTGTATATAGCCATGAAGTTCAGTTTTTGGACCTCTTGATGATTGGAACATGTATACTAGTGAAATGCAATCTGCTACTGAAGAGTTGGGCAGGTATTTCATCCACTAGGGAATCCCCCATGTAATAGGCTATGGTCAGGGTTATAGGTTTCACAGGCTTAATTCATTCCCCATAGACTCATGTGTTAAATTGGCACTTTAAAAAATTCATAAAAAATAAGGATGAAATTCGGGGGTTGAATGTTTACTACCAGTGGATAGGATTTATATCTGGCAATCCATATCTGACCAGAAAAGGGTCCCTCGACCGGCTCATTTTAAAAATAAATTGGCGTGTTTGAAGACACCTTCGGGGGGAGCAGATTCATCACCTCAAACAGCAAAATAGCCCTAATCCTTCCGCCGGTGAAAATATAGTCCAAAATTGGTGATATTTCTTCCCAATTTGGGAAAAGGAAGTTCAGTAATTACCAAAAATAGAATCAGTGTTAGATGGACAATCATATGCATACACTTTGTCTATCAGCCATATCAAAATAAAAAAAATAGCAATGGGTTGGCTCGAATGAATATTTATGGCCTGCCACTAGTGATTAGGCCCGTGAAACCTGTATTGTATGGCACATGAAGGTTTCTTTTTAATTTACCTTCCTGGCTTTTCTTTAACATCTGTACACTCACTTTATCACAAAGAAATGCATGAAATATACAGATGTGTTATGTAATGACCATTTCTAATGTTACTCCTAATGTCCAGTGCCCTATGGATTTACACACATCCTACATGCCTATATGTAGCTCAACAATGGATGCAATGTAGGGCCCAAATCCTATAATACAAATTATAGATATGAATAGTGTGCATATCTGGATTCAAGATCTGCCCACAATATCAATACCAGATTCACATGAGTTAAATTAGATAACAATAAAAAGAAATGAGAATCAACATACAAGCATACTATACATTCACATCTTCCTATGACAAGGGCCCAAGCCAGGGTGTAAGAGAGAGAGACAGGGAGAGAGGGGGTTAGATGGCTTGTATTCTAAATGGATGGGGGCTAGTCTGGCTAGAAGTCAGTAAAAGTTGAACAAGATAGCAGTATAGAACTCATTCTCAGCCCCCCCCCCCCCCAACTAACTATATGCTTTTCTCTACCCCCCCCCCCCCCCCCCTCCCTCTTGAATCCACCACTCTTCAGTCAAATTCTAAAGTTTTCTCTTCTCATTCCCTTCCCCATGAACCAATTTCACAAGTGCAATTGATGCAAGGCCTATCTAATGTGTACTATATCTTGTGATGGGTGCTATACACGATTTACAGCAGCGCTCGTCGGTATACGAAAACACACGACAACATGCAAGCAACCCAGTTTTAGTGACAAACACACGCACAGCCTAGCTAGCCTAGGTACACACAAACACAGAGGTACTAATAACAACTTGTTACCTGTTATACCCCCTATGTAGCCTTGTATATAGCCATGAAGTTCAGTTTTTGGACCTCTTGATGATTGGAACATGTATACTAGTGAAATGCAATCTGCTACTGAAGAGTTGGGCAGGTATTTCATCCACTAGGGAATCCCCCATGTAATAGGCTATGGTCAGGGTTGTATTGTATGGCACATGAAGGTTTCTTTTAATTTACCTTCCTGGCTTTTCTTTAACATCTGTACACTCACTTTATCACAAAGAAATGCATGAAATATACAGATGTGTTATGTAATGACCATTTCTAATGTTACTCCTAATGTCCAGTGCCCTATGGATTTACACACATCCTACATGCCTATATGTAGCTCAACAATGGATGCAATGTAGGGCCCAAATCCTATAATACAAATTATAGATATGAATAGTGTGCATATCTGGATTCAAGATCTGCCCACAATATCAATACCAGATTCACATGAGTTAAATTAGATAACAATAAAAAGAAATGAGAATCAACATACAAGCATACTATACATTCACATCTTCCTATGACAAGGGCCCAAGCCAGGGTGTAAGAGGGAGAGACAGGGAGAGAGGGGGTTAGATGGCTTGTATTCTAAATGGATGGGGGCTAGTCTGGCTAGAAGTCAGTAAAAGTTGAACAAGATAGCAGTATAGAACTCATTCTCAGCCCCCCCCCCCCAGCTAACTATATGCTTTTCTCTACCCCCCCCCCCCCCCTCCCTCTTGAATCCACCACTCTTCAGTCAAATTCTAAAGTTTTCTCTTCTCATTCCCTTCCCCGTGAACCAATTTCACAAGTGCAATTGATGCAAGGCCTATCTAATGTGTACTATATCTTGTGATGGGTGCTATACACGATTTACAGCAGCGCTCGTCGGTATACGAAAACACACGACAACATGCAAGCAACCCAGTGTCAGTGACAAACACACGCACAGCCTAGCTAGCCTAGGTACACAAACACAGAGTTACTAATAACAACTTGTTACCTGTTATACCCCCTATGTAGCCTTGTATATAGCCATGAAGTTCAGTTTTTGGACCTCTTGATGATTGGAACATGTATACTAGTGAAATGCAATCTGCTACTGAAGAGTTGGGCAGGTATTTCATCCACTAGGGAATCCCCCATGTAATAGGCTATGGTCAGGGTTATAGGTTTCACAGGCTTAATTCATTCCCCATAGACTCATGTGTTAAATTGGCACTTTAAAAAATTCATAAAAAATAAGGATGAAATTCGGGGTTGAATGTTTACTACCAGTGGATAGGATT
Organism: Lytechinus variegatus; assembly: GCF_018143015.1. Classification (NCBI taxonomy): domain Eukaryota; kingdom Metazoa; phylum Echinodermata; class Echinoidea; order Temnopleuroida; family Toxopneustidae; genus Lytechinus; species Lytechinus variegatus. The sequence goes on from NC_054750.1 coordinate 9,054,251, forward strand.
TATATCTGGCAATCCATATCTGACCAGAAAAGGGTCCCTCGACCGGCTCATTTTAAAAATAAATTGGCGTGTTTGAAGACACCTTCGGGGGGAGCAGATTCATCACCTCAAACAGCAAAATAGCCCTAATCCTTCCGCCGGTGAAAATATAGTCCAAAATTGGTGATATTTCTTCCCAATTTGGGAAAAGGAAGTTCAGTAATTACCAAAAATAGAATCAGTGTTAGATGGACAATCATATGCATACACTTTGTCTATCAGCCATATCAAAATTAAAAAAATAGCAATGGGTTGGCTCGAATGAATATTTATGGCCTGCCACTAGTGATTAGGCCCGTGAAACCTGTATTGTATGGCACATGAAGGTTTCTTTTTAATTTACCTTCCTGGCTTTTCTTTAACATCTGTACACTCACTTTATCACAAAGAAATGCATGAAATATACAGATGTGTTATGTAATGACCATTTCTAATGTTACTCCTAATGTCCAGTGCCCTATGGATTTACACACATCCTACATGCCTATATGTAGCTCAACAATGGATGCAATGTAGGGCCCAAATCCTATAATACAAATTATAGATATGAATAGTGTGCATATCTGGATTCAAGATCTGCCCACAATATCAATACCAGATTCACATGAGTTAAATTAGATAACAATAAAAAGAAATGAGAATCAACATACAAGCATACTATACATTCACATCTTCCTATGACAAGGGCCCAAGCCAGGGTGTAAGAGAGAGAGACAGGGAGAGAGGGGGTTAGATGGCTTGTATTCTAAATGGATGGGGGCTAGTCTGGCTAGAAGTCAGTAAAAGTTGAACAAGATAGCAGTATAGAACTCATTCTCAGCCCCCCCCCCCAGCTAACTATATGCTTTTCTCTACCCCCCCCCCCTCCTCCCTCTTGAATCCACCACTCTTCAGTCAAATTCTAAAGTTTTCTCTTCTCATTCCCTTCCCCATGAACCAATTTCACAAGTGCAATTGATGCAAGGCCTATCTAATGTGTACTATATCTTGTGATGGGTGCTATACACGATTTACAGCAGCGCTCGTCGGTATACGAAAACACACGACAACATGCAAGCAACCCAGTGTCAGTGACAAACACACGCACAGCCTAGCTAGCCTAGGTACACAAACACAGAGGTACTAATAACAACTTGTTACCTGTTATACCCCCTATGTAGCCTTGTATATAGCCATGAAGTTCAGTTTTTGGACCTCTTGATGATTGGAACATGTATACTAGTGAAATGCAATCTGCTACTGAAGAGTTGGGCAGGTATTTCATCCACTAGGGAATCCCCCATGTAATAGGCTATGGTCAGGGTTATAGGTTTCACAGGCTTAATTCATTCCCCATAGACTCATGTGTTAAATTGGCACTTTAAAAAATTCATAAAAAATAAGGATGAAATTCGGGGGTTGAATGTTTACTACCAGTGGATAGGATTTATATCTGGCAATCCATATCTGACCAGAAAAGGGTCCCTCGACCGGCTCATTTTAAAAATAAATTGGCGTGTTTGAAGACACCTTCGGGGGGAGCAGATTCATCACCTCAAACAGCAAAATAGCCCTAATCCTTCCGCCGGTGAAAATATAGTCCAAAATTGGTGATATTTCTTCCCAATTTGGGAAAAGGAAGTTCAGTAATTACCAAAAATAGAATCAGTGTTAGATGGACAATCATATGCATACACTTTGTCTATCAGCCATATCAAAATAAAAAAAATAGCAATGGGTTGGCTCGAATGAATATTTATGGCCTGCCACTAGTGATTAGGCCCGTGAAACCTGTATTGTATGGCACATGAAGGTTTCTTTTTAATTTACCTTCCTGGCTTTTCTTTAACATCTGTACACTCACTTTATCACAAAGAAATGCATGAAATATACAGATGTGTTATGTAATGACCATTTCTAATGTTACTCCTAATGTCCAGTGCCCTATGGATTTACACACATCCTACATGCCTATATGTAGCTCAACAATGGATGCAATGTAGGGCCCAAATCCTATAATACAAATTATAGATATGAATAGTGTGCATATCTGGATTCAAGATCTGCCCACAATATCAATACCAGATTCACATGAGTTAAATTAGATAACAATAAAAAGAAATGAGAATCAACATACAAGCATACTATACATTCACATCTTCCTATGACAAGGGCCCAAGCCAGGGTGTAAGAGAGAGAGACAGGGAGAGAGGGGGTTAGATGGCTTGTATTCTAAATGGATGGGGGCTAGTCTGGCTAGAAGTCAGTAAAAGTTGAACAAGATAGCAGTATAGAACTCATTCTCAGCCCCCCCCCCCCAGCTAACTATATGCTTTTCTCTACCCCCCCCCCCCCCTCCCTCTTGAATCCACCACTCTTCAGTCAAATTCTAAAGTTTTCTCTTCTCATTCCCTTCCCCGTGAACCAATTTCACAAGTGCAATTGATGCAAGGCCTATCTAATGTGTACTATATCTTGTGATGGGTGCTATACACGATTTACAGCAGCGCTCGTCGGTATACGAAAACACACGACAACATGCAAGCAACCCAGTGTCAGTGACAAACACACGCACAGCCTAGCTAGCCTAGGTACACAAACACAGAGGTACTAATAACAACTTGTTACCTGTTATACCCCCTATGTAGCCTTGTATATAGCCATGAAGTTCAGTTTTTGGACCTCTTGATGATTGGAACATGTATACTAGTGAAATGCAATCTGCTACTGAAGAGTTGGGCAGGTATTTCATCCACTAGGGAATCCCCCATGTAATAGGCTATGGTCAGGGTTATAGGTTTCACAGGCTTAATTCATTCCCCATAGACTCATGTGTTAAATTGGCACTTTAAAAAATTCATAAAAAATAAGGATGAAATTCGGGGTTGAATGTTTACTACCAGTGGATAGGATTTATATCTGGCAATCCATATCTGACCAGAAAAGGGTCCCTCGACCGGCTCATTTTAAAAATAAATTGGCGTGTTTGAAGACACCTTCGGGGGGAGCAGATTCATCACCTCAAACAGCAAAATAGCCCTAATCCTTCCGCCGGTGAAAATATAGTCCAAAATTGGTGATATTTCTTCCCAATTTGGGAAAAGGAAGTTCAGTAATTACCAAAAATAGAATCAGTGTTAGATGGACAATCATATGCATACACTTTGTCTATCAGCCATATCAAAATAAAAAAAATAGCAATGGGTTGGCTCGAATGAATATTTATGGCCTGCCACTAGTGATTAGGCCCGTGAAACCTGTATTGTATGGCACATGAAGGTTTCTTTTTAATTTACCTTCCTGGCTTTTCTTTAACATCTGTACACTCACTTTATCACAAAGAAATGCATGAAATATACAGATGTGTTATGTAATGACCATTTCTAATGTTACTCCTAATGTCCAGTGCCCTATGGATTTACACACTTCCTACATGCCTATATGTAGCTCAACAATGGATGCAATGTAGGGCCCAAATCCTATAATACAAATTATAGATATGAATAGTGTGCATATCTGGATTCAAGATCTGCCCACAATATCAATACCAGATTCACATGAGTTAAATTAGATAACAATAAAAAGAAATGAGAATCAACATACAATCATACTATACATTCACATCTTCCTATGACAAGGGCCCAAGCCAGGGTGTAAGAGAGAGAGACAGGGAGAGAGGGGTTGGATGGCTTGTATTCTAAATGGATGGGGGCTAGTCTGGCTAGAAGTCAGTAAAAGTTGAACAAGATAGCAGTATAGAACTCATTCTCAGCCCCCCCCCCCCCCAGCTAACTATATGCTTTTCTCTACCCCCCCCCCCCCTCCTCCCTCTTGAATCCACCACTCTTCAGTCAAATTCTAAAGTTTTCTCTTCTCATTCCCTTCCCCATGAACCAATTTCACAAGTGCAATTGATGCAAGGCCTATCTAATGTGTACTATATCTTGTGATGGGTGCTATACACGATTTACAGCAGCGCTCGTCGGTATACGAAAACACACGACAACATGCAAGCAACCCAGTGTCAGTGACAAACACACGCACAGCCTAGCTAGCCTAGGTACACAAACACAGAGGTACTAATAACAACTTGTTACCTGTTATACCCCCTATGTAGCCTTGTATATAGCCATGAAGTTCAGTTTTTGGACCTCTTGATGATTGGAACATGTATACTAGTGAAATGCAATCTGCTACTGAAGAGTTGGGCAGGTATTTCATCCACTAGGGAATCCCCCATGTAATAGGCTATGGTCAGGGTTATAGGTTTCACAGGCTTAATTCATTCCCCATAGACTCATGTGTTAAATTGGCACTTTAAAAAATTCATAAAAAATAAGGATGAAATTCGGGGGTTGAATGTTTACTACCAGTGGATAGGATTTATATCTGGCAATCCATATCTGACCAGAAAAGGGTCCCTCGACCGGCTCATTTTAAAAATAAATTGGCGTGTTTGAAGACACCTTCGGGGGAGCAGATTCATCACCTCAAACAGCAAAATAGCCCTAATCCTTCCGCCAGTGAAAATATAGTCCAAAATTGGTGATATTTCTTCCCAATTTGGGAAAAGGAAGTTCAGTAATTACCAAAAATAGAATCAGTGTTAGATGGACAATCATATGCATACACTTTGTCTATCAGCCATATCAAAATAAAAAAAATAGCAATGGGTTGGCTCGAATGAATATTTATGGCCTGCCACTAGTGATTAGGCCCGTGAAACCTGTATTGTATGGCACATGAAGGTTTCTTTTTAATTTACCTTCCTGGCTTTTCTTTAACATCTGTACACTCACTTTATCACAAAGAAATGCATGAAATATACAGATGTGTTATGTAATGACCATTTCTAATGTTACTCCTAATGTCCAGTGCCCTATGGATTTACACACATCCTACATGCCTATATGTAGCTCAACAATGGATGCAATGTAGGGCCCAAATCCTATAATACAAATTATAGATATGAATAGTGTGCATATCTGGATTCAAGATCTGCCCACAATATCAATACCAGATTCACATGAGTTAAATTAGATAACAATAAAAAGAAATGAGAATCAACATACAATCATACTATACATTCACATCTTCCTATGACAAGGGCCCAAGCCAGGGTGTAAGAGAGAGAGACAGGGAGAGAGGGGGTTAGATGGCTTGTATTCTAAATGGATGGGGGCTAGTCTGGCTAGAAGTCAGTAAAAGTTGAACAAGATAGCAGTATAGAACTCATTCTCAGCCCCCCCCCCCCCAGCTAACTATATGCTTTTCTCTACCCCCCCCCCCTCCTCCCTCTTGAATCCACCACTCTTCAGTCAAATTCTAAAGTTTTCTCTTCTCATTCCCTTCCCCATGAACCAATTTCACAAGTGCAATTGATGCAAGGCCTATCTAATGTGTACTATATCTTGTGATGGGTGCTATACACGATTTACAGCAGCGCTCGTCGGTATACGAAAACACACGACAACATGCAAGCAACCCAGTGTCAGTGACAAACACACGCACAGCCTAGCTAGCCTAGGTACACAAACACAGAGTTACTAATAACAACTTGTTACCTGTTATACCCCCTATGTAGCCTTGTATATAGCCATGAAGTTCAGTTTTTGGACCTCTTGATGATTGGAACATGTATACTAGTGAAATGCAATCTGCTACTGAAGAGTTGGGCAGGTATTTCATCCACTAGGGAATCCCCCATGTAATAGGCTATGGTCAGGGTTATAGGTTTCACAGGCTTAATTCATTCCCCATAGACTCATGTGTTAAATTGGCACTTTAAAAAATTCATAAAAAATAAGGATGAAATTCGGGGGTTGAATGTTTACTACCAGTGGATAGGATTTATATCTGGCAATCCATATCTGACCAGAAAAGGGTCCCTCGACCGGCTCATTTTAAAAATAAATTGGCGTGTTTGAAGACACCTTCGGGGGGAGCAGATTCATCACCTCAAACAGCAAAATAGCCCTAATCCTTCCGCCGGTGAAAATATAGTCCAAAATTGGTGATATTTCTTCCCAATTTGGGAAAAGGAAGTTCAGTAATTACCAAAAATAGAATCAGTGTTAGATGGACAATCATATGCATACACTTTGTCTATCAGCCATATCAAAATTAAAAAAATAGCAATGGGTTGGCTCGAATGAATATTTATGGCCTGCCACTAGTGATTAGGCCCGTGAAACCTGTATTGTATGGCACATGAAGGTTTCTTTTTAATTTACCTTCCTGGCTTTTCTTTAACATCTGTACACTCACTTTATCACAAAGAAATGCATGAAATATACAGATGTGTTATGTAATGACCATTTCTAATGTTACTCCTAATGTCCAGTGCCCTATGGATTTACACACATCCTACATGCCTATATGTAGCTCAACAATGGATGCAATGTAGGGCCCAAATCCTATAATACAAATTATAGATATGAATAGTGTGCATATCTGGATTCAAGATCTGCCCACAATATCAATACCAGATTCACATGAGTTAAATTAGATAACAATAAAAAGAAATGAGAATCAACATACAATCATACTATACATTCACATCTTCCTATGACAAGGGCCCAAGCCAGGGTGTAAGAGAGAGAGACAGGGAGAGAGGGGGTTAGATGGCTTGTATTCTAAATGGATGGGGGCTAGTCTGGCTAGAAGTCAGTAAAAGTTGAACAAGATAGCAGTATAGAACTCATTCTCAGCCCCCCCCCCCCCCAGCTAACTATATGCTTTTCTCTACCCCCCCCCCCCCCCCCTCCTCCCTCTTGAATCCACCACTCTTCAGTCAAATTCTAAAGTTTTCTCTTCTCATTCCCTTCCCCATGAACCAATTTCACAAGTGCAATTGATGCAAGGCCTATCTAATGTGTACTATATCTTGTGATGGGTGCTATACACGATTTACAGCAGCGCTCGTCGGTATACGAAAACACACGACAACATGCAAGCAACCCAGTGTCAGTGACAAACACACGCACAGCCTAGCTAGCCTAGGTACACAAACACAGAGGTACTAATAACAACTTGTTACCTGTTATACCCCCTATGTAGCCTTGTATATAGCCATGAAGTTCAGTTTTTGGACCTCTTGATGATTGGAACATGTATACTAGTGAAATGCAATCTGCTACTGAAGAGTTGGGCAGGTATTTCATCCACTAGGGAATCCCCCATGTAATAGGCTATGGTCAGGGTTATAGGTTTCACAGGCTTAATTCATTCCCCATAGACTCATGTGTTAAATTGGCACTTTAAAAAATTCATAAAAAATAAGGATGAAATTCGGGGGTTGAATGTTTACTACCAGTGGATAGGATTTATATCTGGCAATCCATATCTGACCAGAAAAGGGTCCCTCGACCGGCTCATTTTAAAAATAAATTGGCGTGTTTGAAGACACCTTCGGGGGGAGCAGATTCATCACCTCAAACAGCAAAATAGCCCTAATCCTTCCGCCGGTGAAAATATAGTCCAAAATTGGTGATATTTCTTCCCAATTTGGGAAAAGGAAGTTCAGTAATTACCAAAAATAGAATCAGTGTTAGATGGACAATCATATGCATACACTTTGTCTATCAGCCATATCAAAATAAAAAAAATAGCAATGGGTTGGCTCGAATGAATATTTATGGCCTGCCACTAGTGATTAGGCCCGTGAAACCTGTATTGTATGGCACATGAAGGTTTCTTTTTAATTTACCTTCCTGGCTTTTCTTTAACATCTGTACACTCACTTTATCACAAAGAAATGCATGAAATATACAGATGTGTTATGTAATGACCATTTCTAATGTTACTCCTAATGTCCAGTGCCCTATGGATTTACACACTTCCTACATGCCTATATGTAGCTCAACAATGGATGCAATGTAGGGCCCAAATCCTATAATACAAATTATAGATATGAATAGTGTGCATATCTGGATTCAAGATCTGCCCACAATATCAATACCAGATTCACATGAGTTAAATTAGATAACAATAAAAAGAAATGAGAATCAACATACAAGCATACTATACATTCACATCTTCCTATGACAAGGGCCCAAGCCAGGGTGTAAGAGAGAGAGACAGGGAGAGAGGGGGTTAGATGGCTTGTATTCTAAATGGATGGGGGCTAGTCTGGCTAGAAGTCAGTAAAAGTTGAACAAGATAGCAGTATAGAACTCATTCTCAGCCCCCCCCCCCCAGCTAACTATATGCTTTTCTCTACCCCCCCCCCCCCTCCTCCCTCTTGAATCCACCACTCTTCAGTCAAATTCTAAAGTTTTCTCTTCTCATTCCCTTCCCCATGAACCAATTTCACAAGTGCAATTGATGCAAGGCCTATCTAATGTGTACTATATCTTGTGATGGGTGCTATACACGATTTACAGCAGCGCTCGTCGGTATACGAAAACACACGACAACATGCAAGCAACCCAGTGTCAGTGACAAACACACGCACAGCCTAGCTAGCCTAGGTACACAAACACAGAGGTACTAATAACAACTTGTTACCTGTTATACCCCCTATGTAGCCTTGTATATAGCCATGAAGTTCAGTTTTTGGACCTCTTGATGATTGGAACATGTATACTAGTGAAATGCAATCTGCTACTGAAGAGTTGGGCAGGTATTTCATCCACTAGGGAATCCCCCATGTAATAGGCTATGGTCAGGGTTATAGGTTTCACAGGCTTAATTCATTCCCCATAGACTCATGTGTTAAATTGGCACTTTAAAAAATTCATAAAAAATAAGGATGAAATTCGGGGGTTGAATGTTTACTACCAGTGGATAGGATTTATATCTGGCAATCCATATCTGACCAGAAAAGGGTCCCTCGACCGGCTCATTTTAAAAATAAATTGGCGTGTTTGAAGACACCTTCGGGGGAGCAGATTCATCACCTCAAACAGCAAAATAGCCCTAATCCTTCCGCCAGTGAAAATATAGTCCAAAATTGGTGATATTTCTTCCCAATTTGGGAAAAGGAAGTTCAGTAATTACCAAAAATAGAATCAGTGTTAGATGGACAATCATATGCATACACTTTGTCTATCAGCCATATCAAAATTAAAAAAATAGCAATGGGTTGGCTCGAATGAATATTTATGGCCTGCCACTAGTGATTAGGCCCGTGAAACCTGTATTGTATGGCACATGAAGGTTTCTTTTTAATTTACCTTCCTGGCTTTTCTTTAACATCTGTACACTCACTTTATCACAAAGAAATGCATGAAATATACAGATGTGTTATGTAATGACCATTTCTAATGTTACTCCTAATGTCCAGTGCCCTATGGATTTACACACATCCTACATGCCTATATGTAGCTCAACAATGGATGCAATGTAGGGCCCAAATCCTATAATACAAATTATAGATATGAATAGTGTGCATATCTGGATTCAAGATCTGCCCACAATATCAATACCAGATTCACATGAGTTAAATTAGATAACAATAAAAAGAAATGAGAATCAACATACAATCATACTATACATTCACATCTTCCTATGACAAGGGCCCAAGCCAGGGTGTAAGAGAGAGAGACAGGGAGAGAGGGGTTGGATGGCTTGTATTCTAAATGGATGGGGGCTAGTCTGGCTAGAAGTCAGTAAAAGTTGAACAAGATAGCAGTATAGAACTCATTCTCAGCCCCCCCCCCCCAGCTAACTATATGCTTTTCTCTACCACCCCCCCCCCCCCCTCCTCCCTCTTGAATCCACCACTCTTCAGTCAAATTCTAAAGTTTTCTCTTCTCATTCCCTTCCCCATGAACCAATTTCACAAGTGCAATTGATGCAAGGCCTATCTAATGTGTACTATATCTTGTGATGGGTGCTATACACGATTTACAGCAGCGCTCGTCGGTATACGAAAACACACGACAACATGCAAGCAACCCAGTGTCAGTGACAAACACACGCACAGCCTAGCTAGCCTAGGTACACAAACACAGAGGTACTAATAACAACTTGTTACCTGTTATACCCCCTATGTAGCCTTGTATATAGCCATGAAGTTCAGTTTTTGGACCTCTTGATGATTGGAACATGTATACTAGTGAAATGCAATCTGCTACTGAAGAGTTGGGCAGGTATTTCATCCACTAGGGAATCCCCCATGTAATAGGCTATGGTCAGGGTTATAGGTTTCACAGGCTTAATTCATTCCCCATAGACTCATGTGTTAAATTGGCACTTTAAAAAATTCATAAAAAATAAGGATGAAATTCGGGGGTTGAATGTTTACTACCAGTGGATAGGATTTATATCTGGCAATCCATATCTGACCAGAAAAGGGTCCCTCGACCGGCTCATTTTAAAAATAAATTGGCGTGTTTGAAGACACCTTCGGGGGAGCAGATTCATCACCTCAAACAGCAAAATAGCCCTAATCCTTCCGCCAGTGAAAATATAGTCCAAAATTGGTGATATTTCTTCCCAATTTGGGAAAAGGAAGTTCAGTAATTACCAAAAATAGAATCAGTGTTAGATGGACAATCATATGCATACACTTTGTCTATCAGCCATATCAAAATTAAAAAAATAGCAATGGGTTGGCTCGAATGAATATTTATGGCCTGCCACTAGTGATTAGGCCCGTGAAACCTGTATTGTATGGCACATGAAGGTTTCTTTTTAATTTACCTTCCTGGCTTTTCTTTAACATCTGTACACTCACTTTATCACAAAGAAATGCATGAAATATACAGATGTGTTATGTAATGACCATTTCTAATGTTACTCCTAATGTCCAGTGCCCTATGGATTTACACACATCCTACATGCCTATATGTAGCTCAACAATGGATGCAATGTAGGGCCCAAATCCTATAATACAAATTATAGATATGAATAGTGTGCATATCTGGATTCAAGATCTGCCCACAATATCAATACCAGATTCACATGAGTTAAATTAGATAACAATAAAAAGAAATGAGAATCAACATACAAGCATACTATACATTCACATCTTCCTATGACAAGGGCCCAAGCCAGGGTGTAAGAGAGAGAGACAGGGAGAGAGGGGGTTAGATGGCTTGTATTCTAAATGGATGGGGGCTAGTCTGGCTAGAAGTCAGTAAAAGTTGAACAAGATAGCAGTATAGAACTCATTCTCAGCCCCCCCCCCCCAGCTAACTATATGCTTTTCTCTACCCCCCCCCCCCCTCCTCCCTCTTGAATCCACCACTCTTCAGTCAAATTCTAAAGTTTTCTCTTCTCATTCCCTTCCCCATGAACCAATTTCACAAGTGCAATTGATGCAAGGCCTATCTAATGTGTACTATATCTTGTGATGGGTGCTATACACGATTTACAGCAGCGCTCGTCGGTATACGAAAACACACGACAACATGCAAGCAACCCAGTGTCAGTGACAAACACACGCACAGCCTAGCTAGCCTAGGTACACAAACACAGAGGTACTAATAACAACTTGTTACCTGTTATACCCCCTATGTAGCCTTGTATATAGCCATGAAGTTCAGTTTTTGGACCTCTTGATGATTGGAACATGTATACTAGTGAAATGCAATCTGCTACTGAAGAGTTGGGCAGGTATTTCATCCACTAGGGAATCCCCCATGTAATAGGCTATGGTCAGGGTTATAGGTTTCACAGGCTTAATTCATTCCCCATAGACTCATGTGTTAAATTGGCACTTTAAAAAATTCATAAAAAATAAGGATGAAATTCGGGGGTTGAATGTTTACTACCAGTGGATAGGATTTATATCTGGCAATCCATATCTGACCAGAAAAGGGTCCCTCGACCGGCTCATTTTAAAAATAAATTGGCGTGTTTGAAGACACCTTCGGGGGGAGCAGATTCATCACCTCAAACAGCAAAATAGCCCTAATCCTTCCGCCGGTGAAAATATAGTCCAAAATTGGTGATATTTCTTCCCAATTTGGGAAAAGGAAGTTCAGTAATTACCAAAAATAGAATCAGTGTTAGATGGACAATCATATGCATACACTTTGTCTATCAGCCATATCAAAATAAAAAAAATAGCAATGGGTTGGCTCGAATGAATATTTATGGCCTGCCACTAGTGATTAGGCCCGTGAAACCTGTATTGTATGGCACATGAAGGTTTCTTTTTAATTTACCTTCCTGGCTTTTCTTTAACATCTGTACACTCACTTTATCACAAAGAAATGCATGAAATATACAGATGTGTTATGTAATGACCATTTCTAATGTTACTCCTAATGTCCAGTGCCCTATGGATTTACACACATCCTACATGCCTATATGTAGCTCAACAATGGATGCAATGTAGGGCCCAAATCCTATAATACAAATTATAGATATGAATAGTGTGCATATCTGGATTCAAGATCTGCCCACAATATCAATACCAGATTCACATGAGTTAAATTAGATAACAATAAAAAGAAATGAGAATCAACATACAATCATACTATACATTCACATCTTCCTATGACAAGGGCCCAAGCCAGGGTGTAAGAGAGAGAGACAGGGAGAGAGGGGGTTAGATGGCTTGTATTCTAAATGGATGGGGGCTAGTCTGGCTAGAAGTCAGTAAAAGTTGAACAAGATAGCAGTATAGAACTCATTCTCAGCCCCCCCCCCCAGCTAACTATATGCTTTTCTCTACCCCCCCCCCCCCTCCTCCCTCTTGAATCCACCACTCTTCAGTCAAATTCTAAAGTTTTCTCTTCTCATTCCCTTCCCCGTGAACCAATTTCACAAGTGCAATTGATGCAAGGCCTATCTAATGTGTACTATATCTTGTGATGGGTGCTATACACGATTTACAGCAGCGCTCGTCGGTATACGAAAACACACGACAACATGCAAGCAACCCAGTGTCAGTGACAAACACACGCACAGCCTAGCTAGCCTAGGTACACAAACACAGAGGTACTAATAACAACTTGTTACCTGTTATACCCCCTATGTAGCCTTGTATATAGCCATGAAGTTCAGTTTTTGGACCTCTTGATGATTGGAACATGTATACTAGTGAAATGCAATCTGCTACTGAAGAGTTGGGCAGGTATTTCATCCACTAGGGAATCCCCCATGTAATAGGCTATGGTCAGGGTTATAGGTTTCACAGGCTTAATTCATTCCCCATAGACTCATGTGTTAAATTGGCACTTTAAAAAATTCATGAAAAATAAGGATGAAATTCGGGGGTTGAATGTTTACTACCAGTGGATAGGATTTATATCTGGCAATCCATATCTGACCAGAAAAGGGTCCCTCGACCGGCTCATTTTAAAAATAAATTGGCGTGTTTGAAGACACCTTCGGGGGGAGCAGATTCATCACCTCAAACAGCAAAATAGCCCTAATCCTTCCGCCGGTGAAAATATAGTCCAAAATTGGTGATATTTCTTCCCAATTTGGGAAAAGGAAGTTCAGTAATTACCAAAAATAGAATCAGTGTTAGATGGACAATCATATGCATACACTTTGTCTATCAGCCATATCAAAATTAAAAAAATAGCAATGGGTTGGCTCGAATGAATATTTATGGCCTGCCACTAGTGATTAGGCCCGTGAAACCGTGACTGTGACCGGCTGTGTCTGAGAATTTTTACGTAATTTTGTTTAATACACTCTTCTTCAAGGTCGATCATGTTTAGCATTTTGAGATGGACGGTAAATACTCTATACTGTTTCATTTTAATGATTATTACTTTGTTAGAATCGAATAGTATTAGGTAATTATTGCGCTTTCGCTACCGAATCCCCGGCCATGCGGACACCGGCACTTGCTCTCGTTCGACGGGAAACTCCCGGGATGCTCACCGCGCCGTACGCGTGTATTTCATTTTGGCCATAGACATAGTCACGGGATTAGGGTAATTTATGGTCAATATTTTTATCAAACTGAATTGTGAAAACAGAAATTATGCACTTACCACGATTATATGGATGAAGGGGCATTATCGTGATATTGGGAACCACCGTTCAGTTCATACAGCAGCGCTTTATTCAGTCACACGCACGGTTCCCTATTTCCACCTCAATTCACTTTGTACACAAGTGCGCGTACACAAATCTACGAGTGGTTCCTAAATCCCAAAACCACGATTTGGCCAATGAAGGTCTAATCTAATATAGCTATACTATGTGTGCAGTATTGATAAGTATCTAACCCAGGGCGGGCGGGAGCCCAGGACCTTACCGTGTAATTGACCATACTCATCTGACTAGCGTGAAGTATGGTCAAAATAATTCTCCGAATAAATAGTTAAAACAGAAATCAAGCACTTACCACGATTATATGGATGAAGGTCTAACGAGTGGCAGTTTCCTGACATCTGGGCACAAACTGGAACCTCAAAAAAAAACGAAAAAGTTATCTCCTACCCCAGTCTCGATCGACCATTTTGTTACGATTCATAACAAAAAAGGCTGATCGAGACGGGGGTAGAAGTAGCCAGGAGGCGTTCTGGGGTAAAAAATCATAGTACTATTCGTACCTTAAAAGGTACGAATAGTACTATGATTTTTTACCCCAGAACGCCTCCTGGCTAGGTAGAAGGAGAGAACTTTTCATTTTTTTGAGGTTCCAGTTTGTGCCCAGATGTCAGGAAACTGCCACTCATTAGACCTTCATCCATATAATCGTGGTAAGTGCATAATTTCTGTTTTCACAATTCAGTTTGATAGATATTTTGACCATAAATTACCCTAGTCCCGTGACTATGGCCAAATAACCTTGTTCATTGAATAATACACAGTGAGTCCCTGGGCTCCCTGGCCTGGGTTAGGTGGAGCGTGGAAACTAGCTGAGGCTGAGATAACCGTTTATGAAACAACTGTCAGGAGTTTGGCAAGAAATCTGGCTTTTTTTACTTATTTTTGGAATACAACCATATGTCTCCTCCCCTCCACTAATCTAAATTTAGAAATAAAAAAGTAAGCCTAGCTATGGTCTTGATTGTGATTATGGCAATGCCTTTTTTTACTTTTAGTTTTACTTTTAGTGTTACAGAGGAAGTGGGCCTTCATTCAAGATAATATAACATTTGTCATTTAGAATAAAAAAATCTGGACAAAAATGGTCGTCCGCATTGCTGACCTGATTAAACATGCAGGCTCGCACTAACTACCGTCGGTGAATGGGGATTATAGTAAAATGTCAGAAATTGTTAAATAAATCCCCACAAACGACGGTTATTCCTGTCTACTCGTACACAGACTTTCTCACGATCATGCAGCTGCTATTAAAAAAGGCATTAGGGGGTTTACAATGCAAAATAGACTGGGCTATTTTGACACCTAAGATTGAAGACTGAGGGGGGGGGGGGCTGATTCAGCCCCCACTTATGATCACTGGCGTCGATCGCGACGAAAATTGGCTCGTGCGTTATCTATGGCATAATCTCCAAGACCAGAAGATCAAATTCTGCAAAAATCTCATTGCTCATTAATTATGCCATAAATGTCATAGAACGAGAGAAGTGAGTCAGAGAGTGGATGAGAGCGCTGTGGTGGGAGTGGTTAAAGTGTAAGGGTTGCAGAGATAGGAAAGTTGATCGAGAGAGCAGTTGGGGAGTGGTGAAGAGAGAGTTGTAACATCAGAGGGAAGATTAATGGAAAGCCAAAGAACTTGAATTTGGAATCAGAAGACGCACATTAATTAGTTCCCTTTTATAAACTAATTTTACAGGCAGATTATTTTGGTACATTGCACCAAAAGTGATATGACCAATTTGGTGAGGGTTTTGTCGCCACGTTTTTTGAGCCAAGAAGTGCTATTAAAGCCGGGCGGGATAGTACTTTTCGTTCATGATTTGTTTTGCTGCCGTTAGCCATGCTGGTTTAGTTCTACCCCAATATCGGTCGTCCAGTCCAGAGATGCGACGTTATACCAGCCTATTGATTTGACACTGATTTGAAATAAATATTATGTACAACTTCATCTCATCGTTCGAATTTGTCATTTCTTGACTCCTTCTTTCTTTGTTCGTGTGCAGCACAAGACAGTAGGCGGCCACCTTCCGTCTTGCAAAGCTGTGCCGCTATATTTTATTACTTTTTTTAGTTTCTCTACACATATAAATGT
Organism: Lytechinus variegatus; assembly: GCF_018143015.1. Classification (NCBI taxonomy): domain Eukaryota; kingdom Metazoa; phylum Echinodermata; class Echinoidea; order Temnopleuroida; family Toxopneustidae; genus Lytechinus; species Lytechinus variegatus. The sequence continues at coordinate 9,070,326 of NC_054750.1, forward strand.
CTCATCCTGGATTGGGTTTTTGTTATAATCAGAGACTATAAATGTTTATCTTTTGGTTTGCTTTTTGGCGTGTGTTCAATCAGAGCCGGAGCTAGAGAAAGTGATCAGTCAGAAAAGGAAACGGGAGAGTGAAGAGGAACCAAGGCAGTGTGCAAACAGCAAGCAAGTAGTAGAAGAAGGAAAGTCATGGTGGACATGTATGATGCTAGGGATCTCACAAGATAACACAAAGCCCCAGGGAAGGAGAGTCGACATGACACAGAACAACTCTCAAAGTAAATGATCAGCGAATGACAGCCGAACATTGTACTAGTCCCATTGATCTGATTTTATCCTAATTCCTTGATTTGTGCATGAGGCCATTTATCATACAGGTAATATTGTTACAGTTAGTTTTTTTTTACCTTCTATTTGAAAATGCCAAGCCTACCCCAATTAAAATATTGATATGAATTCAAAAAGAAAAATTGGGCAGGAATTTATTTGTTGATATCCTCAACTGCCTAATTGTCAGCTACATTATTGTTTGTGTTGTGTGTTAAGGTATTAACCCACCCCTTTCAAAAGTGTAGGCTATGACTCAGTTGAAAACTCTTCATTCATCAGATAACATGTTAAATGGAGACCTTGTGTAGAGAAGAGTCACCTCCTTTGCAACTTGCATTTTAAGAGACCCTGAGTACTCATATTCAGTTTATTGTTTTTGTTTTTGTTTTGTTTAGTTTTTTTGCCTCCCAGTCACACTTGATGCCAAAACATATAATTTTGAAAAAAGGATAAGTTTTCAATGATGAACATGTTTATGTATACTCAAGGTAGACTACCAGTTTATATCTGATCATCCCATGAGTGAAAATGTAGTGGCCGGATCAGAAGAATTTAACCAAATTGATCACGACTGACAGAAGATGCTGGAGATGGAGAATTGTCAGGGATAAGATGGTCTTACCAAAATTTATGAAAACTTCCATGTGTCTTACACATGGAAATGCTGATAAATAGTATCATTTTGATGAGAGGTGACCGATTATTATACCAAGTCAGTATAAGTTATTGATGAAAGCTAATTCAAATGTTGAAGTATATCCCATTTTCCTCCTGTTTAGTTTTGTGGATCCAATCCGTATTTTGTCAGTACTTACTCTTCCATGGTTTTGCTCCTAATTTTCACCTATTTCATTCATCCAAGCAGAGTTGATTCATGGCTAATGAACCTGATGTTTGTGAGGAATGTCAATCAGTCCGCCCAGCCACGCCCCCTTCTGATTCCTGCTGTGGTTCAGGATGTGCGGTCTGTGTTTATGATATTCATGATCAGGAGATAGATCTGTGGAAGAAGACTTGCAAGCGTAAACATGGTGCTGATAAAAGTCAGGTCAGTCAGTTAGGGGAATCCCCCTTCATGAATATTAATGCTTTAGTAACTTGGGGAAACCAAACTCAACTCCTTTGTACAGGGAAAACAAACTCATCTATTTTTCTTTTCATCATTGACCAGTTTATACATGCATTGTCAACACAAATATCCAAGTTTAGTTTTATATGATATGCTTCTCTGGATTTATTTTTTACCAGATTATGTATCTCTTACGGGGGTGTGAAAATTCAGGTTTTAAGCTGATTTCAGCAGCTTTTTGTGTACTTTGTACCAAAATATATGAGCTTTGGCAATTTCAGCTATTTTTTTTTATTGTGGGCATTCACACCCTGGTCACAATAATTATTTATCAATTTATAATTGTCTCGCTTATTTTCCAGTTAGAAAGCAGTGAAACTGTCATGGATCTGATGGACTATAAATATTACACTCTGCAATCTATTGTCGCGGTTTGTACCAATACAGCAGTCTACAGATTCGCATTACCACCTGGGAAGAAACTGGATCTGTCTATTGCAAAGCACATCATACTCAGGTAAGAGCTTAGTTGTCATCTTTAGTATTTCAAAATACAAAGGATGGTGGTGAAGGGCCCCCGTGATAATTAAATGGCAATGAAGTTTGGGATTGCAGTGGGTGAAAAAATTATTCCCCCCCTTTCTCTCTCTCTGTCATCTTTCTTTTCTCTCACCTCTCCCCCTTCTCTCTCCCCTTCTTTCCCCTTTATCACCAACTCTCTGCCTATCTCTCCCATTTGTATTTTTTTGGACAGGGGTAAACACGATGGCAAGATGATAACCAGGCAGTACACACCCATCTCTCAGCCGCATGATACAGGATTCTTTGATGTTCTTATTAAGGTATGAAAATGAAATATGCAACAGTGCTTTGCATTAATGTTGTAGAAATTATTCCAAGATAATGCATTGGTTTCTACCATATTTGGTGTGTTTGACATTGGATGCACAATTTCTTTGCATGTATGGATGCCACATGTAGGTGAGAGATTCTTCATGTCACTACTTTTCTTTTACATGTAATATATTATTTTTTATTAGTATTTTTGTGGGGATTTTAAAGCACCTCTGTAGATCTCATAACACACTTGAAATGAAAACTGCTGCTACAATAGAAATAATCAGTGTCAGGTTTCTTGCATCTAGGCTCTTATGTCAAAACACTGCTTGATATTCAATTCTGAATGTGCTAGACTAGTTACAGGTCTGTGGGCTTATGTGTGTTATGAATATGTGTATGCCATATGGCAATATATTTGGACATTAAGTGTTAAGGTGCCTGCATACCAAATACAGTCTGGGAGATGACTTTGATAGTATGCCTACTAATCATGAAGTGAAAAAAGAATTGTTCGTCTATCAAGAAAGACTGAGAGATTCAAGTTGCAAGGCTGATGGAGAAAGCATTCTCCCTTAGATAATACACATGACTCTAAACTGTCGGCCAGCAACTATGGCCTTGATGCAGCCTTAAACCCATCTCTGAATACCTTCATCTAGAAAAAAAAAATACCAGAACAGTTTTGCAATCATTTTACAAGTGTTTATTAGGACATGGGATATGGTTACCCAGACCATAATTGGTGTTTAGGCGCCTGGAGTATGTATCAGACTAGTGATGTTTGTAGCGCTGTTGATTCTTGGAAGACCATCTAGCTGATATCTCACCAAGTATTGTAACTTCAGGTAATAAAGAGAACCCTATTGATCAGGTATTATCTTGTAATGTTATGCATTTAATTTTTCTTGCAGTTGTATGTGGATGGGGATATGTCTCAGTACATTAAGGAGTGGAAGATAGGTGATAATATAGAATGGAGAGGACCTTTTGGGTCTTTTACATACCAGCCAAACAAGGTAATCTATCAAGACTTAAAGGTCAAGTCCACCTCAGAAAAATGTTGATTTGAAATAATAGAAAAAATCAGACAAGCACAATGCTGAAAATATCATCAAAATCGGATGTAAAATAAGAAAGTTATGACATTTCAAATTTTTGCTTATTTTTAACAAAAGAGTTATATGAACGAGCCAGTTATATCCAAATGAGAGAGTCGATGATGTCACTCTCTCACTATTTCTTTTGTTTTTTTATTGTTTGAATTATACAATATTTCAATTTTTATGAATTTGACGATTAGGACCTCCTTGCCTGAAGTATAAAATGTTAAAATAATGGAATTCCACATGTTCAGCGAGGAATGAAACTTCATTTCACATGACAATGATGAGAAAATAAAAATATTTCATATAATAAAATACAAAAGAAATAGTGAGTGATGTCATCAGTTCCTCATTTGCATACCGACCGATATGTGCATATAACTGTTTTGTGAAATGAAGCAAAGCTTTAAAATGCCATAACTTTCTTCTTTTACATCCAATTTTGATGAAATTTTCAGTGTTATGCTTGTTGAATTTTTCTCTTTTTATTGAAATCAAATTTTTGTTGGGGTGGACTCGTCCTTTAATGTACCTTTCGCATGAAAACTTTTATATCGTTTCTGTTGTTTTCCATAGAAAACACCTGCTGTTTATTTTGCCAGGTTTGGAAGTTTGATTGAGTCCAATTTCTTGTGTGGTACATTGTTCCTGCAGGAATTCCACAAGTGACCTTTCATTACGAATTCTCACACTTTCATCATAGACAAAAGAAAACAGGGTTGAATAATTATCAGAGAATTTTTAAACTTCATCAAGGAAAAATCAGGGAATTTTGTTTTCTTTAAAAGCTTGGAATCCTGGAAAGGGAAATGCAGGAAAACTGCTGTAAAAATGATGCACAGTCTCTTTGTAGCACAATTCTTGCTTAAAGATGCTGCACAAAGATTTGACAAGGTACTGCATTTGACCATCATTGATGCATTTTACACCAGTAAATTTAAAGAGAAATGATGATGTAATGATTTTGTTCCCTGAATTTTCTTTAGGTATTATTGGTATTTCAAATTTGGTACTAGTCAACTACTATACCCTTAGTTTCATTTCGTATCTATCATTTACAGGACCATTTTTTTTGCTATTGCCGCTGGTACTGGTAAAACACCCATGACACCCTTAGTTTCATTTCAATTTATGATGTACAGGGCCATTATATTCTTGCTATTGCCGCTGTTACCGGTATAACACCCATGATACCCTTAGTTTCATTCCAATCTACCATGTAAAGACCAATATTTTCTTGCCGGTACCGGTATAACACCCATGATACCCTTAGTTTCATTCCAATCTACCATGTACAGGGCCACTATATTCTTGCTATTGCCGCTGGTACCGGTATCACACCGATCATCCAGGTAATGAGGCATCTTGTTGAGAATGAGGAAGATGAGACAGTCTTCAGATTACTCTACACCTGTCGTTCCTATGATGAAATTCTACTCAGGGAAACCCTTAATGAGCTCGCTCTCTACTGGAATATCACTATCATCTTTAATCTTACACAGGTATTGAATGCATTAGGTTTCATATCAAAATAGTTGTCCATATCTAAGCAAAAAATTCCATATTTCCTTGTTCGAAATGGAAATCTGAATTAGAAATAAAAATCTTGTTCTCGCGATAAGTAAAGAACAGTTATAGGACTTAAATTTTGACCGTATGCAGTCAAGAGTCCGTTTAATTTTGCCTACTTTGATGAATATCAATTGTTCAAATAAATTGTTTTGATTATTACAGGCATGATATTCTCCCAGCTAAAATCGGAATTGCAATTTTTTTAATAGTTTTTTTCGGATTTTTTTACGTGAACTCCTTTGCCCAAGAACATTCTCATGCTGTTATTTACTGCTCTTTTAAGTCAAATGAAGATATCCTGCAGACTCGCCTTGAAAAATCACTTTCGATTTCTTTACTATGCAAGAGCTTGTAACCCCGACTGGGTGTCTCGGACTTGGCGGGGACTTAGCCACCCTTGGCTACTCATCAGATTTTTTTTCAGAGGGGAATATCATGCCTGTTATTAACAAAATATGAAGCAAGAATTTATTAAATTCTATGATACTAGAACATTTTTATAATGTATAGAATTTGTGTAGTGCACTTTCCATTTCTCGTTGATACTCAAGGCCCTTAACTTTAACCTGCATTGATTAGTGGGTAATTGAGATATTGTGCATTAATAATTTTATTAGTAATTCTTCAATGCAAGGCTTGGTAATAAGTTCATGATCTAATAGTTTCCACTGTAGTTGCTTAATTGCCTGTGCATATTCCATGGGGTTTTCATGCATATTGAATAATCCTTGTTTTTTGTGTTTATTTTATGTTTTCCTAGAGCTCGCCTGGCAGTCATCCTATTGGTTATGGCGAGACTATCCAATATGGTCGCTTCACACGGGAGAGGCTATCCAAAGAAGTAGCAGCATCAATGGGACGTCATGTAAGGGCATTGATATGTGGAACTCGTTCTTTTGAAAATGACATGAGCACATTCCTGAAAGAATCAGGAGTACCAGGAGATTCCATTGAAAAGTTTTGATATGCAGGGTATTTTATTCTAGCTTTCTGTAAAGGTTATTTTAAGTTATGATAAATTTCTTTAAAAATGTAATAATAGGTTTCATTTCCAATTCACTACTAAATTGTATAAATGTTTATGCCCCAGAACAGTTATGTGAGGTACTTGTATGAAAAGGAATGATCATAATATTACAATATCACAAACTTAACCCCTCAAAAAAAGTTTGGAAGTCTGAGTTTGTCCATTAATTTCTCCCAACTGCCAATTTTACACAATGCATATTTGACATCATTCAAAAGATCATTAAATTTTCTTTAAAATGATACCATGCTTGTTATGATCATGCCATCACAAAAAGAGTAGGATTCAAAAGTGTTGGATGAGGTCTGAATTGAAAAGCTGCAAAACAAGAAAAAAGTTTGGAAATCTGAGTTTGGCCAGTAATTTCTCCCAACTCCCAATTTTACACGATGCATATTTTATATCATTTCAACAGATCATTTAATTCTCTTTAAAATGATACTATGCTTTGTTAACATCATGCCATCCCGAAAAGAGCAGGATTCAAAAGTGTTGGATAAGGTCTGAACTGAAAAGCTGATACACGAGCAGAAATAGTCATAAAGGGTCAAATACAGAACATGATTCTTTTGTCTGTGTCAATACAGATGAAAATCCATTCAAATCAAGCCCCTGCTTCTGTAGTGATGGTTCTGTGAAATAACATGGTTTGAGTCGTGGTCTGGAAAATCCATGCATGTTTGATTGTTTTTAAGTGTTTGCTTGTGCAGAGGTGCGTTTGATTCCTTGTTAATGTTGATGTTAAGGTGCATGAGAATAATTAAAAGAAAACCGCTGAGAAACTCACTCATCACCACTGAAAAAAAAGAAGAGTGACATTCAATATTGTGTAATTCTGCATCTTTTGAATTTTGACCTTGCCCCACATTTGAAGGCACTGCACCTCCATTTGAACCATAATCACATAATGTAGGGTATCATTTTAAAGAAAATTAAATGACCTGTTCATTGATATTTACTAAAACCGATGTGAAATTATCGATCAAAGTCAAAAGAAACCGCTGAGAAACTCACTCATCAACACAGAAAAAAGAACAGTGACTTCCAATATTGAGTAATTTTGGAACTTTTGAATTTTGACCTTGCCCCACATTTCAAGGCACTGCACCTCCATGTGAACCATTATCATATCATGTAGGGTATCATTTTAAAGAAAATTAAATGCTCTATTCATTGATATTAATTATACATTGACATTTACTAAAATCGTGGAGGGATTATCAATCAAAGACAGATTTCCAAACTTTTTTTGAGGAGTTTATATAAGTGCATTCAACAAGGTCATTTGTCACAATTTTTATTGCACTCCTAATCTGATGAATGAAAATAACATTCATTGTTTTTTAATAAATATATATATAAATTCTTTATCCCGAAGTATTATGAAACCCAGGGCCATAATAGTATATGAGAATGGTTTTGATGGTGGGAGGGGAGGTATCAAGAGTTCTAGAAAACATACTAGTGATAGAATGAGGCTACCAAACTTAATATAAAAGGCATGTTTTTAGTTTGAATTGAATTAAAGGATCTGGTGCTTGGGCGTTACTGAAAATTTATTTCTTTTTTTCTTCAGGGAGTTGTTGGCTCTTGCCAGTAAGTCCACTTTGTAATGCTAAGACCAAGGCTACTAGATTTGTATGTGTATAAAAGTGAGGCCAACCATAATATGACAGTGACCATCAGTGAACAAGTTTGAATAGAAATTGAAAAACAACTATTATCAAGCATATCAAACGAAAATGGAGCGATAAAATGTGTGTGTTTGGAATGCAAAGCATAATGGGTAATAGGCATTTATATATCGCCATCTATCTAGAAATATTCTATTCTGACGCGCGTTGTTATTATTACCCCGGCTTTAGCTCGAGCTGCCTTTCAGCGCTCATGCATTCAAGGAATTAATCCTTCCGGGTACCCATTCACCTCACCTGGGTCTAGTGCAGCAGAATGTGAATGTGGATAAATTTCTTGCTGAAGGAAATTACGCCATGGCTGGAATTCGAACCCACGACCCTCTGTTTCAAAGTCAGAAGACTTATCCTCTGGGCCACAATGCTCCACAAACTTTGTGTGCATTCCAATTGATCTCATCCTACCTGCTCTGAACATATTTTTCTACAACCAGTTTGCTGACTAACCATTCGGTTCATCTAATCGGGCTATACATGGGATATAAACTTGGTCTAAATAATGATAAGATGAACCGAACCAAATTTCATTGGAAACAAATGCACAATAACGTATAGAAGTTGAAATAAACACAGTGAACTAAACTAAATGGTAGTTTGACCAAGTGAGTGTTGTGTAACCTCTATTTCTGACAGATGTTTGAAATGTACCCCTCCCCCCCCTTGCTTCAGATCAAGGCCTTGAATGTTTGGTCTAAACGATGCATACTTTTATAGAACTATTATACAGGTGTAATTAGTGTTGATTTCTATTGTAATCTGTAAATTATATTCAATCATGCGAATCGGGTGCAAAATTCTATTTTCTATTTAAATATTAATAGGTTCCTTGAATTACATTCAGTTGTATAGATGTTGCATCTTTGCAGATATTTGGTGAAAATGATTCAATTTGTTGTGGCACATTGACCGTCGATGTTTTCTTTTGTTAATTGATAATTTGCTGCTTTTTTTTAGATCTGTTATTAGCATACTGTATATCATTGCAGGATAAGTCCACCCCAACAAAAAGTTGATTTGAATAAAAATAGAAAAAAACAATTAGCATAACACTGAAAATTTCATCAAATCGGATATAAAATAAGTTATGACATTTTAAAGTTTGCTTAATAATATCTCAAAATAGTTATAGACTGATGACATCATCCACTTTCTATTTCTTTTGTATTTTAATATATAAAATATTCGAATTTTCCCCTCATTGTCAAATTGAGACAATTAATTCCTCCCTGAACATGTGTTTTAGCATTGTTTAAATGTCATTTTGCCTCCGAAGAAGATTCTGCTAGGATCGAAAGCTTAGGCCCCTTTTGACTCTTGTTTAAATGGTTCAGTGAAGTTGGTCCTTATCTTCAAATCTGTAAAAATGAAATACTGTATAATTCAAACAATAAAAAACAAAGAAATAGTGAGTGTGGGACATCATGGACTTTGAAATTTTCAGTGTTTTGCTAGATTTATTTTTCTCTATTTATTCAAATAAACATTTTGCTGAGGTGGACTTGGCCTTGAATAATTTTGCTTTGTGTGATTCCATAGACTCCAGCTTGTATCTGTGGGCTCAGTCTCCTTACAATGACCACAGAGCTATTTGCAATGACAGTACATTTTGGAGATCAACCTTTAATCCAAAAGATGATCTGAATTAAAGGTCAAAATTTAAACAAACTCCAACATGACTCTATTAAGAGCTTTTTTCTGTCATTTTTTGTATTTTATCATGTTTTATTCTTGTACATGTTATTTTATTATATTTATTCATCATACTTGATTCATTTTTGTGTGCAATCCATTTACTTGCACAATTTTATCTTTAATTACCTCTCCTGCAAATACTTGAAGAATGCTGTAGAAGCAGTTTAGCTTCCAGGTCTATCTTATGTTCAACTATATTCTTAGAATTTTAACCTGTATATTATTCCTTTGATGAAAAAAAGTGAAAATCTACAAAAATATTTGCAATAAATAAAAAAATATTGACTTCTCACTATATTGTGTTCATTATACTTGTGAATGTCCAGTGTATAAACTTCACCCCCCCCCCAAAAAAAAAAGAAAAATCCTAAAGATATGGCTACATGTAAATGAATAAATACAATTTTTCATTCTATTATCATAACTTTTCTCAACAAGTTTTGAGGTTGTCAGCTATATTTTGTAGAGAACTTTTCATTTGGAGTACGTAAAGATACATATAAGGAAATTCACTTCTGCCGAAAATTATGACACATGCAATTTAATACAAGTACATTTCACATTTCTTTTATCATTACTTTAATTCAAATGGAATTTACAAAAATAATCTACAGATATAAACATTTACATGTAGATAGTGCAATCGCAGCCTCAAGTATAGACTAATTTGGCTTGGTTGCTGTTTTCTGTAAGAATTTTTAAATGGGGGCCTCAAGTATGGCTAACAAAAGATAATTTCTACACTGACAATGTACCTGGCTCACCGTATGATGCGCTGAAGGTATTTTTTATTCTGTGGAAGCACCCCCCCCCCCCCCCCCGTTATAACCACCAGAAGTTGCTAGTCTGCTGTGCAAACCCTTCACTCGAATTAAGGGTCTGAATGTGCAGCCTACTCATGCACTGTGTACTGAAGGCCCTCTCTCTCTCTAGCAAGTTTTGTATGTCCTAGTCTTTGCGTGGAGACACACCTGTTGATCAAAGTTTCAATCAAGGTCTGTGCCTGCAGACTTAGAGTTGCAGTGACCTGAAATCAATTCATCTATAGGTATTCACTGTCCTGATTTTAGATCACTGGTTGTGAAGGTCAAGAAAAAAGACAGAATGAAAGAGGCATGGAGAAAGTGAAATAATTGTTAAGGGAGGAAAGGTTGTGTTAAGGAGTGGAAGCTGGATGTTATATAAGATATTTCAGAGCCGTTCCAGCTGATTTAGATTTTGGAGCAATATACATGTAGTGCTTGATGGTTAGCTCTTCATAACTACTACTGTGTGAGTAAAAGAGATCTTGACACCTCACAAATCTCCAATTTAAGGAGAAAATATGTCATGAACAAATGAATATATGGCTTGAAAGAGTATGTTCTCCCAAATAATTTGATACAATATTAATTTTATGTTGTATGTGTTAACGTATGGATAATCAGGAGGTATTCTTAGTCATTTAAATTTTGATTTGCACCAAAGTAAGGCATGACTGCAATGAATGAATTCAGAGGTCAATGATGCCATAATCCTACAAGGGTTGCATTAAAATCCATATCAAAACACCTTTTCAATAATTTACATTATAATTTTTAAAAATAAATGTTTTAGTATCAATTCTCAAGTTAATTTCATTGAAGAGGGATTCGCAAATATTTACTAATTCATGTAGGATTATGACATCATTGACATCTGGATTCATTCATTGCAGTCATACCTTACTTTGGTGCAAATCAAAATTTACATCACTGCATAGAATGCCTACTAATTATCCAAGCATGAAGTCATCTACCACATACTGGTATCAAATTATTTGGAAGAAAATACTTTTTTCATACACTGTAAAACTGTGGTGTTAAAACTGACACCAATTTGTGTTAATAGCGGACCACACCCTGAGGTGTTAAAATAACACCCTAGAGATTGAACACATAACACCAAAGAGTGTAAATTTAACAACCATATGTGTTGTAATAACACCTATAGGTGTAAAACTAACACCACCAATTTAAATATTAATAGGTTCCTTGAATTACATTCAGTTGTATAGATGTTGCATCTTTGCAGATATTTGGTGAAAATGATTCAATTTGTTGTGGCACATTGACTGTCAATGTTTTCTTTTGTTAATTGATGATTTGCTGCTTTTTTTTTAAATCTGTTATTAGCGTACTGTATATCATAACAGGATAAGTCCACCCCAACAAAAAGTTGATTTGAATAAAAATAGAAAAATCCAATAAGCATAACACTGAAAATTTCATCAAAATCGGATATAAAATAAGTTATGACATTTTAAAGTTTGCTTAATAATATCTCAAAATAGTTATAGACTGATGACATCATCCACTTTCTATTTCTTTTGTATTTTAATATATAAAATATTCGAATTTTCCCCTCATTGTCAAATTTGCCTCCGAAGAAGATTCTGCTAGGATCGAAAGCTTAGGCCCCTTTTGACTCTTGTTTAAATGGTTCAGTGAAGTTGGTCCTTATCTTCAAATCTGTAAAAATGAAATACTGTATAATTCAAACAATAAAAAGCAAAGAAATAGTGAGTGTGGGACATCATGGACTTTGAAATTTTCAGTGTTTTGCTAGATTTATTTTTCTCTATTTATTCAAATAAACATTTTGCTGAGGTGGACTTGGCCTTGAATAATTTTGCTTTGTGTGATTCCATAGACTCCAGCTTGCATCTGTGGGCTCAGTCTCCTTACAATGACCACAGAGCTATTTGCAATGACAGTACATTTTGGAGATCAACCTTTAATCCAAAAGATGATCTGAATTAAAGGTCAAAATTTAAACAAACTCCAACATGACTCTATTAAGAGCTTTTTTCTGTCATTTTTCTTATGTATTTTATCATGTTTTATTCTTGTACATGTTATTTTATTATATTTATTCATCATACTTGATTCATTTTTGTGTGCAATCCATTTACTTGCACAATTTTATCTTTAATTACCTCTCCTGCAAATACTTGAAGAATGCTGTAGAAGCAGTTTAGCTTCCAGGTCTATCTTATGTTCAACTATATTCTTAGAATTTTAACCTGTATATTATTCCTTTGATGAAAAAAATGAAAATCTACAAAAATATTTGCAATAAATAAAAGAATATTGACTTCTCACTATATTGTGTTCATTGTACTTGTGAATGTCCAGTGTATAAGCTTCACCCCCCCCCCCCCCAAGAAAAATCCTAAAGATATGGCTACATGTAAATGAATAAATACAATTTTTCATTCTATTATCATAACTTTTCTCAACAAGTTTTGAGGTTGTCAGCTATATTTTGTAGAGAATTTTTCATTTGGAGTACGTAAAGATATAAGGAAATTCACTTCTGCCGAAAATTATGACACATGCAATTTAATACAAGTACATTTCACATTTCTTTTATCATTAATTTAATTCAAATGGAATTTACAAAAATAATCTACAGATATAAACATTTACATGTAGATAATGCAATCGCAGCCTCAAGTATAGACTAATTTGGCTTGGTTGCTGTTTTCTGTAAGAATTTTTAAATGGGGGCCTCAAGTATGGCTAACAAAAGATAATTTCTACACTGACAATGTACCTGGCTCACCGTATGATGCGCTGAAGGTATTTTTTATTCTGTGGAAGCACCCCCCCCCCCCCCCCCGTTATAACCACCAGAAGTTGCTAGTCTGCTGTGCAAACCCTTCACTCGAATTAAGGGTCTGAATGTGCAGCCTACTCATGCACTGTGTACTGAAGGCCCTCTCTCTCTAGCAAGTTTTGTATGTGCTAGTCTTTGCGTGGAGACACACCTGTTGATCAAAGTTTCAATCAAGGTCTGTGCCTGCAGACTTAGAGTTGCAGTGACCTGAAATCAATTCATCTATAGGTATTCACTGTCCTGATTTTAGATCACTGGTTGTGAAGGTCAAGAAAAAAGACAGAATGAAAGAGGCATGGAGAAAGTGAAAGAATTGTTAAGGGAGGAAAGGTTGTGTTAAGGAGAGGAAGCTGGATGTTATATAAGATATTTCAGAGCCGTTCCAGCTGATTTAGATTTTGGAGCAATATACATGTAGTGCTTGATGGTTAGCTCTTCATAACTACTACTGTGTGAGTAAAAGAGATCTTGACACCTCACAAATCTCCAATTTAAGGAGAAAATATGTCATGAACAAATGAATATATGGCTTGAAAGAGTATGTTCTCCCAAATAATTTGATACAATATTAATTTTATGTTGTATGTGTTAACGTATGGATAATCAGGAGGTATTCTTAGTAATTTAAATTTTGATTTGCACCAAAGTAAGGCATGACTGCAATGAATGAATTCAGAGGTCAATGATGCCATAATCCTACAAGGGTTGCATTAAAATCCATATCAAAACACCTTTTCAATAATTTACATTATAATTTTTAAAAATAAATGTTTTAGTATCAATTCTCAAGTTAATTTCATTGAAGAGGGATTCGCAAATATTTACTAATTCATGTAGGATTATGACATCATTGACATCTGGATTCATTCATTGCAGTCATACCTTACTTTGGTGCAAATCAAAATTTACATCACTGCATAGAATGCCTACTAATTATCCAAGCATGAAGTCATCTACCACATACTGGTATCAAATTATTTGGAAGAAAATACTTTTTTCATACACTGTAAAACTGTGGTGTTAAAACTGACACCAATTTGTGTTAATAGCGGACCACACCCTGAGGTGTTAAAATAACACCCTAGAGATTGAACACATAACACCAAAGAGTGTAAATTTAACAACCATATGTGTTGTAATAACACCTATAGGTGTAAAACTAACACCACCAATTTAACACTGGTGTAAAATAACTGGTGTGGGCCTCTATGTACATCGGTTAACACCACAATTTTTGCTGTGTATATAATAATTATGTGTTTGAGATATATATTTTTTCCTTAAAGGGATGGTCCAGGCTGGAGATATTTATATCTCAATAAATAAAGTAAAATCTACAAAGCAAAATGCTGAAAATTGGATAGCAAATAACAAAGTTATTGAATTTTAAAGATTTGCATTATTCAGGTGAAACACTTCTGGGCATGTCTTTATGAACATGCATTAGGTGGACTGATGATGTCATATCCCCACTTGTTCTTAAGTATTTTATTTTCTGAAATTAGGTTTATTCAAAAATTTCCTACCAAGAACTAAAACAATTGGATTGAAAACTGATTAAATGCATTAGTTTTATCGACGCAATGTGTTTCATCATAATGGAGACACATCATTTATACATGCATGAAAAAAATGAAACATTTATGATTTCATTTAATAACATAAGAAAAGGGAAAGTAGGGATGTGAAATCATCAGCCCACTTAATGAATATTCATGATGATGTGCATATAACTGTTTTCACAGAAGGAAAAATACAAGTATATTATATTAGAAAACATCACGGTCACATTCCATTGGTATCTCAAGTAAAATCTACATTAAAAAAAATATTAAAAGCCTTTAATATCACTGAAATGGGGTAGGCCCACAAAGATCTTTGAAAACCACCATCATTCCCATTTTATGTTAGATACAAATATCTGACCTGCTTGTCAATAGAGGAATTGAATTACATGTACATCCAGCAATGGGCACCTAATGTAAGAAAAATATAGTTTGTCTTCGTTTCTAAATGCAAAGTGAAAATAATTCCTAAAATATTTCCAGTTCTCCAGAAATAATATTCATATTTCAGTCTTTTTTTCAGGGGGGGGGGGGTTAAAAATACATAGAACATCTCTAGCCCTTGAGAAATCATTACCTCAGTCACAGGATTCTGTGTTTACCACATATGATTGTAATTAGATATGAATTACTACAGAACCCTTCAGCATTCTTTGACGAGCACTACTATAACAGTACAAAACACTAGATCTTGTTCCCTCAATAAAAAAGTGAACTAATGACTACATGTACATTGTACTTCAACAAACTACCACATCAAAACAGTTATCGAAATATCATGAATAATAACAGAGTCTTTGCATGTCACATGATACACAAACAACCAATCAAGACACAAATTGTTAGTACACTATTTACAATACCAAATTACAAATATGACCACCTAGCTCAAACATGGTTTGCTTTGCAAAGCCTTTCGCTCGAGGATAGTGGTCTGAATATGCAGCCCAAGATCTCTGACTAGGACTTGTGCGCAATAGGTACCTCTTGTTCCTTAACCTGAAGCAAGTTGTATTTCTGCTAGTCTTGTCCCAAAAGATTCCAGACACATTTGTTGATCAAAGTTTGAAATGAAGATTACTAAAATCCTACAAACCATTACCAGACGAGGTTCTCAGTAAATATTGCAAAAGGTCATTCAGGCTTCAAAATAAAATTTGGAAAATCGGGTTAAATTACAGGGAAACTCTTCCTCTTGTTGAAGTGTCAGAATATGGAGTTCGATATTCAACCAACCACAAAATACAAGCATTTCTTTAAAGCCATTTTATTATTTAATATCTGGAACAGCATGCAGGTCTGATGTTCAAGTGACCTACAAATTTCAAACATTTTCTCCATCTTTTTAGAATTTCTCTGTTGAATTCTTCCACATTCAATCAATGTTTCAGATTGTTATGTTTTTGATTGATCTAAACTAGTTATATATCATTTTGTAGCTTCATTTCTCTCTCTTCAAGCTGAATAAATAAAATTAATTTCATCAGACTGTTTAATGACTTTTGAGCCTGTAAGTGACAAATATAAAAAAATGTATACATGCTGTGCTTTAAACAGATGTAATAAGAATATATTTGTCAAACAGACATAGCTCCAGACTGGTATACAAAAAAAATCTCCATTATGAATTAATAATAATCAATACAAATAAACAATTATCAAAGTAATCATCAGAAAGAAACTGCAATTAGAAAGCAAACATTATGCAGACTTACAAATACAGACTAGAGGTTTTGAAATAGCAAGAATTGAAATACAAATTTTCTTTAACATCACATGAGTTATAAAGAAAATACAAAGTTTTGCATTGTTTTGTTGTGTGAAGTTCAATAATGATTTTGACATCCAGACTTATTCTTTGGCATTTTATTATACATTGATGAAATTACAATTATTCATTTTTTTTCAAGCATCTGAAAACATTTTTTAAACATTTATATAGAGGTATAAATAATAAAATGTTTCAGATTTCATACAATTATTAAAAAACAAGAAATGGCGGATGTGACATCAGCTCAGCAGCATATTCATGATAACATGCAAATACCTTTTAACCACAATAATTCAAAAGTTAAGAATTCAATAAAAACAAAGTATTATTGCTCATCTGATTTAGATGCCAAAATTTTCAGTGTTTTTCTTTATCAATTTAATTTTTCTACATTGTATTTCAAGCTCAGAGTAGACCTTCTTACATCACATTCAACTTTGGGTATATCCATTGAAAAGGCAGCCAAGACACATCTGATTATGCACAAAACTCATCAATAAGATAAGCAGATTTCTGTCAGCCAAGCAGTTGATATCATCAGTGAAAGGCTCATAGAGTACTTCATGTTTGGCAGCTTGGATGTCTTGCTTTACAACGTGCTCCTCCAATACAGCGTGTAGTACACAAAACTGGAAGAAAAAAAATGATGCATAATTCTGTAAGACCGAGAGCAAATAATATATTGAATCATAGTGCAATGGGTACAATCTTTGTAATTTATTGTAAGGTGTGCCCTTGTATTTTGTATCGTATCAATACCCACCATTTCCTGTTTATATTGAATTTGTAAAGACATTCATAAGAAATAAGACAGTAGCCTGATATTCAAAATACATGTATCAGAGTTTAAACCACCTGATGTAGATTGGATTGGGAAGATAAAAGGCTTCTCATATTTACCATGTTCACATCTGGAACCAGTGAATCCATAAGGACATTGACATGTGTATGGTCCCACACACTTCCCTCCATGTAGACAGGGTAACACACAAACGGGCCTCTCAAGAGCTGCTATAGATCCAAAGGCTATTAAAAACAACAAAGAAATGAACAGAGGAAGATGAATCATCAGGGATGAAAATTTTATATTAGATTGGATTTATAAAGAATTCACAAGTTTCAGGAAGTTTGGAACTAACCACAGTCTATCAGGGGACGAACACACATTTTATTCATCAGTATTACAAACAATGACACCTTGTTCTTGTGACTTCATAAAAATCAAGTGGCAAATACTTATCTATAAATACGTGTATATGTATGATGCAAGTTTGGGTTCAAAAGAAAAACACTTAATGATTTAAATTATCCCATAATCAACATATAATTGTCTCTGAAACATGAAGAGATATAACAAACTGAAAGGTATATTGCACTTGAACTAGAAATATGTTGCCATTGACCCTAGATTGATATCAATTATAAGATACTTTGTATTTTTTTATGTTGCAGATTATAAATGATACAAATACTTACAGACACATCTGGGTGTTGAATCACTCCATGTATAATCTGACATACATCTGATTGAACCACTCCCAACTCGGTAGAAACCACGGTTACATCTAAAGCTGACAACATCTCCAGGAGAATAGCTCTCTCCAAAACTTCTTCCATTCGCAACGGGGGGAGGTGGTCCACAGCTGG
The DNA here is from genome assembly GCF_018143015.1 of Lytechinus variegatus. NCBI lineage: Eukaryota > Metazoa > Echinodermata > Echinoidea > Temnopleuroida > Toxopneustidae > Lytechinus > Lytechinus variegatus. The sequence goes on from NC_054750.1 coordinate 9,088,272, forward strand.
CTGCTTCACATCTTGGCAAGGAATGACTCCAGGACCCTTCAGTGGTACAAAGAATCCTGCTAGCTCCAACCAACATCAAACCATCCCTGCAGGAAACAAAGACGGCCTCTCCAACTGAATTGGACACACTGGAATACACCATGTGTTCGCTGATGGGAAGCTGTGGGCAAGTCACAGGCTGACAACGTGGTGACAGGTTACTCCATCTTTGATTCTCATCACATGATGCCATTGCCTGACCACTTAGGGTGTACCCAGTATCACATGAATATGTTACAATAGATCCAATGGATAGTTCTCTGTATTCTGCATGACCATTCTCAGGTGCTTCTGGTCGAGGACACTCAAGAGGATCACATGAAAACTCCACCGTTGACCATGACTGATCTGGGAGGCACTCGACCATACCTTCCGCAGAGGGTTGGAAACCATTCTCACATTCTAGCTGCACAAAGTCTCCAACCACAAAGTTAGTCTTATCAGGAGGGTAGATGGCATGTGGTATGAGAGGTAAGGCTGAACAGGGGTTTGGTGTACAGTCGGGTTCCCTTCCACTCCATGTCCCGTTAGCCAAACATGTCCTACTCCTTGGCCCATTCGTTGAGTAACCATCATGGCATACATAATGAACTTGGCTTTGGTACACTTTGCTTTCTAGTATCACCTTTCCATGTTGAGGGTTGGTTAACGGTCCACATTTGACAGGCCTGCAGTGTGGAGGGTTAGGTAACCAGCTACCATTACTCGTACATCTGACTAATCTTGCACCATGCAGGGTGTAGCCAGAGTGACAGTCATAAACTGCAGAATTGTTGAATGTAGTTGCCTTGTAGGAACGAACTCCATTCATCACCATTGGAGGAGTATCACATGACACCGGACGACACTCTGGTAATGACCCACTCCAGTTCTGGTCTGCTTGGCATATTCTCCTACTGACTCCTTGAATCTTGTACCCTTCAGTGCAGTGATATTCTATTTCATCAAAAAGTTGCCAATTGCCGTGACTGATGATGATACCATGCTCTATATCTTCAGGATGAGCGCAAGAAATAGGTTGGCAATCTGGTGTGGATCCAGACCATTTTCCAAGTAAACTACAAGTGCGTGTCCTTGATCCATTGAGCACATATCCATGATTGCAAGAATACCTTGCAATGCCATCAAGTGTTATGTTAGTAGTTGTTACTTCTCCATGTATTGGCAGAGGCAGTGGTCCACAGGACACAGGTTCACATGATTGGCTTACAACACTCCATGAGCCATTAGCTAAACACGTTCTTACACTTTCACCAGTAAAGGTATAACCGGTCCAACAACGATAAGTTGCTTGCGACCTAAATGATGTGACATTGAAGGAAACAATCCCTTTGTACAAAGAAGGTGGCATTCCACATGAAACAAGTTCACAACTTGGTAAGGTGTTTGTCCATGATCCTTGTTCATCGCATGTTAGAATGTGGTCTCCTCTTACTGTATATCCCACATCACATGTATACGTTAGCTTGGACTTGTAAATTGGAACCTGGGTATTCATAGCAAATGTCCCATGTTCAATTGGTTGAGGACTTGGGCACTCAATGACTCTACAATTATGGTTGGAAAATGACCATGATCCATTTGACAAGCATTGCCTAGAAGTAGGTCCATCCAGAGTATACCCCAAGGAACATGAGTAAGTAGCATTGCTTTCATACTTGTCATTGGGTAAAGTTACATTGCCATTTAGCAGATCTGGAGGAGGACCACATGTTACTCTGATGCATGTAGGTTGTTCACCAGCAAGTATTCCATCGTTTCCACAGATCCTGAAAGCTTGACCAGCTATCTTGTAACCAGGATTGCAAGAATACAGAACCTTTGATAAAATTAAAGATACAAGATGGTTAATTTGCATTTGGTGTCTGCAAATATTGACACAGAAATACAGTTCCAGTTCTAGTAGGATCCATGTTCTGATGAAATAGCAATATTTACATTCAATATTGAAAAAAAAGTATATAAAAAATTCAAAAATCTAGTTTGAAGAAGAATTGTAAATTAAGATATTCTGTTACAAGTATAATTCATTCATTCTTGCATGAAATCTCAAGCTTGACACCAGTCTAAGAGTAAAACTTAGATGAGTGATATTAAAATTTGGTAAAAGCATGGCATTCATGGTTTAAGAAGTTTGGCTTCAGTTAGAAGATTGCACAATGTACCTATTTTAGTTTTCTTTCTTCATTTGAGAAAGCAAGCAAATGAGACTGAGAGTATGAAGGTTTGGTCAAGGTGGGGGATGCACTGAATCATTAAAAATGGAACAAGATGGTAAAGGTGGTTACTGCTTGTGCAAGGTAAATCAGGCCTACCTGTTCAATAGGACAAAACGTGATATCATGTAAATATCTTGATATACTACTCCTACCACAACTACAAGAAGGCTTACCTTATCCCCTCTGAACACAGTATGGTTCCTTATGACAATGCCGAGAGGGAATGCTTCGTTTACTCTGCATTCAACTGGAATACAAGTAGGCTGATTGCCACTCCAGGTTCCGTTCTCTTGGCAGTGTCGTCTTGCTAACCCTACCAACCTATACCCTGGTTCACACTGAAATGTCACTTCATCCCGGTACCGATTGTTGATGAATATTGCAATACCATGAGCGGGGTTGATAGGTAGTGGACATTCCATAAGGGTGCAGACAGGGGGTGGGTTTGACCATATACCTTGACCACTACACTCTGTAACCCTCTCTCCAACCAGTTCAAATCCATTATCACAAGCATATACCCCCTGACTTCCATAGGATACCCCATTGGACTGTACAGATCCATTCTGAGGTGTTAACAGATCATCACAGATGATTGGTAAACATCTAGGTATGTCTCCACTCCATTGCCCATCTCCTTCACAAAGCAATGTGTTGTTTCCTACCATGGAGAACCCCTCATTACAATCAAACACCATGGACTCTCCATTTGAGCTAGACTTCACTGCAATGAAACCATTGTCCATTGGAAGCACTGGTGGACATGTTATTGGTATGCAAGTGATGTTCAGCGGATCCCATGTTCCATATTGAGAGCACCGCATCTTATGCACTTCGGGGGCTTTGAAACCTTGATGGCAGTCAGCTCTGACAATGTCTCCATAAACAAACTTGCCTTCACCTGAGCAAAAGAGCATGACACATATATTTGCAAAAAAATCATCGCTACATAAGATTTTTCATCAAAGCCCATCACTATTCTTACTTTTTCATTGCACATTTTAGTGCAGAAAGATTGTAATTTGTGCTATATAAAAACTGAGTACTTTTTTATTAACCATATAAGAATTCAAAATGATAAAAATCATCAATCAATAAATCTGAACCATTAGTATCATTAACGTCTCTAAAACATCTTTTACACCATGTTTTGAATAAGAAATCTTTAGAAATAACATAATGCTAACATTCAACCAATTCTTAAAGGCCTAAAATGAAATCCATTAACATCATAATAGCAAAAACACCACAGATTATAATGTTACCTTCGATCAATCCATTATAAACAAAGGGAGTATCTAAACAGGCAACAGGCTGGCAGCTATTGTTGGTAACAATCCCACTCCATACACCAGCTTCATCACACCTTGTTCTGATGGGTGAAAGAGAATGATAGCCTACATCACAGTGATACTTGGTTGTTGATCCATACGTCGTAGTAGTGTTCAAATCATATGCAGCGTTGTCTATATCTGGAGGTAACCCACAGTCCAGTGGATCACATCTGGTGTCCAGGTAACTCCAGGTACCATCTGCAGTACAGGTTGCTGAATCTGAGCCTGTGATAAATAGAAATATCAAAGAGTAACTTATGAAACCTTATGGATGACAATTTTTATGAAACTTATGGATGCAGCTATTATGAAAACCTATGGATGACAACCCTGATGAAACTTATTGATGTGGCCATTATGAAAAACCTTTGGAAGACAACTTTTATCAAACTTATGCATTCAACTACTAAAAAACTAATAGATAATTAGTATTATGGCAACTTATATAATCCATAACATAACAGCAACATTTGTGCCAAGTTAGGGTACTTTGAGACTGAGATAATTATCTACTTGTTCAGAGTTTATTTTCAAAATCCACCTTCTAATAGCAGTGCCCCCACCCTGCCTTAGATGCATAGAGTGTCTGAAAAAGTTAATACATGTACATACCAGTCAAGACATATCCTAGGTCACATTCAAACTGTACACTGTCTAAATAGCTGAAATTTGATCCAACAATAATGCTATGTGGGGGAATAGGAGGCATCCCACAAGTGACTGCCTCACAATCTATAACTTCTTCACTCCATCTTCCATCAGACTGACAAGTGGTTTCCATGGAAACAATATCATCTCCAAAGATGAATCCATCAGCACAGAAATATACAAGAGTACTGTTAAATGTAAAGTTATTTCCCACAAAGAAGCCATTTTCTATCAAAGGAGGGTTGCCACATTCAATCAATGTACAAGTTGGGGGTTCCTGAGGCCATTCCCCTTCAGCAGAACAATTCCGAGTTGATTGCCCCACAAGAATGTATCCATCATGGCATTCATACATTGCAGTGCTTCCATAGATGAGTTTGTCAAAATGGACACTGCCATGGGGTATTGTAGGAGGTTCTGGACACTTTATTGGAATGCATGCGGCGGAAATGTTTGACCATTGACCTGAACTTTGGCATTGTACCAATGCCCTGCCCTGTAGATGGTAACCAACATCACATTGTATAACAACTTCACTCTGGAAGGACCGGTTGGTTCCAATGATGAACCCATGATCAGGTGCTATCGGTACATCACAGGTGATGGGATTACACACCGGAAGATCACCCTGCCACTGTCCCTCAGCAGAGCATCTGAGATCGGAGGAACCTTGAGGAACAAAGCCAGATTCGCATGTATACGTCACAGATTCACTATAAAGCCTTTCCTGTGAAACAACTGCATGAAGAACAGCAGGAGGATCTTCACATTGTATAATATCACATCGCACAGAACTTTCCATCCATTGTCCTGATGCCAAACATCTGACAACAGGATCACCAGATAGAATGAAGCCAGTTTTGCAGTAATAGGTGACAGTGTGGTTGAATGAGTAGTCTTCCCCTTCAAAGTTGGTATTAGGTATTTCATTTGGAGGACCACAAGATATAGGGTCACAGTCAGACAGGGTACCAATCCATTCTCCATCTGCTCCACATGTTAGTTCAATACTGTCTGAAGCAAACAAGTATCCTATTTTACATGTGTACTCGACAGTCATTCCATATGTGAATTCTGTCACTTGATCTACAAGAGGTTGATGGATGTCCATCTCTGGAGGTTTTCCACAAGGAACTGCTTGACAAAAAGGAGGGCTACTTGACCACTGTCCATTGCTCATGCACAAAATCTCTCTGTCACCGTTGATTATGTATCCGTGGTCGCAGTCATAAGTGACACTACTGTTAAATCTGTAATCCCCTCCTGTCATTGAACCATTTGCTATGGCAGGAGGCATGGAGCATTGTATACGTCTACATTCTGGAGGAGAGGGTTCCCATTGGCCATTTGCTCCGCAATGGCTGACAGTCCAGTCTGCCTCGTATCCATCATGGCAGGCATACACCACACTGTTTCCATATGTTATTCCTTCATATGAGGAGGTGGCATGGGAAACATCTGGTGGATGTCCACAAGACATGATTGTACAGGTTGGTATTGGATTGTCCCAGCTTCCAGTCTCTTGACACTGAAGGACATTGGCCCCTGTCATCCTGTATCCTGTGATGCAGCGGTACTCTGCGATGCTGGTGAACACACTCCCGTTAGTCGTAATGAGCATAGAGTTTAGTGGGGATGCCAGTGGTGGACAGGTGACGATCCTGCACGTTGGTGGTGCTGTCCATTCTCCGTCTATCTGACAGGTAACATTCGGTGAACCGATCAGACGGTAACCTTGTGCACACTGGTAGGTTGCATTCTGGTGAGGAAATGCCATGTGGACAGGCCTAGCACCCTCAGAGGAAAAGACAACAGCATTAGGAACTTGCTGTGGTTCTCTGCAATATATATCTATCAGGAAAATGATACAATATCAAAATAAAGATGTTAGAAATTAATATATAAATATAATTCAAGGTTCTATGATTATTCGCCATTCCTAATTCTTTTGCCATATTTGAAAGAAAAATGTATTGAAAACTTTTAATTAATATACTTTGCCATGGTACCTGCATGTATTTGCAACATTGTAACTCTTTTACAAACTATGAGACAAGGACAATAACATTCTTATGTTTAGAATAAAAGCAATTCTCTTTCATTCAAGTTGATGGACCAAACTATCATAAATATTTCTTCTTTTTCATGGATGGTGAATTTGCACTCACATCTGCATTGTGGTGTGAAAGCTGACCAATAACCGTTCTCCATACATTGCCTCGTTAAAGGACCAACAAGAGTGAAGTTTTCCACACAGGTATAAAAAACTTGGTCCCCATACAGATACATCCTGCCGATCACATATCCATGCTTCAGATGTCCTGGGTAGCCACAGTTTATTCCTGCAAGGATAATAGTAATACCAAATCAAAGGAAAGTTACCGATATTAGAGGTAATAGTTTCAGAGGAAACATTTATTTTGCATTTATTTTTTTTTTCATTTACAGTGGAAACACTATTTCCCTGTTCAGTTGTGGAGCTACCTTTAATGAAAAATATTCAAATTCAAAATAGTTTATTATTAACACTGATTTCTCTTTTACTCTAAAGTAAATTAATTCATATTCGGGGGAAAAAATCAATAATTCTTGGAATGGGATTGATGTGTTTGATTTCATTACTTAACCCTATCTAGGCCGGGGGGGCCTCAGAGGGCCCCCCTCAACGAATCGTGCGATATTTCCGCTGTGCAAAATTTTTTTACCACGCCGCTGGCTGACTTTTTACTTTCAAGTCTTGGGCAAATTTTGAGACCAATTTTGCGTCACCCGGGTACGTGGTTCCGAAATTACGCAACATTATGTAAGAGCATGTCAGACCAAAAATTGCTCAAAAATGTGATTTCGTGTACAAAGTCAATGCAAATTGTGTTTTCAACCAAAGTTCATAAATGCATGATTATTTTTAGTTTTGCTTGTCTAAATGTACTTATTTTATAATAATTATGATCACAGAAAAGTCCCCAACGAATTTCATTGAAAAAACAATGAAAAACAAAGGTAAAAAAACAAAGAAATACATAAGAAATTGCAAAAAACAATATAATACATAAGAAAATGATTTGATATCGCAATTTTTTTCACGTACAATTGCTAAGAACACCACATAGAGTTTGTATACCAAAAATTAGTACATTTGGAGCTTTATTTAGGGAGAAAAAGTATGATTTTGCATACTAATTTCGAATAAATTAGCATAATCACTGAATAGCAATTCGTATGAAATAAATCACTATACAATCTTGTAGATCATGTCCAAGGCAACCCGCATGCCAATTTTCGGCGCGATCGCGCGGTCGAGATCATAACGGGGGCCTGGGAGGCCCCCCCCCGGCCAGATGAACTCCCAAAATACACCAGCCTAGATAGGGTTAAGAGTGATTCTGTTTTCTTACATGATCCTTACTAAAGTAATGTGCTGTGGGTAAAATACTTGAACCCATAATATGTAGCTGTGTTACAAAGATCTCTATGGGTTTTCAGACTATCTGGTGTCATCAATATGTATCTGTATATGTATCTGGACATTTGAAATGTCCAGATATTGTGACCTGAGCCACAAAGATGTAAGCATGTTACAGAGATTTCTAATTTCTGATGTCAAGAATTTGCAATATATTTTTCTCTTACCTTATAACAAGTGGAATGCCTCTGGCTGTCTCACCTGCATCACGCGGTTCAATATAGCAGCAGTGCTGACTTTGAATACTACTCTAACTCGCACAAGATGTTCAGTGATACATGGTTACTCTTATGTCCACTTTTTATTAACTAGACCAATAAACTTACAGAGATATGATGGTTATTCAACAAAAAACCCCAACATGGCCAAAGTTCATTGACCTTACATGACCTTTGACCTTGATCATGTGACCTGAAACTCAAACAGGATGTTCAGTGATACTTGATTACTCTTATGTACAAGTTTCATGAATCAGATCCATAAACTTTCAAACTTATGATGGTAATTCAACAGATACACCCAATTCGGCAAAAGTTCATTGACCTTTGACCTTGGTCATGAGACCTGAAACGCGCACAGGATGTTCAGTGATACTTGATTACTTTAATGTCCAAGTTTAATGAACTAGACCAATAAACTTTTAAAGTTATGATGGTAATGTACCCCCGATTCGGCCAAAGTTCATTGACCCTAAATGACCTTTGACCTTAATCATGAGACCTGAAACTTGCACAAAATGTTCAGTGATGCTTGATTACTATTATGTCCAAGTTTCATGAATCAGATCCATAAACTTTCAAAGTTATGATGGGAATTCAACAGATATCCCAATTCGGCCAAAGTTCATTGACCCTAAATGACCTTTGACCTTGGTCATGTGATGTGAAACTCATGCAGGATGTTTAGTAATACTTGATTAACCTTATGGCCAAGTTTGATTAACTAGGTTCATATACTTTCTAAGTTATGACGTCATTTCAAAAACTTAACCTCAGGTTAAGATTTGATGTTGACGCCGCCGTCGCTGCCGCCGTCGGAAAAGCGGCGCCTTTAGTCTCACTTTGCTTCGCAGGTGAGACAAAAACGTGTAATACTAATAGTAATAATTGGCTATATGTAGCGCAATATCAACCTAGGATCTGCTCAAATCCCTTTATATTTATCATAACCCGGTCAATGGAATCATAGTTCTTTTTAGCAGCCTGTTAAGAACATACTTGCTAAAAACAACCACAGAAGCGGTTGTTTCCTACCGGTACCCAATCAGCATCTGGGTGAGAGTGGCAAAGTATGGATTGATGCCTTGCAAAAGGCCGCTAAGCCATGGTGGGATTCAAACAAAAGACCCTGTGATTACAAGGTGAGAGTCAGAAATGCTAAACCACAGGGTCCATGGCCATGAACGAAGGTAAATCGACCCAATTGTTGAGATGTCAATTTAGACAGGCTTTCATGGGATTTGAATGATACTTACTGTCACAATAAGCTCTGTCACCAGGACTCCATTCTCCTGATATCTGACATTCAGCCCGACGGACTTCATGTCTTGGCATCTCAAAGCCTAGATTGCAATGGTATGTAACAGAGGTCAAAGGTCGTCCTGGTAGGTATCCTTTCACAAAACCCATCTCTGGCATAGTAGGACGAGGACAACCTAGATTGAATATATAAAAAGCGTACATATTTATGTGAGAAAAAAGTTATGATTATTCTCTTAATTCACTCTGACACATTAGAAAATCATTGTGTTTGAAAGAGAGAAAAATATTAAGTAAAACCAAGAGGCAAAGAGTCCCATCAATATTTAGAAATACACAAATAAGCACAACAGAGAGGTTAGGTTTATTATCTGACAATTTAGCTATATTAGGCCAGTCTTTTGCTTCTATTTAAAGCATGATATGACATTAAAAAAATCACCAGATTTTTAGAAAATAATAGAGTTAGTCTCTTACAAAAAAAAATTATTACTTAAAAACACTAACACTAGTAATTTTCTCTGAGAAAATTTGTAAATGCATTTTGTTGAATTTAAAATGCACTTTCATTTAAAAAGTATAATATTGTCATCAATAGCACCAGAAAATTCAGGCCAAAAGAAGTTTTTGTAGATGAACAGTTGTGCTATAGGAATTGTTCAAAACCCCAAATCGTTGCTCAAAGCGTTCTGGTGCTACTCCATGAAAATGAACAATATGAACTCCCCCTACCTTGGCAGAAGGTATTATTCACTTGTTTAATTTGGCCTTCTATTCCAGATAAAAAGTCTGGCCAAGCTATGATGACATCTGATGGCTTTTCACATGTTCTACCAAGCTCATAAATCTCATCTGCTCCAAGAACCCTATCCCAAACAGTCAGAAATGTGATCTCTCCAATGAAAGATTCAATATGGGCAAAGCCTCCACCAAGGGCATCTTGGTCTTGACCGATAATCAGCTTACCACCACCTGTAACAGAGGCAATGAAAGTATCAGACAAATATTATTCTAATTGGGTATTCCTGTTTTCAATATAATGCTTTTCATTGAATAGCTAGATATTTAAAGTGCTTTTTGCCCGAGGAAACATATCGCTGCTACTATTACCCCGGATATAGCTGTGCTACCTACTGGCACTCTGGCACTGAAGGACATTCTTCATACCGGTTACCCGTTCACCTCACCTGGATGGAGTGCAGCACAATGTGGCTAAATTTACTGCTAAAGGAAAACATGCCATGGCTGGGCATTGAACCCACGACCCTCAGATTGAAAGACGAGAGTCTTAACCATAAGAACATGATGCCCAGAATCAGATTCTACTATTATAAAATTCAATAACATATTTGTATGAATAAAGGTCTAAATGTAAACCCGAATGGAAAATTCAATACTATCACAGTTTGATAAAAATAATGTTAACTGAAATGTACTTCCAATGTAATAAAACAAGGAATGTGGGTTATCTCATCAGCAAAGATAAATGCACTTGTCAGAGGTACTTATGAACAGCTTAATGTTTAGTTTGTATGAAATTTAGAAAACAATATGAAATCTTGGATATATCTAAACCTCAGATAAACAAATATTCCATTGTTTTTACCTGGGACAGTTGTTCCACTTGCAAGTCCCGTACCATTCGCTTCAAGTACCCCGTCTTTGTACATTGTATAAGTGCCTCCATTGGAATCCCATGTTGCTACTATGTGGTGCCATCTCCCGTCATTACCCGTGATGTCACTCACTATATTCTCTTCATTCACACTCAGTACAAATCTACATAAAACATTCAAGAAATAAATGATACAGTATATTATGAACATCATTTAACCAAGAAATGCTGCAGAAAGAGTTTCAATTAAATACAACACAAAAAAAAAAAACAGTCGGCCTTGCAACCGAAGAACTGCATTTATTCTTTTTTTTGTTGAATTAAAACACAGCTCTATTTTGGATGGCCGGTGATGAAAATGTTTGGTATAGTCATTTGGATTTTTCTGGTTATTTTTTGAAAATGTGATTCGTTTTATTCAGAGTGGACTTATAGAACTACACTTCATGTTGATTAGTTGGATTTGAATGCAACTGTTTTGACAGCCTGCAATGACAATGGGTCAATACTAAATGACTTATCATTTTGTTTTGTTATGTTTCGAGAATGCTATCCACATAGATTAAATTCACCTAAGCTGAATTTGTGGGAATGTTAGAGAATGAAAATGTATTAATTCACTCTAGTGGTAATCTAATGAAAAAGTTTTTTTCTAAGATTAACAAAATTCAACAAGTTTCAAATTGACGTATTTATTCAAAGCACTTTAACAGCAAAGGAGCATAGGCCCCTATATATTACTTCTATAACAAATCTTTTAACTTAAAACAATTTTTGAATATGTACTCAACTCAAATTGCAGTCATCTTACCCTGTATAGTCTTTGATGGTCAAAGCATTATCAATTGTATCGCTGACAGCATACGAAAAAACAGTACCATAGTTTCCTTCATTGTCCGTATACATCCAGAATGAGATTGTAACAGCAGTGAGAGTTGGGAAATCATGCTCCAGTAAGACATAGTCATCTATACCTCCTCTATCAAACACCATGGTGTAATCCCATGACATTTCTGGAATAAAGAAAATAATCGTGTATATAGTTAAAACTAAGCTGATCATCGTAGCCGTTTTCTCTGTTATAATAGCACAAAAATGTTAAATTTGTCTGTTGGGTTATTCTTCAAGTGTTTCAAAAGGGCGATGAAAGTTGCCCATGTGATAAGCAGTTTTACCAACTTGTTAGTTATTTGACATGGTGTCATTCATGCTGTTGTACGGTCCTAAGGGTAATAAAATGCTTGATAATTTCAATTAGAGATATATTCAATTGGTATTGAAATGGTACTAATACATACCTTCTTCACAGAATACCCCTGTATAACCAGGCATACATACACAATGTATACCATCTATGAGATCATTGCAAGTCGCTCCATTCTGACAAGGTCTTGATGCACATTCATCTATATTGATTTCACATAGTGAACCAGAGAATCCAGCTAGGCACTCGCATCTATATGGAAATATGATTATGAATCATGAAAAACAATAAAAAACTAATGATAAAGAATAGCACAAAGACATGTTTAGATAGAGAAAGATCAAACTTGGTTAACATTTTTAATAAGATCATTTACCTACCGGAATTCATTGACAAGGTTGTGACAGGTTGCATTGTTATCACATGGATAAGAAAGACACTCGTCGATCTCCATCTCACATAGATCACCATGGTAACCAAGAGGACAGGTGCAATTATAACCTCCAATGAAGTCAGTACAGGTCGCATGGTTGTAGCATGGGTCAAGGGCACAGTCATCAATATCTTCTTCACAGTTTTTCCCTGAAAATATAAGTAAACAAATAAGGCTAGTAAAGAAAAGAATCTAAAACTCAGGTAATATAGTAGGAGTTGCTCCAATCCAAACAGATATTCTTGTCCTTCAGCAATGCACAACTGTTAAGTGTTTTATAACTATACATGAGGAGAACAGCTCATTTCACACTGAAACCATGACCTGAATTTGTCAAATGATACATATGTAAAAGATACTAACCTGTATAACCATCAGGACAGATGCATTCGTAATACTGTGGTCCATCAACACATGTTGCTCCATTGAAACATGGGTTTGTATTGCATTCGTCTACATCTTCTGAACAATGTCTACCTATATCAAATAGAAAAAGAAAGAAATATTTCCATGCATTAGTATTGAAGGCAATAAATATTGCTTTGTAATAAACCACATGAAGAGTGCTCAACCCTATTTCCCTGGGTTGACTATCTATGGTTGATTCACATTAGCAATGTCTCCTTTTAACAGATAGGGCTAGCATATTAGCAAGTAAAACCCCATTCAAGCTTAAAAATTTTCATACATTTACCTCAAAATTAACAGCCCATTTTCCTTTTGTCTACCAAGCTATGATCAAATATTAACAGCCCATTTTCATTTTGTCTCCCAAGCTATGATCAAAATCTTGTATAGAATGATTTTATAGCATTATGAAGTTACTTCCACATCCAACTTCTCAAAACCTATGAAAATATGTTTTGAGGATTTTTTTATAGTATTCAATTGAAATGAACTATTTATAAACCATTTGACTTTTTTATATCACAAACATATATTTTGTTTTCTGTAGCAATGTATAATTTGTGTCATTTCTTGTGTTTTGTCTGTTTCTTCAGGATTTTGATGAATTATTTGTTTTGCTTTGATATCAAGATTGTGATAATAACTTACCAGTAAAACCTCTTCTGCAATGGCACATATATCCATCTATAAGATCACGACATGATCCGTTATTCATACATATTGCTGTTTCACATTCATTGATGTCGACTTCACATCGTAATCCTGTTAAAAAGTGAGAAACATATGCATCTCAGTAATTTTTTACATAGTGTCATCATGTATTGTTTTTTTTTAATATTAGAATGATTAAAGCATATTTAGCATTTGACACTGCTCAATAGTTAGGGGAAACACATATACCTAAGATCTATTATCATCTAAGCATACTAAAAAAAATTGATCAATATCCAAAATAAAATCTATTTTCTGTTTCTGCTACAATCAATAATTTTCAAGGTAGTATCAAAGTCCATATTTTCCATTCATTTGATCCTATTTTGTGTAGATTTACATGTTTCTTTAACTCTTTTCATGCTGGAATAATTTTTTTTTTGGGGGGGTAATAATGACAATTGTTTACATGCTATTTTCTTTGTATCAAAATTTCCATTTTGAACCATTGATACTGATGATTGTTCTTTAGAGGTTATCCAAGAGTTTTGGCCATTTATTCGCATCTTTAATATGAACTTAGGGGAGAAAACTGATTATTAAGATTGTTGAATTTGATTGTATGAATGTGCAAAATTGCAATATCAGTGTGCAAAGGGTTAATAACTCGGAGTGGAAAGAAGACCTAATGGTAACAATTATTTAGTTAAAGGTTTTTCTTTCTCCAATTGCAACATCAGTGTGCAAAGGGTTAATAACTCGGAGTGAAAAGAAGTCCTAAGGGTAACAATTATTTAGTTAAAGGTTTTTCTTTCTCCAATCTCAACATCAGTGTGCAAAGGGTTAATAACTAGGAGTGGAAAGAAGTCCTAAGGGTAACAATTATTTAGCTAAAGGTTTTTCTTTCTCCAATTGCAACATCAGTGTGCAAAGGGTTAATAACTAGGAGTGGAAAGAAGACCTAATGGTAACAATTATTTAGCTAAAGGTTTTTCTTTCTCCAATAGCAACATCAGTGTGCAAAGGGTTCATAACTCAGAGTGGAAAGAAGACCTAAGGGTAACAATTATTTAGCTAAAGGTTTTTCTTTCTCCAATTGCAACATCAGTGTGCAAAGGGTTAATAAATCGGAGTGAAAAGAAGTCCTAACCCCTACAGAAATTTAAGCGTGCCGCTTGCTAGTAACTAGCATGCGACTAGCAGGGCGCTCGCTTAATAAGCGAGTGCATGCTAGCGAACAGTCCCTGCTTGCTAAAAGATCGCTTAACTATTACTCTGCACGCATATTACACGCTTATTAAGCTAGCCGCATGCTAGTTACTAGCATGCCGCAAGCTTGCGCAAGCTAGTCGCACGCTTCCCGCAAGCTTGGAAATTTCTGTAGGGGAAGGGTAACAATTATTTAGTTAAAGGTTTTTCTTTCTCCAATCGCAACATCAGTGTGCAAAGGGTTAATAACTAGGAGTGGAAAGAAGTCCTAAGGGTAACAATTATTTAGCTAAAGGTTTTTCTTTCTCCAATTGCAATATCAGTGTGCAAAGGGTTAATAACTTGGAGTGAAAAGAAGACCTAAGGGTAACAATTATTTAGTTACAGGTTTTTCTTTTTCCAGTATTCATGTGGGGTTTTATTTTTTATAGTTATCACGTCTGTTATTGTTTTTTCTTTTTCTGTAACATATTACATACGTCCCATCTCTCACGAATGACATAATGAATTTAAATAATTACTGCATTTGTATTTCAAGCATCATCATCCTTAATATCTATGGAAATTAGATGAGTAATAAAATACTGAAAATAGATACCAGTGTATCCCGGACGGCAGGTGCATATGAAACCACCGGGTGATGACTCACAGGTTCCTCCATTACGACAGGGTGAAGAGAAACATTCACTGAATGGCAAGGATCTCAAAGACATCATACGACCAGCTGGGCTTCTCTGTTTAGCAGAATCTAAACATTGTATGATTAGCTTGTATTAGGAATTCAGGATATCATTCAAATCTCTCACAGAAATGTGAGCAGTTTTATAATAATTTGAAAAAAAATAGTATATTATAGATATAATGACTTGAAAATGTGAAAAAATTGGTTGTGTAAAAAGAAAAGAGCATGGTACGTTAGATACAGATTGCCTTTGCATAATAAAACATCAAATAGGGAAGATAAATATGTACATTGTTAATTAAGTTCATCAATGTATGATATAGGTCTATATGTACATGTTTCATAAAAAAATATATCAGGTTTTTTATGCATATGTAACATTTGATCTCATATTAAACTGAGGATGAACAGAATTCTGGCATGATATTTGAACTACAACTTAAAGGCTTTAAGAAAATTACTCGAAAATGAACCAGGAAAATTATTTCAAGAATGTCCTTAAAGAATAACTTAATATGCATTGATTATCATACACTCATATGCATAAAACTGTGATACCATAACAATATGAAATAAATGGTTATTGTAGTTAACTATGAAATAACTACTACAAAATTCAAATAATAACAATGAAAATATACTGTTACTACTTTGATGCAGTGGTTTTCAACCATATTTCTTTCTTCTCTTTCCTTTAAGAAAATTAGTCAAACTCACTTCTGCAGTATGTAATTGTGATAGAGCCTGGATTAGAGAGTGGGTAGTCCTCTGGACACAAGAGACAATAGCTTGACCGTTGACTCATCTTGAAAGTACCAGCTGGACAAGGCAGGCATGGTGTCAAGCCATTGGCCGAAGTTTTACCACGAGGACAGTAAGCTGTAGGAAGGATATGATGGATGGAAAGTGTTCTTCACTTCAAGGGCATTCATTTAGAAATAATATTTACTTGATAAAATATGAATTGTCCTTTAGTTTCGAGATACTAGTAGTAGTAAATAGTCTAATTAGGTACCTTGTCAAGATTAACAGCTGTGTCTATCATGTGGGAATCCCACAAGTGGCCTCTCATTACTAATCCTCACGCTTCATCATTGACAAAACAATAGGAATTGCAGGAAAGCCGCATGAAAAAATGCAAAGTGCATTTATAGCAGGATAACATTATTCACATTAGTGCCCCGTCTTACAAAGAGTTACAATTGATCCAATCAATCGTAATACTATGGATATCCATCAGTGCCATAATTTGTTCTACAGGAAATGTGCACAATGTCCTTGGTAAACAAAGAGAAGCACAGTGAATTTTCAAGGAAACAATGAATGCTTGAATATACATCATAGTTTGAAAATATTTTGAACAAACATGCATTGTAGATGTTGACGTTGCTGGCCATCCATAGTTGTGATTGATCGGATCAATTGCAATTCTTTGTAAGATGGGACCCTGTTTATTGAACCCCTAAGTTTATTTCTTTTGGATCACTTTATTAATAAGGTTGAGGAAACACTGAATGGCCTGAGGAAAAGGCAAAATTGTAAAAGGTACCTATTGCACATAAAATACTGAGCTCCCCTAAAATAAAACATATCAAATTTAAGTTAGCCTTTTATCAGTCTGATTGGAATCTATGAAAATTACATACAAACTTGTCTGAATATATTGATTAGTTGTGTAATCTAAATCTGACAAAAAAATATCAATAACTTTGAATAATTAGCGCCCGAGGTGCATTGTCATGGTATCTTTGATTATCTGTCGAACAGGAAGATTTCTGTGTAATTAATGGTTTTACCTCTGCAGTCTGATAGTGTCCTAGCACCATGTGATGCAGTATAACGTCTTCTTGGGCATTGGAGACATTGGGTACTACCCCTGTTGGGTTGGTATGTGTTCGTTGGACACAGTTCACACAGCTCTAAGCCAGTTGATGATCTACTCCCAGGCTCACAGTACGCTGTTGAAGGCATTGGTTAAACAAGAATTTCTCAAAACTGAAACTCAATCTTGAACTTTAATGGTTCTACCTTATCATGAAAACTACACAAGTTTGAAAATTAATGGTTATAACTTTTAATGAAATATATAAAAGTATAAACAATAATAATTGTGAAGCGCTTTGTAGATTAATAAAGCGCTATATAAATGCCAATTATTATTATTATTATACAATGCAGGTCATTGGAAGAGTAGTTGTTTGTGTCATTGACTATGCCAAGTATGTCTCGTAATATGGATATGATTGTGAGCATCTGTAAATGTTTATTTCAAGGACAATGATCAATCCAAGTATCAAACAATTAGGCAGATAAATCTCTAGAATCTACAAAAGCTCAAAGTGAAAGGATCGCATTGATATTTCTTTCACGCTCACAGTGAAAAAGAAATTGAAATGTAAAATGATATAATATCAATTCATTTTTATTTACTTGCAATTCTATTTGACAAGACAAATACAAGAGTGATCAAGTTAGTTATTTCAATATTAGATCACTATTGCACTATTCAATAGAAGAAACAACAAAATAGATATAAGTCTGTATACCACAACACAAATTAAAAAGATATCTGAATGTCAATAAGCCATCGGGATCAGATCGCATTGAAATTCTTTTGGGTTATAGTTGGATAACCCAACTAGAAATAACACAGTGCCATAAAGTGTCTTAAAACGTGTGAACACTGTCGAAATGCTCAATTTAACAGAGAGAAAATAATTTCACACTGTGGACACCATAATAGTGTAAGAGTTAACGATGTGTTCACACTGCATTCATTCCAGTGGGGATAAATCAGAAGAATAATGTGAGTTACAGATCACTAAAATGCCAAATGCTTGAATATAATATCTCACTCACCTTTGCAATCTGCTAGTGATGTGGACTTCGTACTGACTGTAGAAGTTCCATTAGGACAATGTATGCATGTTAATTGACCAATCAGATTCTGGTATTGACCAATCTCACAGTACTCACACGATGATGTCATCATATCAAAGTATGTTCCAGGGATGCATTGCACTGCGAAAGAGAACGACGTACAGGTTATTCATAATCTCACATTATCATAGAAAGTCTGCAACCATTCTGTACCTAATAACACTCGTTTGTCAAAAATATGTTCGGAACTGAATTTATGAATCTGAATATCAGATTCATAAATTCAGTTATGAACAAAACTCTGCTTACAAACTTTTGCAGCATATAAATAGTCTGTACCTTTTTGAATAATCATAAAAAATATTGAACCCCTTGTCATGAACTAAGAGCCTTAAGGTGTCAACATAATAAATCTTCATTCTTCTAGATGGTGAAATAAACTTTTCTTCTGCGACAATTGTTCCTGTTTTAATATTGAGCAAGACATAGGTTTAGAATTAAAGTTGTGACATGGTTTTAGGTTAGGTTCGAGGTTAGGTTTCAAGTTTGGTTTAATATATAATTTTCATCAAAATAATCGTTGCTCAACTATCATCATGGAATCTGTAGAACTCATAATTTCGACACCTACCACATTTAGCATCTTCTCCTTCACCCCGTCTCACCGAACCAACCGAACACTCTGGCTGGATATCCTCCCGGTAGACGGTTATCCTATCAATCTGAAATGATCTATCTAGAGTACGGTTGGTACTGCTCGCAATAGTCCCGTTAGCAAGATTAGATTGTATTTGACCTGGAACAGAAGCAGCAACCTGTACCACCATCTGATAGGTCTGCTCTGTTGGACCAGTTAACGCTGCTGTCTCGTTTGGACTTGCAGATGCTGTAATGGGATGATGTGA
This sequence comes from Lytechinus variegatus, assembly GCF_018143015.1. NCBI lineage: Eukaryota > Metazoa > Echinodermata > Echinoidea > Temnopleuroida > Toxopneustidae > Lytechinus > Lytechinus variegatus. The sequence goes on from NC_054750.1 coordinate 9,107,440, forward strand.
GCAAAATGTTAGATTCATCCAAAACAATAAACCAACCATATTGCATAGAATATGAAGAGCAATTTAGATTTGATATTACTCTTCAAAACTATCGACACTGTGCTGTGCTTGACCAAGGTGAGGTATAAATGGGAAGCTGGCAGGAATCACTCACTCACATGATTGTGCATGGTGTAAAAGCCTTAGGTAAAATCCAGAGTAATACAATTGAAAATACAAAAGTTACAGTGAAAACCATTTTCAATTTTCTGAGAAAATGACATTTCATTGATTTTTTACCATTCGCTATGTAGGAATGCTGCTCGCATATGACGTCACAAATCAAATAATTGAAATTCTAATAACTTTTTAATTATTTGATGAATTTTTCTCAAACCTTCGGCAATATTTCTCATTAATTTTTCTGCTATTTTTACAATAAACTTTTTGTCAGGGTGAACTTCCCCTTTAAAAGGGTAAATTAAATATCTAAATTTTCACGATTTTGCTTTAGATGTCTGATTTGGATAATAATAAAAATATTGACTGGCTCTTCTTTCGGGAAACATTAAATATATTGCCCTTAAAAGAACCATATTGCCCTCATAAAGATTCAGGCCAATATGATTCTACTGTGGGCAATATATTTGGTATTCCCCTCAAGGCCAGTCAATATTATAAAAATATCTTTTAATCCACTGATTCAATACTCACCATTTACAACAATGTTGACAAATAGATTCGGAGACTGTAATATTTGAAGTCTTTGAGCAGTCAAACTGACCTCACCACCACCCTGTAGAGCAAGACGGGAATCAGATACAGAACCTGATTGCTGCAGGCTCGATGATGCACCATGAAGGAATCGAATAGGATCTAATACACATAAAGAATGTTGAAATTAGGATGGATGATTAATGGGTAGAAGATCATGTCAAGGAATTCATGTCTGTAATATTTCATTTTAACTATCATAAAAGGCTAGATACGGTTTAATAATAAGGCAATAGCATGACAAACAAATCAACTTTGAACAGCAGAGTTTTCTGATTTAAAGAGTGTTAATAGAGATTTTTAGAATGAGTAAACATGGTACTGGTATATTAGATAACACAATATCTTCCCATGTGAGGATCATGAATGCAATTGATAAATGTAGTACTAAGCAAATTTCTCTTCATAATTCCTGGAATAATGATATTCCAGTTTCAGAACAGAAATTTCATAACCTGATTCATTTCAACCTACCTCTGTCTTCACAGTCGGCCCTGACACTGGCTAGCTCACATCTCACATTGTCTCCACAGTAGTCCCGAATCTATTCCAAAAGCAAAACAAAGACAGAACTATTAATCCCATGTTTCATACGTTATATGATACCAGTTGGACTATGAGAATCATGTAATTTCTTTAAAAAATGGGATGAAAGACAAGAAATAAAGATTTAAAAAACCATGTCTATATACATTTTCTAGCTATTGTAATTTTAAATTCAATATCGTTTCAAAAACACAGATGAATTATCAGCACAGGTCGTATCCCACCGCTGCCACCATAAGTCATACTCGAATGGCAAATCAGGGTGATTAATAAACAGCGATGGATGCAGTTTGTGAAGAGGATCATGTCAAACTTTAACAAGTATCAAATCTGATAAACACTGAAACTATGGAAAGCCATTTGTGTCAAAGATAATTATCCCCTACTGGCATATGCAATATCTTACCGGTTCTTCCAGGTTGGTTGCCAGTAACTTCTCCATGTTCCGAGCAAATACAGAATCGCATTTGGATGTCTCATATAGAAAGGTCATAGGTTGTAGAACATTGTTGGCATGATGGGTTTCTGCAAGTCAAAAATAAAATCAAAGACACCTGTACTGAGTGAGGATTGAATAATTATGTAGTAGTGCTACATTAGATCATACCATTCTGGTAATGATATTCCAATGCTTAATAATGGCATAATCTCTACCGAAGTAGTGATTTGTCTCTTTCAACAAAGTTGACTGTCTGTAATAGGTAATTCTTATGCTAAGAAAAGTCAGAGTGTTCATAATCCACCTTTAGTGAAGGTGATCTGGTCCCTTAAATAGATATCCAATGCTCTTCATGGGTGTTGTGTGGTTGTGAAATGTGCTGACAAGCACAACATTTAGGGTGTAATCAATATCAATAGCAAATAAACTATTACCTGAACAGTCATCCCAAGGTACTTTGCCATCAGGATACCAAGTACCATTGAGCGCACAGAAGTATTGATTCCTTGGCCGTGTTGACATAGCATAACCTGGTCCACAGGTTACTGAGCAGTTCATTCCTTGAGTAGTATGGAAACAGATTGCTGATCCTCCTACAGGGTCACGTGGCTTCTCACACAGGTTTTCTGATATCAAGAGATAGTGGCATAAGAAGATGATGGATTTCATTAAGATACCCTATAAGGACACATTATGTCCAAAGTTTTAAAGTTGTGAATCAGCCTAAGTCAGTTTAAAGACACAGGTAAATTACAGGGTAGCAGAATAGATAATATTCATGAAGTTTTTAGAAAAAAAATGTTGAAGACGTGTACGATATTACTCTTCTCTTTTCTTCCTCCTTCTTTATGATGTCTACATCTCCTTCTCAATTACTGTGCCTTCCTCTTCATCCTCCTATTTCTTCACCTTCTTTCTTCTTCTTCCTGCTTCTTCTTCCCTTCCTGTCCCTTTTCCTTCATCCCCTTCTCTTTCTTATTTCCCTGTCTTTTCTGTGCATATTTTAATACAATGTTTAGATGAAAACCATATCAAAAACATATCAACAATGTAATGGATAGTGGTATGACTATTAATGATGTTGGTATGAATGAAGTTTGTGGGTAAATTAGATACCCATATATCCTTTTTAAGCATTACAGTATCCACGTATATATAATTCACATTAACAGGTGTAGAGTCTTGTTACATGTGCATTCTTATCATGCAACTGTAAATTGGCAAAGCTACTTACGCTGAACATCCACATAGATTACACATGAACGTGTGTTTCCAGCTGCATCAGTTGCTAGATACTCCACAAGTGTAGTGCCCAATGGGAATGAGCTTCCAGGGTCATGTGACCTTGTTACTGTGACATCACCTCCAGAGTTGTCTGAGAAGAGCGGTTCTTCCCAAGTTACTTCATGTTCTTGCTTTGATGTAATGAAGGTGGTAGGTGAACGACATCGCCTGATTGATGGTGGCTCACGATCTATCACATTAAAAAGTCACAAAAAGAAAAAATTACTGTATAATAATAAAAACATCAAACAGTAGTTCTATCATTCATCATAGCGTTGGAACATTGCGATCAGATATAGGTTAGAAGAGTCAATCAAGCCATTTGTGTTGATATTGGTTTACCCTCCAGCACTAGGCGGTACTAGTACTCTACTATATGAAACTTTATCACTATATAGATACTTGCCATTTAATAATATTAATAATAATAATAATAGTTACATTTACATAGCACTTGATACTTTGTTTCTAAGCATTTTACATTGTATTCATTATTACCCCTGTCATTGGATCCTGACATGCCTGCACACAATGTATGCACTTTCTCCACACCCTGGGGAGCATTCTAACCAGCATCCCTACCTTCAACAATTACACTGAAGACACACTGAGCGATGTTTCCAGACTGGTCAGTAGCACTGTAGGTGATGTTCCAGTGACCAAGAGGAAACGTCCAGGGTGGATAAACATTAGGAAGAGCATGTAGGAGTGGCATTTCTCCCGAGTTATCTATTGGTCTGGGTACTTCCCACTCTAGGACTACTCGGTCCATGTGAGGGGAAGTCACCGTGTTGATATCTGATGGACATTCCAAGGAGGGTGGCATGTAATCTGTACAGGTTGTAAAACAGACAGACAAGGAAGGATTATATGATCTGAGTTAAAAGTTTTACTTTATATCCCACAGACATAGATATTGGTACAACAAAGATATCTTAATTGCACCACTCACACGTATTGCTAGGTTAGTATGCTATACATTTCCTTGGCACTTCCTTTGGCAAGAACATTTCAGTCAGTTGATACTGGGATAAACTTGAAAAATCTCAATATTTTTGTTTCTGTTTCTGTAATGTAAATACATTTGGAGTACAAAGCAGAAATGGGAATTTAACATTATTGGTCAATATTAAGTATGGTTTGTTAAATTCAACTAAAAAATATATTGTTTCATGTTAAGCTTTAGGATGCATTTACTTACCAATACAGGCCCGACTAGGATCAAACTTGTTGTTCCATCTTCCATTAGCCAAACATTCTTTCTTCCTTGGTCCTCTTCTGTAGAAACCTTGACTACATTCAATCTTACAAACATTCCCGTAGTCTTGTCTGTGTGTGCTGCAGTGTGATGGGGTCATATACCCATGAGGTATGGTGGGGAGCATCGGGCACTGGATTGCTAAAATCAACATTGAATTATAGTGTAGGACTATTATTTTGGCATTGCGTTTCAGTTCAGTTATTAACTTTAGTTATTCAGTTCCAGCTTTAGTATCTAGTTCAGCTTGTCTATAATCTTGATGTGTATCCTTTCTATTTAACCTTCACTCTGCTTTTTTTTGTTATTTGTTTCCTATTCAGATGTGTTCATTCATTACATTCTCACATCTGATTCTTTTGTTCAACCATGGAGTAGTAGCTCAATGGTTCAACATTCTTTCATGTAATCATGGAGCTAGTAGCTCCATGATGTAATTGTCCCAGCATGTTATCAATCTCTAATTATCTCTTGCTGATTTTACTATGAAATTTTGACAACAGAGATTAATATTTTAAATCAATGATACATATGTATAAAATATTATTTTGATTATCATATTTGTAAGAACATCAAAGTACAAATACTTGAGTTTCATTGAAAATAGGGAATTCAAACAGGCTATGCAAGATTAAAATACCGAAGTTTAAACTGGGTACCCAATAAACATTTAAAAGTATGAGTAACCTACTTTTTCAAAACCAAGTCTGGGATCAAAAGTTATTTCTTCACAATAGGCTTTTTGACTATTTGCAACCAATGCAATTGTCTTCAAAATGTGTTGTAACCATCTGTGGGGTTACCTTCACACAATTATTCATACCAGGTGTGCTCATGTACAAGTTATGTTGTAATTAACTGGTCCCTAGTGATTTTTGTGAAAGCCCTCAACCATACCTCTACAGTGAACTGGTAGTCCATCCCAATGTGCGATAGGTAGACAACGTCTTGACTGTGATCCTATGAGCTTGAAACCAGTATCACATGTAGCAGCACACACTGTACCAAAGGCATGATCATCAGAGGTACACTGAAGAGAGCCGTTCAGAGGAGCAGTCAACACCTCACAAGTCTTTACTGTAATGTCAATGAAAGGGAAATAATATCATGAGGTATCTAAAGGCGACCGCACACCTTACAAATGGACTGCGACTCAATTTTGAAATAAAATGAAGTAGATGCTAATATTGAGACTTGGAAGATCTTACTGTGTAATGTTCGAAATCATCGTTCAAATCTGTGACTATGCTGTATTCCTTCTTAGAATAAAATCGAATTCAATATTTAGTCGTAATGACGTCATAGGAGTCGTACGATTGGCTACGATTTGAAACTAATTTTGCATTTACTCTAAAATAAAGGCTTACAATCTTACAAAATGGTTACATTAGTATTCTTTCAATTAATTTCAACCTCAAATAAAATTATATGTTCTATTCACATATTTCGAAAATGAGCAAAATGCGATTTGCTCCAAAATCGGATCGCGAACAGTGTGCGGTGGCCTTAAGATGTATGGCATGGAGCGATATATAATGCAAACCCCATTGGGGAATAAAGAGATCAGACTGCATGGCGTACCTTCATTGTGGAAAAATCATGTGTAGGCATGAAAAAAATTATACAAAACAAAACATGGAGAAAATGTTAAAGAATAGTCTTTCCAGAGTATAACAGAAACATGATACAGGAAGATCAGCATAGGCTCCAAAAGTTACAAGACTAAACATGATGTAAAGTAACTACATAATATTTTGAATTTTGTTACTAATTTTATTTGACAATTCATGATAAGGTATATATATCACTATGTCAGATGACAGTTCTTGTGAATATGCAACACTTACTTAGCAGGATATTCATATGGAAACAGACCAGGCACGGATCCAGGGGGCACAGGGGGAACATTCCCCCCCCCCCCCTTGATAAGCAAAATTAAAATTTCTAATGTAAATATCCTTTTTTTTCTTTTTTTTTGCTTGTCAAATTTTTTCGGGTACAAATTATCCTTAATTTTGGTTGAAAACCTTTTCTTTTTTTTTTGGGGGGGGGGCTTGTCAAAATTTTCCTCCGAAAAATTTGCCCCCCCCTCCTTTTAGAAAATCGTGAAGCAGGCATTTTAATGTGCGGATCTAAAACATTTTCATTATTCCATTATTTAAAAAAAAAACATTCATTTGAATATTACAATCTGTGCCAAGAATCATCGCATAAAATCAATGGACAAATACATCATTGACAGGTATACCTCGACAATTAAAATCTTCTCCAGACCAGGACCCATTTGAGAAGCAGAGTCGGATACTGCTTCCAGTCACTTCATATCCACGGTTACACCGTATCGCACAGGCTCCATTCACAACGTTGCTACATTCAACAAACTCTCCATTCTCGGGCCTTTGAAGCAGAGGGCAATGGATAACTAGAAGAGAAAGTAAAAAGATCAAGAATTAAATTGAAGAAATTGCCATATATAATTAACAACTTAATGCACAAACAGATCATGTTATTCCTTTAAAAAGGGTAATAACACTAAACTGTATGCCTGGATATCACCAAAATGTGTACTGTTAATTGCATTTAATAATAATGATAATATTTGCTTCTTATAAAGCGCTTTTTCAAAAAGTTACAAATGACAAAAACAAATACAATCGGTAAAAACTTGAAATAAAACGACACAAAATGAAACATTGCTTGCAATATATCAAAACAAATGAGATTTGAGCATCTTCTTTTAATATTTGATATGGATTCATGTATTCAACTCAGTTAATTTAATTAAATATTTAGAAATAATTACTTTCAAATTTCAAATGTGTTAACAACTAGCAATGGCAAAGTAATCCAAGTTATGCTGTATGGAGCTACCTCCATAATTGCTATTTCGACAGTATCTTAGGTCCTACCTGTGGTGTATGTATCAAATTAATTGAAATTTGAATTGAAATTGAAATTAAATTGAAATGCTTCCCAAAAGAGCGTTGCGAACATATGGGCCCCACTAAAATGCGGCCAAATTCAATATATTATGCTCAACTGATCTGAATACCTATGTTTCTTAAAACACAAGTAAAAAATTATATATAAATTGCATTATCATCTTTATTTCATAGAAATGAACTCTGTATATGAAGCAAGAGTGAGAGAGAGAGTGTGTGTTGGAGATGTCAAGAAAGGAAAAGCTAAGATATTACCTTTACATCTCTGTGTAGCAATATCCCATCTGTATCCATCTTTACATACACACATGTTAGGACTAGTATTGTTGAGAGGGCTCACATGGTTTTGATCAGGACATGGTAAACACGTGTTGATTCCTCCAGGTAAAGCTTCACGTTTGTAGCTTCCGATTGGACAAGCTGGATTGAATATTTTAAGAAAATAAACATTCATGGGGTTTTTTTACGAGGGATTATGTTTTGTTTTCACTACTCTTTGAAATCGGTTATAATCTCAGATTTAGGCCTATAAGTCAGAAGTTTTTTTTTCAATCTTCTGTTGATCTAATGTAAGCTCTTCAAGCCACAATCGCTTACATGTCGTTGAAATAGTTAAGGAACAAATGTTTTTGCAACAAACAAATCCCTTTAATCCAGAGAATAAAAACTGTAATTCTGATTCGACTGACAGCTGAACTACATTTGTGAAGCTATCACAGAAAAGCTGATTTTTTTTCATCCAAATGCAAGAAATTAAGATAAAATTATTACTGCAAATTTTTCGGCTGAATCATTCACTATTAAGAGAATTGCCCTTTGTTCTAACCTCGACCAAAATTGTTATATTCGGATGTAGATATTTTACATTAATTAATTAATAGTATTTTGTGACGGCCACATGTTTTGTGATGGCAGCATCCCACCGCTGCCACCAATAATGCCGACGATATATGGAACAAAGCATAAGGTAGTGTTGTTCCTGTCAGTCACGCACAGACAGATATAGGCAATCACACTTACACCCACGCAGAAACATGAACCCCCCCCCCCCCACTACACACACACACACACACACCCTCACACATTTCTTTTTTTTTTTCAACATATTTTTAATAAGGATTTCATTCAAATAAATTCAAGGTAAATACAAAAAAATGACCGATTTTCATTTTACATCAATAAGAATATACACATATATTTACCCGGGTATTTACCAAAAAAAGCTGAAGCAAATAATGATGAAATGAAATACCTTTGGAAATATATATTTATACTGAACTCACACTCACGCACGCGCAAACAAATGCCAGCGATTCTTCCATCAATTTACAATTTATTTTGTCATTTTTCGAATACCAACATGATAGGAAGATTAATTTGTTTCCATGCTTTCTTTGTACTTACGACTGCATTTTCCACGAAGCCCACTACCATAAAAACCAGCCGGGCAGACACAGTCATAGGATCCAGTATGGGTTCCACACCTACACGATGCCATTACATCACAGCAGTGGCTCTCATCTAAACATCGTGATGAACATTTCTCTGGCGTCTCCTCGATAAACTCTCCCATGCGAAGATCTATTAGGAGGAAAAGCATAAGATGAACGGACATTGAAAGAACTATGATGGATTTAAATACTTCATAATAGTAAAGATGATGATGGTGTACGTAGTTTTATATGATTTAAATGAATTTGAATGTATTCAGCAACATTAAAAATCAAAGGCACCCTCAAAATCATTTACCATCACATACCCGGGACTTCTACATGATAGTGATTTTGCATGATGATGCCGATCTTGATGATGATGGTGATGACGATGCTGATGATGATTGTGATGGCGATGCTGATGATGCTGATGATGCTAATGATGATGATGATGGTGATGATGATAATGATGATGAAGATGATGATGATGATGATGATGGTGATGACGATGCTGATGATGCTGATGATGCTGATGATGATGATGATGATGATGATGGTGATGATGATGATGATGATGATGATGATGAAGATGATGATGATCATCTCATTATAATGACGACCACCACGATGACGCTAGTGATGACACTGTTGATGACAAACCAATTACGATAATAATGAAGCTCTCATATATGAAGATGGTGATGATGGCGATAATGATGTTGATTTTGATGATGATAATGATGATGATAAATGTGATCTTGATGGTGACAACGACGATGACGATGAAAAGGGCAAACATGTACGTATTAGAGGTATTGGCGATTGTGAATATGATAACAGAAATAAAAAAAACACATTGAGATAAATATATTTGTATAATTTACATGTCTTATAATCAGGATTAGTATTTTTCATTCCAATATGAATATCAACACGGAGTATAAAGAAAAACAGTGATTTCCCCCATATATTTCTATCCAGTGAATATACTTAGATGTAGGTTCAGGGAAGAAGCACTCTCGGCACCAAGAAAATAATAAGAACAATAATAACAATAATAATAATAACAATGATAAAAATAATAATAACAATTATGATAACATGAAATATGTATATAGCGTTTACGTTTCTAAGCACTGCATATTACCCCGGCTTTAGCACGGCTTTCCTGATCGCACGCTCGAGCATTTATTCAAGGAATTCCGTCCTACCGGGTACCCATTTACTACCACCTGGATGGAGAGTTGCAAATGTTGATGTGCTATTCTTCACTTTGCTTCACATTTCATTATCAAATGAAAACAATTCATGAGCGCTTTATACACGAACTGTCTCGCACCATCTTTTGGAAAGTTCTTTACACTTGTATATATATATATCGGGGTTAAGCATAACCCATAGGCATGATAGGTCTACTGTTATATCTGATAGCAATGACAGGTAAAATTTATTCACGGCTATGACATTGATAAGTGTCTCTGCGGCTGCTCTTTTCGACATTGCCCTACTTTCTATGAATATTCTTGATGCATTCTTAGTCTATTTAAAGGTTATATGTCTAAGAATATTTTGTATCCATATTCCTCTCACTACCCATCGGAGATAACATGAGGAAAGGTATATGGAGAAGAAAAGGGAAGAAGGAGGAGCAGAAGAAGAAGAAATAAGAAGAAAAAGAAGAAGAATAACGGGTATTTATATGCGCTATACACAAAAAGTATCACAGCACTTATTTACAATTGTCAAAAATAAAAGATAAATATGTAACAAAAAAGTATAGAATTATATACATTAAATTGCATCAACTATTGAGGAGGGGGGGAGGAGGAGAAGGGGAAGAAGAAGCACTATTGAAATAATTCATTAAAATATTCAAAGTGTTATAAGTACCTTCGTGAAGTGCCCGTCGTGCTAAGGCTTCAAACTCTGCAAAGCTGTCAAGAATATAACAGTGTTCGTCTTTCTTTTCAGATGCCATTTCAAGCAGTTCTGGGATATAACCATCCCTAATTCCAAATGTGAACACCTCCACGCCATCTTCCTTGAGACTAGCAGCTACGGGTACAGGATTTGGCCCATTAGAAAGACCGTCAGTGAGTAAGAACACGGCTTGAGTGGAGTTGCCACGAGCCCCCTGCAGCACTTTCTGACAAAAGGTGAAATAAAGAAATCTAAATTCAGAACTGAATATTGAATAATTTGTGGTCAACATGAGACTATAGCTACCATGAAATATATGTTGTCTGTGCCTTTATCAGCTGAGACATGCCTCTAATGAATAAGAATTCATGTCCCGACTCCTAACATTTTCACTTCTAACCAATGGCCTATAGGGAAGCCAAAGCTTGGGTGGGACCATATCCCCCCCCCAAAAAAAAAAAAAGAGAGAGAGAGAAGAAAAAAAAGCTCCGAGACCAAGGGGAAATAGGAAAAGCATGAAAAAGAGACAGGAAGGGGAAATGAAAATCAGTAAGATATCAGGTAGGATGTCATTTTCTGTACATCATGTCAAAATATAACACAAATTAAATTTACATTTTCAAACGGGCAAGATTTGTGTTCGCTTCCTGAGCTTGCTCGGGACTTTTAAGAAATATTGTTCCACACGCCATTGTCATGATTGTGCCGCTCAACTACTTATAGCTCATAACGCCACTGCACATTTATACGAATCATGATACTTTGAAAATTCCCTAAATGAATATTAAGGGGATTGTCAAAATATGTATACCACTTCCAACATGTCCAATGATTCATTGGCTTAATTAGTTTCAGTTTAGCAGGATGTATCTTACAGCAAAATGATGTTTACCTTCAAGGTTCTGAAACAAAGGAAAACATTGTTCAGTACACTATTGATCCACATTAACATTCCAATTGTTATACAATCCATTATTCTATCATCCAATTATTATACAATTTATTTATTAGAACATATTTAATCAGGTACAAAAGATCAGTATAAAACTGTTTTTCATCAATGACCTGATGAAAACATAAAGAACAACATAAATCATCATATCATACATGAAAATAAAGTCAAAATCTAAATCAAAGAAAAAAATACTTAGTAACATAAATAAACATATATTTTTACTTAAGTGATAATATGTATCAAACTAAAATATTGTAAGTAATCAAAAGGAAACAGTTACTAATTTAAAAACTACTAATTGTATCATTTATTCGCTGATAAAAACACTGAACAAGGAAATAATTATGGCATTATAGAAAATCGAGTGAAACAATGGCAATCAGTAATCTATAAATGTATGTCTAACAATCCATTATTCTATGAATTAAAGTAAGATGAGCGATTTTGATAATTTTCTTATTCACACTTGATATTTTATTTCCAATATGTTGCAATGGAAGAGCTTATCAGAATAATTCTACCTGCTCTTTTCTTCGTGGCGGAAACCGTTTCATCGGGAAGGAAGTCGAACCAAATCAATACTCTCTGGTAAGAAGATATTAATAGTCTAATAACCACAAGAAATGGGTAGGATTTGACACAATATATTGGATAAAGTGAATAATGTAACGATTTGAGTAGTACATCAAGCTAAAAGATTGCAATAGAAGGAAATCGTTTAGCAATCAATTAGCAACTCTTTTTTTTAAACAAAAGCATATCAATTACCTGATCCCCTGTATATTATAATCATTCATTAATGACACCTATTACATCAATTTATGCAAAACTAGAACAATCCAGTTCCCTTTAGTTGACCCTCCATCATGTCCATGCTCTTGATTAACAATCGTGATAACTGGTTTTTCGTCTTGTATTATGAATGTTTCCTCTTCGTTTGTCTCCACATCCTTATTTCACGAAATTTATTTTGGTTTGGTTTGGTTTGGAAAACAGAGAAATAAAATAATCAAAAAGTGAAGATTTGCAGGCGGCGCCACACCTGGTGGGAGCAGGGCAAACGCTCCTATTTGGTAAACGAAATGCAATATCACTTTATTTAAGAATTTAAAAAAAAAGAGACAGTGACGGTTGTATATAGCTAACCAACTATTCAAATTGATATTATGAAGACCTATATTTCTAAAAATAGACACACAAAAAGTCACCCCAGAGCTGTCTTTATTTAAAAGTAATAAGGAATTTTATAATACTTTAATAAGGAAATAATGACAGGTTTAATCTTCACAAATTAACGCAATGTATGGATGAACGAGGAGTCGTGATGTTTATCTTTCGCACTGATCTGTTGAATGTGCCTTTAACTTCATGTTCGAACCTCCCATTTGCCAAACAAATGATGCACATAGCAATGGTACTGCTAATGAGTTAATTTCCCTTTGGTCTTGATTTCCATCTAAACTACTGTTACAGATCTTCTGACCCAATGAGGTAGACCTATCATGAATTGTTCTGTTCAATCGTTTTAAGTAAACACTTCCGGTGGCATTGACGTTCATGCACATCTGATGTCTGCCTTACCACTTAAACGAAATTGTGTGAACTTAAAATTCAACAACCGTTCAAATTAATTCTTCACCACTTGATAATTAAACTATTCTTTTCGCATTTACTCAATAATCCATAGATATCCATGAAATGTCGGTCGTTACAAAATTGGATGCAATGGTGCCGTAAAGTTTTGGCAAGACAAAAAATAAGAGAGGCGCAATGTACCTGGGAGCGCACCATTGTATGGATAGAGATGAGAGATAACAGTAAAAAAAAACTACCAGACGTCTGTTACACATAGGTACACGTAGTCTTACCAAGGAGTTACCAGCACTGGAGGTTCGGCCAATGTTTTTTTTACGATCGCTTACGATCAGATAACGACCTTTTACGATCAGGTAACTTCTTGGTCCTATTTATATTGCCCTTTGGTATGTATGGGGTTATCCCTCCTTCGTGATGAATCGCCAAAAATATAAACACGAAACTTTATTTTAAGACTAAAGTTCTGCAATTGTTACACTTTTTATACAGTTGCAAAAATCTTTTTAGAGCCGGTTGTCAAAGACCCTTGCTATAGTTTCGCTTGTCCTCAGCTTTGTCATGTGTCATGTCTGTATACTGTATCTTGTAAACAGAATATTTCTTTCACACCTGTTTCAAGTGTTTTTACCACCAACACAAAGAGGAAGTAATATAAACAGAATCCCATGTGTTATGCAGGTGACTGTGGCTTGGTGTGGGAGCGCAGAACTTTGAAGGTTTACAGTATTTATTATTGTACTCTCCGAGGCGTGTTATGATTTATTATATGTACAAGCTGATTCGATCCCTAAGCTGTTTCCCGATGAAATGCAGCTTAATACTGCTTGATATATAAGGCGGGAAGTTGTTTTCCTTATCACTTTCATAATCTATTGATTAATTTTCGCCCAACAAACAAATAAAAATGGTGGCTCTAGAATCTAGATATACGCTGGACAGAAAATAAGTGTAGGCCAATATAATACTTCGGACGAGCACGATGATGCCCAAAGCCAATCATAAGTCTCGTATCTATGCTTCTGAAGTTCAATTGAAAATCATTATGTACATTGATACATATTATATGAGTCTATTAAAGCCAATAATGGTATTTGATTTCACAAATTCAATAGCATACATGGCAGCCAACTGACTGAAATTTTAGCATGCTTACAAGAATTCTCCAACACATTACATTTCAAATTAGAAGACAGCAAGTATATACATGTAGATAACCACAGTAGCATGATATCATTATACACATACAGTCATAATGAGAATACATTTTATTAAGTATTCTATAAAAAATCGAAAAATTGATTATGTAACCAAATATGCATATGACATTTGTTAAAAATTACCAACCCAAAAACCTAACACATTATTTTAAAAAAATCTTAACGGAAAACGCATAAATTAGTAGTGCAGTAGTAGTAGTAGTAGTAGTATTAGTAGTAGTAGTAGTAGTAGTAGTAGTAGTAGTAGTAGTAGTAGTATTTATTCAAACCAAATCAAACACAAACAGTGGTAAAACACATAACATTGTAGAAATCAGAATGACAGGTTTGGGACCCCAGTGAAACACATCTTGTTGATGGGCCCCTTTACATAGTGTTATATCACAAAAAGTTTTTTTTTAAGATGTAACAATCTAATAATAGGGGTAGGTTATAGTGATGTTTCTGTCTGCCCAGGGTGCCAGCCTAAATGAAGCAGGACGTTCCCCGAGCATCCTACTATACCTCATCCTTCTGTTAACCGCTCTATGCCTCATCCATTAAAATCGGTCAAAAATTTAGAATTACATTAAAATAATAAAGTAAAGTAAGAGTGATGGTGACAGACTGGTATAAAGTATTGCACGGACTAACACATTGAGAATGAAATTAATAAATCATTGTCAATTTCAAAGATTTATCATAAAAGGTATTACACTTTTATTTATTCATAATCATGTTCAGAAAAGAATGGCTGCGAATTCCCCATCATAAGAATGATGAATATCAAACCAATATAGTGAAGGAGAAATGAATTTCAAATAAACTTCAAAAAGATCGTATTCAGCAAAATGACAATATAGCTATGCCTATATGCTATATTATTGGGAAATATATTTTCAACCTAAAACAGTCTTCGCAAGACTTCTCGATCACACTTCGTCCCATCTGATAGGCTCACTGCATGATTATTATCAATAAAATCAAAGTTCTACCCGTTGGGTTTTAGAGAGCGACCGAGAAATCCAGCCATGATTTCCCTCTCCAAATACCAGGATAACCTGGACAGACCACAATGTTATTCTTTGCCGAACGATTGCTTGTTTAATGCCCTGTAATTACGAAAAGATCGTTTCCTATCCATATTTTCTCTCCTGTCAAGTGTATTGTCGAATTCACGAGCTGCTATCCTAGCTAGCGCCCCGCAAAATTATGGTTTTGTTTTCCTTTTACATGAAAAAAGCCGGGAAAAAAAGTAAAAAACCAAGCACTCTTGAAATTGTTTGCATGGATCTACTCCTTTGGTGATACACATGGATCGAAGTAAGAGGTAAAGATATAAGGTAGAATGCCCACCTCCTCGCCACCACCCCCCCCCCCCCAAGAAAATAGAGGAGCATTTGCTTTAGTCGGACTTATATTTTTGCTCCTCATGACAAGGCTTTCCAGGTACACATCAATGCATCATATACAGATATAAATGCGAAATTAATTTCTGATGTCATGTGCAGCTCGGCAAAGAAACTTTTTATCGTTGAATTTTGTTTTTAATATAAAAAGTTCTGTTATACTCTCAGTGGTGGAAATGTATAGATTTAAATTAAAGTTTCTTTTGTATATTACAATCAATTATCAATTCACTCTAATAATGAAAAGTAAAATTAAGATTAAAAAGGTTGGAGGAGTTACAACATTTTCTTAATGTTTCAATAACCCTTTTAAATGGTTCGATCCTGTAACCATGCATGGTAACACTTAAAATATTGGGTTTACCTCTTCATCATTTCTCTTTTCAAAGATTATGAGTTATAAGTAGACCGAAAGTTTCAGTCTCTGATTTGTCGGTTCTTTCACTACTAATCGTCTTGTCTCACTTTATACACCTCCTCTCCAGAGGGGAAAATTTGTTAAATAAAAAAAAATGTTTAAAACCTCATCTTAACAGAATGATTCCAGCTGTCTTTTTGACCTAGTGCAGCGGTCATTTTAGAGCGTAATAGTTATGATCCCCATACGAACAAAAGATCAAGATCGAATTGGTCGTGCTATATCTATCATCAAATGATTGTTCGATCATTCAAAGGCATGTACTCTATTATGTTATCATAACGCAATACAATACAACAATCAATTAAAGCAACATAACTAGTATATGATATCAGAAACAATCCATAATGTATATCAAGAGCTTACAATGTCTTACACCAACCTGCAAGTTGATAAGTTGACATATAGGCCCTACACTGTTACAAAACTGATTTTACTGAAAATAAAAAGATTTTGCAGAAAGCAATAACAGAATCATTCTGTGAATTCATAAAACAAGAATTTTTCTGCAATTTATCAGAACAATTCTGTTTAAAAGGGGGAAAAGGGTGTTTTATTGAAGGAAATTTGTAAGGTTCCATACACCGAATACCAATTTCCTGTAAGATTACGCAATCTGGTAAGATTACAGGTGTTCTCGAGAATCTACTGCATGAACTTCTTTTATTTTAAGGATAAATTTTATAACAGTGTATATAATGTGTTAATTGGTCGAGGCGTTTTCAGTCATCCTCTTTAAAAGTTACTTTCGGGTCATCAGGAAATCACTTTGATGTAATCTTCCTTCCTTGAAAGAAACATTGATCAGCTTATCATGAACCATGATGCACCTGAACATATTTAACATTTTATTTTACAAAAAGTTTGTGTTTGTGTATTCCACAAAGGTAAAGATTATTGTTTCAACATTTACAAGACAAGCATTTATTGAAAGCAAGCTATTCCAGAAATATAATGCATTGACCAAGTTAACAGTATCGGAAAAGATTGCCATTTTTAATGGATAGTTTTTCCCCTATTCCCATAAGACATTATAAATCAAACAATAAGTCAGGGTTATTAAAAATTAAATCTAGGATTTAAGTCATATGACTTTCACACTGGTTGGCATTTTGTTTGAGGTTAATTTTAGTAAGGATATTATAATATAATTAACAGACAATACACTTGCACAATATTTGAGAAAGGCCCGTGAATACAGCCCCTCCAGCTCTATGAAATAAAATAAAGATAATGAAAAGTATAAAGTGATTACCTTGGCAAGCTCGAAGGCTCCTTTAGTGTATGTTCCTCCACCAACGTAGGTAATCATAGGAAGATCTTCATTCAATAGAGCACATTTATGATGATGTTTACCAGGGATGCTGTTATCAAGCTGATTAACATTCAATTCAACTCGATGTTTGGAGGAGAAGGTGATGATAGCTACTCGGGTCGCATCAGGTGCCACTGTGAAGTCCGCCAAAAGTTTCTTCACAAATTTCAGCTCATTGAAGAAATTCTCTATCCCGACACTGGCCGAGCTATCGACAAGAAACACCAACTCAACCTGACCATTGCTCACCCGCCGAAGTTTTTCCACTTGTTTCTTGAGGAGGTATCCGAGGACATCTATTTTAGTAGCAGATGTGGTATCCATGGGAACGTCTGCATTCCTCCATAGCGCTTCGTAAAGCTCGTGATGGGATCGTTCTAGGTCGATATTAAGGTATGAAAGAGATTGAAGGAGAGGGAGAGGGAGCGGATCATCAGCGGGACGGGGCTGGCTGGCTAAGCCATCAGCTTGAGGGTAATCCGCAAAGTCCAACTGTCGGTGTTCATCTGGGAAAGAGACGTTTATTCCTGAGTCGAGGAGGAGCTTTAAATCTGGAGCTCGAACTGGAAGTCGCCGTTCATACGACACTTCGAAACACATGAAAAGAAGCAGAATATTGATTAAATAATACATCCCCATCATTACACAGTAAACCGCGTTCAAACTATGAATAAAACGATGATGTCATCTAAAAAAAGTATCATCCACCAACTTTCCACCAGAAATAAATAGACGATATCATCAATACACATTCCGTGATCATGTTTGTAATGTATAGATACAGCTGTCTATTCAAGATAATGATCAAATCAACACATTATATGGCAGCAGCAGGAACATGATGTCGACCAACAAAGAGAGTTCATTGGAAGTGACTCTACAGCGAGCGACAAACTCACAGCCAGACTCCGGAAAAGGTTACGTTTATTCTACCAGTACTATTAGCCTGTCATGCAAAGATCTCTTTCCTATATTGGTAGGAGGGTTCGGGGAAGGACACCTGTCGTGTGCTCTTATAACGGGAATCAATGGAAATTGGAGTTCCATTGCAGAGTCGGGACGAGGGGGATTTCCAGATGTCAAAAACCATAATTATCAAACATATCTTTCATCTATGCAATGAAAAGAAGCTATGTATATGAAAAACGCAATAACTCGATACTCTCGAATCAATATTTTCTCTTTCTCTAGCTGTCACCGTTCACCACAAATTACAATGAATTTTACACTTTTTCTGGTCGGGCTATAGCTATCAATCGGTATGGAAGAAGAGTCAAGTGTTTTGTTTTATAACCATTGCTCATACGATTCGTAAGGAAAACATTACTTTGTTATTGGTAGTCTTCACAAATCTAAAGTCACTGACCAAAATATAACACCGACAACTCCTTTAAGATATATGGGGCACCTAGAAGCATATTCATTGTGGGAGAAATTCTCGGCAAATTGTGGGGAAAATGTTCATGAACAACGAGAAAATTATTTAAAGGGATGGTCCAAGCTGGAATTATTTATATCTCAATAAAGAGAGCAAAATTCACAAAGCAAAATACTGAAAATTTGATCAAAATCGGATACCAAATAACAAAGCTATTGAATTTTAAATATGTGCATTATTCTGGTGAAGTTCTAGGCATGACTTTATGAATATTGATTAGCTGGGGTGATGATGTCATATCCCCATTTGTTCTTTTTTATATTTTGTTAAGAAATTAAGTTTATTCAAAACTTTTCTACCAAGAACTCAAACAATTGGATTGACAACTGATTAAGTGCATTAGTTATTTATTGCCGCAACTTATTTCATCATAGTGGAGACACATCATTTACACAATCATGTATGAAAAAAAGAAACATTTATGATTCAATGTAATAACATATTAGAAAAAGGAAAGTGGGGATGTGACATCATCAACCCACCTAATGAATATTCATGACGATGTGCATATAACTGTTTTCACAAAATATTGATAAACTTTAAAATTCAATAGCTTCATTATTTGTTATCCGATTTTTATGACATTTTCAGCATTTTGCTCCGTGAATATTACTCTATTTATTTTCCGTGTGTCACCAACGCGCAAAATAACTATACAATTCATAACATGAACATTAGTTGGTCGTGTTTTTTTTCCTCAATTCATCCTGCGGATAAAAAATACCCTGAGTTCACTACATATACTCGCTCATCATCAGCAGTAGGAGTGCTATTGGGCATCGCCATGGGGTAACTATGGTATCACTTAACACACGCGCCCAGAACTCTTTTTATGTCAATAAGCTTTCATCTCATTCTTTCTCGACTGTCAGTTTGAATGTCGTTTATTCCAGTGTCACGGTGATGGGAGGTCATGTAATTTATACCTGTGGTGAAGCTCTTTGATACTGACTTTCAGCTCTCCTTGTGAGGTATACATGTCATCCAAACTTTCCTCACCTTTCCTCGGAGCTTCCTCATAAAAATATCATATTATAATAATCATTCTACCCGATGGAGCAAGACGATCGAACTATACACTTCTAGAATGTTCATGAATAGATTTATAATTTTGCGTATCATTGGTTCATATTGTTTAATCATGGAGCTAACAGAATTTTAACTTCATGTCTGATAATGTCTGATAAGATTAAAAATAAGAATAATTTCACTCAAACCAAATAATCTGAATCCTCTTTTCGTCAGTAGGCCTAACAATTTTTACACACTTAAAACGTTGGACAAGCTTAGGTATATCCATGGGTATAGTAGGCCTCAATTTTTGGTTTTTAAAAAAATCATGATTATGGGGTATTGTAACCCACTTGGGTATTCGAGTTAATTACCCATTACTACCAGCATCGTATTATATGGCAATGAGAGTTGGGAATTTTTTTACCCCGTAATTGGTTAACTTTGTTGGCATCTGAAGGTTGGGTACTTTGCCTATATCCTCTCTTTACTATTTAGGCGTACTAATTACGGTAGGCGTTTTCTCCTGTAATACCAAAGTTGGGGATTTTTGTTGGTCATTTTTCGATTATGCATATTCGTTAAACAGCATTTTCATTTTTTGTAAAATTGTACTGGACCCATTGTGAAATATTTCAAGAAAAGAAAAAGTGTAATACACTATTTTTTCAATGATATTTGTTCCGAATAGTTCTGAGAAACTTCAAAAATGGAATGCACCGGACGATATCGTTTTGTTCTTCGAAATTAAAAGTCCTCATGGCATGAAATACAGAAAAAATCATGTAACTATTTCCTGATATAGGCATTGGGTCATTCTTGAATAAATTCATGTACTCGAATTCCATGACATTATTATTTCATATCCAATTTTGATCCATCAGGGCTCCCTTATAAAAGCAGCCCACTTGGCTTGAAAAGGACAACCCTGTCTTTTGAAGAAAACGTGAATAAATGATAACATCAAATAATGTTCATTCTCACATTTTTTACTCTTCTTTTTCTCATAATTTTTTTCTTCAAATCAGTTTAGATATAACGCTTCCAATTTGCAAGGTCTTCGCCAATATGTCCTAAAATGGTCATTTCGTGTCAACCATTTTCTAAAGCAAAGGCAGCCTTATCTGGCATCCCGGTCGAGCATACAAATATAAGACACAATTGCAGAAATGTGGCTCGCGCCTATGATTGGCGGCACCCAAGTGGGCGATAACCCACGATATGGTATATAATTGATAACCTACGCTGCTCGCACCAATCACGAAGGTTCGCATCTGTACGACAGGTGTAGCTCCGACTCGCTTCATATAATTGAGTGACAGAAAGGGGTTGAACTTCAGGAATGGTTGATTTCAAATATGTCTTTTAGTCTGATATGTCGAATTCCAAAACATCAAGTCTACATAATGATTACATTGTGATTTATATGGTTATTTGTAAATCGCCAAATAGTGGAGCGAGTCCCGGGAGCGAGTGCAATCATATTTTTCGGTAAACAAATAATATAAATCAAACAAAAGCAAAATATTTTTTTTTCTGAGACTACTCATTGAAATTTGCAAATGCTAATATTACGACTCATTAAATTGTTGATATTATGCAACTATTGAGGAAAGTCTCAAAAATCATCTCGAATAACCCCTTTCCTACATGAAAAAAAGTGTTTTTCCATAGCCGAAAATATGCTGAAAATTTCTGAAATGTGTCGTCCGTGAATTACGGTGTTTGCAATTTGATATTTCAGCATTCTTTTTCCCTTAAACTGCACAGTATGAAACAAATCTCGTGATGCATATGAGATGATGCAAAGCAAACAAAAACCTAGTAATCTTCTATTTTAATCATAATGGGATTTTTTAGCTATCAGAGCAAATTAATGTTTTCTAGGACCAAGGTAGGGCATTAAACACAATAGATTTGGATTGTCTTTTAATTTGTTTATACATGATATGCATACACTAGGCTTGGTAAAGACAAGGGGAAAGCATAGATTTGCAACACACAACTCCAACCCTTCTCCCCCCCCAAAAAAAAAAAAAATAAATAACTAAATAAATAAATAGAATATAAAATATTCTATCAAATTTGTTGAAAAGAAAGAAATTCATTTATAGTCAAGTAGAATTATGTTGCTTATTATCCAACGTATATTCTCTTAGTAATTCTGTACGTGCAAAACGAGGGCAATAACATGACTTTGCAAAGTACAATACACATTAATCAAAATGGAATATTTTAAGACACTGTATTTGTGATAATTCATTGAATACCTTTAATATTTCAAATTCTTGAAAGCTCCATGTAGCGCATCGAAATTTTGAAAAATATCACATTAAAAAAGCACATCAATATCAAACACAGATCTACATTTGTGTTCAAAAGTTAGTGAACCCCGCCACAAAATGGACTCCTTCATGCTGAGTGTTGGATGGAGACAACAACACTACAGTTTTTAGCAAGCCCAGAGGAAGAAACTTTATTGAATACAATATTTAATCACCTGACTTCACAATTAAATATCTACCGGGGGGTAATACATGGTACAACCTGAACAGTTCATATATTTTCATTTTCTGGTGGGGTTGACTAACTTTTGAGCACCAATGTATATCAAAGCATAGACAATGAAAATTAATCCTATATATATTTGGCATTTGCCTAAATATATTCTTATAACTTGGATGGCAATAATACAGACATACAGAGGAATCTGTCAAAGTCAAATCTATTGGAATTTGGAACCTCATAAATATTCACATGGAAGAGGAAAATAATGTTTTTTTCTGAAAAATAACTTAGACTGGAGATTATTTGAATTTTGATAGGTTGAATTATGTAGACTGTGGCACTTATTTATCATAATACATGAATATAATGCATATCATCTCACAACAAATTTGTCTAACATAATGCATAGAGAGAAGTCATGAAGTACATTGTCATAATTGAAGAGAGAGGAGATCATTTCTTGTTTCTTGTTCTTAGCAGCATGGGATGCATGGTCAGGCAAGTAAGTTTGTGGAATAAGGCAAAATGGTTATGACCTGTGTAAGCGGAGGGCCACGTAGTATATATTAACTGGTCTAGAATAAGGCAAAGCGTCATCAATACACATAGGACACAAGATTTTTTGTTTTCTGCAGATATCACCGCTTGGGAGTGTGGCACTCATTCAAATAATAAACACTTATTTTCTTCCATTATTCACACACAAAAAAAATAATTTTTACTTTAATATCTTGAATGATATCAGTTTGTGTTAACTTGGTCTACTAGCAGATGTTCTACTTTAATATACTATCATTGAATACCATCATGGCTAATATAAACCCACTTAGTCTGCTATCGGTCCTGTTACTACTTGGTCTACCAATCACTTGGGCTACCTCTTATACAGTCTTAATGCCCACATGGGCTAACTACTTACCTTATTTTGAACTTTGTGAAAATGAAAATTTGGTTCTTGAATAGTTCGTCTTATCACATAGAATGGGTGGTATAAGACCAAGTGGTTATAAGGTGAAATAGCAAAACCTAACTGGAAATTAGACAAAGAGGTTAATTTGGAAATATGTGGGGGTGTCATGGTCTAGTGGTTAAGACTCGTCTTTCCATCTGAGGGACGCGGGTTCAATTCCCAGCCCTGGCGCGTATTCCTTCAGCAAGAAATTTACCCACGTTGTGCTGCACTCAACCCAGGTGAGGTAAATGGGTACCTGCAGGAATTCCTCAAATCCTGTGAGTGTGAGCACCGAAATCAGTAGATTAGCTTAGCCAGGGCAATATAAGAGTGCCTGGAGACCAAACAAGGTGGATATGTGCGCTATACAAATCATATTTTATATGCGAAAGTTTCATGAACGAGATTCATATACTTTCAAAGTTATGACAAACTAGACAAAGTCCATCCAGGATTAAACAAAGTGGGTGAGACCAGATGGAAAGTAGACAAAGTCGGTGTGGACC
The DNA here is from genome assembly GCF_018143015.1 of Lytechinus variegatus. Lineage (NCBI taxonomy): Eukaryota > Metazoa > Echinodermata > Echinoidea > Temnopleuroida > Toxopneustidae > Lytechinus > Lytechinus variegatus. The sequence goes on from NC_054750.1 coordinate 9,131,319, forward strand.
AAGTGGCAAATTACCTACCCATCATCACTTGTCAAGGCTTAGTCTCAAAACAATGTCAAGTGAAACTACAATGCATTATCAGTAATATCAGAGAAGTTTTACTCTTTACCATTATAAGAAAAACAAATTGGATGAAAATAAAATCAATTATTTTTAAATTATTACACAAGCTGGCCAAGATAAGTAATTTTATTTCACAAACAAGGGTGACTTTCCATTTAATCATTCATTGGCTCTTTTGGATTGATAAATACATTTCCAGCAATTAGCTGTAATTATTTTTTTATTGAATTCAAAAATTTGAGTGTGAATTCCATACAACTTTATTTAATAATTAGGCTTACAACAGATCAAAATAATCAACAGGTAAATACATCTTCAATAGAGCATGAGAGGACTTACAATGGTAGCATTTTAAAACTAATTTGTCTTCCTCATTTACCTGAATAGTCGTATATTCTGTGTGGATGGTGTAGCATGCAAAACCTCTAAAGAGGGCGACATTTACTTTCTATGTTTATCTCCATTGACGGGACAGCAAATACAAGTTAAATCGTATGAAACATAAGAGTAACAGATCTATGAAAGTTTGAGATAAATTGAAGACATTAAAAGACATGACCATTTGAGTGTCCAGATCACTGATGGTATGTAGAACACCCCACTGACAATACAACCATGATGTGTTATGTCACACATTATCAACATTTGTAGACATTGCATTTAATTTGGCTCTTTTAACATGTTGGTAGATTAGATTTTCTCTTCATGGGAGGATATGTAATAATGATTTCACACAAAATGTATCATGGACGAAGAGTTTGTAGAATGAGCAAAACAATATGTTTTGAGGTAAACTATTGTTACCATCAAATAATAATAACAATATGCAACATTTATATGGCGCTTAATACAAATGTTTCTAAGCGCTGCATACTATTACCCCGGCTTCAGCACGGCTACCCTGATCGGGTGCAACAAGCATTCAAGGAATTCCTTCCTACCGGGTGCCCATTTACTACACCTGGGTTGAGAGTGGCAAATGTAGATAAACACCTTGTCAAAGGACGTTATTGCTGCGGTGGGATTTGAACCCCAGACCTTGTGGTTCAAAGTCCGAAGACTTATCCACTGAGCCACAACACCTCAAAGGAGGGAGTGAACTAGTTGGCTGCCAACTACCTCCCCAAGAACAGACTGCTTTAATCATGCACTTAAAACATCCAAAAATATTATGTAAGAAGAAAAAGATATGACTTTTATTTCAAGGATTTCTTTGGTACATTTTCTTTACCATGAAAATTGAATGAGGGAGATGAAATCTCCGTAGAAATTTGGACTTGATTTCTTGATTAGTCTGAAAAAGACAAATGCCCTTTTTTATCCCGTTTCCTGATACAGGAGGAAAACGTTACCTGAAGCAGGAAAATGTTTCATCAATATTTTTGTCAGACAAGTTGTCAGATCTGACAACTTTCCTCTATTTTGATTGACTGAATAGCACTGTTATGGTAAGTATCGGATCCAACAAGTCCTTTCATGAAATAGCAGATTAATGGGATGATTCCAGGGAAGATGTTAGGTTGATCTGTGAGCCTTGAGAGCAAAGAATTCCTCTTTTCCTGGTGATGTTAGGTTGATCTGTGGGCCTTGAGAGCAAAGAATTCCTCTTTTCCTGGTGATATTAGGTTGATATGTGGACTTGAGAGCAAAAAATTCCCCTTTTCCTGGTGATGTTAGGTTGATATTTGGCCTTGAGAGCAAAAAATTCTTCTTTTCCTGGTGATGTTAGGTTGATATGTGGGCCTTGAGAGCAAAGAATTCCTCTTTTCCAGGGGAATCCTGGAAACAAGCAAGACAGAAGTTTGATACATGATTCTATTTTATTATGTGTTACAACAAAATATGCAAACCAGCGATGACAATACATGGTAGTTTACATAACAGTAACAACACTTAACCCTATCTAGCCCCCCAAGGAGGCCCCCCAAACGAATCGCCCAATATTTTCGCTGCGCATAATTTTTTTTACCACACCCCTCGCTGACTTTTTACTTTCAAGTCTTCTGCATCTTTGGAGACCAAATTTGTGACACCAGGTACACGGTTCCAAAATTACGCAACATTTTTTTAAGTGCATGTCAGACTAAAAATTGCTCCAAAATGTGATTTTGTGTACAAAGTCAATGCAAATTGTGTTTTCAACCAAAAATCATAAATGTATGATTGTCTTTGATTTGCTAGTCTAAATGGATTTACTTTATGCTGTTTATGACCTCAAAAGAATCCCATACAAAGTTCATAACTGAACAATGAAAAAAGGTTTAAAAAAAAGAAATACATATGAAATTACAAAAAACAGTAAGAAATTGATCTGATATCACAAATTTTTCATGTACATTTGCTAAAATCACCATAAGGAGTTATTACATCAACAAGTGGAATGCCTCTGGCCGTCTCACCTGCATCACGCAGTTCAATATAGCAGCAGTGCTGACTTTGAATACTACTCTAACTCGCACAAGATGTTCAGTGATACATGGTTACTCTTATGTCCACTTTTTATGAACTAGACCAATGAACTTACAGAGATATGATGGTTATTCAACAGATACACCCAATTCGGCCAAAGTTCATTGACCTTTGACCTTGGTCATGTGACCTGAAACGCGCACAGGATGTTCAGTGATACTTGATTACTCTAATGTCCAAGTTTAACGAACTAGACCAATAAAATTTCAAAGTTATGATGGTAATTTAACAGATACCCCCGATTCGGCCAAAGTTCATTGACCCTAAATGACCTTTGACCTTGATCATGTGAGCTGAAACTCAAACAGGATGTTCAGTGATACTTGATTACTCTTATGTACAAGTTTCATGAATCAGATCCATAAACTTTCAAAGTTATGATGGTAATTCAACAGATACACCCAATTCGGCCAAAGTTCATTGACCTTTGACCTTGGTCATGTGACCTGAAACGCGCACAGGATGTTCAGTGATACTTGATTACTCTAATGTCCAAGTTTAACGAACTAGACCAATAAACTTTCAAAGTTATGATGGTAATTCAACAGATACCCCCGATTCGGCCAAAGTTCATTGACCCTAAATGACCTTTGACCTTAATCATGAGACCTGAAACTTGCACAAAATTTTCAGTGATGCTTGATTACTATTATGTCTAAGTTTCATGAATCAGATCCATAAACTTTCAAAGTTATGATGGGAATTCAACAGATATTCCCAATTCGGCCAAAGTTCATTGACCCTAAATGACCTTTGACCTTGGTCATGTGACGTGAAACTCGTGCAGGATGTTCAGTGATACTTGATTAACCTTATGTCCAAGTTTCATGAACTAGGTCCATATATTTTCTAAGTTATGATGACATTTCAAAAACTTAACCTCGGGTTAAGATTTCGATGTTGATCCCTCCAACATGGTCTAAGTTCATTGACCCTAAATGACCTTTGACCTTGGTCATGTGACATGAAACTCTAATAGGATGTTCAGTAATACTTGATTAACCTTATGGCCAAGTTTTATTAACTAGGTCCATATACTTTCTAAGTTATGACGTCATTTCAAAAACTTAACCTCAGGTTAAGATTTGATGTTGACGCCGCCGCCGCCGCCGCCGCCGCCGCCGCCGCCGCCGCCGCCGCCGCCGCCGCCGCCGCCATCGCCGCCGCCGTCGGAAAAGCGGCGCCTATAGTCTCACTTTGCTTCGCAGGTGAGACAAAAATTAGGTCATTTGGAGTTTTATTTAGGGAGTTGGATGAAAAAGCAGGATTTTGCATACTAGTAGTAGCATATAAATTACTATTATCAATTAATCGCAATTTGCATGAAATAAATTCATATAGAAATTTGTAGATTATGCCCAGACAACCTCCATGCAAATTTACGGTGTGATTGACAGCCCGAGATCTCGAGGGGGGACCTGGGGGGGGCCAAAAAATCTGGCTGTGCATCAAACCATAATAAAACATTGTTTCTATTGGCATCGCACTCCTTACCATTGGTCAACGATCTGATTTTGTAACGAATCGCACTTAGCTCTTTTTCTGAAAATGTGAATGAAAATTGTACCTTTATTGGAGCTTCAATTAGCTGTAAGAAAAGGAATATAACAATTTTGGATGATTGCAAGCATTTATTTTGAAAATAAAAGCCAAATTGGCTTCAAATTGTAGCCAATCGTGTGTTTGCTATGATGTCATTATGCTTAGATTTTAAATTTGCCTTTATTCTTTGTCATAGATTTGAACATAGGTATTTGTAAGATAATTTCAAACTTAACACAATAAGATGTTCCATGTCTCAAAATTAGATCAAATTTTATTACGTTTAATTCCAAAATCAGGTGTAAGGTGTGCGGTGGCCTTAACCCTAAAAGGACGGTGGGAGGCCATGACAGCCCCTACTCAATGCTTTGCACGATATTTCTGAAAGACAAAAAAATTGCGCCGCAAATTTTCTTGAATTTTTTCTTTAAAGTCGTGTGGCAACTTTTGAGACCAAATTCGTAACATATGGCTATAGCATCATGATGCCATGTGACTTATTAGAAGACGATGTTATGCCGAAGATGGCTCATATTTATACAAAGTCTATGGGTGATGAAATTCATAACAGGGTGATTATTTTTCATTCTAATTAGTCTGCTTGATAAATTTAGGGTTTTATTTAGTTGTTACATGGTCTGTAATAATTAATTTCCATTGAAAAAAAGATTAAAAAACAGAAAAATACATATGAAATTCTAATAACAAAAAATACATGACATCTGAAAAAAGAAGAAAATTTGAAGTGAAATTGGGTGTTAAATTTGCAAATGATATTTTTCACGAATAAATTTGCATATTTTATTCATAATAAATAAAAAATAATTATTCTCAGAATTTCTTTTCTTTTTTATACTGGCCTATGGCAAAGAATATGCATGCCAAATTTTGGCACGATCGCAAGCATGGCGACCAAGATCAGAAGGGGGGCCATTATTGCATGGAGTCGACAGAACAAGAATATAGCAAGAGTAAATACAAGAGATAGAAAAGCAGTTAGAGTGAAAAGTAAGAGATGGAGACAAATAATCCCTACCTTGAGAGGTGTTTTCCAGTCATTTTGGTTGATGCCTGGTGAAGGACCACTGCTTCCAGTTGATGTCCTGTGGATATAGAACACAAAATATCAACATGTGATCTTCATAAAATATGAAAAAAAACTGTATAAGAAAATCTATTCACATTCTTATTTTCAGAAGGAAATTAAAGATAAAGGAAAGTAGTTGCAGCAACAGTGATTTCTTTGGGAAAGTCTGTAAATCCAAAGTCAATTGTCATCACATCATAGTAGATCCTGATCTGGTCCCATATTCCATGAAGCAAGCTTAAATTGAAAAATTTAAGCATTTTGTCTTATTTTCTGTCTAAGAAAAAATTCTTCGCCAAAACACGTATTCCATAAAGAATGGACTAAGAATTCTGTCTTAGAATTTGTCCAAGAGTTTTTGCGCAACTTAGACAGATATAGGCTAAGTAACTCTTCTTAAAAATGCAGAGTCTGTATTCCATAAATACAACATGGCTAAGAATGTTGCCCTAACTTTAAGACAGTTGTGCGTTGTCATAATTGTTTTAGTTTCAAGGCAATCTCTGCCCATGCCTTTTCTTTATCCTGAAACGTGATAGGTGAATTAAGCTTGGGTCTCAAGATCTCTTCCCTCTGTCTTATTTCTGCTATTAGCGTAATTTTCTCTCCTTCAGTGAAATTTAACTTACTTTTCTCTCAGACTCTATCTTAATATTTGTTATGTTGCGATTTAAAACACATTACCGTAGAGCAGCTGTTACGTTGCGTAAACAAAAGTTGCGTGACAATATAAAGTTTCTCATGACATCATAGAATTTGAGACTATGGCTTAGCCATATTGTCTGACTCGAGACAAATGTCTTTAATTTTATAGAATATCTGGAAGATTTCTGAAACAAGCAAAATCCTATTAAAGACAAATTGCTCAAACTTAGGCAAAAAGCTTATCTTGTTTATGGAATACTGGCCCAGGGCCCCGTAACAGAAGTTCAGCCATTAATCACTAAATAAAATGACCTATCAAGATCATCGTTTCATGCGCATTTTGCTCAGGAGACTGACCAGGAACCAATCAGAATCGTTTGTTCAAATTAGTGATTAACCACTAACCTTTGTGTTAAGGAGCCCTGGTGTATTTACATAAGCTAATTATGTGAAATCATGAAATACTGCTGAGTTATGATGGCAATTCAATAAATACCCCCAACATGGCCAAAGTTCATTGACCTTGGTCATGGGACCTGAAACTCACAGGATGTTAACTGATGCTTGATTACTTGTATGTAGAAGTTTCATGATTAAATGTACTTTCAGAGTCATGACATTTCAAAAACTTAACCTTGGTTAAGAATTTGTTTTTATTCCCCCAACATTATACAAGTTCATTGACCCTAAATGACCTTTGACCTTGGTCATGTGACCTGAAACTCAATTGTTCAGTAATACTTGATTACCCTTATGTCCAAGTTTAATTTAACTATGTCCATATACTTTCAAGTCATGATGACATTTCAAAAACTTGTCCTTCAGTTAAGATTTTGATGTAGATTCCTCCAATATGGTCTGAGTTCTTTGACCCTATAATTGATCTTTGACCTTGGTCATGTGACCTCAAACTCAGGCAGGATGTTCATTAATACTTGATAACCCTAATGTCCAAGTTTTAAGAACTAGATCCATATACTTTCTAAGTTATGATGACATTTCAAAAACTTAACCTTAGGTTAAAAGGTTAAGATTTGATGTTGACGCCGCCGTCGGAAATATGGCGCCTATAGTCTCGATCTGCTATACATGCAAGGCAAAAATTGAAATATTTAATATGGACTCTACATACTTTCTCATAATGAAATAGAAATGGGGGTTTGCCAGAAAATCTATTTTACATTTGATTAATCAGGTTTTGTTGCAGCAAATCAGTACACACTACCTTTTTCAAGAAGAACATCGCCCAATCAAGAGGCATCAACAATAAAATGAGAATTCGCAATCAATTGCTAGGCATTAGATTGGCTCAGGGACCCCAAATAGATTTGCAACTGATTGTTCAATACCTTGCACCTCGTCCTCCCAATTGAACCTGAAACCAGTGAAGTCCTTACCTCTTGGAAGCAGGAGTACTTGTTGCAGATATTTCCAGCTCACTTAGCTTTGGCATGGATACATGGATTGTCCTCCCTGCTGATGCATTACGGGATGTCCCTGTAGGCAATGGTCTCTGTGATGGTGGCTCTCTTGATATTGGTGAAACAGGAGGTGAAGCTCCAATCAACACACCTAATGGATATAATATGTAGTGGCTATGATTATAGGGATGCCAGTTGGAATTGATCAGAGGGCCTGAAAATCACCTAGAATACAATATTTTGTACACAAAAATGCTAAAAATATGGCCTGAAAATAAATTGTCAGAGCCTGAATTCAGGCTTTTGCCTGAAAACTGGCATCCTTGTGATTAAGGTTTCTCAAGGAAGCAAAGGCCTCTACAGGTTTCCCTTATGCTGAATGAAAGGTGTTGACTAAATCCATAAGTAAAGCTAGAACATTCAATTATTCAATCATCCCCTACTGATGAAAAATGATTTATTTTAGAGATTTATGCGACCAGTTTCTGCCTATCAAAGCTACTTGATTGGAATTTTGGAATATCCCAATTATAAACACAAAATTTTTTCAATAAATGTATTGCCAGAATTTTAGTGTTGGTACACCTTGTTATCATTGGTACTTATTTGATACCACCAATGATAATACAATAAGGAATGAATAAATACCAATTTGAAATTCATATCTACTGAGAATCCACTGACCTGTAGGTTTGGTAGGGATCTTATTTTCCGTAGCTTCTCGTCCACTGGTGGTAGGTCTTTCCTCCCCACCATACATATCCTTGAGATGTTCAAGTCTGGCCTGAGCTTCAACCCTCTGTCTAGACAGTGATGCTATCTTCTCATTCATATCAACAGATGTATCCTCCCTTCCAGCTGGCTCTACTGATCCATCAAGGGATGCTTCATAGACAGTATCCATCGTCATTGGATGAACGTTCCTCAAGGGTTGGTGTTGCTGTTGATCTTGCCCGTTCGGTCCTGGCCTGTCCGGTTGCAGAAGAGATGGGTTGGTGTTGCCATGATGTAGAATGTTCTTGATCATATTGGTTTCACCAGGAATGCCAGGAAGAGAGAGGTATCGCGTAGATGAACTGCCCACAGATAAGGTCGGAGACACACCTTCCCTGAGACCATCAGGATCAGAGGTATAGTTGTTGAGTAGAGGCTCCCTTGGAGGATATCCTGATGGGTTAACAAAATCATTTCTGTTCACATCAAGACTCGGGTCCCCTGAAAATTTCGATCTCGTGCCTAAGAACACTGCTTGAGGCTGGAAGGTGGATCCCTTTACACCACCACTTAGCGTAGATGTAGGATTGGATATACCACCATGGGTGAGTACATGAGGAGCACCTTTAGCAAGTTGAGACTGATAGCCAGGTGGTTTGATGAAATCTCTCCTATCCTTCTGCCTGGGTGGTGACAGGAGCATTGCAGGCTGGATAGGACGGAGATGAAAGTCTGAAGATTCTTGCTGTCTTGAGCTACCGAAGGGACCCAGTCTACTCCCCTGTGATGTCAAATTAGTACCTTTCTGCACACTAGAAGGCATTGATGATATACTAAACCCTGATTTGCTACTTGGTCTGTGCATAGCTCTCTCGCCATCACCAGATTGGAATAATCCACTATTCTGAATACCAATTGGAACGTTGGTTTGAATGCTTCTGAGATTCCCTGAAAAATGAACATCATCTCTCTCTTGCCCAGGTCGAGTTGACATCAATTTCTCCACTGTGTGCTGGCTTAACTGAGGTACTTGATGACCACCAGTGTCCTGGTGTCCAGTAGCGTCCTGGTTTGCATTACCTGCAGTAGTATTATTTCTGGAGGTGATGAATGAGCTGACTGCTGTAGACTGTACTTGGGAGGTACTAGATTGATCTCCAGGCTGTCCTGTCACTATTGTCTGTCCTGAACTTGTCCTTGTCGGCAGCGTAGATTCTACAAGGGACACGGCTGGTAAAGAGCCTGAGGCCGAAGTAGTAATTTGCGTAGGTCCAGGATGAGGGTCAGTTTGTTGATCTTGTTTGATGTCACTTGAACGTATTGCTTCTGAATGAGCAGTAGCCATGGTAGACGCTGATTTTGATGGCTGGGTTGGACGAGAACCGAGGGCTACATGGAAAGAAGAAGCAAATTGGTTCAAATTCACAAACAAAATGAAATAATTTATTTCTGGTAACATCAACAAGTAACATGAAGCATATAAATATCCATTAGGAAAATTCATCAATAAGGTTATTTACTAACTGGTTGTAAAAAAAAAAAGATTATGGGACCTATGCATTAATCAGGGAGTGAAAATAAAATTCAAAGGACCTGATCTGTAAAGCATACCTTCCTTCTGGTTTGCAGTCTCACAAGGCTCAACCTTCTCTTCTAAAAACTCTCTGTTAGCCAGCAAATGCTGAAAAGAGAAATTAAAAAAGACAGAGGTAATATATTATACTCCATAATATCCCAGAAAAAAGTGCACCTATACCTGTTATAGATTTTCCTAAGATTCCCTCTCTCACTGTCCCTTTTTTGTTCTGCGGTTGAAATTATTGAATGACCCTCAAGACCATGATTCCATTATGTATTAAGTATCAAAATGATGACATCACATGTTTTATACCAAATTAATAATGCATTAACTTCAAAGGGGAAAATTATGTATTCATGAGGTCATATCTTTACCCTAAATCTCCCAAGGTATTTTTATTCTTGTCATTCCCGGGAGGGGGGGGGCATTAGTATGGGCCCCCCCCCCCGTAAGATCTCAGCCGCGGATTGCGCGATCACAACGAAAATTTGCATAATCGTAGAGAATGATGTAATCTACGCAGTTGCATGGGTAAATTTCACTGAATTCATATATTTTTATTTAATATGAATTAATTATGCTAATTTATTCATGAAATCATACTTTTTGCTCTGATTCACTAAATAAAGCTCCTAGAGATAGAATGCAATTTTTTGGTGAAAATATTCTTTATAGCATTCTTAACAATGTGAACGAAAACAAATTCTGGTACCAAGACCGATTTCTTATGTATTTTATTGGGTTTTTTTAAGTTTCTTATGTATTTCCTTTTTTTCCTTTTTGTTTTTTTATTGTTTTTTCGATAGAAATCGTTCCAGACTTAATTCTGATCATTAACAAGGCAAAATTAATTAAGTTTAATCAGTAAAAGTAAAAATAATGATATGAATTTTGGCTAAATAGACAATTTGCATTTGTCACAATGCGACTGTAAGTCTATTTAGTGTTAACCCCTAGTAACCATTCAGCTTGTATATAATAAAAGGAATTTGGGTGGTTGACTCTTGTCATAGTCCCAGAGTCAATCAACTGTATCTTTAAGTAAGTGATCAAACCCGCTGGGGTGTAAGGATTAGAATTTTACTTTGACTTCTTGACAAGCTTAGGTCATGAGCATTGGGTCATTTAACTTGATATATTTAGTTAAGTTCAATGGGGCTCTAAAATTCTATAGATGTTTGTTTTTATGTATGAGAGGAAAAGACTGTTGAGAATGTTTGAGATGGGAGTTTTGAATAGGTGAAATTAAAGCTTGGATAGTTAAGTAGTTTTAATTGGATATGTTCAGCGTGGAAGAGTAAAGCAGAGGAATATTGAGAATGTTAATGACTTTGTCTTTGTGAGAGTCAAGATGGAGTGGTGTTTGAGTAAAAGCAAATCAGAAATCGTTTGATTCTCGGGAGAGGAAGACCCTTCCACATTTGGTCTTAACTCGGAGTGTGAGGGTGTGGTTCTCGTAGGCCATTACTTTGGGTGTATGTTGCAGGCTGTGTAGTGCAGGCACAGCGGAGTCTTAATCCCCATCGTTGGCAGGCTGGATCCAGGCAGCACAGGCCAGGTAAAGCCACCACATCTGCCCTCATCTCACCAGGCACGACTGTTCCAAAGAACTGTAAGTTCACTATTTTATTGGTATAATTAATTATTGTAATTAAAAGCAAAACTTAGTGTTTTCAAAGAAAACAGAAATTCAGTAATTATTTTGCTTATGATAATGTTGGAGTATTGAACACTAAAGTGCAAAGAATATTAAATGCTTTGTTGTATTGTATAGTAAATCATATTTCATAAATGAAAACTTTGTGAAATCAAACCAAGGAGAAACCAACTAAACATGAAGTAATTAAATGTTATTAAAGTAGACATTTTATTATGGAAGAATAGTTGGTTTATACGCTCAATGACAATGACGATTCCCATATATTTTAAACTGATAGTTATGTGATATATGGCTTGTGAACTGAACAAGAGTAATAGCCAGGATCAGTTTATTGATGTTGTATATGATATAGTTGATGTAAATATTCATTGAACTGAGAAGTATACTTCTAGGAGAAGAGAGATTTCCTTTTGCTATTTAGGGATAAAAGATACCGTAGTTTGTTTTTACATTATTTTCCGTAAGTAGTTCAGTGAATTCAAGCTAGTATATCGTAACTGACTTGTGAACATTTATAGTGTTATTACTGGACCTTGTCTATTAGGAGATGGTTATTTATTTACTCTCTTTAGGGACGAGCTGGGCTCGTACTTCATCCTTGAACTCAGAGTTTGTGACTTGTGATTCATCGTAGCAATCTTCATACTGTGGCTCTCAGCCCTCATCATTTCGTCCGCGAATCTGGACTGGCTTTTCGTCGAGAGTTCGCTCGCTTTACTTCGCGTCGTCGAAGCCACCGCAGTTCGCTCTTAGACGACTATATTCATCGGACCAACGATAGTCATTGACGATGTCGAAGGGGCCCTTATTCTGAACTATATAAATTATAACCAGATTAGATATACTACGGTCCAGTGTAGGTATTCATCCAAGTATAAACCCTCGTTTGATGAAACTTAATTGGTGGAATTAATAACCAAAAATATTGTCACGTTTGGATGCCAAATTATTAGGCCTTGATTAAATATAAATAAATCACTCTCATTAGATACATATTGCAACATATTCAGTATAGGTTAATTCATGCTGATGTTAACTGCTGAATACAGTTTGATGTTATGTTGATATGCATGTGATTCATGATTTAATTCTGATTATTCAATTTCTTTAACTATATGTACATTTATAGAGCTGGTCGTTCTGAATTAAATTTATGTTACATATAGATATTGAATGATTGTGTGATTATTGCAAGTGGTAACTACTTTCGTTTCAAGCAGAACCAAATCTATTACCAGACTGGGAATTTCAGTCCCAAGATCTGACAGCATTGGATTTGTGCATGAAATCACGTTTTTGAGCAATTTTGGGTCTGACATGCACTTACATAATGTTGCACAATGTCGTAACCGCGTACCTGGGCATCACAAATTTGGTCTCAAAATTTGCGCGAGACTTGAAAGTAAAAAGTCAGTGAGCGGCAAAGTCAAAAAATTTTGTGCAACAGATATATCGCGAAAATTGTCGAGGGGGGGGCCATTATGCCCCCCCCCCCCCCGGGAGAATTAGGATTAAGGCCCCACAGACCGATTGACCAATTTCCACCAAAATTGGGTTGTGGAAGTATTTCACCATGCTCAACAGAAATATGGTATCAAAAACAACTAAATTACAACAAAAACTGATGATGTCACACTACAATTTGTATAATTGTTGGAATTTCTGTCAACACAGATCATGGCCAGATATAAGCATTTTTTACAAGACCACTTTGAAACAATTTACAAACTTTCAGGCTTATGGAGCTGCTGTAAGAAAATTCAATATAGGTTCCAATATAAAGTCCTACATGAAAACGCAAGTTGGTAGTTGATTTGTGTTCTCACAAATGCCAATTATGCATGATTTTGGGACATGTACTTGATTATCTATTGTGCGTAAGTCTCTTGAAACACCTCATTATCCTCTTAGATCACAAAATAGAGTCAAATGTGTCATCAAAAGTGTAATCAAATATGTAATCAAATGTGTAAAGAAATATGTAATAAAATGTGTAATGAAATGTGTAATAAAAGGTGTGATCAAATGTGCAATGAAATGTTGAACAAAATATGTCATCAAAGGAGTAATCAAATGTGTAATTAATTGCATAATCAAATAATTAAATGTGTAATCAAATATATAATCAAATATATAATCAAATATGTAATCAAATGTGTAATCAAAAACGAAATGTAATGTGTAATTGAATGCACCATCAAAAGTGCTGTGTAATCCTGTCAGTAAGGTGTCTTCTACAGAAGATATCCCCTTTGTATGACAGTTTACCTCTACAATCTGCAGTCTCTGTTCCATCTGATTGATGTGTTTTCTTGCTTCTGCTTGGATCTTCATATTTAGTTCTTGTGATTGCATCATGTCCTGTACAATGAAAGAATAAATGAACAAAATCAAATTCAGGTAACTTTGCTGAAATAAAATATTTTGGGACCACTTGATCACACTGTTAGTTATATATGAAAGAAAGTGCCTTCCATGGAAAGCTACTTATAAACTAACAAGAAAAAAGTCAAGCTGCCCAAGATATTGTCTTTACCCCCTACTCTACAACTCTACTCACCAACTAAAGCCAGCCTTCTCTCATCTCCCCAACCCATCATGACTCTCATCTTCTCTTCTTTACAACCCTTTTAACAAGGGCACTCATCTACCACATGGTAATTATCCATGAATTTGGGGAAATATTATTTCACCTGAATAGAATAAGTAAAAATGTGTAGTTGTACAAATTAAAGTGGACTTACAACAGTCATGGCATCAATGAGTTTTCTCTGTTGAGCAGTCTCCTGTTCCAGTCTTTGTTTTGCTGCCCTCTCTTGTTCAAGATTGGCTTCACTCTAGAAAGGATTAAAGATACATGATGGGTTATCTGGTAGGATCACTTTCTGTGCGTACACTGGGCGTTGAGAGCAGCACATGGAGGCAAAACTAGGGTAATGTCAACTTACAATTAAACCCTTACTCTCCAGTGGTTATGCACTTTCAAGTGACTTTGAGCCAAAGTGAAATGTTCATCACTCAAAAAGGATTTGAGCTCCCAAGTGTTTAAAGCATAACAGTTACGTACCAGTTATGTAATTTATCATGTTTAAGTATGTATAAAAAACAAAATATGTACCAAATTTGGGAATGAGAAATTTACAAAATAAACATAGCATTTCAGCAAGAGGAAAGTCTTTTTCGAAACAACAAAATGTTGTCCCTCATGCACTTTTAGTGTGTCTTTCAATGTAGTTGGTTTTCAGCCAGGATTTCATCACAGAAAGCTATAAATATTAACATGATTTTTGTTTTAAAATTTCTCATGAAATCATAATTTGCTGCAACAACTAGTAAATAGTTTTAACAGTGTACCTGAGTAAGATGCTTTAAAATCTTTGTGAGCGTCTGGACTAAGAAAGCAGTATAGCCACTCAGATGTGGAAAACCCGAGGTGAAGGTATGACTGATGTCAGCTTCCCCTCTGACCTGGTCAAAGGCACTGCAAGCCGTCATTAGCTCATTCAAATACTGTATTAAAAAACAATGTAAGAGATGACATTTCTCCTTCAAAACCGTTGGCTTGTCAAAGAAAATAATGAAATAATTGATTGAAATTATAAACTAAATACGCTTGCACATGAACTGCTTAAAAAGTGGACTTTGCATCCATGATATTTGTTTTTATGGTATAATGCTTAACCCTAAAAAGACTGGGGGGCTGATTCAGCCCTCCCCCCTCGACATTTTTCGCGATAAATCCGCCGCGCAACATTTTTTGACCGCGTTGCTCGCTGACATTTGACTTTCAAGTCTCGCGCAACTTTTGAGACTAAAATTGTGACCCCCGGGTACGCGGTTCCAAAATTACGCAACATATCATAAGTGCATGCAGACCCCAAATTACTCAAAAACGTGAATTTGTGTACAAATCCAATGCAAATAGTGTTCATAGCCAAAATTCATAAATGTATCATTATTTTTACTTTTACTGCTTAAAATCAATCAATTTTATCTTTTTTATGGTCAAAATAAATTCCCCAACAATTTCCATTGAAAAAACAATTAAAAACAAAAAGTAAAAAAACAAAGAAATACATAAGAAATTTAGAAAACAATAGAATACATAGGAAAATAAATGTGATTTTGAAACTTTTTTAAATCAATTTGATCAGATGCCTATCTAGAGTATGTGAAACAAAAATTAGCATTTCAGGGGCATTATTTTATTAATTAGAGCAAACTTATGATTTACGC
This sequence comes from Lytechinus variegatus, assembly GCF_018143015.1. NCBI lineage: Eukaryota > Metazoa > Echinodermata > Echinoidea > Temnopleuroida > Toxopneustidae > Lytechinus > Lytechinus variegatus. The sequence goes on from NC_054750.1 coordinate 9,146,735, forward strand.
ATAAATTAGCATAATTAATGAGACATGAGATTTTTTGCAGAATTTGATGTTATAGTTTTGTAGATAATGCCATGGGTAACGCATGTGCCAATTTTCGTCGTGATCGCGCGATCGACGGCCGAGATCATAAGGGGGGGCTGAATCAGCCCCCCCCCAGTCTTCTTAGGCATCGAAATAGCCCAGTCTATTTAGGGTTAATAGCAACAAAGAACACAGCTGTGAGAGTTCTAAAGTAAAATCACATAACTAGTTGCCACAGATAAGCATCTGAAACTATTGCAGTAAAGTATGTCAACTACTAACATTCCATAAAATTAGATATTGACTTGAAGTAAAGTGCAGGAGATCAGGAAGTCATTGCAGCTATTGCTAAATCAATAAAATATTTCTTTTTTTATCATACACATGATAAACTTATAAAAGTCTACATGATATGAAAATAGAAGTCATGACAACATGATTTAAATAAATAGAAAATAAAGAAACTGTGAATACCATTCTTAGGTCTTCCGGTTTAGTTTTCTGACTGATTTCTAAGAATGAACTTTGACTTTTAGACTTTGACTTTGAGCCCATTTTCTTGTTCGCCTTGGCAGTGTCATTGATGGTATCTTGCTGAGACTTTGCAAGCGGCAACCTCTCTGGAGTAACAACAGGGTCTGAAATATAATAATATTCATGGTGCAGAGGATAAAATAAAAATGCTAATTGTTGGAGCAGTGGACTTGGTTAAATATCAGGAGAGCATTTATTAAAACATTTTGTCAGTGAATTTCACTAGTATGATCTCAACCAATCAGATGCAAGGATTTCAGTGGCTTATAACATCTGTCGGTGAAAATTACTGTTTTATCAAACACTCCACAGGTCGATGTGATCATCGCTTGGATAAAAACTTCTTAAGGATTAAATGCAGTCATTCCATCTAGTGTTCATTAACAAGCATGCAATTTCTGCACATCAAGTTCTGAAACTACAGAGGGTTCTGACTACAGAGGGGTATCCAAATCCAGTTTTAATTCACTGAACAAAAGTGTTTTTAAAGATTCTTTTCTTTTAAACTCTTGCGATTCACTACTTTTGTTCCAGAGGTTTGATACAAAGACCAAATATTATTGATATTATCGAGATCAAAATCGCGACCCCAGGTTCGTAGTTCTGAAATTACACATTTCTTGCATGCAGACCCACAATTGTTCAAAAACGTGAATTTGCATATAAATCCAACAAAAATATTGTTTTTAGCTAAAATTCACTATGTATCATTATTTTTCCTTTTACTGATTAAAATCAAATAATTTCATCTTGTTTATGGTCAAAATAAAATTTCCATTGAAAAAAACAATAAAAAACAGAAATAAATAAGAAATTTATAATATATTTATTTATAACAATAAAATACAAAAAAAATGTGATGTTGACTTTTTGATAGTACATTTGATCCTATGAAGAGTATAGCCATGATCATAAGGGGGCTGAATCAGCACCCCCCCCCCACCCCTGTCTTTTTAGGCACCTCAATAGCCCAGTCTATTTAGGGTTAAGCTAGCTGATGCATCTAGCACTCAGTGCATTCAAGGTATACTATTACTCCAGCCAGGTACTCATTCCCATCACCTGGGGGCCGTTTCATAAAGCTGTTCGTAAGTTAAGAGCGACTTTAAGAACGACTGGTAAACCTTTCTTACGTGCTAAACCATCGCCAATTCAATATACCACTTACCACAAGAAAGGATCACCAGTCGTTCTTAAAGTCGCTCTTAACTTACGAACAGCTTTATGAAACACCCACCCGGGTTGAGTGCAGCACAATGTGACTAATTTCTTGCTGAAAGAATACCTGCTTTGGCCGACTTGAACCCACGATCCCCTATATGACAGATGAGAGTCAGAACCGCTACACAACAATCCCACCATCAAATTACCAAATTCAAGATCAATTGAAACAAGGAAGAGGATGATCGATAGAATTGTTGAGAGATCCTATATCGATCAAAACTGTAAGCTAATATCTGGGTAACCTTTCTCTTGGTCTGCACATTATCAAAGTTAACATGAGAAAAACCAGGTATTGGCTCTCAGTCAATACTTGGTTATGGATGTCAGTAGTTTACATGCCATGCTGTCCATTACTTCTGTTCCATCTCAGGTAACTTACCCATGTTTTCTTTGTTGTTGGATCCATGCCTCAGGTTGGCTCTCTCCCTCTCATCAACAGGTTTCTATGAATAACAAAACTCAAATTGCATAAACAAACATGTACATAGACAGTAAAGGGAAATGTAGGATAAGTCACCAGTAGCTTACATGCAAATGTGACTTAATATCAATTTCATGAAGATATAGTAACTTCTAGATGACATATGATTGAAATGTTTGCACGTGCAAAATCAAATCGCACACTGGCGTCCAACTCTACACGAGTCAAAACGCGAGTTTGGGTGAAGATGTGCAACTCCTCATCTACTACACCATGAACCAACCTTCCACCCACAACCCTCGCATAGAGAGATGAAAAAGGGTGGTAGAAGGAAGAGCAAATGAAGGAATTAAAGGTATTGTTTAACTTTGTGAGCAGCTGATTTTAAAAATTCTCAAACCAAGATGAAACATGTGTACAATTAAGTGCATGTATTAGAAATAATAAACCCTGAAAAGAACCATTTTTTTGAATGAAAAGCTAAAACTACAAGGCAAACCCCGATTTTGTAAATAGGCATCTTATAGACACATAAATAGTACACCTAAAAGTGTATGGGATGAAATTAAGATGGTGTTTCCGGTCACTTTATATTTCAATTTTTGAAGCACTAAATAATTATTTTCGAACGCAATTTTTTCTGGGCTTCATTTTTGTAACATATCACAGACAAAGGTGACAAGTGTGACCTAGCTCAGATTTTTTAAAAGTCAAACCAATGTTAACCAATCACTTTAATCTCTGATGACATGAAATTACAAATCAACCATTGCTTAGGTGATGTGAGGAACGGTCCTCAGGGCCATGTCACGTGAAGCTTGGTGGTTCACCCTGGGATGATTTTTATGATTGATCATACACATCAATCATTGTAATCAATTGTAGAGCATTGCCCCAAAATCAATTTTTGTGCTTTATGTAACTGGGGCTAAGCTAATTGTATTGTAGACAGTGAAAATTTGCAAAAGTAAGAAAGAAACAATTGTTAAATCATATTACAAAGGTGCACGCAAATCAAAAGGAAAGCTATGGAACTAGTCATTTTGAAACCTATAGGCTACTGTTTACTTGTTGTAACAAGGCAATGTCTATTTTTACATGTTAAAAGTACAAGCTACATGAAACCATGACTTTCATGGGCAGACAGCTAATGAGTACTTCTGAAAGTTTAAGTAGAAGTCAGCTGCCTTTATAGAAGGGAAATCCAACTCAAATGGCAAGTTCTTCTTAATCCAAAAAGTATGATTCACACAAAACTTAGCATAATTAATTCATATTAAAAAAAAATTGTTGATTCCTGAAAAATTAGCCATACAGCATTGTACATTACACCCCCCACTAATATCATGCAGATTTTCACGGCGTTTGCAAAATCGGCAGGACAGCTAACACCCAAAAAAGCCCAGTCTGGTTGAGTTCAAAGTTTTAAGAGTTAATAAAAGATTCTATAATTTGTTTTTAATCTCTAATCACTACACCTAAAGCAACTTTAAACAGGCTGAGTTCCCCTTGTTATGAAACAAGGGAGCATTTCACGAAAAATAGTCATTGATTTGCATTGACAAATTTGTTCTGAGCCAATCGGGTGCAAGGATTTCAGTTGCTTATAACAATAGTCAGTAAATATTACCAACTCTGTGTTTTATGAAAGGCTCCCCTACAGGAAACTCAGGCCATGTACTTCAGCTGTGAAGAAACCATTTACCTGGGTAGCTGATCGATGGATATAACTCTGAAATCGATCAACATCTAGCTTACTGTCAAACACCGGTGTCTCTCCATCTTCCTCATCATCATCATCTGTCTCTTCTTCCTCTAGCTGAGAGTCTGTGTAAGAAAAGTAATTTTCAACCAACATTTACAGGGATATAGACATATCTTCACTTCTACCAAACAGGCAGCTTGGGCGTTCGTTTGAAACAAAAAACTTTGTTACAATTTCATCAGCAGTCATCCGAACTATTGTATCGCAGAAACGACAGTGCAAACCATTTTCAGAGAAAATCGGCTTTAAAGTTTACTGTAATTTCCACACTTTTGTAAAATGTCCTCAAATACCTTTGGCATGAAAAAAATGTGTTTTATAGTTGATCCAGAGATGTCAAATTCTACACACATACTTGCTGATTCTTTCCATCCATAATATTTAAGTTTCATGAAAAGTCACTCATAATAGTCAAATTATCTTGATATTTCACAATCTTCTAAAACTTTAAGTTTTTGCTATTGATAGTTAGATATACCACTTCATGGCAAAAGGTCATACGACATCAATAAATTATTTAATTACGTGTTTCATTGTAGCGGTCAATGACCTTAATTTTGTGCCTTGCAAATTCATACCAAATGAGTGACACTTCCTTGTCCATACATGTATATCAATTTTATATGTAATAGAACCTTATAAATGAAAAGTAATGATGGCATTTCACAAAAACTGAAGCCAGAGCTTAAGATCATGTTGCTGCCACACCCTCCATCACAACTGTTGGTAATATGATGCCCCCTCTGCCTAACATGCAAATCCTAAACTAAATTTAATTCCAACTAAAATCCATTGAAAGGTCTCTCATCATAAAACATCAAAAGACCATAAACAAGGAAATGTATTGGATACATGAACGCAGGAAGAAGTTATATGACTCACCAATATCTTGTTGATATTCATTGAGTGCTGATGGATCCATGATAGAATCACTGAGGGTATCTAAATAGCTGGTGTGAGGGCCTTTCTCTTTGATAGGACCACCTCTTCTGGATAATTAATGGATGAAAACAGGCAAACAAATACATATAATTTTTTTTCAGGGGCTTCTCCTAACAGCCTACTGCCTCAATCTAAAACATAAAGGTTGCACATTGTGATAAATGGGAAATTCCAGGGCCCCATCTTTGAAAAAGTTATGATTGATCCGATCAATCTCAAGCATATGGATATCCAACAATGTCACTATTTTTTTCAGAAATTTGTTTGATGTCCTTTGAAAACAAAAAGAAGCATACTCAATTATCAAGAAAACGGATAATATACGGATTTACATCATTTCTAGTAATTATTTTGAACAAAAATTTTTATATTGACGTTGCTGGCTTTCCATAGTTGCCATTGATCAGATCAATCGCAACTCTTTGTAAGATGGGCCCTAGGGCTCCCTTTTTTAGTTTCCAATGCTCTTTTGAGCATTTCGGTGCTAATACCTTGGTCACATTTACTCTATGGCAGCCATATGGCAATTCAAAATCAGCCATTTTAACATTTTTGTACCAGCTACAACATATAGGTGACTTGGATTGAAATTAAAGGACAAGTCCACCCCAACAAAAACTTGATTTGAATAAAAAGAGAAAAATTCAACAAGCATAACACTAAAAATTTCATCAAATCGGATGTGAAATAAGAAAGTTATGGCATTTTAAAGTTTCGCTTCATTTAAAAAAACAGTTATATGCACATCTGATCTCGGTTGGTATGCAAATGAGGAACTGATGACATCACTCACTCACTATTTCTTTTGTATTTTATTATATGAAATATTTTTATTGCCTCGTCATTGTCATGTGAAATGAAGTGTCATTCCTCCCTGAACACATAGAATTCCATTTTTATCATTTTGTGCTTCAGGCACGGAGGTCCTAATCGTCAGATTCGTAAAAATTGAAATATTGTATAATTCAAACAATAAAAAAACAAAAGAAATAATGAGTGAGTGACATCATCGACTCTCATTTGGATGTAACTGGCTCGTTCATATAACTATTTTGTTAAAAATAACGGAAATTTTGAAAAATCATAACTTTCATATTTTACATCCGATTTTGATGAAATATTCAGCAATGTGCTTGTCCGTTTTTTCTCTATTGATTCAAATCGACATTTTTCCGAGGTGGACTTGACCTTTAATAAAACAGCATTTTGTTACTCGCCGTACCTCTGCCGTAGAGCAGATGTGATTGAGGTATAAATCGCCCAGCCCCTATGCAATTTTTTCCCCTGGATGAAAGTGATACTCAAAGGACAATCCTGCAAACAAGTTTGATGACTGTAGACAGTTAAATGGAGAGTTGTCAAAGGACTGCATCAAAATCAGCTAAGAGTAAGTCTAGAGGATAATTTATGACAACTTAAATATTGCTGAAAGCAGGTGGGTTTTTCATAAAGCTGTTAGCAAGATACGATGACGCTATTTTATTCATGAATAAAATAGTGTATCTAACCACGGTAACAGGCGTCAATTTGGCGCACTGTGACAAATGCGTGCATCAGAATTGGACAATTTCTATACACGCGCCAGATACGTGCTGAATTAAGCGTAATTTATACAGGAAATCTGCATAAACCATGGACTTAACCATGGGTTTTCACAACCACCTTTGTTAATTTCGGGCCAATGACCCGCCAACCTCATCCTTCTTGCTTGTACTTTGATAGATACTTTTAGCAAACCACCGTACAGATTAACAGTTCGTACAAAATCATTCCAGGACACATTTAGGGCTATCCTAAGCATGCGTGTGTACATTCCATCCACTGCTTTCTCTCGTTGGACCATAGGTGTGCATGTCTCTGATCCATACAGCAGCACAGACTCAACCGTTGAAACAAACAGGATTGATTTAGGCTGCATACTTTAGGCTCATCATGCCACTTTCCTCCAGAGAATTTCTTCGCCAACCACCACCACCAATTATACTTGACATCAACTCAAATACACTAGAAGTTGTTTCATCCCTGAAACTTCTTGGGATCTCGCTTCAGAATAATCTCAAATGGGATGAACAAGTGAGTCGTCTGATCTCCAATGCCTCTAGAAGACTTTACATCCTGACCAAGCTTCGGAGAAATGGTGTGAACGCCAAAGACCTTGCCATCATATACAAGATGTATATTCGACCGACGCTTGAATTTGCGACTCCCGTCTGTACATCTGGCATCACATGTGACCACTCTGCCTGCATTGAGCGTGTTCAAAGAGCTCTTAGGATTATCTCATACCCGAACATTAAGCCGTATGATCAATTGCTCTCAGAATTCAATGTAACCTCTCTAGAAGAGAGACGCTCTACCCTTTCACTTAAATTTGCTCAATCTCTTCTCAAATCTAAGACGCATCGACATCTCCTTCCTGCAGATAGAGGTAGTGACTGTGGTCGTACTCTGAGGAATGCATCTGCACTATCCCTTCCCATGATGAGAACTGACAGATATCGGAATTCCCCCATTCCTTATTTCATTCGAACTTTACACAGTCAGTGAATTTAATTTACTGTGTGCAATTTATCCAGTTACATTTTCATTTCTGCTAGCCCATTGAATACAAGTATGGTTAATCTAAGACTATATCTGTATGCATAAATTCTTTTTCTCTCATCTGATGTGCAATACTCTTGTGATGTTTTCTTTCTCTCTCCTCTATCACTTTCTCTCCTCTCTTTTTCCTTGTTCCTTTGATCTCTTCCCCTTTTTTTACTTTTCTATAACTTCTCTTTTCTGATTTCATCACACTGTTATCTGCCACATTTATATAAATATTCTGAAAGCTCTATCTACACATATACTTGTCGGTTTGCTCATCCTGGGGATGATGGTGATTTTATTGTAATGTTTGCCAAAATGTATTCACAATGAAATTTTCAAATATATGTATAAGTTTTATGATTGCATTTTAACATAGCATGTACTTTGTCGTGCAATATTCCCTAACTGCATGCGATGTACTTTTTCTTTTCCTGTCTCTCTCTCTCCCTTATTTTTCTCCTTTTTATCTCTTTCTCTGTCTTTTTGCTCTCTTGCTTCTTTCTCCTTTTCTTTTTTTTCCTTTCATCAATGCAGTAAACTCCCACTTGCCTCTTTCACTTTGGACAGCGTTGTTTTGTGAATCAGTATTGCAAATCATTAATGTTATATTTTTGTATTTCTCCATTTCACATGGTGTCTGACCAGTATTCATTATTATTGATGCTTATCTTTTTTTTATGTATATCTAGTTTACTTATTGAACTTATGATTAGATATGATGTCCTTTCAGATTCTGTCTGTGTCTGACCTTTCTATTTCTCTCTTTCTGTCTTTCTCCCTCCTTCTCTCTCTATCTCCTTGTTGCTCTTTCCCACTCTCTCGTCTATTATGATTGCCATCATGTCATTTTTTTTCTCACATAATTCTTATATTTGTAATCTGCAATTTATTGTTTACTTGTGGGTCTTTCTTGTTCTCCTCCTTCATTACTCTTTTCCCTCTTTATCTTTTGCTACACCCCCTCTCTATTCTCACCTTTTCACATGCTCACTCTTGCCATTCTTGCTCCCCTTTCTTGCTCCTCACCTGTTTTTTTTTTTATATATATATACACAAATTAAATCTGTCTTATTACATGCAACTCCTCATTCTATTTCTTTTTATACTATTATTGCATTTTAAACAATGTTTTTTCTTCTTTAATGGTCACTGCATGTTATGTATTTATTTATTTCTTTGTTATGTATTTTTTTAAATGTAAACTCACATTGTTAGTCCTCAGACTTTTGATGAGTATTTTTTAATAAAACCGAATTGAATTTGAATTTGAATTTAGATAATCAGGGAAGGGGTCTAAGGAAATTACATATACTATAGGCCTATGTATCATACCTAATTAAGAAGTTAATCCAGTGTCTATGGGAGCCAAGAGATTCATGTACAAAGCCTATCCAAGTCAGAGAATACAATAGCGAAGAGTTAATCCAATATCAAGAGAAGGTGTGAATCCCCTGTACAAAATATGAGGCTATCAGAGAATTCAATCATCAAAGGGTTAATAATCAATCCCTACCTTCTATCAGCATCTCCCCCAGGTGCTCGTGTAATAAGAGGTATAGCTTTCAAACGCTTTGGGTCATCATAGAAGAGGTCCTTGACAACAGACATGACCCGATCGGAATGAGCGAGGGCAGCATTCAGTTGTTTCTCGTCGTACAGGATCTCCTGTAGCAAGCCAGCCTGTGATCCCTCACTTTGGGATCTCTCTTTCCTAGCTGTCAATGAAACATAAAATTACATTTTTTTTCTTACAGTTACTTACATCGATCCTTTCTACATTTCAAGATACATACAAGTTGTGGTAACAATCTCAAAATGAGTTCGAACAGAATCTCATGAAATTACCACAGAGTGTTTGTATGTATAAATAAAAAAATATATGCCAATTGATTGAAATATATGCCAATTGATTCTGGAAGAAAATGTGTGACTGCTGAGAAACTAGCAAAATAAGCATGGAATTTCATCAAATGTCGTTTTTTTCAAAGCAATATTAATAAACTGTCCCACGTATGCTTTTCTGTTCTTGTGATTATCAGAATTATTGATTTTGAGCTAAGATTTCATGATTTTACAGAGATAAGTTTACATTATTGTATCAGATCTAACTGTATGATATTTTGACAATTTTTGGCCTTGATTTAAAAGACTGTCTATGAAATAATTCTTCGCTGCAACTACTGTCTATTTATTTGTAAAGTTACATTGATCCTTTCTACATTAATCAAATAATGTAACTACCGGTACCAAATTTCCACATATTCAGGGGCATGAGTGATCCAAAAATAAAAAATATATGAAGAGCTGAGAAAAAGCTGAATTGAAGGAGCTCCCATACTTTTGTAAAAAGGACAGCTGAAATTAAGCTGAAAATCAACTCCCCACCCCCCACTACACTGTCAGATCTATGCATATTATTGAAAGGATTTGTTCAATGGGGCACCGTTTTTCAAATTGCATGCATTCAGAATTATGATGACATACAATGATAAATGGAATATTGCCCATACATGAATACTGTACCTTTAAGAATAGCTTTTTTTCTTTTCTCCTCTTTGATAATCTCTAAATTAGCCGACTGATGAACGGCATGACGTCGATCCTGAATAAAGAATAAGAAAATTATAAGATGGCAGATCATTACAAATTTGGCAGGGAGATTACTTAAACAAGAGCCTGCAAAAATGTGACAATTACTCTGGTCTTACAAAACCTACAGGCTACCTGCCTATTCCTGTATTATTAAAGCATTTTTACACATGAACGTTTTTTTTATTTTTTCATTAGCATGACCAAGGCTTTGAGATTAGCTGGCTCACTCATAAAGCATGCTTGTTATTCTTAACAACCCAACCATGCATAATGATTGAATCTTGAAGCTAGGGAATTCCAGTTTCCATGTAAAGTTGAATCCAATAAAACATATTTTCATAAAGACCTCCACATCTTATTTTTTCAGGGAATACATACTCATACCGAGAAGATGACACCTCTCCTTGCTTTATAAGTATAAGCCAATAGTGATAAATTTGAATGGTTACATGTTTAAGATATTAACCAAAACTTGAAATATATTACAGGTGTTTAAAAGTTTCATACAATTATTAGTTGTAATGATGGGCCTTCATTCAAAGGCAACTTGCAATAAGTCTATGGCATGTCTTTTACCAGGAACCAAGCTATAATAATAATGATATACATGTCGTAATAATATTCTGCATTTATATCGTGCTAAATATATAGCACTTAGTATCGGAATGACATTTCTAGAGCGCTCTACAGATATATATTAACCCGGTCATCAGATCCTTGTATGCCCGCATACAATGTACATGTGCTAGAGGACGCTAGGTCATGGTGGGATTCTAACACATGACCCTCTGCTTACAAGGCGAGAGTCAGAACCGCTACACCATGACGCTTCCACAAAGGGATGCTACCTGTCTTTTCATTGCAGCTTTACTCCAGCCCCAATTTATCAGACTCCATATGGTGACTGTGTGTGTGATGACAAGCTGCTTTTAGGATATAGGATTTTAAGGCTCTGATTTTTTTGTCAACACACCGGATAGTGAACACTAAAACCACTATTCGGCATCAAACTTGCCAACACCCATTTTATATATTAATGCAGACTAACATAATAAACAAACTTCCCAAACTCAAACCCATATACAAAGTATGCAGCAATGACAAAATTCAGGAGTCAACGGGCTTACCAACTCATCTTTGCTCAGCTTATGGACTGTCAAGTCACTTGTTGTGCTCTGTGTAAGAAACAAAGGTAATTTAGTTGCTTTGACCAGTAAATAGCCACTTGATTCATCTCAACTTTTACTACTTTGTCTAGTGGCCTACAACCAGCTGAATCAGCTTGTCCACGAAACATTATTTCCCCTACGGCGAGTCGAAAACAGCCTTTTCAATAGTGTAATTTTTTTTAATTTAGCTACATACAGTGCGTTCCAGAATAAACGAAACCGAGATTTAGCGATCATTTATCATAACTTAACCCTATCTAGGCCGGGGTATTTTGGGAGTTCCTATGGCCGGGGGGGGGCCTGGGACCTAAGATCTCGGCCATCGCAATCGCGCCGAAAATTGGCACACGGGTTGCCTGGGACATAATCTACAAGATTGTATAGTAATTTATTTCATGCGAATCGCTATTAAGTGATTATGCTAATTTATGCGTAATTAGTATGCGAAATCATACTTTTTCCTCTAACTCCCTAAATAAAGCTCCAAATGTACTAATTTTTGGTATAGAAACTCTTTTTGGTGTCCTAAGCAAGAATACATGAAAAAAATTGTGATATCAAATCATTTTCTTATGTATTATATTTTTTTTGCAATTTCTTATGCATTTCTTTGTTTTTTTACCTTTTGTTTATCATTGTTTTTTTCAATGAAATTTGTTGGGGACTCTTCTATGATCATAAAAAGCATAAAATGAATACATTTAGACTAGCAAAACTAAAAATAATCATACATTTATGAAATTTGGTTGAAAACACAATTTGCATTGACTTTGTACACAAAATCACGTTTTTGAGCAATTTTCGGTCTGACATGCACTTACATAATGATGCGTAATTTCGGAACCACATACCCGGGTGACGCAAAATTGGTCTTAAAAGTTGCGCAAGACTTGAAAGTAAGAACTCAGCAAGCGGCGCGGTCAAAAAATTTCGCACGGCGAAAATATCGCGCGATTCGTTGAGGGGGGGGCCTCTGAGGCCCCCGCCTAGATAGGGTTGATCATAAATAGAATAGATAAATGACCTACCAATTTAAAGCTTAGAATCTCCTCTTTCATCTGATATTACTTAGTTCATTTCTTATTCACGTATGAGTGAGCAAAAACAATTTGAAGAAAGGATACCAAAAACTCATTTGGCGAGGGGTATCTGGGTTTCAAAAAGAAAACCAAATTTTTGAAAAGTTCAATATCTGCTCTTTAATTTGGTACCTCAATTACAGAAAATGGTAAAGAAATAAAAAAGTTCTGGTCATTTGAAAAAAGGCTTATATTTCCATAATTTCATGAGATAAACGTGTTTTCACCGGTTTCCCACAGAAGCTTTCGCATGGTGAACAAAAGATTTAATGCATGGCTGATCGTTAACAAAACGGAGTGTTGAGTGAGTTTGAAAGCCAGCCTGGAGAACCTCTTCATTTTATGAAATTATTGAAATTCAAGCCTTATTTCAAATGACCAGGGGTGGTATTCTGTAACTCTGTCATAACTTTTGTCATAAATTTTGTCGTTTCTCTCTGAGATGTGACACCGCTATGATTGTCACAAATCGGTATTCTGAACATTGTCTTTTCCCTGTCATATCTCTCAAAGTTCCCGCCCATCTTTTCGGAAGCAATCCAATCAAAATCATCGTTAGTTCCCAGTGGGAGCCCTTCTAGCCAATAGGAATGCCCCGTGACAGGTAGGGGGTATTCCCAATTCTGTTGGTGGCATCGCGCAACTACGCGAATATTGATGCGCTTAATTACAAAGAGAGACAGGGAGCTGTGAAGGATTTTAGAGAAGTAGAAAAATAAGGAAAACAGAGAAAAAAAGAGAAATTAATATGTAGGGCCTAACTAATTGTAGCATGAAAAAATAATTTTAAAAATTGTCGTGGATGATGAGTGAAACTAATACCACAATCTAATCTAAATGATATCGTTATATGCTTGACATTCAGTTGGCAGGGTCTCGGGATATTTGGTACTAAAAGATATGACAAAATTTATGACTGCTACCCCCTGTCATAACTTTTGTCATATCTTTTGCTTGTATAAAAGGATTACGCGCATTAAAGCCGCGTATTTTTGGTGCGCGCCAAAGAGACAAGACAAAATTTATGACAATTTTTGTGACAAAAGTTATGACATCCACCAGAATACCGATTTTGTCATATCTCTGAGATAAGATAAAATATGGAGATAAGACAATGTTCAGAATACCGCCCCGGATCTTTGTTATTTCTTGACCGTTTTCTGTTATTTAGGTATCAAATTAAAGAGATATTGAACTTTTCAAAAATGTGGTTTTCTTTTTGAAATCCAGATACCCCCACCAAATGAGTTTTTGATATCCTTTCTCAAATTGTATTTGCTCACTCATGCGTGAATGTGAAATAATCTAAGTAATATCAGATGAAAGAGGAGATTCTAAGCTTTAAATTGGTAGGTCATTTGTTTATTTCATTTATGATTCAGTAATGATAAATGATCGCTAAATCTCGGTTTCATTTTTTCTGGGACGCACTGTATATGTGGTTTGAATAAACCACTGGACTCCCCACACAGACACTGTACAGGAAATATGACTACATCATTAATTATCTTCTCTAATTTCCAATTAGGCTACACCCATTTTGCTTTGGACATACATATCGTTGGCATTCATCCGAACCATTGTAGCAGTCAATTTCGGTAAAAAAATGTATTTGAGTATGTTTGCAGAAAATGAAAGTACAAGTCCTATTCTATTCATAACCAAATTTCTAGGCAGCAATTGAACAGAAACAAGGTAATACTTACATCCCAAGTAGCTTTCTTTTTCTTTGGTTTCCTGCTCCTACCGGAAAGAGACTGGGACCGTCTAGGCACCCTCACAAAGGACATCTTCTTTCTGTATTTCAAGTATTGACAAACAAAATGTTTTCACTCACTTTTAGTTTTAGTCTACTTAGAGAACTTTTTCTCAGCCAATACTTCCTTGTGGAATTTTCATATCTAGCAGAGTCTTAAGGTTCATCTCCATCAGCCTGAGTTTTCAAATCAGCACGCTATTTCTGATCCAGCAAATTATTCCAATCTGAACAATCTCAAGATTATTTGTAATGGAGACGTAATTATCGTGCTAGTTCGCAGGATTAATCTCGAGATTGCAATCCCAAGTCAACTTGGAATTATTTGCAAAATAGCGCGCTATTTTACGAACTATCCCGGCAATCCCGCTAATTCATAGGTGCAGACGCACTCAGGATTATTCAATCACGGTGTCACACCATAATGCATTCCCCAATAACATTGGGGAAGAACAATAGAAAACATCGGGCAAGTCTCTTCCGTCTTTTCAGAATATTTTTCTCATTTTTTCGATGAATTCTTGTTTAAAAATAAAATTGATAGCGTACAAAGGTCAGAAATGACTTTGTAACCCATGTACATGATTTAGGGCTAAATAGAAGGAAAGTAGAAATCTCAGGGGCGAAAGTTTCATGTTTTGGGGCCATACTGCAGATGAATGGGGAGGAATACCTGGCTTCATTGAGAGTAAGCATACGTTAGTATGATGGCGGGCCCCCAAGTCTGCGCACCTAACAATTTGAGTTGAGATTTAACATGAATTTCTTCTTATTTCACAAAATCTTTCACTTAATAATGTTCCTTATATTATTCAGACTTAAAAGTGTACCAAATTTCTCAATAAAAAATGAAAGAAAATACAGGATTTTCTTGAAAAACCTCACGCAGTCATTTTCAGATTGAAAAAAAAAATGGTATCCCATGTCTGCGCACCCATTCACTTTGCACACGATTCCAGGATTTTGATGAGAAAGGCTGCATTTTGAGGCCGTCACATGAAATGCCCTAAATTCATTATTTTCCTTCATATTTGAGTCGGATTTTTTTATGAATACCTGTCTATGTATTGCATCATTTGCATGTGTAAAGTTCATGCTCGTTGAGTGTCTTCTTTTACTAGAATCGTGCAGATACGCGTGTGCAGACAAGGGGGACTGCGCAGACTTGGGGGGAACTTGCCATAAATGATTTTTACTCTCTAGAAGCCTCCTGGCTACGGAGTACATGTGACTACATGTATGATTGGCATAGGGCTATAAAGTATAAAGTTGACTAGACAGGAATAACCGTCGTTTCTTTCTTGGGTCTTGGGATTTATTCAACAATTTCTGACATTTTACTATAATCCTCAGTGAGCCAACGCAGTTCAGCGGAACAACCAAAATTACAGAGACTGAACTGAAGCTTTTGGTCTAAAACTTAAAGGGGAAGTTCACTCTGAAGAAAGCTTTGTTGTAAAAATAGCAGAAAAAATAGTAAAAAATATTGGTGAAGGTTTGAGGAAAATCTGTTAAAGAGTAAGAAAGTTATTAGAGTTCAAAGTTTTGGATTTGTGACGTCATAAACGAGCAGCTGCCCCATGTGTTATGCAATATAAAATGTATGAATTTCAAATTCTGTGTGGTTCCTGATGACTGAATTTTGTTTTCTATTCATGATCAGGTGTGAAATGATTTGTCTATAGATCTATACAAAAGTCAAAAGGTAGGCCCCCCTACAGTGAAAACCATTTTCAATTTTCTGAGAAAATGACATTTCATTGATTTTTTACCATTCGCTATGTAGGAATACTGCTCGCATATGACGTCACAAATCAAATAATTGAAATTCTAATAACTTTTTAATCATTTGATGAATTTTTCTCAAACCTTCGCCTTCGCTCGGCAATATTTTCAATTATTTTTTTCTGCTATTTTTACAATGGCTAAATTGCCATTTAGCCCACCTATAGTACGGGGTTAAGCTTAGTCCACTTTCTTTTTACACAGCATTTTTGCAAAGTGAGCTAACCCCACCTTTAGTACGGGATTATTTGGCCCTGCAAAAAAGCAGGGTTATCCCAGCAATTGCGGTGCTAAGAGCGATAGTACGGGGTTAAGATCGCTAGTGTAAAACGAAAGTGGGCTAAGCTTAGTCTTGAGGACACAATGATGATGATTTTTTTTAAGATATGTCATATACTTCTTCATCATTGACGAAGAAGTATATGACATATCTTAAAAAAAATCATCATCATTGCGTCCTCAAGACTAGGCTAAGCTTGCCTTTAACCCCTTAACTGGGCGTTGTGGCGTGCGCCTGTAATCCAAGCTGTGGGGAAGTTACAAACTGATGCAGAGGTTCGAAGTTCGAGCCCTTGTCACGTCTTTCGGATGGTGACGTTAAAGGTCGGTCCCAGACGTAAATAATCATATCTGATTGGTACACGTCTGACAAAACTCAAATACACACACACACACCCGTACTATAGGTGGGGCTAAATGGTAATTTAGCCCCACCTACATAGAGGCGCACGGCCAATATGGGAGACTCTCTCCAATAGGGGAGACAATCTCCCACATTGGAGACTTGCTTTGCAAAAGGACAAAAGAAACAACACCAACAAAAACACAAATTTTTTCCACCCAAAATTTTGTCTCGCTGAGGTCAGAAGCTCATTTGTTTTGTGTGTGGATGACAACAAAAATCCTTATCAAAACAAAAGTAGACGGTGAATTTTTAAAGTAGACGGTGAAAAGGTGTAAATTTTCATGAGGAATCTGCTTATCACATTCTTATTTGCCACCAAGGTAATCCTTTTGCCGCAAATGTAAACAAAGAAAATTAGTCTCCAACACTGGAGACTGTCTCTGAAATTGGATACCCAAATTCTTTACAAAAGTCTCTGATATTACTTTATTAGAGATAGTCTCCCACATTGGAGACAGTCTCCAATATTGGCCGTGCGCCTCTACTGACCTATAGTACAGGGTTAAGGTAATTTTACCGTGTGTAAAAAGTGTACGAGTGAAATACTTGTACTACGAATGATTGACAAAAACCACTAGTCCGGGGTTAGCGAGTTTCGTGTGAAAAGCAAGCATTCCTTATCCGGGGTTAGCAATAACAATTTGGCATGTGTGAAAAGGGAAAAAAATAGTACTAGTATGGGGTTAAGGATAGTACGGGATTAGCGATAGTTCGGGGCTAAGAAAATCCTGTGTAAAAAGGGTAATATTTATAAAGTACTAGACTCAGTTCCTGACTGGCGCTGGATCCGCCTCTACAGAACAGTGTCCGCGGCGCGCGGACCGCATACGGGTACGGTACGATAGGTTTGGCCGTGGTCCCGGCCGAGGTCTAACTGTACTCTTTGACAGTGGGTCCTGTGTCTGTGAAACGGTAGATCGAATTTTAAAATGTTGAAAAAGTAATGTTAATACGCTTTCCTAGCATATTTGGATTAGTAAATTTTTCTAAAATGCTAAGTATTTTATCTTAAAACAACCATTCAATAGAAAAACATGAGCAAAAGTAGTTTTTACCTTGACGATGAAGTTAAATGTTGGAATCCTCGCTGAATTTGCCGCTAGAAATAAGTATGGTAGGTCGAGAAAACCATAAATGAAGGGGGCCGGGGGAATCCGCTAGCTTTTCCGGTACTGAACTAACTAACTAAAGGCTTATATATTCATTCCCAGGGGCGGATCCAACTTTCGCCAATAGGGGGGGCCGAAAAATATTTTGATCAACATTTTTTTGATTGGCCGCTACAATATGGCTTTTTTTTGTTGGTTTTTCAAGAGGTATACTCCTAACTAAAGACTGAAGTTTTAAGTATATGTTAATATTTATTGCTATAAACAATATAAGGTATCTCATGTGGTCTTAATATATAATGCGAGCGCGAAGAGAGAGCTAAAAATCTTTGATATGTTATGTCCTTAGAACTGAAGATTCAGAGCAGTTTTTATAATCATGAACAAAGATAAGTATCCGACTAAACAATGCGATCAAGCGCGAAGCGCGAGCCGAAATTTTATCATATAGTAACGTGAAAAGTGACTCAATTAGGACTGTTTTTAGTGATTAATGAAGAGGATACAAGTATCACCAATCAAATAATGAGAGTGCGAAGCGCAAGTTCAAAACTTCTGATATTCCGACCTGAAAAAAATAAACAGTCTAAGCGCGTTTTAAGCTGTGTGTCTCAAACAATTTAATGCGAGCACGAAGCATGAGCTTAATTTTTTACATACTGACATGATAAAGGAGCATTTTGACAAATTTTGGTAAGAATTTCCAGAGTATAGGTTTCTCACAAATCAAACAATTTGTGTAAATCAAACAAAATAATGAAAGCTTGATGTGCGAGCTAGAAATTGTGTGCAAATTGATATCAGAACTGGATATATTGTATATATATTGGTTCTATATTAGTGTCATTTAACCCTCTTGAATGGGATTCATTACACAGGCAATGCGAGCGCGAAGCGCGAGCGAAAAATTTTACATAAAGTCTATTTTCCAATTCTTCCCCTCACCTTTTTTGGGGTATCCTTTCGGGGTCGGGCCGGTCGTTACGAGGCTGTAAATTACTCATCATGGGTAAAATACCTCTTTTTTACCTTTCTTTCTGTTTTTCGTAGTTTCTATCAAGGTAAAGAGTCCACTTTTTTCTGCAGGTTGTCAAAAAATAGGGGGGGGCCGGGGCCGGCTCGGCCCCCTCCTGGATCCGCGCCTGATTCCCATCATTCATTCATTTTATTCATCAAAATGCAATAAGATAAGTAAAAGCTTGTCAAGCAGAATATAACTCAAGCAATGGATTGAATCAAACATGTTGTCTTACCAGGATGTGCATAAAACTTTTTCGAAATTAAGAGGAACTTTGAAATGTCATTATTTTCTTATTTTACATCCCGATGAAATTTTCAGTGCTGTGCTTGTTGTTTCTCTCTTTATTCAAATCAACTTTTTGTTGGGGTGGATTTGTAAGAACATGTGAATGAGAATATAGGCCTAGTATGAATAA
Source organism: Lytechinus variegatus (assembly GCF_018143015.1). NCBI lineage: Eukaryota > Metazoa > Echinodermata > Echinoidea > Temnopleuroida > Toxopneustidae > Lytechinus > Lytechinus variegatus. The sequence goes on from NC_054750.1 coordinate 9,165,842, forward strand.
TTTGCTTAAAATGATTCATCTTGTTTAAAGCTTGTAAGTCAATTGATATTAAAAGAAATCGTTTTATAGCCCTGACCACATAATAATAATAATAATAATAATATAATAATAATAATATCAAAAGTTTTCCATATACAGCTTTTTTTACCTAGGCCCTATACAGAAAAAGAAATAATTTTTATAATGCTTTGTCTTTCAAAAATAGGAATTAAGCTTCTGGTTTTCTGGTAAAATAGTTATACATATTTCTAAACCACTTTGCAGTATTTATCATTTATGTATTGAAAAGGGTACGTATTGCCTCAAAGTCAGAGTTGCTAAAGTTACTCCTATTCATACAAAGTGGCCAAACTTATTTAAAAATATAGACCTATTTCCTTACTACCACTATTTTCGATTTTTTTTTTAAGATGCATCTATACACGATTTCAAAACTATCTGATAAAAACAAAATTCTTTGTTATAAACGGTTTGGTTTAAGAGCTGGGCATTCCACTCATCATGCTATCTTATATTTTTTAAAGAATGTGTCAATGATATTATTGAAAACAAAGTTCTTAGACTTAAAAAAAACAGTTTGAATTTTTTTCATTATGGAATCCGTGGTGTTACTTTAAACTTATTACACACTTATTTGAGTAACCGCAAACAATTTACAGTGTACAATTCTAAAAGCTCTAATTGTCAAACTGGTATTCCGCAAGGATCAGTTCTTGGTGATACTTTTTTTTATTTAGGGCCGACATCAATGATTAAATTCAGTATCTCCACTATCAAATCGTTAGTTATTTGCAGACGACACCAATATATTTTATAAACACATGATGTAGAATGTCTTACTCAAAACTTTTATTGTGAACTTTCAAAGATTAGCAAATGGATATAAGCGAGTCTATAACTTAATTATTAAAAGACCCATGTAATGCTGTTCAATTATCCGAAATATAGTGCAAAATGAAGTAAATAAATATGGCAACCTAATTCAACATTCAAATATTATACACATTTTAGGAAATTAGTATAGAGAAAGATTTAAAATGGAAGACACACGTTATAATGAGGTCTAAAGGAAAGTTTTCAAAACAATAGGAATAATGAGTAAACTTAAAGACCTTTTACCAAAAAATATTCTTCTTACATTGTATAATTCATTGATTTTTCCTTACATAATGTTGCAATATTATTTGGGGATTCTGCAAGCACCACTTACTAAACCCCCTTTTTCTTCTTTAAAAAAGAGAGCAGTTCTGCCATAAACTGCCCTTTCTAAGTCATAGCAAACCTCTTTTCTTAAAATTAAAGGACAAGTCCACCCTAACAAAAAAGTTGATTTGAATAAAAAACATTAAAAAAACTCCATCAAGCACAACACTGACAATTTAATCAAGATCGGATGTAAAATAAGAAAGTTATGATATTTTAAAGTTTCGCTTAATTTCACAAAACAGTTATAAGCACATCCTGGTGGATATGCAAATGAGAAGACTGGTGAAGTCATGAACTCACTATTTCTTTTGTATTTTATTATGTGAAATAAGAAATATTCTAATTTTCTCCTCATTGTCAAGTGAAACAACAATTAATTCCTCCCTGAGCACATGGAATTAGCATTAATATAATATGGTTCAGTCAAGTTGGTTAGTATTGTCAAATTTGTAAAAAATGAAATATTGTATTATTCAAACAATAAAAAAAACTAAAGAAATAATGAGTGATGGAAATCATCGACTGACTCATTTGCATGTTACTGAGTTGTGCATATCACTATTATCATGATTATGTAAAAAAAAAAAGCGAAATTTTAAAATGCCATGTCTTTTTTTTTACATCCGATTTTGATGAAATTTTCAGCGTTATGCTCATTTGATTTTTCTCTTTTTATTCAAATCACCATTTTTATGGGGTGGACTTGACCTTTAAATATACTCCCAATTTCATGATTTTCAATTATCTGTTTAATGTATTCCTACTATAACAACACTTTGCCTAATAAATTTGACAATATTTTTCAAACCAACAGAAATATACACAGATATAATTCAGCTAATACTCGTGCAATTCTTTCTCAAACAACATATTTTCATAAATTTTTTTTATAGGGGTCCCATTATTCAGAATAAGCTTCCTCAAAACTCTTCAAAGCTTTAAAATCCATTAAATGCAGAAAATCTAATATTAATAGTAATACTGATATAGATACAATTGTATACATGTTATGTTTGTTTGTTCTGTATTTCATGACTGCATTTGTTTTTAATTGTGTGTTTTGTGTTAATTTCAGGATCACTTATATATCTTTGTAACTTTTCATTGATCCTTCCACTATTCTCAAATGTACTCACTTAATGCATTTTGTTGAAATATCTATATTTCTTGATTTGTATGTTTTTTTATGAAGATTGTGGTAAATAAAGTTTTAATTTCAATTTCAATAATATAAATAATAACAATTATATCAATATAGGTTTTCCCGTCCAATTTCATCAGAGTTGCAATTAAATTAATGAAAGGACGTTCAAATTCGAAATATTTCGTCCACCCTCTGCACACATATTTCATTTTCATTCATTAGCATTTAATTCCGTTCTATATCATTCCTTTGAATTTTGTAGAACTTCAATTCAGAGAGAAACTCGTTCAAATTAATGGCCCTAAGGTGTCATTTAATTTCGCGACGACGAGCTGATCGTTTAATTTCGCCTGAAACACCATTTTCAATTTCATTTATCAGAACACATATTTGCACTTTAAATTTCCAAAATCTGATAATGTTTCTGTATTTTTTTTTAAACTTTACCCTATATTTCTATTTTCTGCGGATCTTTTCAGTTAGAATTATTTTATTCCATTATGTTTGATAAAGACGTAATTCATGTAACACTTATAGGATATGGTTGTTAACGCTTATTCTCTAAGTGATTGATAAGTGGTGGCAGGGGCGGATCCAGGATTTCCCAAAAGGGGGACACATTTTCCGGAAGCATTTGACGAGTAAAAAAAACAAGGTTATTAACCAAAGAATAAGGGTATTTCGTCCACGAAAAAAATAATTGTGCCCAGTGGCGTACCGTTGGTCACGGCACTGGGGGGGGCACCAGTAAAAATTTCGGGTCACTGAGGGAGCGCGCGAAGCGCGCTCAGTTGTCAGGTATACTGCCATAATAGAGATATTTTAAGGACATGCAGTGCCATTAAACGGATATGTATCTCACTGATTAAATAATGCGAGCACGAAGCGCGAGCTGAAAATTTTTTATATTGAGGGCTAAAAATTTAAGCAAATTGTTTTGTAATCATGATACTTAACTGTCTCGCTAAAAAATATAAGCAAATTGTTTTGTAATCATGATAATTAACTGTCTCGCTAAACAAACAATGCAAGCGCGAGCAAAAATTTTTGTATATACTAACCCTAAACAAGGAAATTTTAAGGATTATATTTTAGAATCCATTAAGAGTATAAATATCTCACCATAGTCATCTAATGCTAGTGATATCCTTTGCTGATTTGGTTAGAACTACAACTAAACACAGTCATGAAGACCTGAAGAGGGGCATTCTAAGGGTTATTTGTAGGAATCCTCTAAGACCCTACGTATTTGACTGACCAAATGATGCGAGCGCGAAGCGCGAGCTGAAATTTTTCATGGATATTTTAAGGACTATAGTTATAGGAATCCATAAAGTCAGAGTATACATATCTCACCACAGTCCTCTAATGCGAGTGCCAAGCGCTTGCTTATTTTGTTAGAATTACATCTTAACACATGGAGCACTTTTTGAGTCATTCATTAAAATGCACCATTCACCACTAACACTTTTACAGAACATTCACTTGAGTTATATATTTGGTGACGTTCGAAAGGAAATCCATGTAATTTGATTCAATTCTACACAAACGCAATAATGCAAATTTGTTTTCTACTTCCTCAAACGCTCAGTACTTATTTTGAGGAAATAGAAAACAAATTACATTCTAACAACGAAACTTCACACAGACGACACACGTATTTGTATTCCTTGAATTAAAATCCTGACATTCTAAATATTGATTCACAAAGCTGCGGATAAAAGATTGCATTTAATTGGCGATCAACAAGCATAAGACGTCTTAACAACATTATGTTCATCATCTCTCCATAGTAACTAGTGATACCAGGAGCTAGGAATATGATGAAGGGTGTCCGCCAAGTTTACCATTTTCTGAAATCACTTCCAGTTGCAATGACTTCATCAGTGTTGGTTCTCCTGCCACTTATGTGTCTGTTAACAAGCCCTGGTAAGACATGAAAATGTGCTGTTATAATCACATAAAAATTTAATTAGTCAATATACTTCAAGCATATATTCGGAGGTCCATCTCAACTTTGAGTAAAAAGTACCTCATCCATGTCATCGTAAGACGTTTTTCATCCCTCACGTACAGACATATTGAAAAAAAACAACGGAGAAGGCTTAATTGTTCAATTTAAACTAGTTTCCCTTTATTTATTCATCAGGTAGTGAAATAGATATATTTATTTCACTATACATGTACATAGAGGACGTAGGTGGGTTTGCACTGATCGCCAGATGAACCATATTGAATAAACTTGGATAATACTCTTGATTTTGATGATATTCAAATGGAGTTCGGGATGTCTTGCCTTTCCTTTAGTATACTATATGCTAAAAAATCTCAGAGGAGTACTTTTTCTTGTACTTTCGTTTGAATAATTTTTATGCAATTTTAGTCCGTAACAGTGATTATGCAACTTGCATAGCCGATAAAAAATCACTTCACTTTGTACCTGAAGAGTGGAAGCAGAGTTCCTACAAAACAGATCTGTAGTGATATGTTCTCCGTCAAGGAAAGAAAATGGTGAACAAACTAATCATGCTAATCGAAGAAAAGTCGATGAAGGATAATTGATTTCACTGTAACTATTTTAGTATTACATTAGGAGTGGGCTATAAATGGGTGATTTTTGGTTTTACTGTGGGAACAGTTTTTTTGTGTTCCTTTTACCTTATCTCAATATGAAATGACAATATTTTTTGTCTCGGGTCCGAGAAAAAAGTGTGCCGGGCCAAAATCCAAAATGGCCGCCAAAACCCCCCAAAATCACAGTTTTGGCCACAACTTCTTTATTTGGTGGTCTTTTTCTCTGGTTTTGGTGTCTATTAATATGTTTTAGGGGGCAGGCAATTTGTTTTTCCTATAATTAGCCCTTTTAAACCATTATTTGTAGAGTTAAAAGGTAATTATACCTAAATTTCCAATTTTTATAGCTTTTTTTTCAGCCAAATGTAGGTTTTATCATCCTGGAGTTCTTGGATATTAGATGGTACGAGGTCAACAATAGCAAGCAGCTTCATAGAGTTATATTGCTTTTATTCCTCTACTATGGGTTTTACGGATATTAGTGAAATATATCTTATTAAATAAAAAAATGTTAATTATCCATAGGGGCAATACAGTATACAATGTACTGTTACTGTACATACTACACTGCCATTGACCACCATGACATATGACAAGACCTGTACATAAAATATGGTGTCATAGAAATACATTGTAAGCTCTTCAGGTTTAAAATTAGATTGGGAATTGTGAATTTGATTGCTTGTCAGCTGATGTACATAATAAAACCAGCAACGTAAATTGCACATAAAATGTCACATATGATATACGTACATCACATATCTACGTGTAGCCATATCTTCTTCATTTGGAGGCTTTTTTTTACCTGGTTGTGGTGTCTAACTGGCCTATGTTCATGGGGTCAGGTAACTATATAATCATGGTAACGTTGATCAACAGCCAATCAGAACCAAGGATTCCATGTAAGTTACCATTAAGTTAACATAATGGTAAATTTTTATGCACGGGGCCCAGAATATCTACAGTGTAAATGCCATGATGTGGGGTTAATTACCTTTCTCCGCCCCCTGAATTAATTAGCACATTTGACAAAACATGTCCTCAGTTTCTGAGACAAAATATATCTTCAATTTCTGAGGCATCTAATTCTAAACCTAAGAGCTCATTTCTACATGTATAACACTATATACATGCCTTGTCATGGTGGCCAATGCATTTATGCAGTGCAGTATGTACAGTACATTGTATACTGTATAGCCCCTATGGATAATTAACATTTTTTTTTATTTAAGATATATTTCACAAATATCCGTAAAACCCATAGTAGAGGAATAAAAGCGATATAGCTCTATGAAGCTGCTTGCTATTGTTGACCTCGTACCATCTAACATCCAAGAACCCCAGGACGATAAAATCTACTTATTGGCTGAAAAAGGGCTATAAAAATTGAAAAATTTAGGTATAATTACCTTTTAACTCTACAAATAATGGTTTAAAAGTACTAATTATAGGAAAAACAAATTGCCTGCCCCCAAATACATATGAATAGACACCAAAACCAAAGAAAAAGACCACCAAATAAAGAAGTTGTGGCCAAAACTGTGATTTTGGGTGGTTTTGGCGGCCATTTTGGATTTTGGCCCGGCACACTTTTTTCTCGGACCCGAGACAAAAAATATTGTCATTTCATGTTGAGATACATTACAAGGAATAAAAAAAAAACTGTTCCCATATTGAAATTACAAAAAAAGTATTTTTGACCCATGTATAGCCCACTCCTAATTACATACTGTTTATGTACAAATAATAGGGGACATCCCGATAGACCGCGGGTCCGATAGTCCGCGGGTCCGATAGACCGCGGGTCCGTTAGACCGCGGGTCCGTTAGACCTCGGGTCCGATAGACCGCGGGTCCGATAGACCGCGGGTCCGTTAGACCGCGGGTCCGATAGTCCGCAGTGCGTGTAAAATTATGATCAGTTATATCAAATGTCATCGAGAGGTCCAAAGGTCAAATGATACGAGACCATGGGGTTCTATCAGGTGCGGAACCATGGGGGGCGAGGGGAACTGCCTCACCCACCCCCCCCCCCCCCCGCTCAAAAAAAGAGGGGGAGAGGGGAAAAGGAGAGAATAAAAAGAGAGAGGAAGATGGGAAAGAAGATAATAGAAAAGAGAGTATAAGAGGGGGAAAGGAAAGAAAAAGAAAGGGGAGAAGAACAGGGGGAAAGAAGAGAAAAAAGAGAGGAGGGAAAAGGAAGAGAAGAAAAGAAAGATAGGAGAAAGGAAAACGAGGAAAAAGAAGAAGAAAAAAGAGGAAGGAAGAGAAGAATATTTAAATAGAGAGGAAGATGGGAAGAAAGATAAGAAAAAAGAGAGATAGAGGAAGAGAGGAAAAGAAGAGAATAAAAAGAGAGAGAGTGGAAGGGGGAGGGCGAGAAGAAAAAAATAAAAGAGAAAAAAGGGGAAAAGAAAGAAAAAGACAGAGGGATAAGTAATGGGGGAAAGAGAAATAGAGGAAGAGAAAGGAAAGAAAAGAAAGGAAAAGAAGAAGAAAAAATAGGAAGAAAATAATATTAAAAAGAGAGAAAGATGGGAAGAAAGATAAGAAAAAGAAAGATGGAAATGAATGTCGAATGTCCCATTGGGGGATTTGAAATCTCATCTTTTTAGGTTGGAATATCAAAAATTTTCAGTTTAATCGTTGAAATATGTATCGTCTTAATGACTAACTTTTCGACCAGTCCATAATATTTAACATTTCTTCTCGCGCTTCGCGCTCGTGGTAATTATCTAGTTACATACGCGTCCTGTTCAGGTTCACAAACATTGCCCAGAATGTTACATTTTCAGGACAATATACATGAAATTTAATTTTTAGCTTGCATATGGCTTATGAGATTTTAACACATTTATGTTGCTTATAAAGTAAATCTAGGAAATGACTGTCAGGAAATGGGCGTTTGCCCCCCCCCCAACAAAAAAGAGAGAATCAAGGCTAAGAAAAAATAGAGAGAAAAGGAAAGGGATTAGGATGTAATATACTATTATTTTCCAAATATTATTTCAAAATCTATCACAACCTTGTATTTTTGTAATAAAAGTGTCAACATATTTGCTTGCTCGCTTCGCTCACTGCCAACTTCTTATTAATTTTATGCGATACGCCATATCGAGCCCCCTCGAAATTGTTGGCTCATTACGGCACTTGGACAAATCAACTTTGAGCGGCCGATCGGGGAAAATATGGGTGAAATAAATGGCCCCTCCCCCTATTGGCGGAAGCTGGGTCCGCCCCTGACTTAGGCTTTCGGGATAAAATACAGGAAAATTCTATAAAAAAAATCACATTGCGCTTCGCGTTCTCATTATTTATTTAGGCCTTGTGAGATACCTCAATGTAATTTTCAAGAATAAAATCTCAGATTTTCTTTAACGTCTACCCCCCCCCCCATTTCATTTTTTTTCTTGGTGCCCTCGGCCCCCACCTGCACCCATGCTGAATTAATACGCCACTGATGAGGATAATTAGTCAAGATTGCATCATTTCCTAGAGGTTATCATTAATAATATTGAAGGGTATACTAAAACAACAGTACAGAAACTACAGCTCCCGTTCACAATATTCTAGTAGGGCCTACTCTGGTGAGAAGTTAAACCAAATTAAAACCCCCCAAAATCACTCGTGCTTCGCGCTCTCATTGATATTACATCATGGGCGGAAATCCCAGGGGGACGTGTCCCACCTACTCAAAATAGTAGGGGGACACAATATCAAATGTGCCCCTACTATTTTGGTCTTTGATAATCATAGAAATACATCATTCTAAATCGAAATAAAACATGTATTTTGGGACGCGATGACCTCACTTTGGCGATGATAACCTTTTTTTTTTGCTTGTCATATTTTCCCGCCCCTTGTCCCCATAGGCGGATCCAGGGGGCCGAGCTCCCCCTACCCTCTCTTGGCGGAGCAAAAAAAGAAAAAAAAAAGGAAAGAAAGAAGGAAAAAGGAGGGAAAAGAGAGGAGAAAAGGAAGAGAAGGACGACGAAGGCATAAAATAAGATGAGGGGAAGACTTGGAAAATAAAAAAAATCTTTCGTGCAACTATATAAAACTTTCGCTCGCGCTCACATTGCCTATTATTATTATTATTATTATTATTATTTGTTTGGCGTCACTTGTGCCTGGGAGGCGAAAAGCGAACTGAATCACTATGACCCGCAGGTCTCTCCTCCCGATATAACTGATTGGGAGGAATGCAGGTGGACCACTACACCGGGGTTACCCCCTACTCTTATACGAATAGTGCAGTGGGTTCTTAACGTGCAAAGGTGGTGACTTTCCTCTACACGGGGCCTCCATTTAACGTCCTATCCGAGGGACGGAGTGTTTTCCATTGTAACATAGCCTGCATCTATGAAACATGGGAGAGACGTTTACACACAACGCACTGGCTTCAGTCATCCGCCCGGGGTGGACTCGAACCCATGATCTTTGGTTCGACGGGCAGACGCGTTACCGACTGAGCCAACACCGCTCTCTATTAGGTGATTTGCATATCTTGTTCAATATGGAGTTCGAATATCAAGTTTGGAAGTTAATATACAACACATATTTCACCTCGGAAATCGAACTTTCATTTTTTTTTTTGTGTTATTTACAAATTGGTTTTTACAAAGTGCTATGTAAAAATGTCAATTTTATGGTTTGAATGTTAACATTTGCTGCTTGCGCTACGCGCTCGCAAATTTTGATTTATCAGGTACCTATATTTTCTAGTATTCCATAAAGTTTTCAAAACATCCCTTTTCTAGTCTGATTTTTAAGGCGCATCAGCTGGAGCGTTGCATGCTTGCATTTTGATTGGCGAGTTATATAAATGTTTCAATATTGTTTATACAACAGACTACTTAAAATCCCCTTTTCATGACAGTTTATCAAAAAGTATAGCTCGCGACTTGCGCTCGCATCAGTGGTTAAAAATATAATCTGATGTATCCTATTCATAATCACAAAAGTGAAATGTCCAGTTTTTATGCCATGATATCATCAGATATAGGCATTAATAAATATGATATCAATTTAATAATTAAATTGTCCCTTTGTTTCATCTCGCGCTTAGCAATAGGAAGATAGTCATCATTTTCATATGATGGCATGTCGTAAGGATGTCCCGGTCCTATGTCAAAACTCAAAGTAATAATAATATCAGCTCTTTTTTAAGTGCGATCCATATCCACCTTACAATTTTTCTACAAAGTGCCAGAAATATAAATCTGAAATCGACTCTTTTATTCAGATCGGACTATCAAAGTTTCATGATTTTCATGATTAAAGTTGTATTTAGAATGCCTAGATTCTAGGTCTAAATATGAAACACGCTCACGCATGTTGATTCAGATACCCAACTTGTTCTCTAATTGAAATCATTATCCAGTTTCAGATCACAATATCAAAAATTTTCTGCTCGCGCTTTGTGCTCGCATTATTTAATGAAGGAAGACCCCATATTTCTCATCATTTTGATGATTTACAAAACATGAACAGAGTGGCCCACTTTTAGGTCTAAATCACGATTTTTTTTCTGCTCGCGCTTCGCGCTCGCATCAATCGTTAAATTACATAGCTATCCTGTTCTCGATTACAAAAACTGATTGAAATTTTCTATTCTTTCTTTAAAAAAGTTCAAAAATGTTCAACTCGAGCTTCGCGCTCGCAATTTTTGATTGTTGAAATATGTGACGCCTTCATGGCTAAGTGCAAGCAGTCCTTAACAGGTACCAGTTTAAAACGTATAATTTTTTTGCTCGCGATTTGCGCTCGCATTATTAATACTCATCTTTTTTAGGATTTACAAATCATGAATAGAGTGTCTCGTTCAGTAAATATAATAGGACTAAATCTAGAAATTTTCCGCTCGCTTCGCGCTTGCTTTAATTGTTTACTCATATACCTATTCTGCTTGAGTTAAAAAGGTGCTTATAATTTCCTTTCTTTGGGTGAAAATTTCAAAAAGATTCAGCTCGCGCTTCGCGCTCGCATTATTTGATTGTTAAATGCTACTTTAACAGGTCTTTTTCATCAGTTCATTTCCCCTTGCGCTTTGCGTTCGTAGTAATTATTAAGTTGCATACATGTCTTTTTCAGGATAACAAACATTGCCCAGAATCAGTTCAAATTTTAGGAAAAAATACATAAAATTTTCCCCCAAATTAGCTCGCGCTTCGCATCATATAAACGAGGATTATGATATTATGTATTAATTTATAAGAATAAAGGCAAGAAGTGACTAATGAGGACTACCCCTCAAAGAAACAAACAAAAAATATCTTCGAGCTGACGATCGGCCGGGGAAAATATGGTTGAAACAAATTTCCGCCCCACCCCCCCCCCTAATGGCGAATGTGTGCCCCTACCTTTTGGTATTTATGTATTCATGGATTTTTTTCTAGAACACATTAAAAAGTGGTCTTTATTTTTTTTATGTGATTATAAGATAATTTAAGTTAGCCTGGCCGGGAGGGAGTGGGCGCCATTTTTCGAAAAGTACACATGGGCGCCAAACATCAGGTCAAATTTGCTCCCCCTCCCTCCCTTTGAAATCCTGGATCCGCGCCTGGGTTCTATAACAATAAGCCAATTAGGGGCAATCACCCCCTGACAACTACTTCAAGGAAAATATTATCCCCATATTTTTTACCGCCGGGGACTGTTACCCCCCCCCCCCGGAAATTTACTCTCCAGACAATTACCCCAGATTATGAAAATAATAATTGTGAAAATGCCTTAACGTGACGACATGGTGTGGTACTTTATCTTACCATGTCTTATCTTACCATGTCTTGATTAATCATTTGCGGCCGAAGGCAAAACATTTAGGGGATCCACCTGAAATTTTGGGATGGACACAGGTAAAAAATTGACAAGCAAATCAACCAAAATTTTAGGAGGGACCACCAAAACATTTTGACAAGGAAAAAAAAAGAAGGTTATCAACCAAAATTAGGGGGGGGACAAAAATATCTTAGGGTTGTCTACCTCAATTTAGGGGGGGGGGGCGTAGAAAAGAAATTGACTACCAAAAGAAATTGACTACCAAAAGGTTCTCAACTAAAAATTTAGGGGGAAGCCCCCCCCCCCGCTTCCGCCGCCTAAGTAATTAATAAGCTTATTATTTCGACATAGCAATGTATTCTATCTTGTCAAGTCGATATGTCCACATGGCGAGATATGGGGCCTGTTGCATGACGAGATGAGCGATACGTAGGAACGTCCTAGGACCATCCTTCCGAGATAGGAAGATTGGCGACAAATCAGCGCTTTCCGTTTCATGAAGGCATTTTTTTTTTGTTTTGTAGTGATCTTTATTATTCATTGAAAATAAATTTCGTACATACATAATCAAGAAAATATAGAACAGGAAAATAATTGCAGCAGTGCAGTACACAAATTAAATAACAGTGTAATAAACATAACAGGCAAATTGTTTCAGAACAGAGACATAATCCGAACTCATATAAACTATAACATTTTAACAAGTTATGTATGCATGCAGCTAAAGCAAGTAATAGAACAAAGACGAAACTACGCGAATTAAAAGAATGAATATATATATATACACACACACACACACACACACACACACATATATATATATATATGTGTGTGTGTGAGGTTCTCCCATCCCATGAGCCCCCCCCCCCCCTTAGACACCATTCACATAAAGGAGTAAAAAAAAATTGTCTTCCACGTCCGCGACATCGTTTGATATCGATTGTATCGGAAAAAAAATTTAGTCTTCATCGTCACCTGAACCTTTTATTTCCGAATGACGACTTTTCATAAAATCATTTATTTCAATAAAAGGAGATCAAATGAGGTTTTATTTATTACTGATTGTAGAATTTAAGTATGGAGCTTAGTTTATGAGGTAAAAAGAGAAAAAACTTTAAAGATTCACAAACATAACTGAATAAAATCGAATTTTTCATTATTTCATCTATTTAGAACATGGTGTCCTTTTAGAGACACCTTTCATTGATATTTCAACGAAAGAGACCCTTGTCCGATATAAAATTGATTTAACTAAGTAATTTCGACATTTTATTAGTTCAATATTCTGTATTTTTTTATAGAATACTTATGTATAATCATAATTTAGCAAATTATGCGTTAATATGTTATTTGTTGAGTAAAATAGGGTTTGAATGGAGTAAACAAAATCAACAGTGTCTGATTGTATGAGACTAAAGGGGAAATATGAGAGGCTGCGTGTGAAAAATCTAATTTCTTTATTTTATTTGTCAGATATAACGCAAGAAGTACAAATGTGAGTGATTAGAGTATAAACATACCTCAGTTGCATGATGAGTAACCGAAGAGAAGGAAAATATGAACATTGCTGCAAACATTTCCAAGTGAATAAAGTAGTGCTTTGCAATAATAATTAAAACACAGAAAAAGTTGTGCAATCCGCAATGGAGAAAATACTATTAACAGAAAAAATGCTAAAAATTAAAACGATCATAAACGTTGGTCATATTTAAAGTTGATCACTTGATTTATGGAAGTTTATATAAAAATATATAAGAATATACAATATATATATATGTTCAACATAGAGACTACCGTGATTCTTTTAACATAACATAGGAGCCGAAAGGGGGCCTACCCTACGATTTAAAATGCGCCTCTTCGTATGGACTTTTCATAATATTTTATTTGATGAACTTATCTTCATGTGATGGATTCGTATATAGGTCTAATCTGTATCTTAAATTTTTATTTTGATAGTGCAGATTTTTGTTTTGTTTCACTGTTTCACATCTCAAGTTATCCCAAATCCAAGAATTAATTTTCATTGATTAAAATTAATCTCATCAAAAAATAATAATCATAATGAAAATTAAATAAAAATAAATGATTTAGATGTTTAACATCTTAGTTTTGTATCTTTTTTTTTTTTGTTTTTTGCATAACGTTGTAAACATGTATTTTTTTTCTTACAAAATTTCTTTTAAAGAAGTTTTTCATGTTGTTCAATTATCTATAATGAGAAAGCATAGGGGTAAGAGAGATATTGCCGCCCATTTCGATAGTTCAAGTTTATTTTTTTTAATGGAAAAGGGGTGGGGATAGGACGGAGGGAGAATAAACGAAGACATATTTTAAAAAAATATTTGGGCCTACATTATCCCCCTGCATTATATACCCCCGGAGAGGTTAAATGACATGCGTTTTTGGTCGTCCTGTTGACCTGAAACTGATGACCACTAGCCCCCATATAAAAAATAACTTATTATGTAAAAATAAGTTTAAAGGTGATATGTCAGTCTGGCTTGCCGTAAACGCATTTTCTCTCAATGCCGACGGTGGCGGGCGGTGTGCAAAGAAGATCATGCCTACGTAGGACATGTCTGGAGGTGTCTTTCCAAGGACCATTCTTCGTATCGCCCAAATCGGCTTTGTGAAACAGTTGAGCGATATCTCGTTCTTACGTAGAATGGTTCTACGAAAGACCATTTCATGCAACAGGCCCCTGAAGTGTACAAGTCCCGGCAAGAATCCCGACATATCGCCATGTTGACATGTAACATATTTAAGTCGACTTGGCAAGATACAATATCTCGCCATGTCGACATATACCTTTTTATAAGTGGACTGACTTGGCAGGATAACGTATCAACGTAGAATCGCCTTGCGGACATAATAAACTTATTTAGTCGACATGGCGAGATAAAGTATCTCGCCATGTCGTCAAGTCGATGGCATTTTAGAGGCTCCATATGGCGTCTAAAGGGCATATTTCCCGGGGGGGGTATACAGTCCCCGACGATAAAAATATGGAGATATTATTTTCCTTGAAGTAGATGTCAGGGGGCGATTGTCCTGTGGGTCATCGTTATAGAACCCCATGGACTCGTGTCAATGACCTTTTGACCTCTTGATGACATGGATTTCACTATATTGTCCTGATCATAATTTTACACACACCGCGGACTATCGGACCCGTGGCTCGGTGTAAAAATGGCAGAGGTAATAATGGCAGAGGTAAAAATGGCAGAGGTATAAATGGCAAAGGTGAAAATGGCAGAGGTAAAAATGGCAGAGGTAATAATGGCAGAGGTAAAAATGGCAGAGGTAAAAATGGCAGAGGTAAAAATGGCAAAGGTCATAATGGTATAGGTAAAAAGAGTCTTAAACCCCCATGCAAGAAAAAAATCAAACAGCCCCAGCATGTAAGCCCTACATAGATTAACTAGGAGAGGTTCTAAGAAAATAAAAATAATGGAAAGGGTGACATTCTTAAAATCATAGATAGATCGTCTGCACCAAATTGATAATCTTTTGGCTAGAATATCTTTTTTTCTGGACTCTCATGGACGGCCTTCTCATGTCAAATCGCTGTATTAGTATTCAAATTTGAAGCACACTCTTAATCGCGATTGTACTTAATTCATTACAGGGGAAGTTCAACCTCAGTTAAAAGTCATTGTAGAATAGCAGAAAAAATAAAATGATATTAGTGAGGTTTTTAGGAAATCAAAGATTAAAAAAGCTATACTTTTACACTTTAATGATGACGTCATTTCCGAGCAGCTTTCCCATATTTGGTGTATAGAAAATATTAATGAAATGTAATTTTCCAGAAAAAAAATCAAAATGTTTTTTTTTCTTCAGTATACATCAAGAGACAAATCATTTCACTGACGCTCCTGAAATATTTTTTAAAACAATTATGAACCATTATTTAGTGCATAAAATGTCATGGGACAGCTTCCCATATATGACGTCAAACCCTTTGCTGGGAACCTGGTATCCGTTTGTACTAGCTGCATTGAGGTATTGCTCTAAAGACTGAACAATGATTGTATCATTTACATTTAATGTATCACACTAATCAGGGGCAAATCCAGGATTTTCCAGGGGGGGGGGCACATTTTCCTGAAAAATGACACGCAAAAAAGTTTTCCGCCTACAAACTCGTCCACAAAAATAATTAGCAAGCAGAAAAGGGTCTCGCTTTAAAAAGGGGGCACACTTGAGTAAGCATATTTGCTAAGATTTTAATTGTACCTCTCAAGGGGGGGGGGGCACGGGCCAGCTGTGCCCCATGGATCCGCCAATGACATCAATATCTATTCATCATGATCCATCATGATATGGAAATTTAAAAAAATTACTTTTATTACAGAATGTTCAATTATTTTTTTATCCAGTTTAAATTATGAAAGTAGTTCGACGTAGACACGAACTTGTTCGTTTCAGAGGGTTAGTGGCTGCACACATTGGTGTTTATATTTAAAAAAATCGTGGGTTTGTATGTAAAGCGTTGTTCTGCTTACGAGCTTAGTATTCTTTCATCATGCAGTCACTAACTGAAATCATTTTGGCGAGAAAATGCTTGAGTTTAGTCATATATAAATGACAGATTATGGATCTTAAATGACGAAAAACAACATAATATTTAATCAGTTTTTATAGCCCATTTCATCGACAAGAGTTCGGTCATGGATGATAATTATTATGATGTAGCCTATCTTTATCATCTTTACCTCTGCCATTGTTACCTCTGACATTTTTACCTCTGGCATTTTTACCTTTTCCATTTTTACCTCTGCCATTATTACCTCTGCCATTTTTACCTTTGCCATTTTTACCTTTGCCATTTTTACCTTTTCCATTTTTACCTCTGCCATTTTTACCTCTGCCATTTTTACCTTTGCCATTTTTACCTTTGCCATTTTTACCTCTGCCATTTTTACCTCTGCCATTATTACCTCTGCCATTTTTACCTGGCACCGGACCCGCGGTCTATCGGGCCCGCGGTCTATCGGACCCGCGGTCTATCGGACCCGCGGTCTATCGGACCCGCGGTCTAACGGACCCGCGGTCTATCGGACCCGCGGTCTATCGGGCTGTAACCCAAATAATATGTACTAATCAATTTTGCGTAATGAGATTCATGATCCTGTTGCATTCTTTCCATAAACAGAACTATTTAACCAATGTATCTTTTCAACCTTTAACCATGTCCAATATCTTGATTATCCTTTTACTGAATTATAAATGAACGTACATCCAACCTTGATTGTTAGATTCGATGAACGATTTTTACATGGTTTGTTATTAGTGAACTGATTAAATTTCAATCCAATCTTAATTGTTGGTTCGTTGAACCTCTCTCTTTGGTGATCCCTCCACTGTTTTGGAGATTCTCAAAAACGAATAAATCATTTCCAGTCTGATAAGTTAGGGATTCAGCATCAGGTTGGAGCGGTGGTCATTAATTTTATGTATATTTTTTACACGGTTTGTTATAAGTGAAAGTATAATTTCAATCCAATCTTAATTGTTGGTTCTTTGAACCATTTTACATGGTTTGTTATATGATTACATTTCAATCCAATCTTAATTGTTGGTTGGTTGATACGTTTTTACATCGTTTGTTTTAAGTGAACGTATAATTTCATTCCAATCTTAATTTTGGGTTCGATGAACCATTTTTACATGGTTTGTTATAAGTGAAGGGAAATTTAAATCCAATAGTATCCCATAATTAGTAACCATCTGGAATAAAATTATTGGAAATGGTTTTTTGACTGATTTAAGTAGGTATGGGTGTCAACATTTACCAAAAAAAAGTTAGGAGGAATAAGGGTTGGGGAAAGTGTTTTTTTTCGAGGTCAAAGGTCAATGACCTTTTCATATATACTGTATAATGGTATCTCTGAGATGGAAAGGCGCAGGTTGGTGATAATGGTGTCAAAATGCACAAATTCTTACCACAATATCAAATAAAATGAAATTAAGTACCAGAATGCACATTAAACGAAACCTTTCAAAGGTCATTGACCTTTTTTACATTATATACCATATACGATATAATGGTATCTCTGAGATGAAAAGGCGCAGGTTGATGATCTTGGTGTCAAAATGCACGGATTCTTACAAGAAGATCAAATAAAATCAAATCAAGTACATTCAGTGCTCATTCACCAATGAAATTCAAGGTCAAAACCTTTCAAAGGTCAATGACCTTTTTTTTTACATTATATACCATATACGGTATAATGGTATCTCTGAGATGAAAAGGCGCAGGTTAGTGATCTTGGTGTCAAAATGCAGAGTTTCTTACAGGAAGATTAAATAAAATGAAAATAAGTACCCAGAGTGCATATTAATCCATAAAGTTCAAGGTCAAAGGTCAATGACCTTTTTACATAGGCTATATATATCGTATAATGGTATCTCTGAGATAAAACGCTGCATGTTGGTGATTTTGGTGTCAAAAAGCAATTTTTGCAAGAAGATAAAAAGGCACAAAGGCAAAATAGTATTAAAGATTTATCTTTCACCTTTGATATCCAATGTCAAAGGTCAAAAGTTAATAAATATTGATATACCCATTCATGATTCCCCCCAAAAAATTAATCCATTATATTCACATTTTTTGTGAATAATAGAAAGAAAAATAGCTATTTGTAATGAAAACTTGGATGTTTAATAATTTCACTTTGAAATAAGGATAAATAATGGCCATGAAAAATATATTTAGGGGTTAGAGGTCAATGAACTATGTCAAAAAACGGCTGGAAATTTAAGAAAATAGGTCGATAACTTGATTGTGGCATGTAGGTATATAGTGATTCTGATGGGAAAAAGACTCACCTGCGTGGAAAATGAACAGAAATTTAATAGTTGATTCCTGGACCAATGATGATGTCAAAATACAAGTTCGAGGTGAAATTTAAATCAAATAGCACTCTTTAATATATACTGTAGTAATACATTGCCAAAAGTGTAAAAAAAATCATGTATGATATAATTTGAAATGGTGAAGTTGTCTAAAGTAGCAGCATTTAGATACGCATTTTATAAATCTAAATCAAGGTACCAATTTCTCTGTAGCAATATTTCACTAACCTCAAATGCTACAATCAATACTATATACTATAACTTAAGCTGTAAATGGAAAAGATAGGCATCATCCAAGAACATTTTCATATAGCCAGGGACAATGATGAAGAATTGAAATAAGGCAATCATTAGAGCTGCAGCTTTTGTCATAGTAAATGGAGTTAAGTGTCTCAACTTCAGCAAAGAGTAATCAAACTCTTGGAAACCTTCTTACATTTTCAGGACTTTGATCTGACCCATTCAATGAAAGCCTTATGTTCTGTAAAGGGATAACATACCAGGATCTATATTATTACTTATATGTTGCACAGCTTCATCCTCAAGAACTGGAAGTGGTGCTGTAGGAGTGTTGTTAGGTCAATGGATGTGTACTTGTAAGCTATTATCTCCTTTTGAATTTCATTACTATGCATGATAACAATCAGTTGTTCTGGACCAAATACATGATCCTTGTACAAACTGATACCTAGTAGAAATAGCATCATGGGTGACCTACGGCAGCTAGAGAGCAGATATGAAGTTTTGTCATGCAGCATTAGCATCTCAAGAGATTCTGGCAGCTCGCAATGAGAGGTAATTAATAATAATACGGGAATTTATCTTTGTTAAAGTTGAGATACATGCCATTTACTATGACAAAAACTGCAGCTCTAATGATGGCCTTCATTTCATCTTCATCATCATCCCTCTGCTGTTTGGAAATGCTCTCAGATGATGCTAGCTGTGACATGAGATTTAGACCTATCCTATCCATTTTCAGAAGATTAAGCTAATGAGATGAATGTACTATCGCTGGAGAGAAAAAGACACGACAACCTTAATTTAGATATTATGATGCATCAAATTTCAAATTGTATAATCCATTTCATTTTTTTTGCTTTTGGAAATGCATCGCAGTATATGAAGAATTGTTATTTGGTTATCCCCTTTTTTAAACTTAATTTCCACCGATATTTTGGAAAGAGTTCATTGACCTCTGACCCCTAAATACATTCTCCATGACCTTACTTCAGACTGAAATTATGAAACCTCCATGTTTACTTTACAAATTAGCAATCTTTATTTACATTATCACAAATATGAACACATAGGATAAATGTTTTGTAATTTTGTATGTCATACAGATTATACACACACACATATATATATATATATATGTATATATAATATTTCATCTGAACTTGGAATTTAAGGGTGAAACAATATTCTGTATACTGATTTTGGTGTTGTTTAATCTACTGGTACAAATCTTTGCATTTTGGCACCAAGATTACGAACCTGTGATGTTTTATCTCAGAGATACCATTATCTTATGTTAAAAAGGACATTGACCTTTGTCCTTGAATTTTAAAGGTGAATGTAAATTCTTGATGCTTAATTTTATTTAATCTTCCTGTAAGAATCTGTGTATTTTGACACCAAAAACACCAACCTTTGCCGTTTTATCTTAGAGATACCATTATATAATATGGTATATAATGTATAAAAGGTCATTGACCTTTGGCCTTAAATTTTATGGGTCAATGTGCATTCTAGGTATTTATTTTATTTCCTTTGATCTTATGGTCAGAATCTGTGCATTTTGACACCATGATCACCAACCTGTGCCTTTTCATCTCATAGATACCATTATACAGTATGGTAAATATAATGTAAAAAGGTCATTGACCTTTTAAAACCTTTGACCTTAAATTTCATTGGTGAATGTCAATTCTAAGTACTTGAATTCATTCTATTTTATCTTCTTGTAAGAATCTGTACATTTTGACACCATGATCGCCAGCCTGTACCTTATCATCTCAGAGATACCATTATGCAGTATGGTATATAATGTAAAAAAAGGTCATTGACCTTTGAAAGGCTTTGACCTTGAATTTTATCGGTGAATGTGCATTCTAGGTACTTAATTTTATTTTATTTTATATTCTGGTAAGAATTTGTGCATTTTGACACCATTATCACCAACCTGCACCTTTCCATCTCAGAGATACCATTATACAGTATATATGAAAAGGTCATTGACCTTTGACCTTGAAAAAAAGCACTTTCCCCAACCCGCATTCCTCCTAACTTTTTTTGGTAAATGTTGACACCCATACCTACTCAAATCAGTCAAAAAACCATTTCCAATAATTTTATTCCAGATTGGCTACTTTGGGGTCTAATTTAGGGATACTATAACATTATACTGTATTGTTCTATTCGATTAACCAGTTTTACTTGGAAGTGCCAGCATTCTTTGTAAGACGGGGCCTATGGCCCCATTTCATAAAAAGTTGATATGATAGCAAGTCTTGTTTGAATGTCAACTTCCATCATAAAAATAGTGTTAATTCCACTGGCACTTCTTGATTGGTTCCTTCAATGAATGCTGATTCCTTCAATGAAACCTTCTTTATCATTTCCCCTATATTTACCAGGCACTTGTTTACGTGTTGACCAAGTTCATTTTCACTCCTGTTATAGTTTCGTTTTGCACTACATTGTAAAATTTCATATATATGAAATATACTTTCGACTTTTGGTTTTGTCATACTGTTATGTTATTCTCCGTTGTTTTTCTTTCAGTGATTTTTTTCTAATTGGTAATTATTTTGTACTATTTCTTTTAATTTTGTTTTAGGGGTTTTGTTTGTCATACTGTTATGTTATTTTCTGTAGTTTTAGTTTCTTTCAGTGTTTTTTTTTATTGGTAATTAATTTGTACTATTTCTTTTTATTTTGTTTTAGGTGTTGTATTGTTGTATTGTAGAGGTCGAATGTATTGTGTCTGAAGACCTATATCTACGCAAAATCCAATTATTATTTACACCTTTTCATTACATTATTTTATCCGCCTTCATTGCAATTTCATTTTAAGTATCTATTTGCTCATATTTATGTTTATTTGTATAAATTCAATTTTTTAATCTATGTATTTATTTACTTAATTATTAAATTATTTTTTTCTTATGTATTTATGTATTCATGTATTTATTTGTTTATTTATTTATTCATTCATTAAGGTTTAAGGAAGGGGGGGGGGGGGCTTATCTGTACGGAAAAATGAAAATTATAATTCCTGGCAACTTTCTACCAAGGGTTTATTCGATGACGAAGTTAGTGACGACTTATTTAATAATTTTATTTACTGAATTACCTCAATACAGGGATTGGTCAGATATGTAATACATCAGGGTGGTTGGAGTTTGAGAAGAATCAGTATATTTTCGTGGATGATCCTGATTTTAGGACATACCGTGATGCTATGAATTATTGTCGATCACTAGGCGGGTACCTGGCCTTCATTACTTCTAATGAACAGAACGTAAGTGTTATATTTTTAGCAGCTTGTTTCTACGTGTTTTAGTACAAAAATTGTCATAATTCTCTTTAGAGTAAAAAAACTACATACTTTGGAATTCGTTATCCGTTTTATATATATTCATCAAAATAAAATCCATATCATATGTTTTTTTTTTATTTTATTTTATGAGGCATTAGAGCAGCTTGTATAAAAGAAACTTTGTACACTTTTTGGAACAAAGCCGTCTCAATTCTTATCCTACTTCTTTTCCCTAACTTACCAGCAAAGAATGAGAAGATGATTTCCATTCTGTACGGTAGAGATCATGGAGATAAAACACCCTTTTATACCGTCCTTTCATCTACAATAAAATAATGCCTTCCTTAATACTTCGTTCTATTTTATCCCGCCCCTTTCCATCTTTTTCCGCTTACTTCTTTCCATAATAACTAGCTAAAAAAATATTTCAATTCTGCAAACTTCGCAGAAGAATCAAATATCAGTTTTGTTTTGTCCCATTATCGACCGCAAAAGAGCGATTTATTTTCTTTTCGTGTTTCCTGGTTTCATTTAGAAAACAAAGAAGATTTTTTCTTCTTCTCTCCCTGATTAATTTTGCCTTCTTTCCTTGACTAACCCAAAAACGGTCAATGTTTTTTTCACTCTATTTTAATGAAGTAATGTAAAATAATGTAATATGATATAAAATAATGACATAATATATTAATAAGAAGAAAAGTAAATGCAATTATTTGAAATCAAAGGTTATATCAGATGCTCAGGTATCATGATTTCTCTCATCATAATGTCGGTGAGAAAAAAAGAGAAAACAAAAAACAGGAAGGAATGTAATGCGACATACAAATTTACTATACTTGTTGTACAAATAATCTCGATTTCATATACAATTATTTGTTTACAAAGGCATTTCTGAACACATTTACATTGAAATCTGGTTATTACAATTACTGGATTGGCCTGAATGACCTTGATGGGGACGGTATATACACATGGATAAACAGAACTACAATGTCAGGGTAAGTATCTTAAGTCCACCCCCCAAAAAGGTGGATTTGAATAAAAAGAGAAAAATCCAACAAGCATAACACTGAACATTTCATCAAAATCCGATGTAAAATAAAGTTATGACATTCTAAATTTTAATTTTAATTGCACAAAACAGTTATTTGCCCATGAAGATCGGTATGCAATCTTTAAAGAAACTAATGACGTCATCCACTCACTATTTCTTTTGTATTTTATTTTATGGAATATAAAAATATGAAATAATCAAATTTTCTTCTCATTGTCAAGTGAGACAATATCTAATTCCTCTATGAACATGTGGAAATACAATTGTATGATACTATATGGTTCAGTCAAGTTGGTCCTTATTGTCAAATCTGTAAAACAAGTGGAATGCGTCTGGCTGTCTCACCTGCATCACGCGATTCAATATAGCAGTAGTGCTGAGTTGAAAACTGCATAAACTCAAACAAGATGTTCAGTGATACTTGGTTACTCTTATGTCCACGTTTTATGAACTAGACCAATGCACTTATAGAGATATGATAATTCTCAAAAAAATAATTCAACAAAAAAAACCAACATGGCCAAAGTTCATTGACCTTACATGACCTTTGACCTTTATTATGTGGCCTGAAACTTGCATAGGATGTTCAGTGATACTTGATTACTATTATGTCCAAGTTTCATGAATCAGATCCATAAACTTTCAAAGTAATGATGGTAATTCAACAGATACCCCCGATTCGGCCAAAGTTCATTGACCCTAAATGACCTTTGACCTTGGTCATGTGACGTTAAACTCATGCAGGATGTTCAGTGATACTTGATTAAACTTATATCCAAGTTTCATGAACTAGGTCCATATATTTTCTAAGTTATGCTGCCATTTCAAAAACTTTGGTGAAGATTTGGTGTTGACGCCGCACAGTGGGCCAGAATGAGTTGAAAGTGCGCCAAAATTGTATTTCGTGTTAGATTTTTACTTTACGATGCTGATTAAGGGTAACTTTTGGCGTAGAATTTTGATTGATTTGATTTATTGTTTCACATTCCACAAAAACATACATCTTGAACACAATTATGAATACATGATGACAAAAAATACATTGTTGTAGTATTTAACAAGAAAATACAATTACGTGAAATATGAGGAACCTATTAAAAAGCAAAGCTTGTAAACATATAGGTTCCCATAGAATCGACTGAACATAATTTAAAGCCGACCTTGATACCAAATTTTGATTGGCTACTTAAAACCTGGCTGTGAAAAGACAAATTACGCTTAAAAATGGGTAGTATAAACTTTAGGTTATGTGCTACTTAAAGATTGCCCAGAGTGAATGTTGGTTCATGCTTCTCACATGCCTAAAAAGTGTGTATGAGATGCCGAAAATATTTGATGGCATCAAAATTATCATTAAGAAGATTTATAAAAACTGCTTTTAGAAACTTTTCTAAAATCTGAAAACATCAACCCTGCTCTATCAAACTGTCTTGACTTGTGTAAAACGCAGAGTATACAACACCACGAATGTATCACTATATGAGGATTGTTTTTGGCTGAAATTATTCTACAAGTAAATTTTATTTCTGGAAGAGTTGTGGGTATAGCCCTTATTTGCGTTAGCAACCTTTATTTTGTTTACATATGCCCGGAATTCATGTCATTTTCATGGAATGGAAGGGGAATCGTCCTCGTCGTTCAAAAGCGAACGGCAATGTACACCCATATACGGTGCGCTACGATGATTGCACGGTATAAAAATGACAGTTTTTTTAAACAGGTTTTGGGGGTGTTGTGTCAAGTAAAATCGGGTCTAACATGAAAACGGGCAAAAACGGTCAGCTAAATTTGGTATCGACTTAAAGCTTAGACATCAGAAAAATTTAGACGGAAATTTTTTGGAAATCTAAACGTTTCTAATGTAAATGCAAAAAGCATAGATTTTCAGCCTTTTTCCAGGAATAATCATCCTATAAACCTCCTGAAAGGTGTCTTTTATCTACTTTGAACACTTTCACACGAAAAAAGAATATATCAGGATTATGTGGGAGGCATTTCAGATTCCTACATGAAAAACCTCCTGTGAAATGGCATGTTTTTCAACTAGGTTGTCATACACGCGACATTTCGCAAAATGTCACATTTTACGATTTGAGGTAGGAAATTAACAACCTCTATGCGAATTCCGGAATGAAATATTTTGCTGACGCACTCTTCAAAGTGTTGTTTTTCAGCTGGGCATGACAAAAATTATAAATATGAAATTGCCCAAAATGACTTTTGGCGCACTTTTGTTTGACCCCGGCCCACTGTGCGGAAAAGCGGCGCCAATAGATGCAGGTGAGACAAAAATGAAATATTGTATAATTCAATCAATAGAAAAGAAAAGAAATAATGAGTGGGGGACATCATCGACTGTCTCATTTGCATGTCAATGACTTGCGCATTACACTGTTATGTGACAAATAAGCGAAACTTTAAAATGTCCCAAGTTCCTTATTTTACATTCGATTTTGATAAAATTTTCATCATTTTGCTACTTTGATTTTTCTCTATTTATTCACATCAACATTTTTCCGGGGTGGGCTTGACTTTAACCCTAAATAGGGCTATTTCGACGCCTAAGAAACTGGGGGGACTGATTCACCCCCCCCCCCCCCTCTTATGATCTCGGCCGTCGATCGCGAGATCGTGACGAAAATTGGCACATGCGTAACCCATGGCATTATCTACAAAACTATAACATCAAATTCTGCAAAATATCTCATGTCTCATTAATTATGCTAATTTATGCGTAAAATCATAAGTTTGCTCTAATTAATAAAATAATGCCCCTGAAATGCTAATTTTTACAATTTTGGTCTCAAAAGTTGCGCGAGACTTGAAAGTAAAAAATGTCGCGAAAAAATGTCGAGGGGGGGCTGAATCAGCCCCCCCCCCAATCTTTTTAGGGTTAAGGTCGAGTCCTTCCGAAGAAAGGAGAAATAACAAACAAGCTTGAATCTGAAAACAAAGCAATACACAAATGAGAGATATCTTTAAAAATAGTTCTTTTCTATCACAATCAATTATTATTATCTAGGCCTATCTATATATATTGCTGATTTATAATTCGTAAAATTGATTTCACATCTATGTATAATTATTTTTCTGTTCACATCTTATCTATATCTCACTCTATATTAAGCTAAATCTTAGCGTTTTTTATTTTATTTTTTTCTGATTTTCTAATTTTTTGGCATTCATTTTCATTGGCCGGTTAGTTGTATTTATTACTCTTGTGTAATTTCACTTTTTTAACTTGCGTATTTCCGTCTTTATGCAGGACAATTATATGAAATAGCCTGAAAGCTGATCAATGTTTTATCCCGTTGAAAGATGTTAATAATGAACGAAACAATATTCATGATATTTCCATTTTTGCAGACCCCAGAAATCCCAAATCCCAAGAGATTACAGCAATTACATTCCACAAGTTAAGTTGGAATCCAAATTTGCTTGACACTAAATTAATACTGCACTTTCCGTTTAAAGAAATACAAGCGAAAAAAGTGAGTGGGTCGATGACGGCCGTTGTTCTCCTTGTTTGCATACAGACCAGCATCATAAAATAACACAGTTGATGGCATTTTCTTTCTTTTCATTCCAATATTTTCGTTCACGCGAACTCCCTCTTTTTGTGTTTCGTATGCATTTTTTTGCACAGCCACATGAATTTATGCCCTGATGCCCTTTCTGTTTTGGAAATATTCTCTTTCAAAATCACTTCAAGGGAGAGATATACCCAGGGCGGATCCAGGATTTTGAAATAGGGGGGGGCGCCAGCGGCGAGGGAGCGAAGCGACCGAGGGGGGGAGGGTGTGGGAG
This sequence comes from Lytechinus variegatus, assembly GCF_018143015.1. Classification (NCBI taxonomy): domain Eukaryota; kingdom Metazoa; phylum Echinodermata; class Echinoidea; order Temnopleuroida; family Toxopneustidae; genus Lytechinus; species Lytechinus variegatus. The sequence goes on from NC_054750.1 coordinate 9,192,817, forward strand.
GGGGGATACCCCCTCCCACAGCAAGGACTTTTTCAAAAAATCATGTCCAAAAGTCGTATTTTGAGAGCACCTTTAGAAGAAAAATGCACACTTAAATCACTGTAACTTCATGAATAAAAGACACATACTGACTCATTTAGGAGCTGGTTTCCAGTCACACACCGTATAAGCGGTCATTCAAAACATACATTTGGCAAAGGCTCTTCACTTGCTTCCATCGTGTGATTGAAACGTCAAATTTAAATGATACGAAACTGAGACTTGTAATCGATAAGTTCCGAATAATCCATTCTGTTTATTGTCATTTGTGTATTTACATTGTGTGTTTCAAACGAGAATTGTTTAGTCGTATGGCAACATGCATAAAATTTGGTTCTTTTTCCCACAAAATGCACAGTAAATTGTTACAAACTACAGAAAAAAACGACATCATCTTCTGGTAATCAACCTTTTCCCTCGTATTATTTTCAAATCATCTTCAATAATCCAGTCATTCTGCCCAACCTCAAAGTAAAATAATGCTTCTTAAGGGGATTCTCATCATTTTTATTGTTTACGTTCAAAGTCTCTCATTGCGTTGCCATCTTAACTTATGACCAGCCAGGATGAAATTGCATTTGTATTTATTTTAACATAAGATAATCAATTTTTACGAAGCACTTGTTAAAACTATACCACAAATAATTAAATAAGGTCAATGATAAAATGCTAGAAAATACATGTAAGGAGCTTTGATATCCAGTCCATAATTGTATAAGTTATAACTATCAGTGGCAGAAAATGTAAAATAAACCGAGGCTCGTCTTCGGTATACAGAGTTCAGAAGGCATTTTGTAAGCTTTTCATTTCTTGTTTAGACCATGAATTCATATAGGCTTCCAATTTGATGTTTTTTCTACATGTTGAATCAATGTATACTAGCTTTCCAACCAACAAAGTAAATGTTGTAAACTGTATTGATTGCCTTCTGTTGGGCAAAGCTATTCCTGCCAAGTTTGAGCTCAATCATGACTTTTATTTTTTTAAGATGAAAATATGGAAAGTTTATTTATGCAAGACAAACGAAGAACAGACGAAATAGTGGAATTTAATTACTCACACTATATTATATAAGGGATATACTTTTAAAGCTCTGGGGGGGTATTCTGAAAAGTCTCGTAAGTTTCCACTTAAATATCCTTTTAAGTTACCCATTTAATGGAGCGCTAATGTACCTCCAAATTCGTATTCTGAAAACTCTATTAGCGCTCAATTAAGTCCCTGTAGGCCACTCCCCTACTGAGCCGAATTAACCAATCAAATGCGCTCTTACAACGTAAATTTTTCTCCTAGCGCGCAGTGTCTCTTCACCCCGCTCTTCACTTTGCTGCCTTGCAGCGCAGCGCCCGGCTGCTGCAGTTGCACTGCACTGCACCACGATCTTGATACAAAGAATTTTTGCTGAAAAATAATGCTTAAGCATATTTGCATCGGAGATTAGAGGTTCGTTATGCTGTTGAAATTATCTGTTGTATTTTCCCTCTGTCTCTCATTTATTGTATGGTGAGACTACTACGTATCGACCACCTCTTTTGAAACCGACCACCTTGCTCGCGTTAAAATTATTGCGTATTACAAACGATACGCGCAGAAAAGTAGGCGCATTGTCCATAGAAACGGTAAGAATCGATTTTACGAGAAAAAAAAGAAGCAACAAAAAGTAAATATTTAGTAGAATTAATCAAAATTGTATTGACCAGACCCAAACCCCGCTGAAAAACCAAGAAATCCGATAGGAAACGGCTTTAGAACAAGTATCCGTCGTCAATCGTCGAATCATGTGCCGGAGCTCGCAATGGAAGTAGTGAGACGATCATTTAGCATGTTGACATCACAGAACTGATTTGGAAGAGTCAAAATACTTCGCCACAGCGACAAGAATAGGCCGTAAACTTAGTGTATCGCGGGTGGTCGGTTTCAAAAGATGGGTGCAAATGAGCAAATGTAAAATCGTCGCATTCGTTGTTCGTCGATATATACGCTGATTGAATCGGAGTCGCCGTGAGAAACATGGGAATCTGATCTGCTCAATTTTCTGCACAAATGAGATGAAAACTGGGTAAAATTGATGAATATTTTCGCAGATACAATGCTTAGAAGATTAGGTGGTCGATAAGGGGTAGTTCCAACCATACCTTCGTGCTTTTCTCTTTTTTTTCGAACGCGTTCTGATTTTCACAACCCCCTATCCATTGAATCCATTTGTAGCTTCTTTCTTTTTCTTTTTTTTTACAATATTTTATTTGCCTCTGTCTCGGGGCCATGATAGGGGGGTCTTCTTTAACCTAATTCCTACTTATTCTAAAAACTACATACTTTTCATTTATATGAGAAATCTTCTCCAACAAAATTTGAATAAACATATTTTGAAAATCAAACAAGCATAATTTAAAAAAAAGCCGACATTTTATTGAAATTAGATGTATACCCAGTTGTTGTGTATCCGGACGGGTTGTGTGTCCGGACGATCAATTTTAGAATGTCATTTGGAAAAATTTACTAGCGAACTTTCATCAATTTTTAGTACAAAATGTTAGAAAATATTATAAAGAACAAAATAGAAATTGATTACAAGTAATGGATTCATATTTTTAGTGTAATCCACAGACAAAAAAGAAGGCTTCAAAAAGATAAAGTGTCCGGACACCCGACCCCCCATCCTACAAACGTTATGACATAGGTTTTTATAGGTGGAGAAAACGATGGTATCACTTCATCATTTTTTTCTTTTGTATTTTATTCTATATTCGTTTAAATACTAAAGGGGCCGGTCTATGCTTATTTTTTCATTGTCAGAAACAAGGTTTAATTCACTCCTGCACATTGCTGCATCTGCCGTGATTTGGCAATTTCATTATTGTCAAAAAAGTGTGCAAAAATAAAACAGTTTATGATGCTAATAATAAAAGAAAATATAGAAAAAGTAATAGTCATGTTTTCCCTATAAGTACACAAATATTTCTGTCTCCCTTTTCCCCCTTTTCTAATTTATGTATTACCAAATATAGTCCCTAGGCCCTATTCCTTATTTTACTTGTTTCTATACACCACCTTTTCCCCCTTTGTTATATTCCCTTTTTAGCTCTCTCCTTTATTCTCTTCCTTCCTCCTAGTATCAAACCGATTTGATGATATTTATACGAAATGAAAGCAACATTTAGCAAAATATGGTGAGACTTAATGGACCTCTTATCACCATTATCTTTCCCCACTGGAAAGTCCGCTAATTGAGCGCTATGAGACTTTTCAGAATACCAAAAGTCTCGTAACTACTCAATTAAGTCTTCGCGCGGTCATAACGCGTAGAATTGCAAGTGCGCGCAACGCAACCCTGCCAAATAAGAAAGGGGCACTTAAGTGACTTTTCAGAATACCAAAATGCTAATTGAGCGCTAATTGACCGCTAATTGAGCTTTCAGAATACCGCCTCTGCACTATATAGATCCCGTTTGCTGCCTGTGCAAGTCTCGAGGTTCTGTGGGCATAGCCACAAAATATTATATACGTTTTTCGTAAGTGAAATACTTCAGTAAATAATTTAATAGCGAATATCACACCCAAATGTATTTCTATGACATGCATGATTAATTCAAGGAAGTTTTGCCGTACAATGCATTATCACGTAAGCGCGATTGGAGGAATGTTATGAGAATGTCCCGCTTTAGATTTAATACCGTATCCTCCCATTTTGTCATAATTATATTGTGTTAAGATACTGCATACTTAACTACTTCATCATCATTACAATATTTTTGATCCTTGATAATTCGTTGGAATGATTGCTTCGGCGAAACTTAGTTGGGGCGCCCTGGATAATATGCCTCTGAATCTACCAGAAAGTGTAAAAGTTAGTTTACATTAAATACAAATATGTCTGACCTATACATTTCAGTGAAAACGTACATGACCAAGGCAGAATGATAATGCTGCGCACGTGGCGCCCGATATAGGGCTTCATCTTTGAGTGAAGAATAATCTCGGGGATAGACATTAGCATTCGCATCGTTGACACTTTCTCTCGCGATCTGTTACTTACAATTTACATGTATTTGCCATAAAGACGGACAAACGCATGTTACAAAAAACACAAAATTTCGGGAAAAAAGGATATCCAATCCAACATCTTCACACTGGTCACTGCACTGCAACTCCCGATTACAAGTGGTGCAACTTTCCAACCAATCGACTTGCGCGCCCTGGAATTCAGGAATTTACATATTGCAATACAGTATGACAGAGGTGCATTTGTGCGAACACAAAGGCCATGAGCGTAAGTTAAAATATAGTTTTGACTAGATCTAGCCCTTGAAATTGACTACATTGTACCAATCCAGTAAATATAAACATCAAAAAAAAAAAAAAATCCGGCGAAAATAGGGGGGCGCGCGCCCGGGGCGCCCCCCTCTGGATCCGCCACTGTATACCTTCTTCACAAGTTGAAAAATAATCAGTAGGCCTACATCCTCCACCAAATCTTCATTGTAAAAAAGGGGGAGGAAATCGATAAATCTGTCTTCACGAACAATGCACGGTCAAGTTCATGGTTAGGGGTTGAGTCATTGCACCAACATCAACATGATGGTCAACACACGATATAGATAACATCCAGATTAATTTCAAACAACGTCTGTTGTAATCCTATGTGTGTCAAGAAGTATACACCAATGGACTTATCATGATCATAGTTTTGTTTCTCTTTCTCCTTTTGTCCCTCGATCTTTCCTTTCCTTTGCCTGACGAGAATCAATGTTCTGTGATAGGTATTAATCAAGTAAATCAACCATATGTCTTTCTCATAAAGGTATTCGAACCTACGTCCAGTGTCACAAAGGCCTGCAGGGGAATGTATTCTGCTAAGAGCTCGATATGGTGGACAATGGGAGGAGTCCACCTGTACAAAGCCGCGTCGACATATCTGCCAACGCCCTAAAGGTTAACGATTTTTAACTTCTGTTGAGAAATATAAGAAATTAAAGATTTAATCCATTCATGAAATTAAACTTTTACTATACCCGACAGAAATTTTATTTAGTGTCGGTGTCAGATAGGTTTGATTCGTGTAGGGGGGTGTGAGTGTGGGAAAGTGTGTGTGTGTGTAAGGTTGAGGGTGTGTGTATGTATTTTAAGATATATGACTCATGATTTTATTAAGTTAGTGAAAAAAAAGTGAAAATATGAAGTGTAAAGTATTATATGATTTGAAATGTTAAATTGAAATGTTTTGAAACTTTTTGTTCATGAAATCAGAATAAAAACATTATTCAAAACAAAAAAGTGTATCAGTTGGGATGTGTGCATTGTCGGCTTCTAGGTAGACTGCGGTGTTCCTTTAATTTATATTGATCTCCGAATTGGTCCTGCCATTGAATACTACCGAAATACACGTGTATGAGTATATTCATCATCATCCGTTAAAGTACAGTCCACCATGCAGGTTAGTGTATCATCGTACTTGCCGGGGGGGATGCACTTACATTGACGAGTGGGTACCATGCGCGACCAAAAAACACGTAAAAAGGATGTCTTTTTCAAGATAGGGCACGTTACGTACGTAACGTGATAAGGGTGTCAAAAACACACAAATAATGAAAAAAGGATATCTATTTTCGCTAGGAAAGCTACTTGTTTAGGGTCAAATTTTCGGGGATGATAAAACAAAATTAAAATGTTTTATACTGGATGACATTTTTGCCCCAACTACGTGTTTAGAGTCCAATTTGCACGAGTTGTGGAAGGTGAGGCCGTACAAAACCGAATGGTGTGTAAAGGTAAAACCGACGACCGACGGACCCGTGACATAACAATAAAATATCGCTGTACTTGTTTGGGGTTCAATTCAGGGAATACTTGCCAAGAGTAGGGGAAGGCCCCGGGGGCCACTTCCATTGACGAGTGGATACCATGGGGTCTCGAAAAGCACCCTAAACACGTATTTTCCATATTCTGAAAATGCACCCCTTAACAAGTATTGGCGTCTGAAACCCTACCCTTAACAGGTATTGGAAACAAAACGATACTTGGCAAGTATTCCCCATGGACATGATGGAGTCACGACGACTCTCCAGGGGAGTTGAGGTGACTCCCATTTGGGAGTCACCCAGACTCCCTTTTGGCTGTGAGTGTAACATATATATATATATATATATATATATATATATATATATATATATATATATATATATATATAGGTGAAAAACATTTCCCAAGAATCACTTATTTCTACAATATTACTAATCATATCAATTCTAACATGCAAAACGCAAAAAGTGTCACAACTTACCCCGCCTTCCCCAATCGTTTTGTTTCCAATACTTGTTAAGGGTAGGGCTTGAGACGCCAATACTTCTTAAGGGGAGCATTTTCAGAATATGGAAAATACGGGTTTAGGGTGCTTTTCGAGACCCCATCATGCCCATGGTCGCGCGTGGTATCCACTCGTCTCTGGAAGTGCCCCCGGGCGTACTTGTAGAATATTGTGCAGGAGTATGTAGCCTACAGTGCTTGAAGATCTATTCTACGTGCGGTTAAAAAGAATCAGTGCAGTCTAGCGCAATTGGATTTTCTGCACCTCAGCCTTGAAGCTGGCTACTGAAGTGCTGTAAACTGTAATCATGGTAATGGAAGGGAGAATATTTCACAGTATAATGGCATCAGGAATAAAAGTTTTCTGATTTATACCATAGAACCTTGACGCTTCTTGGGCATGAGTACAGGTTACGTTGCAAGAAGGCACGTGTAAATTACTAATAATAAAATCGAAACGATTTGTGTATTTTTTTAAATTCATAATTATATTTGGAAAAAAATACAATCCAGTACAAAATAGTTGCAGGCTTTAGGAGAGAGCAAAAAAATCACATCACCTTAAAAACAATACCAAATGCATACTATCATTATCAGGGTATCGAATAGATTTGAGCAGATAAAGAAAAATCAGACAAGCTACGCGTACAGTAAACATTTAGTCAAAATCTGACTAAAGGAATAACAAAGTAATTACATTTTTATTATTTCCATTATTTTGGTAAAAACAGTTCTATACATGTATTCATGAATATACAATGGGTAAAGTGGTGATGTCACATTCCCACTTCTTTATCGTATTTTATAACACCATGTACATGAAAGTATGTTTATTTAACTTTTGTCCTCCAAGAACAAAACAGATCAAAAATGGATTGACAACTTATTTAATTCGTTGGATATTTATTACTGCAACTTTAAGAGACATATCATAAACATGATAAATACATGTATGAAAATATGAAATAATTAGAATTTCATGTAATAACATAAGAAACAGGGAAGTGGGGATGTGACATTATCAGCCCACATAATCAATATTTATAATAACGTGCATATTACCTGTTTTCACAAAGTTTTGTTAAAGTTTTAATTTAAACGTTTGTAGTGCAGGAATGACATAATGCTAATTGTTATTTATTAATGTTGAGCCCCCCAACCCTTTCAAACTCGTTCCGAGGCCGCTAACATGGATGAGAAAATAATTATAAGGAACTTATATTTCTAGGCATTCAAAGCTAATCCTCAGTTGAATATCAAAGAGTTATTCAAACGTTTTTTTATATCCAGTACATTTCAAGAATGCGACCACATGTAGATTGCAAATGTGGTAAAATGTTCTTTCTGTATTTCTGTCATCAGGTAACCGCTATACCTACAGACCTGCTAGATCAGAATATTCATGCAAAGGTGGAAGTGTTTATATTGTACAATGTGGGTGACATAATTTTGCATATTTTGCTGCGCATCAGTATGAATTATTAGTTATACTTTATGTAAATTATGATAGTATTTACAAGCATTGGACTGGAATTAATACATTCCTATCTTAGGCTGGTATATCGCTCCTATGAAATCCCTACTCATCAATCAATGTTTAAAAAACCAAAATGTATACAGAAGATTCTTGGACCTATCTGCCGATGTGCAGAATGGTTTTTCAGTTTAAAATATAAAGCTTTTTTTATTTTACAGACGCTCGATGTTCTTGGAACCATTATGGACATTCCTTCTATCGTTTTCTGGGTGCTAGAAAATCCTTTGCTGCAGCCAAGAATGATTGTATGAGGAGCGGTGGAAGATTGGCGATTATCAAATCAACAGAATTGAACGTAAATACAAATCAACCCGATACATATTATTAATTTCATCTGTATATAGAGGACAAAGTTTGTTTCATTTAAGATTACCTTACACATGTTTGTCGATCCGGGGGATGGGAATCTATAACCATTATAATGCAGGTGACTCACAGTTATTATTTGAAAAGATCGAGATTAATGAAGGTATGCTTAGACTCAATGAAATGCTGCCTACAATGTATGAGGTATAGCCATACCATGCATCTGTACATCAACAATTATCAAGATCAAATAGAGCTTACTATATCGAGAGCACAAGTCAGAGTGATTTTTTTCTTTCAAATTCTAGTTTGAATGGGATAATGAAGGTGTGACATTGGAAAAAAGTAGCATAATACAAAAGTTTTTTTTTTTTGTTATTTGTTCCTGTTAAAAAAAAATACTTGAATCAACTTTGCCATGTTGAATGTTGTGAGTCTACTTTCTGAATAAAACTACAGTCTCTGACTACCTAGCTGAGCTGACTAGACGTAATGTTAGGCTTTGAATTCAAACTAGTGATTGACTGTGATTCTAACGTTTAGTATGGCAGTGTGTCCATACTTCGCGGACGGTCATTATCTCGAAACACAATTTTACAGCATTATTTCTAAGTGTAAACTTTTTTATACGCACCCTACCCCTAAACATAAATCCACAAATACAAACAAAGGTCCTTCAAAAATACACTGATAGATGCAACAGATAAATCAGGGCATGTAAAATGTATACATTATGTTTAATTATGTTTTAATGTATCTTATCACAGGCATTTCTAACATCTATTTTATCACCTGCCCTTTCATCTCCTCATTGTTACTGGTTTGGTTTGAATCAAAGTTCAGATAATGGTCCGTTTAACTGGGAAGATGGTACTCAAATGACGTAAGCATTTCTTTCACCTTCTGTTCGCTATATTAGATTTTTATGAGGTTTTGATCATGGTGGCAGCGTCGTCATCAGCTGCGTCTGATTCTTCAAAATTTGAAGCAAAACTTTGGCTCAATTTTCAATATATAAATCCCTTTGAACCTGATGTGGGATGTTTTTCAGGTAAAATTTTGATGGAATCGTAATTTGTAACTGCTATGCTAACGAATAAATCAACATCTTTGCTGTATTTCATGGGACCTTAATTGATTTACAAGACTCTCAAACTTCTGGATGCAAGTCAAAGAGATATTCGAATGCTCAATGAACATATAATGGAAACCAGTGAATGCAGGAATAAAAGATTACATTTGTTCAATACTGATGCAACACCCCCCTACCAGGGTACCTCTACTGGTAGAATTTACAATGATGCATGCAGATGCACCCACGTACTCTCTCCCACACACATTATTTTTTTATTTTTTTTTTTATTATTATACCAACATCCCGCACACACCCCCACGTACACGCACACACACCCACACACGCGCCCTCACGCACTCATGTTGTAATTGCTCCCAGACAGGATCGACCTTACTCTGTATACCCGCTTTCATCATGAAAAAAATGAAAGGGGACATCAAATGCGAGTTTAAAGGACAAGACTACCCCAACATAAAGTATATTTTAGTAAAAATAAAAAAATCTAAGAAGCATAAACTGAGAATTTTATCAAAATCAAATAAAAAATAAAGTTGTTAGATTTTTGAGTGTCGTTTATTTTCACAAAACAGTGATGCACATTCTGGTCGGTATGCAAATGAGAAGACCAACATTACTCACTCACTTTTCCTTTGTATTCTATAACTCTCCTCATTGTCATATATAAAAAAAAGTTTTATTCCTTCCTGAACATGATTATGGAATTACCATTACTTTAACATTTTATGGTTAGTCAAGTTGGTCATCATTGTCAAATTTGTAAAATATGAACTATTGTTTAACTCAAATAATAATAAAAAAGAAATAGTGAGTGAAGGACATCATCGACTCTGTCATTTGCATATCACTCATTTGTGCATATAACAATTTTGTGAAAAATAACCGAAATTTTGAAATGGCATAACTTTCTTATTCTACGTCAGATTTTGATGAAGTTTTCAGCGTTAGGTTTGTTTAATTTTCCTATTAATTCAAATCCACATTTTTTTTCTGGGGTGGACTTGACCTTAAAGGGGAATGAAACCTTTGGAACAAATAGGCTTGTGTAGAAACAGAAAAATCAAAGAATAAGAATAAAGAAAGTTTGAGAAAATCGGACAAATAATGAGAAAGTTATGAGCATTTGAATATTGCAATCACTAATGCTATGGAGATCCTCCCATTGGCAATGCGACAAGGATGTGTGATGTCACTGATGAACAACTTTCCCTTTGGTGGACTATAAAATACCCTCAAAATGTCTCTTTTTGCTTTTTCTTATGATGATACAAACTCTCTATCCATGATGTATTCTAAAAAAAAAATATGTATTAAATGCCCTCATGTAGAAAGAACACATGATCTATGGATAGATGTGATAAAAGAGGCAATTCAAGTGAAATATATACTAAAGTAATGGGGAGAGTTGTTCACAAGTGACATCACACATCTTTGTCGCATTGCCAATTTGCTATCTCCATAACATTAGTGATCCCAATATTCAAATGCTCATAACTTTCTAATTATTTGTCTGATTTTTCTCAAACTTTTGTTGATCTGTTTCTTTGATTTTTTTGTTTTCACACAAGCTATCTTGTTCCAATTGTTTCATTCTCCTTTAAATTATTCACCGGTAAAAAGGGATTTTACAGGACATTAAGTTTATTTCATACTTTCAAAGGTTATTACTGTATGAGGGACTCGCCAAAAGTGATTAGATTTGTCAGCCTTTTTCGATTTATCAATTTTGATTAATTGTAAATGACCAAATAAATTATGTCATTTTCTACATTAAACGCTCCAGCAACCCTATGTGGGTTTTCGGGGAGCCATCTAATTCTACAGGACGGTCATGTGGATGTCTGAGCTCTGATGGTAACGATGGTGACAATCATGGTCGATGGGCAAGCGTGAATTGTACACATAGGCTGCCTTACATCTGCGAAAGGCCACAAGGTATTAATGGAATTGTTTTTCAAAACATGTTGTCAACAGGGGTGCAGCTCTGTCGAATCCTGGTGATTTTTAAATATGTTACTCGTACAAGATGTTAATATGTAGTTTGAAAAGTTATTAATGAATTATTCCAAACATTTGGTGTGACTCGGACGATGAATTGGGTTTAACTTTTTTTTGCCTCTTCCAAGCCAATTTACATGAAGAAAATTCTATCATGTAAGCACAAGCAATAATCATGTTTCCTTAGTGTGAGTTAAACGAATAACATTTTTTCCTAAAATATATTTTCCTAAAATATTTTGATTAAGAAATTCTTCCGAGCTGAAATAGAAATCAATATGCGTTATCTATTAACATTGGAAAATACCAATTTAGGTTTAGTAATATTCATTGCCTTCTGGCGCGATGTCGTACAGATTGGGAGCTTAGGGGGCTCTTCTCCCCCCCCAAAAAAAAAAAAAATAAATAAATAAATAAATAAATCAGGATGAATAAAAATAAAACAGAAACGGAAAGAAAAGAAAGAAGGTTCAATTATATTATTTTCTGAACTTCATGTCAAAATCTATCACAAAATTTGAATGTTATAATAAAAATGTCGACATCTTGCCCAATACGCTATATCTGGCTCCCTATTTTTTTCTTTTGGGGGGAGGAGGGGGGGCTTGTTACGCCACTGCCTTATGGAGTGTTTAGACATTAATTTTGGGTGCGAAATTCACTTGCTTCTCATCGAAGGAATAACAGTCTGGTTTTCATATCTAAAAGGGAGATGAAGAAAGCTAGGATACATTTTAACAACAAACGACAAAGGAAAGAAAAGAGTTCCAAAATCGATTATTATATTACATTGAATTGTATAACTGTCGCTAAAAGGTCATGATAATAGATCTAATAATATGTCCATTTATATAGCGTAAATACTATGTGCATATACTCAACCGTGCTTTGACATGTTTGATATTTTGTGTCATTATTAAAAACCGGCTGTAGCTGAGCCGCCGTACTATTAATATAGGCGCTAAAGCGTTCAATGAATAAATCTTACCGGGTACCCATTCACCTCACCTGGGTCGAATGCAGCACAATATGGATAGCCTTCTTGCCGAAGGAAATTACGCCATGGCTGGGATTCGAACCCACGACCCTCTGATTCAAAGTCCGGACACTAACATACTGGGCCAGTCAGGCCACACAACGCTGCACTCCTGATTGTAATTATTTCCATCATTGTTTGTGTTATATCTTCACCATGTTCACTATTCTTTTACAGTCCCAATTATTGGTGAATGGATAGTTCTTCCATCACTACCAAGCGTTCAGTATTACTTTTCTTCATTTTCAACTAACTATTTCAACGCAAGCGAATATTGTCAACAAATAGGTGGACAGCTGGCGCAGTTGAAAACACGACATATTTACGTAAGATCAAATTCAATTCCATGTTTTCCTTTTCTGTAGATCAGTACAGTGATAATAACGATACTTATGAATAGTGATAGAGTAAAAATAGTAATAATGACAATTATGATAATGAAAACATTAATTGATGGTGATAATATTTAGAAGCAGAAGAAGAAAATAGTATTATGCAAGAATCGAAGAGACCCTTATTAAACGAGGATGAAAGCATTTGTCGCACATGCACAGAGCGCAAGTTACACCAGAGACCTTTGTTCATGGTTTTACTTAACCAAAAGCTCCATATTATCTTCCCCATCTTCTCCCACGGCCCTGGAAAGCAAGGTATATCATAGGCAGCACCCTCTTGAAATCAGGTATGCTAAAAAAAAAAAATATCCTTCATTTTGCGAGCGAGGACCTTTCTGTTCCTTTCTGATCCCCCCCCCCCCCCCCCCCGGACGAAGTAAGGGGGGGCATTAAGCGTTGTCCCTGACCGTCCCCCACTTGGTTTCCGCGCAATAACTCGAAAAATATTTTACAGATTTAAAAAAAAATGGTGTGTAGGTAGGTGACACCATACCGGCTAAGCTCGAATTAAGAGTCCGCAGGTCAAAGGTCACAGCTCATTAAAGATGCAAGTTGGTTTCCGCATAACAGCTAATATTCAACAGATTTTAAATGTGTTTGGTTTCTGAGTAGATGACACCAAAATACAGGGTAAGTTTGAAATCGAAGTCCACAGGTCAAGGGTCAAAGCTCACAGTTCATTATATATGCGAGTTGGTTACCGAATGATAACTAAAAAAATATTCAACAGATATTAAAAATGTTTGGTGTCTGGGTAGATGGCACCAAAATAAAGACTTAAAATCAGACCCCACAGGTCAAAGGTTATATACAGCTCATTACAGATATGCAAGTTGGTTTCTGCATAGTAACTTGGGGAATAATCAACAGATTTCAAAGAATTCTTGTGTGTGTGTAGGTAGATGACAGCAAAATACAGGCTAAGTTCTAAGTCCACAGGTCAAAGGTCACAGCTCATTATAAGTTGTTTGTGAATAGTAACTTAGGGAATAATTAACAGATTAACAAATTTATTGGTGTGTGTAGGTGTGTGCATGATGTTATTAATTTATTGGTGTGTGCACGATGTTAGGTTCAGTCATATCAAATGGATTTATATGATCGCGTTAAGCGGGGGCATCTGTGTCCTTTGGACACCTCAAATTTCTAGTTTTTTTTTGCTGGTCATAATTTACTGAGCAATATCACCTTAATTTGGGAGTAAAAAAAACATTTTTTTTCCAAATCAGTACCCCATCTTAAAAAATCGTTCCCAGTTTGTGTGTGTGGGTGGTTCATTTTTAAAATTCAGAGGTCAAATATGATGATTTTTAAAAGCAACTTTATTGTCAAAATAGCACTTCTGAAGAGTATTTGTAAAATCATGAATTTACATCGTGTGCTTGCTGATTAAATATTTCATTATGAAACAGTTACTAATGGTAGATGAATTCGGAAACCGTGGAGTCAAAAGTTTTTGGTTTGGCCTTGATGATCTGAGCAAGGAAGGCGATTTCCGATGGAGTGACGGGACATTGTTACGAAAAACAGGGTAAGATACGAAGGTTATACTTATCAAAACAATAGGTCAACTTATTAGCCGCTGACAGACGAACATGCGAGGGTCATAATACCCAATATTAACTTAATACAGGGTCTCCATTGCTGAAGGCCTACTCGTAGTTGATGCATAAGCCGAACCCCTTCTAGAAAACGGAATTGGCTGGAAGAAGTCGACATATTAGTATACCAATTTCTTTGTTTTCACCATTGACGATGCAAAGTGCCTTCGTGACAAGTTCGGTCACTTCGCTTACTCGCTCTGCAGGTTCTTAGTCTCCGCATTCCCATCCCCAAAATATCTATTTAAGGCCTACTTTGCCAGTCTATAATGGGATTAAAGACGTTTTTTTTCGCTTTACTAGCACTGCATGAAGCGGAATATTGTGGATACTATAGGGGGGTAAATTCATTATAATAATACTACAATTTTGAAGTAATGTCTACAATGTATGTCAAGAACAAGTTCCCGGCCCCCCCCCCCCCATCTGTTGGTCAACAAAAAAACGGAAGAAAAGGAGAAAAGAGAGGGAGAATAAAAGAGAAATGTAGGGCGAGGAAGAAGTAAAGTATATTCATGGGTGTCGATCACCGGGGGGTGGGTGGGGGATAAATCCCCAAACAAACAATTTCAAGTGGGGGGATGGCCTGTATTATCATCCCCCCAAATAATTTAGGGTAGAACAATTATAATAATAATGATGAAAAATGAAAAGTTTGATCATGATTATTATAGTGATGAGTATAGTATGACATCAATCAGTTTGTTTCCCTCGCAATTTGTGTATATTGTTATTAAATAAAAACATTCTTTTCCAGGACTTTTAAACATATGGATGGAGGTTCAAAATGAAAAAGAATGAAATGTTTATGTATATGATATTTTTGACACATGACATAAAAGGACCCCGACAACAAACAACTTTTGTTGATGGGTGTTCCTTCCCACCAGTGGTGAATAAAACAATTTTAATAAATCAATTAATCAATTTCTTATTCATTCCCGGAAAATTCAAAGAAAAAGAAAAATATCTTTGCATTTCTATAGAGTATAGGCTAATCACTTCATTTATTTGCCTGGTTATACACACTTTACCGATGTATGTCATGGTAGTATTATTGTATATTAAGTTCGGCATTCAGTAAACCTTTGAACAAGAAAATATACCAAAAGGAAGATGTACACAAAACGAAAGTCACCCCGACTTGTATATCCAAATACCTTGACTTGAACGATAAGTTTTGGTCAATAATACTTTGCAGGAGAGAGCATTGATGTCCTCATTACCTATCTATGTAGAAATGAGATGTTTTAGTCATGAAAGAGTGAGCCCATATCAAATGCAAAAATTTCACTTTTACAAAGTCATAATGGTCGTTTGGTGATCAGTAGCTCAGATGTATGGTGCTTGTGTTGTATGCGGTTGGATGTAATTAATATTAAACATTTAATCATGTGACCCCATCAGATACCTCTCATGAAAATATTGAGGTTCAGTGAGCTCAATATAATATGATCATATTTTTACAGTTTTTAAAGGTCAAGTCCACCCCACAAAATTGTTGATTTGAATCGATAGAGAAAAATCAAACAAAAATAACGATGCAAATTTCATTGAAATCGGATGTGAAATAAGAAAGTAATGACATTTTTAAGTTTCGCTCATTTTTCACAAAACAGTTCAATGCACAACTCAGCGATTTGCAAATGATGATGTCCATCACTCACTATTTCTTTTGTTTTTTTATTGTTTGAATGATACAATATTTCAATTTTTACAGATTTGACAATAAGGATCAACTTAATTTAACCATAAAATGTTAAAATAATAATTCCACATGTTCAGGGAGAAATAAAACTTTGTTTCACTTGAAGAGGAGGAGAAAATTAGAATATTTCATATAATAAAATACAAAAGAAATAGTGAGTGTGTGACGTCATCTGTCTGTCAATTTGCATACCGACCAGGATGTGTATATAACTGTTTTGTGAAATTAAGCGAAACTTTAAAATGTTATAACTTTCTTATTTTACATCCGATTTTGATGAAATTTTCAGTGTTTTGCTTGTTGGATTTTTCTCGATTTTTCTACTTTTTTCAAATAAAATTTTTGTTGGGGGTGGACTTGCCCTTTAATAAGTGAAATCAATTAATGGTTTCAGAAAGAATAATCATTCATTTCTCTCTAAAGCGTATCTTCGGATATGAACATCGAATATTTTTTTTCATGTTATTCTTGTTATTGTTATGGACTTGAATAACTAAACTTGATTGATTTTTTCATATTTTGGCAAAAAGAAATCTCTTTTGAGTTTGGAAAGGGATGACAGGTTTGCATTCTATATGAGCACACTCATGCGGTACGTAAATTTCATTTTAACACATATATTAGCTGATATTACACACTGATGGTTCAAGAAAATGTTGGAGAAGTATCATAACATGACAGTTGAGTTTTGATTGTTTTTATATTTGTTTTTTGTTTCATGCACTTATAAATATATAAATCATCTTTATTTCATAGTCAAATAGAGAAGTTACAATAAACCCAGGTCCTCTGCCAGTGATTATGGGACAAATTCCCCTTCACTGGCAATAGGCAGGGTGATAATACACAATATTAATTGAACAATTCATAAGGTACAATACATATAGTAAGATTTAACACATAATTTACATTACATAAGAAAGCTGAATATATACTTGACTAAATGGAATGGCGTAGAGTATGCAGAAAGTTACAAGCATGTTAAATGAAAAAGAAAGGTGACTGTCTCAATGAAATGAAAGAGAGATGAAGAGAGGGACCAGACAGTAATAAGAAAATACAAAATTGGAACCATCACTTTGTGATGAAGATATATATACATATAGGTACGCATCGCCACAACGAAAACAGTGTTACGTACTTATTCAAGTTCATAGAATCTTGTTATGATAAATATTTCCATTATGTGAACTATTGTAATTATGATGTTTTAAAATAGATAGACTAATAAATGTAAAAAAAAAGTTAAAGTTGTTTATCCTGATTGACATTTGGAAGTTATAGATATTACTAATAATCCATTGATTTAATCAAATATATTGTTTGAATGATTCACATTCTATGTATGTTATTATTAGACAGTAAGTATACATGTAATTGTTTCATAAACGTCACTGAATATAAATTATAATTAAGAGATCACAATACCTATATCTTGAGAGAAAAAAAAGTGGAGTTACTCATCTGTATAATGGTCAAAATTATCAAGCAGACAAAGAAGGCTAGCTTTGGTTGTTTTCCGGGACACTGAGCAATGGGGGCTCGGTCCAAGTTGGTTGGTCTTATGCAAGGAACAAAGAATAGCTAGTCATGATGCTCATCTTGCTTATTCTATTCAACATCATTTTGTTTTTCTTCCCTAGTTTTATCGTTTTGAGTAATGATTTGATTCTAACTTTATTTTGCTTAGACACATAACCTCTTGAACCTACTTCTATACAGAAAAGTTTGCATGAATATCCCTGGTCAATAATGTCAGTAGTTAGAGGTGCATACTTATTGCATTTGCTCACATGACGTGAATCAATGTTCTGTTCGAAGGGAACTGTGAGCTCAACAACAATGACTTCTTTATTTTGGACAGATGAAAGAACAAGATCAGGTCTTAGTGGAGTCGGTAGAATATTCATAGGAATTGTGGGATGATTGGCTTTGTCAGGAAGATCTACTCGGAGAGTGTAATCTCCAGATAATGATGACTGAAGACACTCGTATATCGCATTCAAAATGTTGTTGTGTCTCCATGTGTATCGACCTTGTTCTAACATGATTTTGCATCCATTTAGAACATGCAGGAGGGTCTGTTTATTTCCACACAGTTTACAATTTGCCGAGAGTTTTTTACCCCATCTCTGAAGGTTCCTGAAAGTAGGGAGACAGTCAATAGATGACCTGACTGCAAAACTAAGAACTTTGGATGGTAGGTCGTATATAATACTTTTCCAGGTGAGATCTTCCTGCTCAAGCCTCATGAGCTCCAAGAATTTACCTTGGAGCAGCAATCCCTCAACCTTATCGGTCCATATATCTTGATATTTGTTTTTAACAGCACATGTTATATTTGATTTCACTTTCGACCATTTTCTATCAGGCGTGGTGTTCATTGCAATGTTTACCATATCTCTAGCATCAGTATTACCATACGACTTCCTAGAGTAAGATTCTTCTCTTACTATACATGCCGTCATAGCGGCATTGACTCTTTCATCAGCACGAATAAGGCAATGTGCTACTGTCTGTGCATGACATTCGCTATAGACTTGGGAGATGGTAGGAATATCCATACCTTGTTGGCAGTGAACAATTGCAAGTGTTGCCCCTTGTGGCATATTCAGCCACTTCTTTAAGAACCTTGAGCTGCACTTGTCAAGACTGGATCTTTGCGTCTTAGTGAGGTCATGCACAGAAAGCAGGAATTTAATTGCATAAAGAAAATATTTCGTGTATATTTTCAGTTTATACTCTGGACGGATACATGCAGAATCTATGTTGTTTAAGGTTGTTTCTATTTTATCTCTTATCATATTCATGCAGCCATGAGACGAACCTGTGACCCATGTACCAAGAAATTTCTCAGGAGAATCTTTAACCTTAGTAAGGGGGGTGCCATCAATTCGAAAGATTACCTCTTTCATTGAACCACTACTTATTGACAACGATTTACATTTAGGTAGTTTTAGAGAGAAATTCATTGATCTAGCAATTCTTGAGATTTCGTTCATTAGCTTCTGGTGTTTTGTTTTGTGATTTGTAACAAGAATAAAATCGTCAGCATATGGTAGTGTTATAATCTTATACCCGTTCAATTCATATCCATGAGAATCTTCAAACGTTTTAAGGAAACTTATTATAGGGTCAAACACCATGATAAATAGTACTGGTGAAAATGGGTCTCCCTGAAAGGTTCCCTTTTTGAAAGGAAACCTAGATGATTTCCATCCCGGTCCTTGAACATAACCATTAAGTCCATTATACAGAGTTTTAACATATCTAATAATCGAAGGTGGGATCCCATTTCGTTCAAGGGTATGAGCTATCAAATCGTGATTCACAGATCCAAACGCATCCGCGAGATCGAAAAATGTTACATGAACTGTTCTCTTCCTATGACGGGCATCAGCGATGATCTCCGTAAGGCATCTCGAGTGTTCTATACATCCACTAACGTCAGGAAGAAATGCCTTTTGGGTTGTGGTATCGATTAGGTTATTAGCTTGGAGGTAACTTATCGTTCTGCTGGCTAGGATCTGGTGATATAACTTTCCTACGCAGGAGGTAAGAGCTATCATACGAAAATTTGAAGGGTCTTTAGTGTCGCCACCTTTGTGTAAGAGAGTTATTCTGCTGTTTTTCCAACATTCGGGTGGGTCCCCCTCAGTGAGTATTTAGGTGAACAGAGTGGCCATAAATCTGTGCGTAGTCGGGAGATTTCTCAGTATTCCATACATAATACCATCATCTCCAGGGGCTGATTTAGATTTCTTTGCTCGAAGGATGTTTTTGATATCTTTAGGTTTAATAGCATTCATGTCAAAACTGGTATCAAATCTATTCTGTAACCAGGGGAACCAGTTCAATTGTGAAAAGTCTAATGGGGATTGCTCAGAGTATTTGGATAGAAAGTACTTATCAGCTTCCTCCTTAGAGAACTGAGGTTTCTGTTGGGAGGAAAGTAGCTTTCCTTCTGAACATTTTTTCGCGAAGTCAAAAAAATTACTCCTGAACATTTTTTCCTGATGTGATGTGAGCTTACGCTCGTCACTTCTTCGCTTTATTTTGTTTAAGAAGCTCACTGTTTTGACTGCTTCTTGAAACGCTTTCCTATCTTCTTCCGTACCATGTCTACCAAATGCTTTTTTCCGCAATTCATTCTTCTTTTTCTTAGCCTCCGAGAGTGTTTTTGGTACATGACTTTGGAACCGACTTTATTTCTTCACGTGTGAATTCACTTTTGCTAGACAGGAAGGTTGTTAGCAGATGTGAAAATTGCTCTCCAGCTACTTTTGGAGAAACACTTTCAGAACCTAATTCAAAATGTAAGGGCTCGAGTATATCTGAAAGTTCGTCGTTGTAATTTGTCCATACGTGGCTTGGAAGAGATGGGACATCAAAACGTAAAGCATAGTTTTCACGTGAACATACAAGTACGGCAAGGATATGCACGAGATGGTAGAACAAGTTCAACGACATGTTACGTAACAGGTAGCACAATACGAACAGAACAATGGTTTCACGGTTACAAAAGAAGAGTATACTTCGAAACCCCGTAGTACATATATGTTTCACCAAGAACAAAACACGGGTAACTATCCGGGTGGTGTAACGGATAGTTCACGTTACCTTTACTTCGTATTGGCAGACGACTTGACGCTGGAGTTCCATTTAAATTTCTCTAAATGGAGTTCGTTGTAGAAGTCACACATAGTAATCACAATAGTCACAGTGAACATATAGATGTAAACACATAGAAAAGGAGATGTGAGTGTGGCTAAAATCCAGATTTAGAGCAAATTTTTGCAGTGGCTTTTATGTAACCGACTGGACGTTGCCGTGACTCGTAATGATATTTTATCATCGTGCATTTAAAACATGTTAAAATCCAGGGTTAAAATCGTATAAGGAATGACGGTAAGCCCGATGGCGCACGAGAAGCCACACAGTTTGTAACTTGTGCTAGTCTTAATTTGTCCGAATCTGCATTTTATCATCGTGCATTAAGAAGAAAAAAGATACTGCCAGTCGGCTTAGATTTAAGAGAGAAGTTGTATACATCATGCTCAATAAACAGATCACTTTGTACATGGTCCAGACAATTTTTGTCATTTTTTCTTTCGTACGAGTTTAGAATAGGCTTACTTGTAAAAAAACACAAATTGAATTTTCCAAAAAAATTATGTAAGTACAGTACACTGCAATAATGAAGGAATTTTCAAGAATACCATGCATATCAACCACTCCCAAATGTCCTAACTTGTGATTTTAGTGGGAATAATGTTGAAAGATCCCCATCCACAAAAACATTTGTGTCAATCACCCCCCCCCCCCCCCACCAAGAATACCGATCGACACCCATGAGTAAGCGCAAGCTATTGTATTTTATATCATATCATATAATGTTTTATGTTATATTCTATATTATACTGCATAAGATTTGTTCATAACTATATGGAACTTTCTTTTCTTAGGGCATATGTGTTCATCGGTTTTGGTGCTTGAATCGTCTGGTTACACGTAATTCCGAAGGTTCTTTATTCCGAAGGTTCGTTAATCCGAAAATGAAATAAGGTTCGTTGTTCCGGAGGTTCGACAGTCCGAAAAAGAAATAAGGTTAGATAATCATTTAGTTTTCGTACTAACGACCCTTCGAAATTACGAACCTCATTTCTTTTTCGGATTAACGAACCTTCGGAATTACAAACCTCACTTCGTTTTCGGACTAGCGAACCTTCGAAATTACGAACCTCATTTCTTTTTCGGATTAACGAACCTTCGGAATTACGAACCTTCGGAAATACGAACCTTCAGAATAATGAACCTTCGGAATTACGAACCTTCGGAAATACGAACCTTCGGAATAACGAACCTTCGGAATATCCGAACCTTCGGAATAACGAAGCTTCAGAATTACGAATGTATGCGGAATCGTCTGTATGATGAGATAAATAACCCTATTCAAGTGATTGCCCCCTTCTAAAGTCAGAATGTAAACATTTCAAGTCCGTGCTTACATTCGCATTATATTGGTGAGACAAGTCTGTTCTTTGTGAATTCCTGAAAACAGATCTTCAAATGTCCCCTTTTTTTCTGGTCTGAATCTCAAAAAGTTTTGCACCATTTGTGTAGTGAAGGACGTATGGTTTCAATGAATTCAAACAAACAAGCCTTATAATTCATCTCTTCGGGTCTGAATGTAAAAAAAAAATCAGCTAGCGTTTCGCACTCGCAATATATGAAATACACATAAGTTCCTGATTACAATGACTACAAAAGTGCTTCTTATGTTTTAGATGTAATTCTAAAAAAAGAAAAAAAATCAGCACTCGCTTTGTGCTCACATTAGATGACTATATGGTGAGATATGTATCTGTATATGATCTTCACGAATTCCCAGTAATACCCATAAAAGTATCCTTATTTGGGGTCAATATATATAATAATAATAACAATAATAATAGTACTACTAATAATAATGATGATGATAATAAAAATAGTAATAATAATAATAATTTGTAAAGCGCAATCTATCTAGAAACAATCTATTCCGATGTGTATTTTGAAACTAAATTACCCTTGCTTAAGCTCGAGCTGCCTTTACCTGGGTCGTGTGCAGCACAGTGTGGATAGATTCCTTGCTAGGAATGCACGCCATGGCTAGGATTCGAACCCACGACCGTTGAAAGGCGACAGTCAGAGCCACTAGATCACGATGCATCCTTACATACAAACATTTCAGCGCGCGCTTCGCGCTGGCATTGTTTGTTGATTGAAGCTGGTGCGTAGGCCTATCATAATTACAAAAAGTTGCTTACAACGTCCCATATTTAGGTCTTCGTGCTCACGTTATCATTTGGACAGTTATCCTTTTAATCGTACAGTCCTTAAAATGTCTCCTATGAGGTCAGTGTAAAATTGCTGCTGGTGCCCCCAAATGCCCTGATCCACGGCTCGCCATTGGTATTATAACTTAGGTGGGTTTTTTATCATTTCTGCAGATTCTCTAAATGGCATAGCGATAACCCAGATAACCTTCACGGGTGGGAACATTGTGTTGAATATAATTATGACCAAGGAGAAGGTTGGAATGACCTTCCCTGCGGGCGTCTACGAAAGTTTATCTGCGAGAAAAAAAAAGGTACTCAACTTGACTCTTTCATTTTGTTTTGTTCCCCGTTTCATTTCGTCCAAGGTAGTATTACGAATTCATTCTTCACCATGTGATTACAAATACAAGTCAGTGAATGCATTGATACACCCACTGATCGTCTTCATGACATCAACCTTTCGGAAAGTTCAATTTTTTGTCTTAACTAGTCAAGAAATAACAAAGTTCTGGCTATTTAAAATAAGGCTTGAATTTCAATAATTTCATAAAAAGAAGTTTTACAGGCTAGCGTTTAAACTCACTCGACATTCCGTTTTGTTGACGATCAGCTATGCATTAAGTCTTTTATTCACCGTGCGATAGCTTCTGTGGGAAAACATGTCTATTTAATTAGATTATGGAAATACAAGCATTATTTCGAGGGAACATAATTTTTTTATTTCTTGACCATTTTTTGTGATTAAGGTATCAATTAAAAGAGTAGATATTGAACCTCTTAGGCATGTGATTTTCTTTTTGAAATGCGGATACCCCCGCCAAATGAGTTTTTGGTATCCTTTCTTCAAATTGTTTTTGCCCACTCATGCGTGAATGAGGAATAATATAAGTAATATCAGTAAAAGAAGAGATTTTAAGCTTTAAATTGATAGGTCATTTGTCTATTTTATTTATGATTAA
The DNA here is from genome assembly GCF_018143015.1 of Lytechinus variegatus. Taxonomy (NCBI): domain Eukaryota; kingdom Metazoa; phylum Echinodermata; class Echinoidea; order Temnopleuroida; family Toxopneustidae; genus Lytechinus; species Lytechinus variegatus. The sequence goes on from NC_054750.1 coordinate 9,216,613, forward strand.
GTTATGATGAATCATCGGTAAATCTCGGTATCGTTTTTTTATGGGACGCACTGTATATCACAAAAAGGAAAAATGAAAATGGATATTAGGTTTTTACAGTCAAGGTCATAAGTTATAAATTATTATTATTAATAGGTCATTCTGAACGTGTAGGTGGAGGAATGACTGTATGTGCCCGTTGATTTATGTAATTGTGCAAACTTTACCAGTTCTTTTCTTTGTATTTTTTTAAATTTATTTTCATAGTTTGCTTTTCTATCATTTCTTTGATTTTTCATTTTATGGAATTTGAAAAATCTTTGAAAATTGATTTTGAGTTTACACATACCAATTTTATTTGGGTGCCTAGTTTATGGTTAACACAGCATATTCGATCATTGTAAAATCTGATGGACCGTTTCATGAAAGTTGTCAGTACTGGCAAACCAACAGTTAGTATGTATACGTTAACATATCTAAATTCAGCCAATCAAAGCCATGGATCGTTTTGTCAGATAACTTGTCACAAGACTGCTAGTATGAATTGATTGCCATTAAAGATGTATGACATTAAAAACAAATACGTTGTACGACTAAACGTTATATCTAGCTTTTCATTCTTTACCTATGGGCAGTACCGCCTCTACATCTTCTTGTCATGACTGCATCACCTTTTGGGAGCATCGGGACGGCTCCAAGTTTCTCTTGCATTCTTTCACCTGACAACGCAAATGATACAATAACGTACACTGAGAGAGTAGTACAACCAAGCCTTACTACTGAAGGATATTCACTTGAGGTACCGGGGACGAACACATCTCGAGTTGGCGGCTTTATACAAGAGCTACCTGATGACATGACGTCTGTAGGCGTTTATAGATGCACTAGTACTAGTACCTCTCCAATCACCGGTACTTCAACATCAGCAGATGTTACAATACTCTCACATGAAAGTACGTATAATTTTCAAGTGTTCAATGTGTGATAACGTATCCCATGCAGAAAAATAAAATTTAATAGCCATTACAAGTTCCTATCCCCCGCGGGCAACTTCCATTCACGAGTGGATACCATGCGCGACATGAGATCTCGAAAAGTATCCTAAACACGTATTTTCCATATTCTGAAAATGTACCCCTTAACAAGTATTGGCGTTTGAAACCCTACCCTTAACAAGTATTGGAAACAAAACGATACGATTGGCAAGTATTCCCTGAATTTAACCCTTAAACAAGTACAGCGATATTTCAATATTATGCCACGGACGTCGATCGTCGGTTTACCTTTACCGACATCATTTGGGTTTAGTAAAGCCGAACTCATGAACTCGCGCAAATCTTACTCTAAACACGTAATGTTGACTCCTGGTATGCCTGGGGCAAAAAGTACATTCTTTAAATAAACATTTTTAGTCTTGATTTTGTATACCCTCGCAGATTTGACCCTAAACACGTAGCTTTCATAGCGAAATAGATACACCTTTTTCCATTATTTTAGTGTCTTAACACCCTTATTACGTTACGCGTGTTTTTTTTTTTGGTCGCGCATGGTATCCACTCGTCAATGTAAGTGCCCCCCCCCCCCCCCGTCCTATCCTCGGTAATTCCCCATGCAGGTGAATGTTTCATATAGCTGTTCGTAAGTTAAGATAGACTTAAGAACGACTGGTGATCTTTTCTGCTGGTAAATGTTATACACCAAAATGTTCATTGGCGATGGGTTAGCGCGTATTAAAGGTTCACCAGTCGTTCTTAAAGTCGCTCTTGACTTACGAGCAACTTTATGAAACACCCATCAGGTATCTAACTTATTTTTATGTACATTTATAAAGTAGGATTCATTGTCCTCATCAATGTCATTGCTTCCGCTTCATAGATGATTATTTTATTCTGTTCCAGGACATTTTCAACCAAGAGACGGTCGCCTTACCAAAACAATTTATCCAGGTGACGACATCACGCTCTCAGTGTCTACCACTGATAGGTATTCAGCAGGGCCGGATGAAATCCGTTGGAGCACTTTCTCAAACTTTGCTGAAGGATCTTTGTCTCCAGAGGGAGATGGAAATCTGACCTATACTATTCATTCAGCAACTAAGAAGAATTCAGATATCTACGGAACATTCCAAAATAATACAGTGAACAACCGTCTCTACAGCTTGATTCGTGTCATAGTTAGTGGTGAGAACTTTAATAATATTCTTTCTCTTGTATACGGTAGAATACATAAAAACAACTAAATGCGAACCTATTCTTAAAAAAAAACATGTATTACATGTTTCTGTAATCTGATGTAGAAGACGGGCATGCTTTGGATATTTTATCGAGAAGTGTCTCGTATTTCCCAGTTTGTGCTAAAATATGTATAAAATATGCAATGCCTTAACAAGATCGAAATCCCAGTCTATGATTTTCTTTGATAATGAAACCGTGAAGTGTGCATAATTTTTATCTTAATATTTTGTCGGTTCATTCATATTCGTTCGTCTCTTCAAATTAACTTTAGTTCTTCATTGTTCAATTTATTTTCTTTATTAAACTTAATTGGTAAATGAATTGGATCACCCTCCGGAGGGATGTTATGCTGGTTATTCAGTAAACAAAACATTTTTGAAATTCAGGGAACAATACGTAATATACATGCAGGCCGTTAGCGAGGCATGTTGTGAATAATTTCATTATACAGTGCGTCCCAGAAAAAACGAAACCGAGATTTAGCGATGATTTATCATAACTTAATCATAAATAAAATAGACAAATGACCTATCAATGTAAAGCTTAGAATCTCCTCTTTCATCTGGTATTACTTAGATTATTCCTCATTCACGCATGAGTGAGTAAAAACAATTCGAAGAGAGGATGCCAAAAACTCACTTGGCGGGGGGTATCTGAATTTCAAAAAGAAAATCACATGACTAACAAGTTCAATATCTGCTCTTTTCTTTGATACCTCAATCACAGAAAATGGTCGCGAATTAAAAAAGTTATGATCCCTCAAAATAATGCTTGTATTTCCCTAATTTCATTAAATAAACTTGTTTTCACCGGTTTCCCACAGAAGCTATCGCACGTTAACAAAAGACTTCATGCATGGCTGATCGTTAACAAAACGGAGTGTCGAGTGAGTTTGAACGCTAGCCTGTAAAACCTCTTCATTTCTGAAATTATTGAAATTCAAGCCTTATTTCAAATAACCAGAACTTTGTTATTTCTTGACCATTTTCTGTAATTGAGGTATCAAATTAAAGAGCAGATATTGAACTTTTTAAAAATGTGGTTTTCTTTTTAAAACACAGATACGGCCCGCCATGTGACTTTTTGGTATCCCCTTTTCAAATTGTTTTTGCTCACTCATGCGTGAATGAGAAATAATCTAATTTTATTTATGATTAAGTCATGATAAATCATCACTAAATCTCGGTTTCGTTTTTTCTGGGACGCACTGTACATACTCTTAATAAAGATTGTCCCCGTGGCCGATGGAACCTACCGTTATGTGATCGTTTGTGTGATAACTGCTACAATGGAGGAATCTGTCATCCTCAATCAGGAGCGTGTATCTGTCCTCCAGGATTCAGGGGCAAGAATTGCCTCACCGGTGAGTGATTCCTTTTGATTTCTTATATAGGAGTATCGAGCATTCTAATCTGCCAAACGGTTTAAATTTACCCTTCTGTATATTTGTCGATTGGATTGGGGCAGAAGTGTACCGCTATATTACTCGCAAAGAAAGATTCTTGCATTCAACAGTAAGTTTGATTATTAAAAACAAGATTATTTATTTGGATTGATAAGATCTATGCACAGCAAGCGGAATAAAACGGAAAAACGGAAATGGTAAGTGTAGAATGTATTCTTAAACATAATTGCCCTTTTTAACGAATACTTGTTATTGACCAGCATGCGGCAAGCATCGTTTTGGATGGGAGTGTGAACTCGAATGTGGTCCTGGGAACGTTCTGGATGCTTGCAGCGGAAGTCAAATCTGTCTACCCGATCCCTACGGATGCAACTGTCTCTCTGGTTATACAGGAATATACTGCGATGAACGTAAGAATAATCACATAATATCAGTAAGCCTATTATATGAACTATATGTTTTAATTCAAATTGATCACTTCCTTTTTTTGTAGTTGTCAAGTAGATTGATACGTTGATTTATTCCAGCAGTTCTACAATTCACTATCAACATCAGTTCTTTGTTTCGTCAGTTAAGAAGGTTACCTGAATTTGTTTTTGTTTTTTTATTCGACTGCAGACATTTAATATGCGTACATGTTGGTGTTCTGTGTGGGATGAGGGTGTACGTGTGTGTGAGTGTGTTAGGGTGAGCGCGTGTGTGTTCATGTTTATATCCAAGAGGGAATGCAGATGAGACATAAATTTAGTATTACCAACGCCTATTTGGGTAATGCCATCACTTTGTGTTATCTCGTCCGGTTGTGAATGCAGTTGCATAATCCGACCATTGGAGAAAATGGTCCCCTAAATTTCCTAAAAGGTCAGGTTCAGTTTACCCGACGCCTTGTGAAAATTGTCAGACCAGTGACCCGTTGCAGAAACAGTTGCAATCAAACGCATCTCTAAAAATCATGCGCAACTTCATTTTCAACCAATCAACAGCGCGCATTTTGGACTCGCGATTGATTTTTTTTTATTTGTGTTTAAACGCAACTCTTTCTGCAACAGGCCCCAGAAAAGTCAAACTAATGTTATTTCATTGTCATAAATTTCCCCTCAGAATGTAGCCCTGGTAAGTATGGCGTTGACTGTCTTCAAGATTGTCACTGTGATGGAGGGAAACCATGCGATGCTTTCACTGGAAGATGTGAAGAAAGTAAGACAATACTCTATCATAAGCGTAGATTCAGATTGTTATTTGGAGTCTTTTAGCATTCGGCCCTATGCGAATTTTCATGAATTCTACTTCTAATCAGAACGAATTCAAGTATGATTCCCTCAGGTCAGTACCCGACATACACTAAATCTTAATTCTCTCTTTTCTAGCTTCACTCCTTAAAATAGTTATCATTTTGACTCAATTACTTAAAAGAGTGTACTCGAATAACTCTACAACTTCATAATGTAAGCTTATCACAATGCACAGGTCCCTTTTCACACCAGGTGGGTGCTTCATAAGGCTGTCCGTAAGGTACAAATGACTTTACGCACGACTGGTTATCCTTTCTTAAGCTATGTGATATCTCTATGTTGAGTTATTACATAAAAACATGTTCCAGTCGTTCGAAAAAGTCGTTCGTAACCTTACGAACAGCTTTATGAGATACCCACCTGGCAGTGTTGTAGTGCCTTGATGCTCGGCCTTGGCCTTAAGGCGCCTTAAGGCCTATTTTTTCAAAGCCTTGGCCTTGAACATTCAAGCCTTGGCCTTGAGAGGGCCTTGGCCTTGGCCTTGAGGATTTTGAGCCTTGAAATTTCAAGGCATTTTCAAGGCATTTTCAAGGCTTTTTCAAGGCATTTTGTATTTTGTACTTTCATTTGTTTTATAAAAGTAATTATAAATGTTTCAATTGTTCTGTATATCTAATGACACTAAATACTACCAGTCAGCAGCAGCAGAAGCAGTAAGTGTACTTAGCAGTGCCATCAATTGCAATTATCATCACATAATTATGTAACAAAGAGAAGTGATGAAAATTAATATTATTTATTGGTAATATGATGTAATCATGACTAATAAGGATAATGACAATATCAATAATAATGATAATAATTATGATAAGGATTATAGTCAGTGGCGTAACTACAGGGGAGGGGCATGGGGGCACGTGCCCCCCCCCCCCCCAATCGGCTGACTAAAAAAGGAGGAAAAGAGGGAGAAAGGAAGAGAAACGTAGTGGGAAAGAAAACATTAATGTTCATTATTATGTTATGTTACATTACATAAGAAACTTTTTTTTCATATAAATGAAACATAATGGGCTCAGGGCATATATGTCTTCATTGTTCCTGGTTCTCCCATTGTCTGTTTACCGAGATATATAATCCTGTTATACTAAAACCTCCCGTTTTCAAGTCAATATACACCAAACTACCAAATATATTTCCTCGCACTTCGAGTTATTCTTTTACATGTACAATAGTATGCTTCTTTTTCATGAATACTTTAAATGACTGTCCCATTTTAAGGTCTTAATATAAAACATTTCCTGTCCGTGCTTACGTTCGCAGTAGTGGATTGGTGAAAGATGTCTGCTCTCCATCAATTCCTAGAATGAGTCCTTAAAATGTCCCTTTTTTGTTTTCTGATCTGAATATCAAAATTTTCAGCTCGCGCTTCGCGCTCGCATCATTTGGTTAGTGAACTACGTCGTAAGGTCTTCTTGAATTCCTACAAACAAGCCTTAAAATGCCCCTCTTCAGGTCTGAATTTCCTAAATTTTCAGCTCGCGCTTCGCGCTCGCAAGATTTGATTAGTGAGATGGGTATGTTAATCATGATTACAAGTGCTTTATGTGCATGTTTAGATGTAATTCTAACAAAATCAGCAAGCGCTTATTGGCACTCCCATTAAATGACTATGGTGAGATGTGTATAATCTTAATAGATAAAAGATTCCTAAAATATAGTCCTTAAAATCTTCCTGTTTGGGGTCAATATTTACAAAAATTTCAGCTCGCGCTTCGCGCTCGCATTCTTTAGCGAGACAGGTACGTATCATGATTACAAAAGATTGATTGTAATGTCCCTTTTTAGGTTTGAATATCAAAAATTTTAAGCTCGCGCTTCGCGCTCGCATTATTTGACTAGTGAGATACATGCCCGTTTATTGGCACTGTCCTTATAAAAATATCTCTATTAGGTCAGTATACCTGGCAACTGGGCGCGCTTCGCAAGCTCACTAGGCAGTTCCAAGTTTTTGCTGGTGCCCCCCAATGTCGTGACCCACGGTATGCCACTGATAATAGTGATTTTATGACAGGAATAATTCTGACAGATCTGACTGCAATTTTGACAACAATTTTCATACTTTAAAAATAGCTTACTCTAAAGAATGATAACAAGGTTGATTTCTATTCCATTAGGTTTTCCTTGTATTATTTTCTTTGACCAACAAGAATGTTTTAAGTCTTAATGATATTCTGAAAAGATTCGGTAAACTTGAACACAAACTTAAATTTAGTCATTTCCAAATGGGCTATGGCATCAATGGCATGATGAGCCAAAAAAAATTTGAGGGACCAAGCATGGCATACAGAGCAAAATTTTAGGTTTCAAAATCAACAAATTTTTGGATTGTGCTTGCATAAATTATTAAGTAAGGTTCGCATTCAATTTACAAAAAAAAAATGCTTAGAATGTCTAGTTTTTAGGTCGGAATATTACAAATTTTTGAGCTCGCGCTTTGCGCTCGCATTATTTGATTGGTGAGTTATGTATCCTATTTATGAGTCACTAAATGCAGTCCAGAACAGCTTCCTTTTGTGGTCAGTAAAAAATTCAGCTCGCGTTAATTTGTTTAGTAAGATGCACACCTTTTTCATGATTACAAAAACAGCTCGAAATATTTAAATTTCATTTCTTATTACATCTTATTACAACATCTCGCAAGGATGCCCTTTTAACAGTGATTAGCACCATAATTGACCCAAAATCGAGTTTTACAACTTCAAAATTGATTTTTTTTTTCAAAACCACTTTCTCGCTATGCTTTCTATAGCGGGAAATTAAAGCCTAAATCAAAATATGTGTCTTATCAATTAGAAATCACTTAAAAAGCTTTGCTGAACTGCACCAAAATTCTCATTTTGACTTTGTAAGTGCATTTTTGGCTTTGACCTCCCCCCCAAAAAAAAAAAAAACATTCTGCCTCCCCTGTACCAGGTAGAGGAGAAAGACATATGTTGAGAATGGGCATGCGAGGATCAGATCACCTTGGTAATAATAATTATTGCAATGTGAATCGCCTAGAACAATAATTAAATGTTTTTATGTCTAAATCTACATGATCTATCATGAAATTATTTTCGTTTTAAATGTACAAGGGTAACAAATTTTGCTCACTCACACCTTTTATACATTCGGTCCTGTGTGTCATGTATGCCGCCTAAGCATTGTTGTCTAATTTTTTTTCTCCATATATTTTTATTGAAATGCCTTGGCCTTGGCCTTGGCCTTGAGGTTTTCAGGCCTTGGCCTTGGCCTTGGGTTTCCATGCCTTGGCCTCAGCCTTGGTTACTGAAGCCTTGGCCTTGGGTATTCAAGCCTTGGCCTTGGAGGTTTGAGCCTTGACTACAACACTTTATGAGATAGCCACCTGGGGATGTCACTTCACATCGGGCCAAACTTGCGCCTCGATCCACAGACTTTAACAAATCAAAATATCCTCGACAATATTCATGCAGTGGTCCTTTTTTGTTTTATACCATGCCTCGCATCAAGGCACAACGACATACACACTACATGTCTTACAATAAGTTACACAATATAAAAGTGGTTAGTGGTGTCGTACACCGGACTTATGGATTCAAACCGTTAAGATATACACTGATGTGGGTTTTTTTTTAGAAATTAGATCTGTACTATTTAAATCCACCCAGAGTTTGACTGCTCACTCACCACCTTTAAGGGAAAGTTCACCCTGCAAAAAAATTATTGTGACAATAGCAGAAGACAAATAAACATTAGTGATGATTTGTGGAAAATCCATCAAAGATTTACAGTTATTAACATGATTAAAAGTTTAATTTTCTTACTTGTGACGAATAGATTTCTCTCAAATCTTCAATAATATTTGTAATTGTTTTGTCAGCTATAGGCCGCAAACCTTTCAATTAATATATATATGATATTTCAAATAATCAATTCACAACGTATTGCCAGTGCGGTATGCATATACTGCTTTATATGCGGAGTGATGCAATGGGGACATGAGCAGGGGGCGCGTTTCCGTTTTACACCCTGGCGAAGGCATTTTCCGGAAAAGTAGCCAAAAAGCGACTAGTGAAGAGTCTACACATGTACATGTACACGTCGCTGGTTGCATGCAGCGTGCGACACAGGCGAGTCCACCACCGCATGCAATTTGCACAGTTACTGATCAGAGCACAGAGTTCATCGGCACTTCATGTACAGAGAGAGCGGCAGTCAGGAGTGAAATCCGAACATGCTTTTGCAGTCGCGTTGTTTATGATATTTTTTTTCTAAAAATAAATTATTAACTAAATGAATAGAATGACAGACAAAATCAAAATAAACAGATATTAATAATGGAAAGACAAATTGAAGTTTGATGGATTGATACGACTTAGAAGCTGCCGAAAGATAGATATTGAAGACTGATAAATAGATATAGACATATAGATAGATAGATAGATAGATAGAAATAGAGAAAGAGAGAGAGAGAGAGGTGGATAGATAGATAGAAAGAGAGAGAAAGAGGGAGAGATGGATGGATAGATAGATAAATAGAGAGAGGGGGAGAGACAGAGGGGGAGAGAGAGAAAGAGAGAGAGGATAGAGAGATGTTATAGATAGAAATATGGACGGACAATTAAAGAGAAAGAGAGAAAAAAGACAGACAGATGCTAGAGGAGAGAGATAGAGAATTTGAGAGACAGATAGATAGATGTTAGATAGATAGAAAGATAAAGAATGAGAGAGACAGAGAAGATAGACAAATTAACAGATAGATAAGTTAAAAAAATAGATAAATAGATAGAGAGAAAAAGAGAAAGACAGGCAGATTGATAGATAGATAGATAGATAGAGATATTAAATAGATAATTAAAGAATGAGAGAGACAGAGAAGATTATTAACAGATAGATACTCTAGTTAAAAAATAGATAAATAATAGAGAAAGACAGACAGATGGATTGATAGATGGATAGAGAGATAGATAGAGAATTTGAGAGATAGATAGATGTCAGTTATAGATCAAGAATGAGAGAGAAAAGCGACAAATTAACAGATAGATACTGTAGTTACATAGACAAATACGGGTCGTGTGGTCCAGTGGTTAGAGCATTGGACTCATAATCGTAAGGTTGTGAGTTCGAATCCCAACTCTGCCATTGTCTCCACTTTGATAAAAAGGCCCGAGAGTGATATCTGGCGTCTATAACGTCAGCCACTATGACTGATTAGCCTAGACGTAAAATGTTTCATAGGTAATTGGTTTTATACCAGCTTGGCGTTTACCAGCAAAATGCTGTCCTGCCGAGTTCCTACGGGAGTTACAACAAACAGAAACAAACAAACAGAAATAGAGAAAGACAGACAGATGGATGGCCCGATAGATAGAGAATTTGAGATAGATGTTAGATAAAGAATGAGAGAGACAGAGAAGATTATTAGATATATAGATACTGCAGTTACATAGATAGATAGAGAATTTGAGAGATAGATGTATAGACAGATAGAGAGAAAGACAGACATCAGCAAATCGGCAAGGCAAATGATCAAGGCAAACATTCGTATTGAACCTGGAAAGTATAAGCTCAGCTGCATTTGAAAGTTCTGCGGATAACTTCGGTGCGGACTTTGGATCGCGCGCCCAGCTGATAATGTAAACAAACGTAGACGTAGACTCTTCACTAGTCGCTTTTTGGCTACTTTTCCGGAAAATGCCTTCGCCAGGGTGTAAAACGGAAACGCGGGGGCCGCGCAACGGTTTTCAAAATGGGGGGCCGGGGGGCTGACCATAATAAAAATCACAATCCTATGGTCATTTTCACGTTTTTGTACACAGATTTTGGAGAAAAAAAAGTGGGGGCCCCCCACCGGTTTCGCGGCCCCTGATGAGTAGACACAACAGGATGAAACATAACATTATACCTCCATTATGTCACACTCTTCTCTTCAACAGAATCCCCCTTTGGTCTTATCGTTGGTGGCGCTGTAGGTGGAATAATCATCTTTCTGTTAATTGTTGGCCTGGTAATCATAATATTCAAAAGGAGAAGGTAATTAGTGCCTCTCGTCGGTTCTAACTCCTCTCAATTATTGATTGTCAGGCATCGTCACCATAAAACAGATTAGATAAGATGTCAAGACTAACGATGTCCCTACACCCTAACGTAACATACCAATCACTGCCGAAAAAATTTCAATCAAGATATGAAAGGGGGCTCTGCAAATTTGACCAAATGTATTTACCCGATTTGAGTAAATGTTAATCGGAGTGGTCGGTTTGGTTTAGGATCACAGTGGTCACTCTCTTCGAATACATGATGGAATTCTCGAAGAAATTTGGTCCATCCGTGTGTTGTTTATGCCGTAAACAATACCAGTAGTTATTTGTACTAGTGGTTGGGGTACGACAAATGGAAGGATTAATATATTGATGTGCGATTGATTGTGATCTTGAAAGGGGGAAGTTACCCACATGAAAGAATGACTTTGTATAAAAATGCAACCCAAGGAAAAAAATCTGATATAACTAAGAAAGTCGAGACTACAATTTTTGCTTATTTTCATGAAAGGGTTAAATGCACAATATGCGAATGAGAGTCAATGTGTGTGGGTGGCTGTAAAGTTAACTTGTGTAAGACGTGTATCAATCATTCAATGACATCATGCACCACTTATCTTGTATGTTGTATGGAATACACTCTAAAAATCGAAGAGCTACGAATAGCTAATTTATCTCTTAAAGGGCTTGTATATCGACCAGTGGCGTAGCTAGGTTTTTTTTCCCGGGGCACTGGGGGTCCTTGCTTTCTCAGGGGTGCATCGGCCATTTTTCCGGTGTGTGTATGTGTCCACAAGGGCGGATCCGACTTTCGCCAATAGGGGACGGGGCCCGAAATTATCTTCACCTATATCAGTCACTTGTTTGTTTTATTCTTATAAAACAACAAACATAAAATAATCTCATAAGCCTTATAAAAAGTGCGAGCGCGAAGCGCGAGCGATTTTTTTTTATTTTAATGTATTTTTTCCTGAAATTTAATTTTCTGGACAATGTTATGTGTGATCCTGAACAAGATTCGTATGTACCCCCAAGCGCAAACAGAAATTTCAGTTATCAACTGTTCTAGCATTATCGAAAAGGGACCTGTTAAGGAGTGCTTACAGTTACCCACGAAGACGGTATACATTTCAATAATGCGAGCGCGAAGCGCGAGCAAATTTTTTTGACATTCCGACAAAAAATGGTCATTCTATGCAATTCTTGTATTAATTAATGGGATAGGTATGTAACTAAACAATTGATGCGAGCGCAAAGCGCGAGAGGAAGAAAATTGAGATTTTAGACCTAAAATCGGGACACTCTATTCATATTTTGTAAGTCATAAATAGGATATAGTCGATTGGGTATCATTAATAATGCGATCGTGAAGCGTGAGCAGACAATTATTGATATTTTGATGTAAAACTGGATAATTTAAGTACATTTTAAATAAAGAACATGCAAGCTATCGCGCATGTTTTATATCAAGACCTAAAATCTAGGCAATCTGAACACATTTGTTTAATGGAACATTATGGAATACACGTAGACAATATGAACTTGGCAAATCAAACAATGTGACCACGCAGCGTGAGCTTAAAATGCTGATATGTAGACCATAAAACACACATTTTACAGAGCACTTAAATTTGTAAATGAAAAAAAAATAATGAAAGCTCGATGTCCCAGCTAAAAAAGGTTTTGCATATTGACTTCAAAACTTGCTCCACATCAGCCTATTGAGCATAGGAATGATATGATATGAATATAGATATGAATCCCATCGAACAGGCAATTATGGCGCGAAGCGCCAGCAAAAATTTTATATAGTAACATGAAAAGATTTTTGTTTAATTGCAAATCTTCCCATCACATTATTTCATTCACTCGTCTTCCTCCTCTTATTGTCCTCTTCTTTTTTCTTCTTTCTTTCTTCTTCTTTTTCTTTCTTCTTTCTCCCTTTTTTCTTTTCTTTTTTTTTGCTCTGCTAATTTTTTCCGGGGGGCACACCAAATCTCAGGGGGTGGTGGTGCCCCCCCCCCAGTGGTGCCCCCCAGGCCCCCCCCCCGTAGCTACGCCACTGATATCGACTGCGATTCGGAGTGCTAATTTTTCTAGTTCAATTTTGAACAATATACACGCTCTTTAAGAGCTAAATTATGCTATATGGTAATGAGGACAGACTTTCAATATCTTTCATTTACAATAGCTTTTGTGAAATTACCCAAAAATCTAAAAAAAAATTTGTTGCATCGGATATTTATGAAGCTTTAGTATTGATCTTGTTTGAATTTTCTCCTTTAACGCATGTCAACTTTTGAGGTTGAACGTCACCTTTAATCACCATTTACATCCATAATTACCATTACTCGTAATACACCTGCTATTGATCATTTTCACAATCCATTTTTCTTTTCTTGTGAATTTTAACTTAGAAATCGATCCGACGCAGTTTCCAAACCTGTGACTTGCAACACCGATGGATTCATTAAGAGCATTTCCACTGGTATGGTAACGCCAGATCATTCTTATCGAAATAAGTTACGAAATAGATATAATTTCTTACTCAGAATCACTCCTAATTCTCCTTTCCGATGTGATTTTATAGGGTCCCTATCCTGAACAGAAATATCAACAGGCTTCCATTGTTTCTCACAGCCATGCCTAAGAGTAGCCACCAAAAAGAACGCATTTAAATGGTTTAGAAGACGTAATATCAGAACCGGGCTTCAGGTTTTGTACTTTTCTGAATTTAAGCTTTTGTAGTTGACTGTCCTCCTGCTCTTGGTAACTTCTTTTGAGGAGGCAACTAAACACAATACAATTTGATTGTGATGAGTGTTGTCGACCTGGGGGAGCATTTCGTGAAAGGACTTGTCAGATGTTTTATCCGACGACAAATCCTGTTTTACAAGACAGTAACCAAGGAAATGATGCTCAGCCAATCAGATCAAGTAAAGTTGTCAAACGAAAATATTGATGAAAGGTTTTCCTGATAACAACCTTTGAGTGAACCTTCCAAATAAAGCACTATATTTTTCATTTCAACCGCATTCTAAAGATAAAAACAGAGAGGCAAAAGATCAATTCCCGCAGTATGGAGATCCAGGACCTAGTCAATCAATGAAACCTTCAGAGCAAACCCCTTTAGTGGACCTACCAACTCCTCGAGAAGGTTTAGATGAGGATTACCATGATTACGAAGTAATAAGAACTGCAGTAGAGGAATCTGTAAAGGACAAGCCAGAAGATCGCCGTTTCCCAGTACCTGTCTCAGAGTTTATCACCTTTGTTGAGAGCAATAGGCTCACTGACATGTTCTCTGAGGAGTTCCTCGTGAGTAATATACTAATAGTAGTAATATCGTATCCCAACAAACATTAATTTCATTCCTTGAACAGTTTACAGAAGGTAAGAGTATGGAAATTATATTCATTAAAATCCATTTAAAATCCATCTAAAATTAGGGTATTCTTTTTCAAGGACCCCCAACGCAAAATACTATTTGGTGATAGGGTGTTTTATCTACATACGAGTGTTTAATAAAGAAAGAAAACAAATGAATAGATAAAAAGATAATCAAGTGAATGAATGAATAAATAAATAAATTTGAATGAATTAATTGATAAATCTAAAATGTTTATTTCCCTCTATATTTCTTTCATTTGTAGACCCTAGCAAGGATTTGTCCTGACCCTTCAGCATTGTTGGTAAGAACTGGTTTGGAGAAATGCAACCGGTCAAAGAGTCGTAATGCCAACAGCCATCCATGTAATTGAAGCTGTCATATTAATATGTCATGTTCAAGGAGCAGACGATTTGATTTTCAACAAAAATTAATAAACGAACGTTTGAGAGCATCAGCAAACACTTATATCGGGCACCTTTCTTTGCCAAGCAGACATTCTCCAATGTGTTTAAATTATAAGTTGTAAAATACGCACCTGTGGCAATTGTGGTGTTTGTTATTAAGTAGGTCAAAACGCTGTCTCCAGTATTTTATTAATCATGTTAATCGGAGCCTAGTTTAAATAACACATGATTTCATCGCACAGAGCCGTTTCGTCAGCAAAACCTTGAATCCCCAAATTACGTGAAAGGCATGAAAGGAGTATAAATGAAAAAATATTACATCCAAAAATTATGTAAAATGAGAAATTCCCCTTGTTAGATATTGTGTTGTGGTTTTTCGATTTTCGGAAGGATATCAATTAATGTATATTATCTTGCCATTAAAAAGATGATTTTCCCCCATGATGTGATAAAAAGGGTTTTGTCACTAAAGATATGTAAGTTATAATAGTGGAAGAAGTTCATGATGAAATAGATGAAATAATTCCTTCATATCTTTTAACTATCACCTTGAAATCCAGTTGACCGGAACCGAGTAATCCTGGAGTCTCAAGGCTCTTCAGGGTCAAACTTCATCGATGCCAGCTATGTTAAGGTGAGATGTTAAATGTTCAAATTGGAAGTTTTTTAATCAAGGAAAGAGGTAATTGCAAATTCGGTAAGCCTCTAAAAAATGTCGAAAGGACAAATTATTCAAGAACAGAGCAAATGTATTGAAAATGCTCGAAAAGCTTGGAAGTCTTTGTCCAGATTGGAAACAGGATGAACAGTTTCGTCCTAAGTTTCAGCTCTGATAGAAAAATTGATTTAAGAAAAATCGTTTGTGCAGAATCAATGACTCATCCCGCTGTTTGATTTACAAATTTTCGACAGAGATTTCCTCGGTTGTCATGACGTGCATTTGACGATACGTTCTCTCTGTTCTTGACTTCTGTAATTTGTTCAGCTAAACTTCCTAGGCAACTTCTTCCGTGTCGCAAGTTCTGCGGCTCGTTTATTCAGCCATAATTAATATTATGTAAACGAGCAAGACAATTTATATATTTTCCCATAACTGCGTCCAACTAACTGCCTTGCATCACAAACTTTGTTGCAAATCTAAAGTCACATATCAATCGGAAACCGTAGGCATACCACTTTTGCTAGGAATGAGTACGTTCTATCGATTTATATATCTCTAAGATTTTTTTTAACATACAAGTGCACACCTAGTTGCCAAGAATGCGTATAGCATTTCCATTTGAATGCAGGATAAAAGAGATTAAATGCCTTGCTCACGGGCATAGGTGCCGCGGCCAGGGATCGAACTCTCGGCTACGGCACCTCTATGATTGGTTTATCATTTTGATTGTGCCATTATTGTATACAGGGTAATCGATGCAGGTTCATAACCACACAGATGCCCATGCCTAACACAGTCGCTGATTTCTGGGACGTGGTTTTTTACAATCAACCCTCCGTAATCATCATGCTTAATGATGTTGACAGACGTGACATGGTAAGGAATATTTTTATTTGGGGGGTAATAGTATTTCACGTTTTTCACATCTTTCATTAAAAATAATGATTAGAATGGTCCTTACTATGATGATGTTACTAGTTCTACAAAGCAATCTTATATTTCAGATCATTAATCACAAGTGGTTTTTTTTCATCATCTATACATATACCCAACTGTTCAAATTCTGTAGTGAAATTAGGCATCAAGGTTTGGTCCTCCATGACCAACTGAGTTTCAACACCCCATTTTTGGTCTCACCTGCATAGCTGGGCCCCGCATTCTCGACAAAGCCGGCTCGTCAATATTGAAAACCTAGCCAATGTTAATTGATTGAAATGTCATTATAACTTTGAAAGTATTATTTTATTAAACCCGAAACTGCACAGTGATTGAAGGAACTGTTTTAACTTGTACATCAGATATATATTTCTATCTGTCACGGTGATGAAAAGGAGGAACCTTGTTCTCGATGAAAAGTAGGACTGAAAGTCGAAAGCTTGCTTTATCCTATAACAAAATCAGGAGAAGCTGCGACCAATCTTAAATAGCTTCCATTTCGTTCACCTAGGCTACCGTATATTATACAAATAGCGAATAGGCATGAGTGCGATGGTGCGAGATTTCGCATGAGGTGAAAGAAAGATGCTCTATTCAACGAGGCGTTAGCCGAGTTGAATAGAGCGTTTCTTTCACCGAATGCAAAATCTCGCACCATTGCACGAATAAGAATATTCGCTATTTGTGTTGTACAACGCCTCGGAATCTAGCGAAAATATGAAAAAACACAAGAGTTTTTCCCTCCAGTAATCTATGAAAAGGGAGCAAAAATATTGAAAGCAAAAAGCAAAATCCCACAAGCCGGGCCCACAAGCGCACATGATCTTGGACAGCATTGCGCATTTAGCCAGCGGGCTGTACGCGCATTGTTACCTTATTCAATGAAATCGCATTGTGACGTCACCTCCTAAAGCCGTGCAATGGTACATTTTGGATGGTACGTCTTGTGTGCAACGGTACGAATGTGTAACATTCAGCCTCCCATTTGATCGCGTACAACAAGCTAAGTAGGCGTTGTACAATCTAAATTATTCATCGAAATATGACACAACGAACAACGTCGTTTGTCCGGGGAACCCTTGACTCGCTTTATATATGTTACATAACATGTGTCTGTGGTCAAGTTGTTCTGGGGTGGTATTCTGAGGTCATTTTATCTTTAAAATATTTTCTTTTATCTCTCAGATAAAATTTTAGATTTTATCTTGCGTATCTACTAATGATACGCAACAGAACAATGCCTGCGTACACATACCCATCGCGTATCTGGCCATTGCAACGCAGATGATGTGCTTGCGCCCATGTTACTTTGAAGGAAAAATAAAATAAACTTAAAAGAGGGTAGAGGCTATTTTATCTCTGCGACGTTGATTTCACCAGTATTTCTAGGTGTATTAACCCCAAATGGTGACATGAAAATGAAGAAAAATTATATATTAATTGAGAATAACACCTTAACGTTGTTCCTGTACAATCAGAGAGTATTTCATAAGACTTTTCTGTACTAATTCTGTCTTTGAAATGATGTTTGAAAAGATGCGATATAGACTTCGAAAAAAAGTTAAAAAGAAATCTCCGTAAAGACGCGCAAGCGTATAGTGCAAGCGTATTTGAAGTCAATAATACCGTGTTTACACATTGACTCGGCTCGCGTGTTGAATCCGCGAGCCGGGTTGAACACTGCGAAGAAGGGATCAGAGATCGCGTTTATACGTACATATAAAAAGGCGAGTTCAACACGGCTCGCGGATCTCGAACGGAAGAAGAATTATGACGTCGCAAATTAAAGGCGGGAAATTCACCGCCGGAATCGAATCTTGTCCGTGCGAACAACAACAATGCCAAAAGTGAAAGCGCGCGCAGTGACCTAGGTCAAGAGATACCGTGTTTACACATGACTCGGCTCGAGTGTTGAATCCTCAAGCAGGGTCGAACGCTGCGAAGAGGGCATGCTGTGATCGCGTTTATACGTACATATAAAAAGGCGAGTTCAACACGGCTCGCGGATCTCGAACGGAAGAAGAATTATGACGTCGCAAATTAAAGGCGGGAAATTCACCGCCGGAATCGAATCTTGTCCGTGCGAACAACAACAATGCCACAAGTGAAAGCGCGCGCAGTGACCTAGGTCAAGAGGGTTCGACACGGCTTTCTGTTTACACACGAAAAAATTGCCGAGTCTGACTCGGCTCGCGGGTTGAAACCTACGATTTTGGCGGATCAAAAAAGCCGTGTTCGACACGGCTCGCGGATCACAGTGATCGCGTTTACACAGCATAAAATTGCTGTGTTCGACACGGCTCGCGTGTCGAACCCCCGAGCCGTGTCCCTGTGTAAACACGGTAAGAGTTCGACACGGCTTTCTGTTTACACATGAAAAATTTGCCGAGTCTGACTCGGCTCGCGGGTTGAAACCTACGATTTTGGAGGATCGAAAAAGCCGTGTTCGACACGGCTCGCAGATCACACTGATCGCGTTTACACAGCATAAAATTGCCGTGTTGAGCACGCCTCGCGTGTCGAACCCCCGAGCCGTGTCCCTGTGTAAACACGGTATAACTTGACGCAATCTGGCCCCTTTGCCACACCTCCTGGCGGAATGGATTTTAATTGGTTGAGTGATATGAGAGAGCTATAAAGCGCGTTTCTAATTGGATATTGATTAAAAAATAGGGGTGTCTTACAGAGATAAAATGAAGATAAAATGGTTCTCAGAATACCAATTCGGAGAGATTTTAAGGGTATTTTATCTCACTGATTTTAACAGAGATAAAATATTTCATTTTATCTGAGATAAAATGGATCTCAGAATACCACCCCAGGCACTGGTGTTCTAAGCTGGGGGCCCTTGGGGGTGTTTCACAAAGATTTAAGTATGACTTAGAGTCGCACTTAAATACCGAGTTGCGTACGGTATGAAAGGCTTGACCGCATTGGTCAGATCGTGTAATGAGGAAGCGCACTAATGCGTAACAATCAATAAGATCGCGCGTTGCATATCATGTACGCGTCGGCATTTAAGTGCGACTTAAGTCATGCTTAAATCTTTGTGAAACACCCCCCAGGTTCCATTCCCGGCAAAGACGTTTTCCGGTCTCACCAATGTTTCAAAGGGTAGATATCTCTGGAAAACCTTAATTTGAGCTACTCCTATCGTTCTAATATTTATTGTGATATCTTTAGTGTTATGCACAATACTGGCTGGACGATGGTGTTGCTACTTTTGGATCTTTCTCTGTCACTACATTGTCTGTCACTGAGAAAGGAGGGCTGATAGAAAGGAAGATGGAAGTGACCAGCAATAAATCAAAGGTATATGCTTTCTTTTACGTCCTACGTTTTTAAAATATCATTTAAAAAATTAAACATTTGTTCGCCTGTACTGTAGTTCCTGTTCCTCCACAGATATGGTGCATAGTGATCACCGCTTCGTAAATAATGGATATAATAAAAAAAATGCAATTTCTATAACAAGTTTACTATTAGTCGATCAAATTGAAAGATTTCAGAAGCTTTAAAATGTTTATAACAAATTTTATTCAATGGCCCAGGAAAATCTATTCCTTTATCTACTTGGTCATATTAAGCGTATTCTAAATTTGGTAACCACCCCCCCCCCCCCCCCCCGACTGATTAAATCAAATAGTTCAGAGTTGGTAACTTCTATACAGTGCGTATCAAAAAGTTTACACTTTGAAAAAGGCCTGTGAATAAAAAATATACAACATGTGGGTAATTTTTTCACATATGATCTTGGGTTTGGGTCTCATCTATCCAATGACAGTAAAAGGTTTGACAGAATATTACACTTGAGTGAGCAATGTCCATTTTTGTAAGGCTCGCAGAAATCTGTTTGCGCAGAAATACTCGTGTTCACGCTGTGTCGAGGGGAAAGGGCGAAATCGAACTTACCCTGCGACACATTTCTCATACATTTCCCTTGCACTTTTAGTCAATTGAAATGAAACGGATACATTCAAGCATTTTGTAACAATTTTGCCACCCAAATTGAAATTTCAACACTTAGTAAGCACAACCTTTACCCTTTTTGTGCCAGCTGGATCTGAGGACATAACTGAATCTGAAAAAAAGCTTATATCAGACATCTCCAGCATTTTTTTCACTAAGCTTTTATCATTTAAAGTGGGTTTACAAATCATTTTTAATTCAATACTTGCTTCTCCACACTTTTCCCAAGCTTGACAATGATTAACAAAATGAAAATAAAACCTTAGCATTTTCATGTAAATTACCGCTCAGTGCAAAGCAAATATCGTCACGATGGCCTCGGTGTGTGGGGTGGGGTGCAAGCACTCTTTGAAGTGTTTTGGACAAGGAAGCAAGATAAAAAGGTAAAAGATATCTTCAAATCAATTTTAATAGCTAAATTCCGCATGTTTTTCATGATCAAGGTCTACTTTTATTCGCATAACTATTTCAAAGTTCTGCGCAAATCATTTTTCACTAACTTTACAAAAGTAAGTTGTGCTCACTCAAGCGGAAATATTTTTCGACAGTTATATCGTCATTTGCTTAAATGGATCTGTACCAACGTTAAAATGTGAAAAATGTTCAGGATATTACAGATGTATTATTTTACAGGAGTTTTTCTAAGTGTAAACATTTTTTTATACACCCTGTATATCTACAAATGTATTTACCCCTTCAAGACTTGTCATCTGGTGAAGCAGTATCAGTTCCTCGACTGGCCAACAGAGGCAGGGCAACTAAAGAACCGAGCCCTTCAACTAATCAATCTGATGGCAAAAGTGGAGGACGCTTTTAAAAGAGCTCCAGAGGGGTTTCCAGTTCTTGTTCATTGCATGTGAGTAAAAAAAATAATGAAAATTAAAGAAGGCATAAGGCGTTCTAATTTGATTGCGTTTCTCGTTCAGTTCTGCTCTCAAAAGGGTTTATTGGTTTTATAATCTAAAATTTACCGTATTCGGGTATGAAAAGCGCCAAATTAATTAACGGTGTTTTCAACAAAGAGAGATGTTTCCTTATTTCATTTCCCTTTTTGTTTATATTTCATCGACATTAATGCTCTCAACAGTCCAACACCTTTTCAATTGTCCTGTTCTATCGGCACTTCTACATTTTATAGAAAACGTAGATGGCAATATTATGTCAAGTCTCCCTGTCTTTGTTAATTTGCAAATTTAGGCATTTGTTGTTTTTTTAGAGAGAGAGAAGCTACGTCTGAATTGTCGTTATGATCGAGGCTATAATTCTGTAGTCTGTATTATTCATTAACAATCAAAATATAACTTTAACACATTTTCACCATTTTATAGCAATGGGGTTGGACGAACAGGTGTCTTCTGTAGCACGCTTGAGTGCATTGCACAAGTAAACGAAGAGGGTGCTGTGGATGTCTTTAAAGTGGTGAAGATGCTTAGAAATGAAAGGATGCATTTTGTACAAACCAAGGTAACCTTTAGCAATATTGTCAATTATATTTGTGTCGGGGTGTATGTGTGATACATTATACAGTGCGTATCAAAAAAAAAGTTTACACTAAGAAAAAATCCTGTAATATAATATCTTGAAGATTTTTCCACATTTTAACATTGGTATAGATCCATTCAAGCAAATGACGATATAATTGTCGATATTTCAATTTGGGTAGCAAAATTGTTACAAAATGCTTGAATGTATCCGTTTTATTTCAAATGACTAAAAGTGCAAGGGAAACGAATGAGAAATGCTTCGCAGGGTAAGTTTGATTTCACCCATTCCCCATGACACAGAGTGAAAACAAGCATTTCTGCGCAAACAGATTTCTGCGAGCTTTACAAAAATGGACAGTGCTCACTCAAGTGTAACATTCTTTCAAAACTTTCACTTTCATTGGATAGATGAAACCCAACACAAGAATATATGTGAAAAAATTTACCCACATGTTTTATATTTTTTAATTCCCAGGGCTTATTCAAAGTGTAAACTTTTTTTGATACGCACTGTATAGGGGAGTGTGTTTTTTTTTCATCGTAAAGAAAAAGTGCGCGTGTGAACGGGGTTGGATGTGAGTGTGTAGAACCTATAAATGTGGTGTGGGTGTGTGTGTGTGTGTTTGTGTCTATATGACCAGCTTATTGATGTGTTCACATATCAAATCAACGTACCTCGATTCGCCTGTAAACCATTATCATAATTTGTCGCCTGTTAGTATAAGTAGGGGTCACGGAAACTACTTTTTCAGTAAAGGTGAAGGCTTATACACAATCATAAAAATTACAATTTGTAATATGTTTTTCATATTCAACTCCCACCCCCCTCCATATTCATCACTGTAAAGTGATATTCAGCAGCCCCTTTTCAGAGAGGTAGGTACCTTTTATTATTACCGTGAGGATGCGGGGAATGCATGTTAAACAAATTCAGAATCTAAAATCTCTGTATAATAATAGTAATAATAATTAACCTTTATAACGCGCTTTTCCCACATAGCCCAAGCGCTCAATATCTATGATTCGTCACTCAGACTAGCTATTTACCATGTCTACTCTGAAAGAAGGCAAAGAATGGCTGCTTCCAATTACCACTCCCCCTACATTAATCCAAATCATACCAAACAGTTTTTCATATATCACTATTTCTATTCTTATAATGCAGGAAGAATATTTGCTCATCTACGAGCTTATTAAAGAATACCTTCGTGAAATTGAAAATTACATACAAGTGCTACCGTGACCGAGTGAATCCTCAGCAGACGTCGACTCGAGGTGCCATCGGTGAAAGTGATCATGTCTCCCGGTCATGTCTATACACAACTCTAAAACGGCGCCACCGATATCAAACTAGCGTGTACCCAGTACGCATATTACCAACAGGAAAGGACTCTTCCAACTAACGAATCAAAATCAGGGGCGTAACAGGGATCAGGGGGGGGGGCAAGAGTAAAACAATTCCTGGTCATAATCATGGCATGAACAGGCAGTGTGTAATGAGGCAAAATTTTGAGGGGGGGCAGAATACAAATAAAAGTTGCGAGAGAGCCAAAATTTTGACATTTTTATTACAGAAACCATATTTATGAGACAGATTTCGACATAGTATTCAGAAAACCATATCATTTTCATCCTTCTCTCTTTCCTTTTCTTTCCTTGTTTATTTTATTTTTATTGTCTTTACGCCACTGTGAATTGGATTAACTGCATAGTTTCTTAACATTTACTCATTATAAGTCAGTGTTCCAGAAATTAACTGTATACGATCTAAAACAGTCAACTTTTAATGAAAATTGATTTCATTCACCGTCATGTTTACCTGTTTTTTTATTTGAAATTATTCTTATATTTCAAAAAATAAATAACGAAATATGAAGACAATAAAAACAATACGTTTGATTATGACATAACATATAGTGTGGCAAAGTAATTCAGTATAAAAATACAAATAGAATACTTGTATAAGAATTTCAATAAATGAGTGTGGAATATGAAGGAACCTGTAAAAATCTGTGGAAGCAAAAATAAACTCGTGAAATGGGGGACAATTATTGACGGAATTATTGTGGTGTCTAAGATGGGAAGCAGTGATTTACAGGTATGTGGTAAGGAGATGAGGCACCCCCCCCCCCCCCCTCTTAAGATGAAATAATAATAAATGAATAAATAAATGGTCTCAAAGTGCGTAGAACCTTCTCAAACCGTACGTGATGTTCGCGTTCTTATAATTCCTTCGAAACTCTTTTCTGTAGGCTCGGTAATCATCATCAAGAAGGTCAAGAGACAAATAGCATTTGTATTAGTACGTTCGCACTCTTTCCTCTTGTTATGTATCATAGAGTAATAATGATAATTAACATTATTTGTATAGCACTTATAACAGCACCTGATGTATTATCATGATTACTGTATCGCACTATGCAAAGGATCATTCGATCATCATTAAAGATGTTCATCCAAATTAATTTGTCCTTTGATTCAGCTTCAAACCTCTCGATCTAGTTTTGATGGCGCTTGAATCTTTAGACTATTGAGATCAGGCTGCCAATATCATTCCCCCCAAAAAAAGAGAAGAAAAAACTACAAAAAACACAGCGAAAAATGTGGTGTTAACCGGTGTACATAGAGGACCACACCATTTATTTTACACCGGTGTTAAATTGGTGGTGTTAGTTTTACACCTATAGGTGTTATTACAACACCTTTGGTTGTTACATTTACACTCTTTGGTGTTATGTTCAATCTTTAGGGTGTAATTTTAACACCTCATAGGGTGTGGTCCTCTATTAACACCAATTGGTGTAAGTTTTAACACCACAGTTTTTACAGTGAAGGAGAAAAGTAGGGAAAGGAATAAAACATGTAAAAGGGGAAGATCTGCGCCGTGCAGTATTTCTATTATCAAGATAATGACGCCAGATATGACGTGATCGTCGTTTTACCCCCCCCCCCCCACTTTATTAAAACATCATGGCGCCGCTCTTAAATATATAGGTTAACCGATAATGTGAATTGTTTTTAAGTGAGCCTATATTACAAGTTTTAACGCCTGTAGTCTATCGTTCGCATTTTCTGAAGTGTACATTGTTATTGTGTTTGTTGTATACTAATAGCATCATCATTATCATGATAATCACTGATTACTGATGTAAATGCAGCGCCTCCCATAAAAAATAGTAAACGTAAATCATTGATGATTTATCAAAACTTATTCATAAAAACAATAGATAGTGACCAATCATTGTAAAGCTTAAAATCTCCTCTTTCACCCGGTATTACTACGATCGAGGCATGCGTGAGTAAGAATAATATGAAAATGGTTACCAAATGCCACTTTTTAATGTCCGATATCTGAATTTCAAAAGAAAAATCATGTTTCGTAAAATTCAAAATCTGATGGGGGCCGTTTCATAAAGCTGTTTGTAAGTTAAGAGCGACTTTAAGTTTAACGACTGGTGAACCCTTCTTATCCGCGCTAAACCATCGCCAATGGTGTATACCATCTACCAAAAAAAGGATCATCACCAGTCGTTCATAAAGTCGCTCTTATCTTGCGAACAGCTTTATGAAACACCCACTGCTCTTTGATTTGATCCATTATTCACATTAAACGGTCAACTAATAGTAGTGTCTGAAATAATGCTTACATCGAGGTATCGGCAATTTACGTGTTTCAGAATTACGAACCTTCAGAATAACGGATCTTCGGAATTACGAAGCGTAATCACACGGCTAACAAAACGCTATATGCATGTTGATCGTCCACAAAATGATGTCCGGTGAGTCCGACATTCTGTCTGTAAAAAAGTCTTCAATTACGAACCTTCAGAATAACCATAAGCGTCGGAATTACGAATGCATGCGGATAACTACGTAATTGAATCTGTGAATAAAAGCCGGGATACAACTTCATACAAGCATTATTTCAGAGTGACAGACAAAATGGATCGACGCATCTGATGCCCCTGATATAATAAGAGCTCTGTTATTTCATGCCATTTACTGTGAATGAGGTATCCAGTTATTAAGTGCACATTTTATCGAACTTTTTAGACATGTGATATTCTTTCAGAAGTTTTGATGCCGCCTACCAAGTGACTCTTCTTTGCTTATTTTTGTTTTTACTCGCTCATGAGTAAATAAATGAGCGTTACAAGGGTAAGTCATTTGTCAATACTGTATTTGTTTTTAAGCTATAACATATTGATTGTGTGCGTGTGTATATTATGTTGATTTTTGTTCACTTACTATATGTGTAATTGAGCGTATTTTTGTTGATTCGTGATTTTGACACCTATCCCCCCCCCCCTTGAAAAAATGGATCGACTATCCTGATATATATTATATATACGTGTTACAATGGACGTGTTACCATGGAAGATGGCCAAATACTTCTTTGTCATTTTCATCATTACAACGACATAATTATTTTAATTATTTCAATGCTGCACAAGGAAAAATTGTATGGAGGTCGATATAGGCTGTATTTTCAAGCGAGGGCAAACGAACAGTACGAGTTCCATGTCCGGGGAGGGGGGGACACATGCATTGCAAGACTTAAACGTGTCCAACCTGTCCCTTCATCCACACAGGTATGTCTACACACCACACAAAACATTCTATCATGCGTCATAAATGATTATTTCTTTGCATCATTTAAGCACTCGTATGCTCTGAATGTGAAAATTACCAAATAGAGTAGGCCTAATATGTTTTTCATTCTGCAATACACGCAACATACAATTGCATCACTGTATTTGTTTTGCTTTTGAACTACTTTTATCATGATAATGAAATATCAATAAATTGCTAAAATTAAGCCAATCAGACCTGTGTATTTTTTATTATGATTTTGGGATGTTTTGTTAATTTGTATTAATAGTGTGTGTGTGTGAATGGTAAAAAATGGATCGCAAGTTTCTATTTCTCGTGTGTATAAACACCGCGTATGAACAACACATCTACAAAGAAAATGTGTCGCGAGAGAGAAGGGGAGAGGGATAGCAAGGTAGAAAGTCGACATTCAACCTGTTCAGGAAGTAAAAATATATAGATTAAATTAGAGGTAGGGATGCACGATGGAAAAGAGGATGTTTTAACCGTCATCACTGGTTACGTAATGCATAAGTAAACCAATCGCGTATGACCAACGCCCTTTTGGAAAAATCGTCTTTCATGTTTATCTTTTATTTTCCGTTTTCTATCAGCAGTGTAACCTCCTTTTTATTACCGAATCCCATATGTCAGTTCTCCATTCTTCAGTCAAGGATTCTACAAGTAGAACATTTTTAAGAGATGGTGTTTGGGCTGAATGTTCCATTAACGATTCCCATCTTTTCGGCTCTCGGCATTTCTGTTCTCTCGGCGCCTTTCGTCGAGATTCTAAATTTTTAACCCTATTCTCTATTGAATATCGTGTTTTAAGAGGGGAAACAATCTTCATTATGGATCGAACCGTGTTTAACTCAGTTCTCCTGAGCATCAACGGTCTCGGTGTTGCGTTGAATGCTGTCACAGTGATCGCAATCTTAGCTGTTAAAAAGTTGAGAACTACACAGAACATCTTTACCCTTAACATCGCGTTGTCTGACATGGCAGCCGCTCTCATGAGCTTGATCATAACATTCCTCAATATGTCCTTTATTGCACAGGTAAGGAATATAATCTTTGTATTCAAATTTTGTCAGATACTCTTAATGAAAAAAATTAAAAAACACTGTTTTTGATTTATATATCGGAAGACACCAGAGAAGTGTTGAAAAAATACCAGTTTAGAATCAAACAGATTGTTAGTTCAATACTCATAGGTTATGCTTTAATGCCGATCAGGAGCCCATGATACAAAATCTTTGATTGATTGATTGATTGATTGATTGATTGATTGATTGATTGTGTTCTTCTGCGTCCATAACATTCGTATAATACATTTTCCATAATATAATAAACATAATATGTTAGCATTTTTGGCATGAATCATAAATAAAGTGTACTAAAAAATAATTCCAGACAAAAATGATTAACTACCAAATTATTATATGATATTCACAATTTGCAAGAGAAGGATTGTCATCATAGGGAGATTGCTTGAAAAAAATGACAATCCCAAACTAAAACTAATTAAATTAATACATTTATAAAGTAGAATGGGCATATATTTTCAATACGAAACATCAATTCATGCAATATTTTTAGTATGAAGATGAAGATGATTAGCAATGATCGTAGAACATAAAACGATTGATTGCATTGACTAAAATGTACAATCAATCGTGAAAATCAAGCGTACGATTACTTTTGTGTTACGGTACACGGGTATTAGCTAATTGCCAAATCGATGCCGCTTCAACACCCCCGGATGTTTTCCGATATAGTTACAAGGCTGGTGTTAAATTTACACCGGTGTTTTGCAGTGTATGCTTTCGATGGATGGACTTAATTCATATTTTGAATTCTACCCATACACAGAAACTAGAATGTTTTCCATAATTAGTGTGGTATAAATACAAAGGGAATTAGTGTGCTATCATTTAAGTGGACCTACATTACATGTATATCACGTGATTTAAAGTTTGAACAGTTCCGTTCCGGTAAATATAGCTAAACGAAAAAGTGAAAACAATTTTTCATCTGTGATATTTGTTGAGTCTTTCTTTAAGATTATTTTTTAATCAAAATAATCCAAAAACAACTTAAAACTTGTTTATTACTAATCTACAAGAACTATACAAATTAACAATCAAGGATGGTCACATGTGATTTTAATTTTACTGATGTAGAAATTTGTAAATTATTTGGATGTATCAGGAGTACAACTCTTATAAGAAAACAAAGGGAAATATCACTTTATGCTTTTACATGGAGTAATATAAGAACATTTGATGAGATTTGGTTTCGTGGGAGATAATTACTGCTCGTTTTGGTGTACAAAAACTGAATCGTACTTTCATATACTCATGGATTGCATAAAAGTTAAACCTCTGTGGCAATGTTGTATTTATCAGTTTTGTTTAGTTGAATTGAGAGCTTTGAATTGGAGGGAAATATTCTCAGGATTACTTGGAAATTCTTGGAGAATTAAATGTGTTAATTCTGTTATTTTTTTTTATTAAATATGCAATTTTTAATTCCAGAGCTGAAGGCCAAGTACCTTCATACATTAAGATACAAAAATATATTACAGGTTGTATAGAGGAAGAAAGTTGCCTGGCAACGAAGTCAGGCAAGTTGTGTAGGTTTACATTTACAGAAATTGGATGAACTGGAGGTGAAAAGAGATTTGAATGTTTACAGGTGGATGGGTCCAGTGTAGTGCGAGTGTGAATCCTGGTGTGAATGTTCATGTTTTTTTTTACTAGTTCTTTTCAATTTCCCCTTCTATTGTACCAATAGGCCTATGATTTGCAGGTTCTTTTCTTTCTGTATCCTATTTTGCGAAAAATTTAACGTTCATATGCAGATTTGTATATATTAGGTTTGTTTACGTGTGCATGGTAGGTACCTGTGTGTGATTCATTCATTCATTTATTTCCATTAAAATACATATATATACAACTAAAAAATGGAAATATCAAATCGATTAAAACGATACAAAATAGGAAATGTAATATACATAGCATACAAATAATAAAGTACAAAATAGAATTAAAAATAGTGGAAAGGGTGCATCCGTAAAAGCCAATGAGGCTTGATAAATTGGATGCACCAAAACGCACAACAATCATTATTACATGTATACAGGCTTTGTGAGAGGGTTAAGGTGGGTGTGTGTGTGTGTGTGTGTGTATAATGTAAAGTTATGTTGAAGCTTGATGTAAAATGGGATGCAATGATAGTACATGTATGTTGATATCTCTTTTCCTGCAAGTCATTCAGTCATTAGATATTAATTATTATTAAAAACATATAGGGTTGGGGGCTCCGTTTAGTGAGTTTGTTTGGGGTTTTAGATATAAAAATATTTTTTAAAGGACAAGTCCACCCGAACAAAAACTTGAATTGAATAAAAAGAGAAAAATTCAACAAGCATAACACTGAAAATTTCATCAAAATCGGATGTAAAATAAGAAAGTTATGGCATTTTAAAGTTTCGCTTTATTTCACAAAACAGTTATATGCACATCTCGGTCGGTATGCAAATGAGGAACTGATGACATCACTCACTCACTATTTCTTTTGTATTTTCTTACATGAAATCTGAAATATATTTATTTTCTCGTCATTGTAATGTGAAATGAAGTTTCATTCCTCCCTGAACACGTGGAATCCCATTATTTTAACATTTTATGCTTCAGGAAAGGAGGTCCTAATCGTCGAATTCGTAAAAAATGAAATATTGTATAATTTAAACAATAAAAAAACAAAAGAAATAGTGAGTGAGTGACATCATCGACTCTCTCATTTGGCTGAAACTGGCTCGTTCATATAACTATTTTGTTAAAAATAAGCGAAATTTTGAAATGTCATAACTTTCTTATTTTACATCCGATTTTGATGAAATTTTCAGCATTGTGCTTGTCTGATTTTTCTCTATTGATTCAAATCAACATTTTTCTGAGGTGGACTTGACCTTTAAGGAATTTCATTCCATCCTTATTTGCTTCAGGGTTTTTTTGCATAACCTTGCTGATATAAAATGAAGATTTGTAATTGTTTTGTATTTATCTTGAGAATATGTAATCCATTTCAATGAAATCCTTAATAAAACATGTTGGAACAAAAAGTGTGTGGGGGTGTGATGGTGGGTGTGAGTGTATGTATGTGTGGGAGTTTGGGTGGGTGTGTGTGTGTGTGAAAGAAAACAATGAAGAGAACAATAGTAGGCGTAGCTTAAATCAATGTTCCCCCGAGCTACCTGCCCTTTTGGAAAAATCGATGATGCTGAAAAATGTCTCTGCCGGGAATCGAACCCGGGGCCCCAGCTTGGAACGCCGTGCCTTAACCACTAGACAATACACAGAGATGGGTTAGTGACTATAGGTCGACCCCGATTCGACTGACCGTCAGATAAACAGACTTTCGACACTATGATACAAGAGTTATCAATTAAAGCTGTTATCCATGTATAATTTCTCACATTTATAAATAATACACTTTGAAAGAGGTGCGAATTTAGCACTTGCCCCGGGCGCCGTTTTCCTAGATACGCCACTGGTTAAACAGTGCTCCTCTGCAAAGTGGACCGGGGACTTTTCAATAAATCGGGACACTGGCGTACCTATAGGATTTTCCAAAGGGGTGGGGATAAAAAAGGTCTTCAGGTTCATTGCATTTTTACTTTACAAATTATTAATTTGCGGATCAGTTGTGACTCGTCAGAGGGGCCGGGATACGTCCCCTGTATGAGTTGTGACTCGTCAGGGGGGGAGTCTGGCCCACCCCCCGTTAGGTACGCTAGTGCATCGGGACCACGGAGTGGAATAATCTGAGGACTTTTTGCAGTAACCTTTTCTTGCAATTCAATTTTGAGTTTTTATTTTTATTGTAGTTATAATGTTTATTCTTTTGATCTGGGTTTTTTTTTTAGTAATACGCTAATACATGTATATGCCATTTTTATTGATGTATTCTTTGTTAATATTGTAAATATTGATTTTTATATCAGGGCTACCAAGGACAGTAGTTTGTGTAGCTAATGATGCCACCCTGGTTGAATAAAGTGAAAATAAATAAAAATGAATGAATTTCCACCAAAATATCATCGAATTCGGTCTCTGAACAAACACGTAGATTGTTGCCGATATACGGTCTGATATAAAGTCGGAAAG
Source organism: Lytechinus variegatus (assembly GCF_018143015.1). Lineage (NCBI taxonomy): Eukaryota > Metazoa > Echinodermata > Echinoidea > Temnopleuroida > Toxopneustidae > Lytechinus > Lytechinus variegatus. The sequence goes on from NC_054750.1 coordinate 9,248,134, forward strand.
AAGAATTATCTTCTTAACTAATTATTCTTTCTCCCATCATTAATGAAACAACAATTGCTATCGTAATGACTTATCGAGAAGTGTTAGCATTCGAGTAGTGTTATCTATATCGAGTGGTGTTAGCTATAGGGAAAAAACGATTAATTTTAATTCTAACTAGGTGGTCCGGGCTGAAAATATGTACATATTAATACATAGAGTAGAATTCACTGAGCAACATGCCGAAAATTTCATCAAAATCGGATAACACATAATGAAGTTATTGAAGTGTAGCAATATTTTGTGAAAACAGTCGTCACGAATATTCATTAGGTGAGCTGATGTCACATCTCCACTTTCCGTTTTCTTGTGTTATTACATAAAATCACATTTTTTCATTATTTCATACTTGTTTGAATAATATATCATATATAATGAAATAAGTTGCAGCAACAAATATTGAATTCACTAAATCAGTTGCCAATCCAATTTTTCTAGTTCTTGGAGCGAAAAAATGAATAAACCTAATTTCATATAATAAATACAAAAGAACAAGTGGAGATGTGACATCATCAGCCTACCTAACATGCCTAATGAATATTCATGACGACTGTTCTCACAAAGTATTGCTACACTTTAAAATTCAATAACTTTGTTAAATTGTTATCCAATTTGGATGAAATTTTCGGCAATTTGCATGCTCAGTGAATTCTACTCTATTTATTAAGCTATACATACTTTCAGCCCGGACCACCCCTTTAACGGCGGCGCGCATGTCTAGCCTATATTTTTGTCTACCTTAAATCCTCACATGTTTGATATCGACACATTCGATATTTAAACTAAATAAATATATGTAATTTTCTTATCTTTCGTAAACACAGCCTGTAGTGGTATCAGCTCTCCTTAGTGTGGCATATACAACAGGTATCCTCAGCACTCTTGCGGTGGCTTTCCATCGTTTCATCGTCATCAAACTTGATCCTTTCAACAATCGACGCCTCGTGACAAGAGCCCGTTGTATCATCACATCTATCGTGTTCTGGTTGATGAACTCGGCCATCTTTGTTACCATCCACTACAACGTACTGGAGAATAGTCTGCTGGGTTTTATCACCCCTATCGTAATACTAGGTTCTCACATAGCATCGGCTCTTTGTTACATTATCATTTATTTTGCCGTTGCGGCTAGTGCGCGTAGAGCTGGTATTTCGGCCCAACGTGCTAAACAGAATGCGCGCATTCTCATCACATTTGCACTGGTGGTAGGTACGAATATCCTTTGCTGGGCTCCTGGGTGTATCTATATTATCATATTGTATACACAGCCGAGGTCATCTTGGGGGAAGTTGGGTGCTATTCTCATCCAAGTGTTACGCTGGTGGCTCATCAGTGCGAATTCGGTGTTAAATCCCATCATATACTGGTCCCGTTTATCGGATTTTCGTAAATTTCTGAACAAAATATGCTGCTCTAAGCCACTAAGTGGCGAGGGGCAAAATCCAAGTTCCAATTGGGAGGGCAATGAAACTAAGAACACAGTGGCTAGCGTTTCAAACACCAAAATGTAGACTAGCACGTAATAATATCATCTTGTGTATATCAATATACACTGCATGGCGCGGCCATGCAGCATGTGTGTTTATACAGTAAATATATTACTCTTGTCAAAGTGAAAACTGTCGTGCATGCATGTATCTAAGTATTCATTAAGATTTCAACATGGTCATTAATGTTTGATTTATGTACAAAATATCTACGAGGAAAGATATCATATTATGTCTTTCGTGTCATTTATTTCATTCATTAATGCTGAGGTGATTATCAAGTCCTACACAGCAAAAACTGTGGTGTTAACCGATGTACATAGAGGACCACACCAGTTGTTTTACACCGGTGTTAAATTGGTGGTGTTAGTTTTACACCCATAGGTGTTATTACAACACCTTTGGTTGTTATATTTACACTCTTTGGTGTTATGTTCAATCTCTAGGGTGTAGTTTTAACACCTCAGGGTGTGCTCCTCTATTAACACCAACTTGTGTCAGTTTTAACACCACAGTTGGCAGTGTATATTTATAAAGTCCGATTATGGAGAATCACCTTTCACACTCTAAAAAACTTAGAGCCGGTAAATATTACCAAATATTGGGTAGAAAGGGAACATGCATGTTTGCTGGGTATCCCCCTTATAAAAATCGCCAATGGTATTTGAATGGTGCCGAATGGTAGTTGAATGGTGATCTGAATGGTAAATGGTACGCGAATGGTATTTAAGTGGTGTTTCAATGGTAAGTTCTTAATGGTAATTGGTAGTTTATTTAATGGTAAATGGTATACCATATACCCAATGGTGTCTCAGTGGTATGTGTCTAATGGTATGATTAGTATGATGAATGGTATACCACACACCCAATGGTGTCTCAGTGGTATTCAATGGTGTTTCAGTGGTATGTGCTTGTAATGGTATGATTGGTATGATGGATGGTATACCATTTACTCAATGGTGTCTCAGTGGTATTCAATGGTGTCTCAGTGGTATTCAATGGTGTATCAGTGGTATGTGCTTGTAATGGTATGATTGGTATGGTGAATAGTATACCATACACCCAATGGTGTCTCAGTGGTATTCAATGGTGTATGAGTAGTATGTGCCTGTAATGGTATGATGAATGGTATACCATACACCCAATGGTGTCTCAGTGGTATTCAATGGTGTCTCAGTAGTATGTGCCTCCATAATGGTACGACTGGTATGATGAATGGTATACCATATACCCAATGGTGTCTCAGTGGTATACAATGATGTCTCAGTGGTATTCAATAGTGTTTCATTAGTGTGTGCCTCTAATGGTTTGACTGGTATAATGAATGGTATACCATACGCCCAATGGTGTCTCAGTGGTATACAATGGTGTCTCAGTGGTATTCAATGGTGTCTCAGTAGTATGTGCCTCCATAATGGTACGACTGGTATGATGAATGGTATACCATATACCCAATGGTGTCTCAGTGGTATACAATGATGTCTCAGTGGTATTCAATGGTGTCTCAGTAGTATGTGCCTGTAATGGTATGATGAATGGTATACCATACACCCAATGGTGTCTCAGTGGTATACAATGGTGTCTCAGTGGTATTCAATGGTGTCTCAGTAGTATGTGCCTGTAATGGTATGATGAATGGTATACCATTCACCCAATGATGTGTCAGTGGATACAATGGTGTCTCAGTGATATTCAATAGTGTTTCAGTAGTATGTGCCACTATAATCGTATGATTGGTATGCTGAACGGTATACCATGTACTCAATGGTGTTTCAGTAATATCCATCACCATCCTCTCTTTTCCCCTTTGTTTCCTTCTCGCTTTTTGTTTCTTGGTAGTGAAAATTGAACGGCAGAAATGTAGCTCCTCTATCGTACGGTATACTGTTCGTTTTTATTTTAAACTACGTTCTTCATATTTTTATTTTCAAAGTTTTATTCTATTTAATTTATAATCATTTTGCTTATTTATGGCCGCTTTTTATGAAAAGAACTATATCTGGAGTGTTCCAAAAAGATATTTGCAATTAATCCGAAGATGCAAATTTACAGGTTATATACATTAATTTTATCTAAAACATATCAATTTGGATTTTTTGATGGAAGAAACAATAAATCAGTTGCAAGTTTGCAATGAAAAGTATGACTTTCAATTGATTTTGGAGTGTGAAATTGATTTTCGTTCGATTGCAAGTTTCTTGCAATGCCCCATATTTTGCTCAAAATAAATTCACTGTTGGTTGTCTTGGTCCCCCAACCTCTATCAAATTCCCATCCGCAAACCCTGATATGGTCAGTCTGCAACGTCCAAATTTAGCCCCCTCCGAACCCATTTGTACGCTACTATAGCTGCTTCCAATCATGAATTATTCCTCTCTTTTTTTTTTACAAATGATATTTTCAAAATTCTAATTCTATTTTTAGGCCCTAATTCTTTCTCACGGACGGCGTTCATAAAGAGGAGAGCTATTCTATAGGCCGGTCATTACTTGATTGAAATGATTTATCCATATTGTCTTGCTCCCCCACCCCTATCAAAATTCCCTGCCGCCATACAGGATATAGTACAATGTAACAGAAAAGAAATATATACTGAATGAAATCTCAATTTCAATCAAAACAAAAGCAAATTAAAAGGGAAGAGGAATGAGTAAAAAATATAAAAAATATAAAAAAACCAAAAAAAGAAAAAGGCAAAGAAGAAAAGAAAGAAACAGAAAAGAAAAAAAGACAACGAAAATAAAAAAGAAAGAAGAGAGAGAAAAGGAAAAATATGAAGGGATCGAAAACTTTCTTTCATAGATTCCAAGATCCAAGGAAACAGTGGCAAAAATTGATCTCACGCCATCATGGTTTCCATCCCAGAACCAATCGAGAGGAAAAAGAAGACACCCCTGATTTGGTTTAATTCACCCCCACCCATATCGGGATGTGTATTTATCTTGGCGAAGAAGTCCCCTCCCCCAGATTTGGTCATAATTTATCCCCCCCCCCCCATATGCGTTGGCTAGCGGGGCCGCTTGGCTGCTTGCCAGGTAGCTCTATTATTCATGTTGTTCTCGCACGCACGCGTGCACGTCTAACCGCCAAGTGCAATATTTGAAAAAGAAAACTCGATCTACCGGTACTACCGTTTTGCCGTTGATAAGTCCGTCGATAATTCATCAAAAACTAAAGGAACACGGGTCAGATTCGGACAGCGACTTCAAAGTCATTTGTAGAAGGCTAAACAGTAAGTTCTATAACAATTTTCTTTGATTTATTTATCAAATTGTCTCAAAATGTTCGATGTCGTTGTACTGCCATGACCACTGCACTGCCACCGTCACTGCCCCGTGTGTGCTGGCCGCTGCTCTACGGGCTGGGACGTGGCTTTGATGATAGGGAGTGCTTATGGTTTATGCTTTGTATTTGCTGAGTTTAGCTCGGCGAGCATTGAATAGTAATTCGCTCATATTGCCTGATGTTTATTGTCAATGTTTTACAAAAACCATCTCTGAATACATTGAATTCATGAATGAATGATTTGTTAATGCTAATGTCAAGACTGTCAAAGTTTTAATTGTGATAATGTGAAATAGACTGTTACTGCACAACGTTAATTCACTGAAATTGAAAACTTGCTGACAAATATTGCTTTGAAATTAGGCCTATAATTTGTTGTTGTTGTTGTTGATAGATGTTGGTAAATGAGATAAAATGGAGGTGAAACATGGTAAGGGTCCTAAAGTTTAAAAAATGATAAAGGCTACGCAGGCCTATAACTTAGCTACACCGTACACACCACTCATTGCACATACTATTTCAATGGTAAAATGTGCACTTTGTGTGTGGAACTGTGACTGGACGGAGTGACAAACGATTCCTATTCAATTTTTCGAGGAATTATGCAGAGAAAACTGGCGCTAATGCAGTTTTGCACCGGCCGATTACCAGCATACCTCATCACCAAAACTTGTTCCCAAATGTCATGACAGGTCCCTCAGTCACATTTCGATGTTAATATACCCAACGCTTTTCAAAATATTGGGAATGACTGTATTTAGTCTGCGATCTCGACGTCGTTGATCTAATCCGTAGACATCACTTCGCGGATCGCTCGGATTCGCTGTAATATTTATATGGACTGAAGTTAGCAACCAAATCATGCTAACATGTGGCGAACAAACTGCCAGCATGCCGCATGCGAATATTTTGATCGCATAACTTCGGTCCATACCAACATGACGGCGAATCCAAGCGATCCGCAATATTTTGAAAAGTGGTGGGCATATTGTGTATTGATCTCAAAATGTGTGTAGACAATTCTGGTGGGGAGTTTTGCTCGAAGTTGCATGCACAACGAACAATTGTCCATAGACTGTGTACAACGGATAGATCGTCTCCGCAAAGCGATTCGAAGACCGCTGATTGGTCAATCGCGCAGATCACGTCATGACCACGTGGTCCCAAAAATAATTCCTTTGGACTGCGTGCGGAAGTATCGATAGCGATATCCGGTGACGTTGTGTACGCGGTAAATGGTCTTGGTTTGTGATCGGATCGCTCCGGTATCGATCGAAAATTATCGAAACTCTGCAATTTCATGCATATTCACGCGACGCTCCGAAACCCGGAAGCCAATTGACTTTGTGCACGTTGCGATAGACTCTACAAAAGGGGGACACTTGTGTAAGAAAGCCACATTTTTATCAAACACATCGACTATTGCTCTCAAGGTGGGGGCACAGGTCAAATGTGCCCACTTGGATCTGCTTCTGCGATTGTCAATACCAGAAAATTGGAATTTATGTCATCGATTACCCTCCTTTTGAAAATTGCTGCTCTAGAAATTTGATTTCAGATGACATAGCTATTACTAGAATAAAGCATGCACAGTTATAATACAGCCTTGTCTGAACTACGCTGAATACTATCACATTTCCTTATTTTTATCCTGAATTCTGGGCTGGTAATCAGAGATCCATGAAAAATATCTTTGACATTAAATTTCTAAGATCATTCTTTTTCTATTACTATATCAGTATTCTATTTTTGTTTGTATCTGCACATACATGCAGATTTTACAACACTCAAATTGATTTTATTTCATTTTCAAAGTTTGGACGACGGATACACTGGATGATAAGTTAGATGGTCCAGCCTTATCTGGGAATGACACGACGGGTGTTGAACACAGAAAACGTGCCGTGTACAAGAAACAATTGGAGTTTATGAAAGGTAGGTGTGTAAGAATTTTCTTGAGTAGAAAAAAATTGCAAAGCTTCATTAGATAAAACAGATTGTATTCCTGCAGTGGCATAGCTGAAAAAAAAAACCTTGTCAGGAATGGTAAAAAATCCTGAGAAAGGACAAATGTCATCCCTATTTAGAGGAGCACACGTCTTTTGTGACACCCCCCCCCCGAAAAAAAATCAGTATGTTGGCTGAGGGGGGAAGGGTGGACACTTTCCCCAGGTATTCATTTGTTGTGGTATTTGTCATCATTGGGGCAACCTCCCATTAGATAATTGTCTACCCATCTATGGTTAAACATAAATTTATTTATATTTTACAAAATGTTTTGTTGATATTTGTTAATTGGTATCATTCAATTGAATGGTAGATTATACTGCAAATTTCTCGATATATAAAAATATATGAACTTCTAAAGAAAGCTTACACACACGACAAGCATTCATATTTTGAACCCTTAGCTAATATACTGTCCTTTGCATTGTTTTCATCCAATATTTCTTATTGCAGCTTCAAGGAATTAATCCTGCCGGGTACCCATTCACTTCATCTGGGTCTAGTGATGCACAGTGTGGATGAATTTCGGGCTGAAGGAAAACACACCATGGCTAGGACTCAAATTCACGACCCTCTGTTTGAAAGGTGAGAGAAAGAACCACTAGACCACGACGTTATAAACCAGCTGATGTCATATCCCCACTTGTTCTTTTGTATTTTATTACAAGAAGTCGCGCTAATTTACATTTTGTCCTCCGAGAACTATAAGAAATGGAGTGAAAATTTATTTCAAAGACATGTCCACCCTAACAAAAAAGTTGATTTGAGTAAAAAGAGAAAAATCGAACATAAAAATCGGATGAAAAATAAGAAAGGTATGACATTTTTAAGTTTCGCTCAATTTCACTTAATAGTTACATGCACATCCAAGTCGGTATGCAAATGAGGGAACTGATGACATCACTCATTCACTTTTCTTTGTTTTTTAAATATGAAATATAATTTTCTCCTCATTGTCCAATGAAATAAAGTTTTATTTTTATTTTTTTATTGTCAAATCTGTAAAAATTGAAATATTGTACAATTCAAACAATGAAAACAAAACAAAAAGTGAGGGACATCATCGATTCCCTCATATGCATGTGGGTAAATTGTGTATATAACTATTTTGTGAAAAATAGGCAAAATTTCAAAATGTCATAACTTTCTTATTTTGCATCCGATTTTGATGAAATATTTTGCATGATGCTTGCCTGATTTTCTCTGTTGATTCAAAAAAACCTTTTCTGTGGTGGACTTGACCTTTAATGTGAAGATATGCATTGCTGGAAATAATGATATGATACTTGGGACATATCATACACACATGTATGAAAATATGAAATAATTATTTCATTTTATACAATAAGCCTAACAAATATTCCTGACGATCATGTGTTCATTGGGTTAATTTTTTACCAAAATGTTGTTAAATTTCAAATTCAATAACTTTGTTATCAGATTTTAATGAAATTTTCAGCATGATCCTTTTCTGATTCATTCTCTCCCTACCAAAATCTCCCCTTTTCTCATGCTTTCTTTCTATGGTCCCCTTCATTCTCCTTATAACTATGTTATATGTAAAATGTAACCGGTCGTCCAACCAATTTAATTGAAGGGCTATAGGTACTCGAGACTGAAAGCTATGTGATATAATTCAAAGTGTACATCAGACAAACAAAAAACACTGAAAATTTCATCAAAATTTGTTGAGGATTAACGAAGTTTTGACGAATTAAAGTTGTTATTTTTTGGTAAAACTGTTCTCTGCAAGTCCTCATGAATATACAAGATCACAATTTATATATTTTTTGTATTATATGAATTCAAATTTTGTCCAAGCTCGGTTGTAAAAAATTACGATTGACTACTGATTTACTGTGTAAGACAATAATCATATTATTTCTCACACATTGTTGAGTTATTCATTTGATTCAACACAACAAAAATAGAAAAGAAATAAGTGGGTATCTTGTATATATCATTTTCTATATATTTTGCAAAAATGGTCTCTATTTTTCTTCTGTTTTTTAGTGTTCCAAATTGAATAATTTTCTTTCCCTATTTTCATTATATTTTCTTTCTATTTGTGATATATTATTTATTTCTTAATGTATCATTATTGTATTTATGATAAACTTTTGGCGTGTTTCTACAGTAAATCATTAAAAACAGTTTATCTTTTCCGGACACGAATAACCTTATCATTCTTAAACCAACCTGTTTCTACAGACCTAATAATCTCATTAATTTGCATTTCGCGTCGCAAATACGGCGGAAATTGGAAAATTCAACCTATAACCTCACATTGCATTTTGGTATGTCAAAAATTGCATCTCGTTAGGAAAATTTTCAAAATTCATGGTAGATCTCACTCATTGTAGCAGGTACACATTTTTCGCGATCAGCTGGAGAGATAAAAAACGGCCAGAATATATGTATACTGTGAAATCGCACTTCTTGGTTCAAGCACTTAAGCCAGACACGTATGCTATTTTGCCCCGTGTTTTTACAGAAAAGTAAAACGGATTAACATGGCAATAACCACCTCTCAGAGAGATGGTTATGAGAAACCGTATTTTGCGCGATGCAATTTATCAATAAACCGCATCGCGTCTGTTTCTACAGGAAAGTTATCCGGGATTCTGGATACTTACTGTAGGCGGGTAATACCTTTTAACAATTCTATGTAGAAACATGCCATTGATATATCTTTTTAGGTGAAAAGAAAAAAGAGACCAATTTGGGAGTACTATTTTCCCCCCTTTTGGGGATATTTCATTTCCTCTAGGTGTGGCACCCTTTATTCATTTGGCCATGTGAAGGCTATCACACATTTTGAGTTTAATCTTCGAAATTTGGTGTTCATTAGTTTGTTGTCCAAACTCTGTCTTACATGTAAATGTTTATAGGAAGATTAACATAATATTTATGTGGAGTGCAATCATTGATCTCTTGTGGAGTCGCACAGTCACATGTATGCATAATATAGTGCTTTTATGCCATACCTGTCAATACTCTTTTGTACTTGAACTTATTAGTAAAAAAATGTTTATTAATGTCGTTGAAATCAATTACACACAACAGATTTAACATCAAGTTTATTGTATTACAAGTATCAGGTTTGTATGCAGAACAGTGGTTTTGCCAAGTACTCAATCCATGTAAAAAGCAATATGAGAGAACAGGTTTATTCTTGGAAATGTTAGTCTTCATTTGTTGTGTTTTTCAATCAAACTCTGTCTTGATGCATGTTTATTTTTAGATAACAAGATTGACAGAGTATAGATATCAACGAGTAGCTAAGTCATATATATTAATAACTTATGTGCTTTAATTATAAAGTCTATACTTGTGAATACTCTGTGCCATTTATGCTGTACTTAAACTTCTTATAGTAAAAACATTTTATTGACGTTCTTGAAATAAGTAACTGTTTTCATTTTTTTCTTGTGTATACTTATTCCATTATTAAGCCTACCACTAACCCCTCAGATATGCTGTTCACCATTGGTCTACCATTCACTGTACTTTATTGGCGTACTATACATTGCACATCGTTGTTCTACTGTCTACCATTCAGTGTAACCATTGGTCTACCATTGAATTTACACTTGTGGTCTATAGTGTATGACCAATGGTGTTATTTGAATGGTTGACTAATAGTATAGTGTGTATGACAGTGTTGTATGGTAAATGGTAGGTCAATGGTGTGCGGTGTATGGTAAGCCAATGGTGTATGGTAAGCCTATGGTGTACGGTGAATAGTAGTTCAATGGTGTATGGTAGGCCAATGGTGTACTGTAAATGGTAGGTCAATGGTATACGGTATATGGTAGAATGGTGTAAAGTGAATGGTCAATCAATGGTGAACGGTGTGTGGTGTACGACGAATGGTATTTGAATGGTGTATGGTGAGTGGTGAATGGTACACGAATGGTGTACTTTGAATGGTACGTGAATGGTGTACAGTGAATGGTACGCGAATGGTGTACGACGAATGGTAGTTGAATGGTGTATGGTGAGCAGTGAATGGTGTACGGCGAATGGTGTACAGTGAATGGTGTATGATGAATGGTACGCGGATGGTGAATGGTACACGAATGGTGAATGGTACACGAATGGTGTATGTTGAATGGTAGGCGAATGGTGTATGGTGAATGGTGTAAGGTAATTGGTAGGCCAATGGTGTCCAGTGAATGGTGGCTGAATGGTAAATGGTAGGCCAGTGAATGGTGGCTGAATGGTGAATGGTGGTCAATGGTAAACCTGTCTATAGTGGCCATATGGTAGATCAATGGTGAATGGTGTTTGATCAATGGTATATGAATGGTAAATGGTGCTCATGAATATGGTAATAGTAACGTCCGAATTATTTAAATTAGTTTGAATGGTATACCATTGAGGCTTGAATGGTATACCATTGATGGTATACCATTGGTGTATGGTGGGTGCTGTGCGAATGGTATTCCAATGGTATATCAATGGTGTATGATAAATGGTAGTCAATGGTATACCATTCATTTTTTTTATAAGGGCCCCCCCCCCCCCCCCTCCTCATACTGGGAAAAATGCATGTTTTAAGAGTAAATTTCAACGCAATATTGCGTTTACCCAATTAATAAATAAATTATGAATAATACAATAAATAATTAATAAACATGCATTTCCCATTTTACCCAATTATTGGTTAATTCCCTACTAATCTGTGAAAATGCATTTCATCATTATCATCACTCTAATTTTTGCTGTTATTCTTTTCTTCTTATCATCATTTACCTTGTTTAGATTTTCTCGCTGGAAATATCAGTGGTTCAGATACTGTAAGGGACCTTGGAGTTATTATTGATAACAACTTGACCCTTAACCAGCATATCAGAAATGTTTGTCGTTGTGCATCATGGGGTATTTGTAAGATAGGGAAGTTAAGAAAGTATCTTGATAAATCATCTACTGAACGTATAGTACATGCCTTTGTATCATCCCATTTAGATTATTGTAATGCTTTACTTGCTGGTTTACCTCAATCTAGTATAGCCCCCCTTCAAAGAATTCAAAATACTGCAGCTAGATTGGTAACCCTCACAAAGAAATTTTGAACATATTACCCCTATTCTCTACTCCCTCCATTGGCTTCAGGTTCATAATAGAATTATTTTCAAAATCATCCATGGTCTCGCCCCATCCTACCTTCAAAATCTTATCTCTCTCTGTCCCTCATCCTCTGCAACTCAACGTCTCCGATCTTCTTCTACTGCTCACCTTCGACTATCTCTAGGACCCCGCACTTTTACCCGTTATGGAGATCGTGCTTTTTCTGCTCTTGCCCCTAAACTCTGGAACAATCTCCCCATCTCCATCCGTAATGCATCCATAGGCGGCGGAAGCGGGGGGGGGACGTGTCCTCCACCTAAATTTTAGGTGGGGGGGACGGTCCCCCCTAAAAAAAATTTTTGATAACCTTTTTTTTTTGATAACCTTTTTTTTTTTTTTTTTTTTTCTTGTCAATTTTTTTTCCTGCGTCCCCCCCCCCCTCTAAATTCACGTGGCCACCCCTGAAATGTGTGTTGTCCCCCTCCCCCTAAAATTTAGGTTGATGACCTAATTTTTTTTTTTTTTTTTTTTTTTGCTTGTCAAAAATTTTTGGGGCGCTTGTCCTATTTTTTACATGTGTCCATCCCAAAATTTCTGGTGGACACCCCCTAAATTTATTTGCTTCCGCCGCCAATGAATGCATTCACTGTCGAATCTTTCAAAACACTCCTCAAATCTTACCTCATTAAGCAGTCCTCTTAATTCCATTTCCTGTTCTCTCTCACTGTATTTTGCTACTTCTTTTTTCTCTTTCCAATGCGCTTAGAAACTGTTGTATTATAAGCGCTATATAAATGTTAATTATTATTATCATTTTATCAGTATTTTAATATCTTTATAATCTATCAATAACTGGTATATAAGGAGTTGAATTATTTTTGTGTGTGCCTGGCCGCATTGCTTGTATACAAGCTACATTTATGACTTATACATTTAGATTAATTAATGTTACACTATGAAAAGTATGTCTGGACAATACAAATAAGTTAAGAATATTTATGATATTGTATATTCTAGGGGACTTGTAAGATAATACAAAGTAAAATAATTATAAAAATGTAGGCTCACTATAGGTGAGTGTTACACAACATATCATTAGTTAATTTTAGGTTTTCTATCCCAAAAGTATGAAAGCGTCGAGGCAAATTCAATTAAAATAATAAGGAAGTAGAGAAACACAAAATCATATGAGATAAAGGTTACAAGGAAATAGATCCTTGTTACATAACAAAATGCTTAAAAATAAACCAAAGCCCAAGTATTTTTTCATACGTGATAAAGTTAACACCGCATATTATATATGTAGCTTAATATATTTATGACTTATACATGCATGTAGATAATGTTACACTAAAAAGTAATTATGTCTGGACACCTGTACAAATATGTTTAGAATATTTATGATATTGTATACTTAAAGGTACTTGTAAGATAATTCAAAGTAAAATAATTATTAAAAATGTAGGCTCACTAAGAAAGAAATATGTGTGAATTTCAGGCTTACTAAAAGGCATCGAAGGAAATTCGATTCAAATAATAAAGGAGTAACGAAACAAATATTCATACAAGATAAAGGTTTACATAGATCCTTGTTATAAAATAAAATGCTAAGTCTATATTTTTTCTAACATTATATAAAGTTAACACCATATTGTACATGTTTTTATCAATTAACATCTTATAAATTAATGTTTAAAATGTTTTTGTTATTATAAACGTCGAATTTTTGTGTTTTTTTAGATATTTGATAACGTCTGTAAGAAGCGAAAAAACACACACGTGATTATTTGATTATACTTTTTAAAGCAGTTCCTTAACAATCGCACATTATACATCCTTTGGCTAACATCAGTAGCTTGGATTGTGTACCTCATCATTAAGACAGGCACCGGTTTAAATTATCGCCTTTTTCTTGGTCAGACACTTGTTTTGCACACGTCAATTTGATGTATACTTATTAAGAGTTTTTCATGGCTGTGAAAATTGCGGCGGTTATTATGAGTATGTGTTTTGAAAAAGAACCGAGGAGTAATGTTTTGGAAATGTCGAAATCGAATATCACAATAGTGCCCATTAGTGACCGTCGAAATCGAATATCACATTATTGCCCATTAGTCATGTTAGTGACCACGAGTCAGCATCGTGTGCCAACTAAAGAATGTTATAAAACACTGAATTATCTTTGACGCATTTCTTTTCTGACATCTGTTTTATCAAAAAGGGACTTATTATAGTTATTATAAACTTGCGTGTTTGTTTGCTTGATACAGTATTCATAAATGATCAATAAATGTATGAGGAAAGTCAAGGGAGTGAGTCATCGAGAGAAAGAAAGAGAGAGAGATAGTTTCGGAGGGAGGGGGAAAAGCAAATGGGGAGAGCTAGGGTAGGCTGAAAGATGGAAGAGAAAGAGTCAGAGAAACAGGGAGGGGAGAGGAATTGGGATGAGAGAGGTGGTAAAAGAAGGAGAGTGAGAGGATAGTGCAGGGACCGCGGGACCGGGGAAGATGGGGACTTCACCCCCCCCAAAAAAAAAAAAAAAAAAAACACACACACACACACAATTTCCAAACCGAGTACAAAAATGTAAAGATGACCATCTGTGATTTTTTTTTTAGGCTAGGCCAGAGAGAAAAAGACACACACACACACAATTTCCAAAACCGAGTACAAAAACGTAAAAATTGACTGCGGTTTTATTTCAGGCTAGGCCAGAGGAGGTGAGAGAGGAAATTATGATCGGTTGGCGGGGAAAGGTGGTGGCAGGGTAGAAGGGTAGAGCTAGGATGGTGAAGGGAGGTGGTGGGGTCAGCTAAAGAAGGTGAGAGAATGAGTATATAGAGAAGTAGTAGAGAACTACTAATTCCCTAATCCCAGACATGGCCCCGGAAATGGGAAAGACGAAATTCATTAAAGGATTCGATATAAGGTTTCGTAATTGTATGTGTTTGCCCCATTATGAATAGGCTATTTCTGTGGAGTCCTTTTACTGATCATGGAATCCGGGGGGGGGGGGGGCATTCAAATGTATTACTGTACATATGCGTGGCCAATTTTTTTTCCAAATACCTCCTCAACGAGTTTTTCTTTGTGTGCAAAATAACCCCCTGAACAAGTTTTCGCGAGCTTCATTTACACATTTTGGCCCATAAACAAGTTTTTCTTCTTGCTAACAATCAACAAAACTATATTCATTTGGTAGTGCATACCCCAGTGCAGATAGGGTTAAAATACCACAATCGGGAAGAACCTGAACACTTTTCAGAAAAGGCCCCGGGGAAAAAGCCCGGTAGGGCCAATTACATTGACGAGTTGATACCATGCGCGACCCAAAAAAAAACACGTAAAAAGGGAGTTTTCAAGATAGGGTACGTTACATACGTAATAAGGGTGTCAAAAACACTAAAATAGATAAAATTTAAATGGAAATTTAAATAGGAAGCTATGTGTTTAGGGTCAAATTTGCGAGGGTAAAAAGACTAAAATGTTATATAAAGAATATTCTTTTTGCCCCAGGCCAATAGTCAACACTACGTGTTTAGAGTCCGATTAGCATGAGGTGTGGGAAGTGGGGCTGTACTAAGCCCAATAATGTAGGTAAAGGTAAAACCGACGTCCGTGACATTAAAATATCGCTGTACTTGTTTTGGTAAAAACTTTCCAAGGGTATATCATTTTGTTTCCAATATACCTATTAAGGGAAAGGTTTCACACGCCAATACTTGTTAAAGGGTGCATTTTTAGAATATGGACAAGTCTGCTTTTCGAGACCCCATTGTCGCGCATGGTATCCACGCGTCAATGGAAGTGCCCTTTCCCGGCCCCTGGGGAAGCTTGGGGGAACATACCCTAAACACATTTGGCTAGTCTTAAAGAAAAAAAAAGCTTTGGAAAAAAAACATACCGTAATACGTTTGACCCCGCGATTGACAATTGAGAAAAAAGAAGAGGAAAAATAAGAGGAAGAAGACGGGTGAAAAAATGAGATGAGGGGAAACTCATGTCACTGTATAAATTTTCGCTCGCGCTCGCATTGCCTGTCACAGGTGATTCATATATCTTGCTCAATATGGAGCTTAACCATAAAAGGACTGAGCTATTTGAGATGTATTGAGGACCATGATTCCCCCCCCCCCCCCCCGGCCCCCCCCCCCCCCTTCTGATCTCGACCGCCGTTCGCGCGATCGCGCCGAAATTTGGCACGGACATTCTTTTCCACATGAACTACATGTACAAGTCGGTACCAAAAAAAATCTGAAAATTACTATCATTTATTATGAATAAAATATCTAACACCCAATTTCACTTCATTTTTTTCCAGATGTCATCTTTTTAATCTAATCGAAAGGTTTCCACAAATAAAAATTGCGAAACATATTCTTTTCCTTATGTATTTCTTTTTGCTGTTTTTTATGTCTTATGTATTCTCATTTTTTTATCTTTTGTTTTTCTTTTTCTTTTATGGACTTTATTACAGACCGTTTAACAACTAAATTAAACCCTAAAATAATTAAGCAGACCAATTAGAATTAACAATGATTCATCTCTCATAGACTTTGTACACAGTTATCAGATTGGAACATCAAGTATTTTTAAGCTCGCGATTCGCGCTCGCTTTATTAATTTTTATAATAAAAATGTATTTAGAATGCCCGGATTCTAGGTCTAAATCTGAAACACGCATGCGCATGTTTATTCAGACACGCAGCTTGTTTTAAATCATTATTCAGTTTCAGATCAGAATTATCAAAATTTTCTGTTCGCGTTTTTCGCTCACATTATTAATGTACTCATCCTTTTCATGATTTACAACACATGAATAGATCGGGTGTCCCGTTGTGGAGTCTAAATCTCGATTTTTTCCGCTCGCACGCTTGCATCATTATTGTTTAGTTATAGGATGGGGGTCGGGTGTCCGGACACTTTATCTTTTTGAAGCCTTCTTTTTTGTCTGTGGATTACACCAAAAATATGAATTCATTACTTGTAATCATCTCCTATTTTGTTCTTTACAATATTTCCTAACATTTTTTACTAAAAATTGATTAAACTTCGCTTGTAAATTTTTCCAAATGACTTTCTAAAAATCGATCGTCCGGACACACAACCCGTCCGGACACACAACAACATACAGTACCTATTGTTCGCGATTATAAAAAGTGCTTGGAATTTCAATTCTGTAGGTGTCAAAATTTTTCAACTCGCTCTTCGCGCTTGCATTACTTGATTTGATTGTTGAAATATGTAACGTCTTTATGACTAATTGCAAGCAGTCCATAACGGGTCCCTTTTCGATCAGATCAAAACGTATATATGCATACACATCTTGGTCAGGATAACGAACATTGCCCAGATTGTTCAAATTTAAGGACAAAATACATAACCCGGGATACATAAAATGAAAACATTAAAAATAGCTCGCGCTCGCTCTATATGAGATTAGAGCTATATTTATTTTCATTTATAAGAACAAAGCTAAAAAAAAGTGACTATTCGGACTGCCTTGAGTTTGAAAGAAAGAAACAAACAAACAAAAACTATCTTCGAGTCGCCGATCGGGGAAAATATGGCTTTAAAAAAATTGACCCCCACCCCCTTGGTGAAGGCTGGATCCGCCCCCTTAAGTTGTTCGCGAGCAAAGCGAGCGAGAAAAAAAAGACCTTCTGTTCATGTCTGTTTATAGAAAAATAGAAGCCAGAGATCATCGCCCTTTTTCCCATCGTTTTCTCTCTTTGTTTTCTCCTTTGTTTTTCTAGGTCAAGAATTTTTGGGAGGCCCCAAGCCCCCCCCCCCCCCCCCCCCCCCCCCTCTCTCTCTCTAACATGCACAGTTGATCTATGGTTGAACATGGGATCATTGAAAGCCGTGTAACTTTTCTCTAGCAGGGGAGGTCCAGGCGGGGTCATGGGAGATGATTGGGGGAATCCCGGATTACCGGTATATCTTAGCCTTGGGATATGGGCGTGGTCGCTCCGGCCACCGCGCGCGCGCGTACATTCGTCGTCGCATTGTCATCGAAAGAAATAGGTCATCTGACTGACGCTGGCACTGAGTAGAAATCATACGAAAACTGTGATGTTTGTGTTGTGAAATATTCAATTAAGTTTGAAAATGAGCCAGCCTGAAACAGGAACTATTGTTGAAGGTATAGGAGATGAGCTGTTTCATATCTTTGGGTTAATAATCGTAGTCGCCGTGCCGTTTTTTGTCGCTTATCGAAACCGGTAAGTAGAATCTCCATCGCTCGGATGAACATCGCCTCGCCGAAGCTTCGGGCGAAGATGGTAATGCGTGTCTGGACTGAACTTCTGAAGTGTAGATCTAACTACCATTCCGCATCATGCGCGATCGCAAATACGAAATTACGATGGGTGATTTCTAATTAAAGTATAGTCACGTATTGTATTACCGGACACTATCATATTTCCGGACGCGCATAGTACTGCGTACGAAATCAATTTCATACCGTAAGACTTCCGCAGTTCAATTTCACAGATCAATTAAAAGAACAAGTTTGCACAAACAAGGCGAAAAAATCCAACTTTTACCTTATTTTTCTCTAAAATGACAGAAAATGCTTAAAATATCATATAACATAGTTTTGCATTAACAATTGATCCC
This sequence comes from Lytechinus variegatus, assembly GCF_018143015.1. Lineage (NCBI taxonomy): Eukaryota > Metazoa > Echinodermata > Echinoidea > Temnopleuroida > Toxopneustidae > Lytechinus > Lytechinus variegatus. The sequence goes on from NC_054750.1 coordinate 9,266,646, forward strand.
AACTGATCTATTTTCTGATGGCAATACGGACCTAATTTCGGGCCTGATTCGCCGAATTTTAATCTCGTCCGCTCCATCGATCAGATCGTCGACGGCGGCTAGTTCTCAAGGTATATATCCCGGCCGTCCGTGCGCGAGGTAGAGAGCCGTCAACGATCGTCTGCGCATCGATAGAACTTGACTGAGGGGTCACGATATGAACGAGCATAAATACTGGAAAGTGCCATATCGAACACGCAATCAAAAAATTTTTTAAAAAATGAAATTAGTTAGCAAACACCAATTTATTACAAAGATCTGCTCAAAATCGATATAAGAAAGCAAACTAAAACTTAGAATTTACTCATGAGATGATATATCATGAAAAAATCACACCAACTTTTTCTTACACCATTATAATTAAGAATATTTTTACCCGTCCGTGGCGCGTCCGGAATTATGATGTAATTTGTCACGCACGAAAATAATTGTTTTTCGCGGAGGGGTATGCGGCAAGTGCGGTGCAAAGAAAACGGTTGGAAAATATAAAATAATTTCATCATATTCATAATTTTCAGAATATTTGGAATAGAAAGGTATAATTTTTCTTCATTGTATTTCCTCTAGTTGTCATTTTTAAAGCACTGAAATAAAGGTGTCCGGCAATAGGATACACTGCCATACCAGCAGGCCTACCCATTATTTATCGACCACCTAATCTTCTATAAGCATCGTATCTGCGAAAATATCAATTTTACCCAGTTTTTGTCTCAATTGTGCACAATACAGATCAGATTCCCATGTTTCGCTCAGCGACTCGAATTCAATCTGCGTATATCTCCACGAACAACGAATATGACGATTTTACATTTGCTCATCACCTGTCTTTTAAAACCGACCACCCGCACACTGCGCCTACTCTCCCGCGCGTATTGTTTGTAATAGTACGCAATAATTTTAACGCGCGCAAGGCGGTTGGTTTCAAAAGAGGTGGTCGATATGTGGTAGTCTCGCCATACGGTAGATCCAACGTTAGGCATACGGTGTTGAAATCTGGTGTTGGTGTTGTGACAACACCTATACCAGCCTCAACACCGAACCGATACTGTCATGAATATGAACACAATATACCTTGACTTTCGTAAAGCTTTTGATTCTGTTCCCCATGAGCGTCTCTTAAGAAAACTCAAAGCTTATGGAATAGCTGGCAATCTTGAGGAGTGGATTTATGCTTTACTGTGGAATCCTGACAGGACGTAGACAGAGGGTTGCCATCAATGGTCAGGTTTCAAGGTGGAATGAGGTCAAGAGTGGAAAACCGCAAGGCAGTGTCCTCGGTCCAACAGTATTTGTGATATTTATCAATGACCTGCCAGAAATAGTGAGGAGTATTGTACGGATATATGCAGACGATGCCAGGATCTTCAGAGAAATAGTCACAAATGCTGATTGTGAAACCCTGCAAGCTGATTTAGATATATGCTCATCAAATGGTCAAAGGAATGGCAGCTTCAACATCGCAAAATGTAAGTTCTTGCACATTGGCAGAAACAGTTTGCATTACAACTACAACTCAGTACAACCTAGATAATAATAATAATAATAATAATAGGCATTTATATAGCGCCATCTATCTAGAAATATTCTATTCCGAGGCGCGTTGTTATTATTATTATTACCCCGGCTTTAGCTCGAGCTGCCTCTCAGCGCTCATGCATTCAAGGAATTAATCCTGCCGGGTACCCATTCACCTCACCTGGGTCTAGTGCAGCACAATGTGGATAAATTTCTTGCTGAAGGAAATTACGCCATGGCTGGGATTCGAACCCACGACCCTCTGTTTCAAAGTTAGATGGAACCGCTCTTGAGGAAGAATCACTTCAGAAGAAAAAGACCTGGGAGTTATAATGGATTCTGGAGTGAAATTTCACACGCATGTTGCTTCAGCTGTCTTGAAAGCTAGCCGAGTAGTTTGCAATCATCATGAGAAGCTTCCTCACCAGGGATAGGGATACAATGTCAAAACTCTTCAAGGGCCTTGTACGGCCAATCTTCGAATACAGCAATGCTATATGGCACCCTAGATACAAGGCAGACATGAAGGAGATTGAGAAGGTACAAAGAAGAGCAACAAAACTCATACCATCTTTGGCAATGCTAGACTATGGAGACAGACTTCAAGCCCTAAAACTACCATCCCTGCAATACAGAATGAGAAGAGATGACATGATCCAGACTTATAAAATAGTACATGGGATCGACTGGCTTGACAAGGATATGTTCTTCTCATCTACTGTTGAGGCAACTGGAGGTCACCCCTTCAAACTCTTCCAGAATAGAAGCAGATTGGATGTTAGAATAAATGCCTTCGGAGCTAGAGTAGTTCGTGATTGGAATTCACTATACCTACTGAAGTTGTCTCTGCTCCATCTATAAACTCCTTCAAAGCCAGGCTTGATAAGTTCTGGAATGCAGAGTGGTACTGTCATCCTTGGGAATGATACAGGTACATGTACATGCACACTTGGCACTGACACTGTTCTAACAAACTTTGAGGAGGAAGATACAAAGAGTTTGGAGGAGTGATAGACCTGGAAACTCGACTGCAGACCTCTGCATTTTTCCAGTACACTGGTAATAAGGTAATGATATTACGCTGGTGTTGCCTTGGAAAAAAGACCATTGGAAAATAAGACCAAAACTAAAGAAGCTTCAGTCTAGTCTGTGTGGTTGTTACGCTGAACTCCGTGGCGTTGGCTCCACTCACCGAAGAGACCGAAGTTCACAGTCTAGTCTGTGTGGTTGTTACGCTGAACTCCGTGGCGTTGGCTCCACTCACCGAAGAGACCGAAGTTCTAACTAGATCTGTACAGCCAGGGACTCAATGGCATATATGTTTATGTATTGTCAGATAAACCAGGGAAGTGGTAGTTGCACAACAGTTGGTTTTTCCCCGTTTAGGTGCGAGCCATCTGTGTATAAGGAGAAATACAAGAATTTCAAATGTTAAAAAACTTCTCGAAACAGACAGCTGCCAGCTGTCTACGGAAAAGTTTGTGTTGAGCACTGGCGTTGAATGATGTAGAACTGTTCTATATTTGGGCTAGATATATTATTTTTAGCCTTCATTGAATAATGAAGTTTCGATACAATTCTGTTGCATGCCTTTGCAAATCACAATATTTCTGGTTATTTTCATAATTGGGCGAGACACACATCGCTTATGCCTTGTTTTTTCCTTTTAAGTTAAGTTAGAGCATTCCATTCCATTGGCCCAAGCCCTTGCAATTGCATTATTCTGCAGTTGGTTCTTCATTCTTTTGAATGGAATTTTAAGTTTGTGAAAATAAAATCAGAAAAAAGGAGGCATGCCCACAAAAGAAATATGATGGTGAAGATTCAGCTGTGAGGATTTTTTGACAAGAACCCATCGCTTTTTTAGAGCTAGTGATTTATAGAATAGATTATCTAGCCATATGAAAATATGGACTGGCAAAATTGGACAGATTTATTGAAGCATTTCATAGGACTTGGGTCCTATGTCTGGAACCTTTAGCAGAAAAAAAAATTAACATTTGATCTGGGTTTTCTCAAGATACATGCATCAAATAACAGAAATGAAAGTTAGTCGTTTGTTGTAATATTACTTTTTTAAACAATTAAAAAAAATGATCACAAAGCTTCTGGAATTCCGGTCTTGCTTTGACAAAAAACCTGTCCAGACAAATAACTTAGTGTATGCCACGTAGATAGGATTAAGGGATTAAATTTATGTAACCACTGTGGAACACCCTGTACATGCTGCAGGATTCGTCAATTTTACAAACACAATATAAACCATCGTTAACTTTTAACATATATAATTTTTTAAGTTCTGAAAAATGAACACCATTTCGTAGTCTTATTTTTATTTGCCATGCAGAGTTAGATTTATGTATTTTTAAGTGTCAATGATATGTGTCATCACTAAACATACACAAATGCATCGTGTATGAAGCAATTAGCATAATTCTTGCAGATGCCTGATTTAAAGCTGCTAAGAGAAGGAGTTCCGAAATCATGCTTACAATTCGTGTAAACCAATTACAACTAAGTTTTTTTTTATTCTGTCCTTCAAAACTTTCCAGGTTAACATTAATAGCAACTAGAGCCATACACCCAGAGAGTGAAGCCCAGGTCCAGCATACACGCACCCAGCTCGGCTACGGCAGATCAAATGACCCCGATGGGATTGCAGCCACCAATGGGCAAGCAACTGGGGAGTCAATCAGACCAGACAGTGGTGACGGGCAGAGCAGTAATGGACGACGTGGTATGAGCACCCAGCAGTATAATGGAGACGCACCTTGCCCTATCTGCCTTGAAGAGAAAGAATGCGCAGCTGAGACTAATTGCGGTCATGTGTTTTGTGGTAGGTTTCGCGTTTGATGCCTTTATATTTGGATTAGAATTACCTTTTTTTCCAGAAATAGCTTTTTATTGCATTTCCGGGGAGATGAAATTTTCATTGTCTAGTATATGTATTCCTAAAGAATGCAAAATTGCAAATTATTATGCAGACTAGCTGAGTTTAATTTTAGTACTATTTTAGAAAAAGAAAAAGAAGTTTAGTTAGGTTTGATGTTGAAATTGGGGTCATATCATTATACTCGCTTTATACCTCAGAATAAATTTCCAATCACATTTTAGGACTCTCATCATATGTTTTCAACAGCATTATGAACACCACTTGGTCATGTTTCTGTGTCTTTGAAGACAGCTTAAAAGCTAGGACCGACCTGTGGTTGATTTATTCTTCAATTCAATGTTTGGTATATATATTTAGTAAGCTGAAGATTTTGTAATAGTTCTACTAATACTTGGGTGGATTGGCATTGATTAAAGGGATGGTCCAAGCTGAAAATATTTATATCTTAATAATACATAGAGTAGAGTTCTCTGAGCAAAATGCTGAAAATTTCATCAAAATCGGATAAAAAAATAATAAAGTTATTGAAGTGTAATGTTTAGCAATATTTTGTGAAAACAGTTGTCATGAATATTCATTAGGTGGGCTGATGATGTCACATCCCAACTTTCCATTTTCTTATGTTATTACATGAAATCATAATTTTTTCATTATTTCATACTTGTGTGAATAATATGTCTCCCTTATAATTCAATGAGTTGCAGCAATAAATATCTAATGCACTAAATCAGTTGTCAATCCAATTTTTCTAGTTCTGGGAGGAAAAAATTTGAATAATCCTTATTTCATATAATAAAATACAAAAGAACAAGTTGGGATGTGACATCATCAGCCCGCCTAATGAATATTCATGACAACTGTTTTCACAAAAATATTGCTAAACTTCAAAATTCAATAACTTTGTTGTTTGTTATCTGATTTTGATGAAATCTTCTGCATTTTGCTCAGTGAATGCTACTCTATTTATTAAACTATAAATACTTTCAGCCTGGACCATTCCTTTAAAAGTAGACTAAATGATCAAATGGCAATTTAACCTCATTATTAATAGTAGACCAAATAGGTTTAGCCCATGTGGCATTAGACCATCTGAGTCGATAGCCTGCTTAAAGAACAATTTTTTTTCTTTCTTTCAGGTAACTGTTTAATTGCCTACTGGAGACATGGTACATGGCTTGGTGCTATAAGCTGTCCTGTGTGTAGGCAAATGGTAAATAAACCAAACTAATCCTACATTAAGAAATTATTAAAAAGTATCAATTTGAAGGTTGCAATCTGTGTATCAAACATTGTTTTGCTTTTTTTAATTTGTAGATGATTGATATTCTATAATTGTGAAATGTGGCTCTGCTATCAATACTGTGACTGTTTTATGTTTGAATATAGTAGTGGTAGTGGAGATTATAGAAGTAAGGAAGTAGTAGTAGTAGTAGTAGCAGAAGTAGTAGTAGTAGTAGTAGCAGTAGTAGTATTAGTAGTAGCAGTAGTAGTAGTAGCAGTAGCAGTAGTAGTAGTAGTAGTAGAAGAAGTAGTAGTTGTTTATCAATTCCATGTTTATGAGTGTAGAAAGATGAAATGAATGATCCTTTCAACAAGGCACCATTTCATCTTTCGCTATGGTCTGTTGACTGTCACATACATACAACATGAGCACTGCAAGCACAAGCGGCTTTACAGGTAGCGCCTGAGGTCTCGGCATGCGCGTACAATGGACAAAATCATATGGATCTAAAATTGCAAAATGAATTGATCCAAAATTGCACAGATAATGATGTCCCTATAAAATGGGCTGAATGATCGACATCAAATGACAGGATCTATCTAGGTGTCTTATAATATTTAATGTCATTTTCTTATCTTCATTCTGTTATCCTATATATTTTGATTTACTGTTTATGCTGTTCAGGTAACAATTATCCTACCAGTCTTCCAACAAGATGAACAGAATAGTGGTGAGGGGAGAAGAATTCTTGCAGAAATCAGGGATTATAATAGAAGATTTTCAGGAGAGCCCAGACCTGTAAGTAGAAAAATATAATTTCTAATAAACAATTCTACATTTTTCATGAGGATTTGGTGAATCAAAGAATAACAGCCTATCTGTTCAAATAATTTCCATACATTTCTTTACCCCCTTTTCTAATTTTGTTTTCAAGCATTCACCAGCTCTAAATTGCAGCACAGTAGAATATATGCACATAGTTTCTGCGCTATATAAAATCAGTATATATTATTATTTATTTGAAATAGGGCTTATTACAATTCAAATGTATAAATAAAATTCATTTAGAGAGACGGATAATGAAATAATTTTTTTAAAATCTACAACTAGATATTAATGCATTGCTCAATGAATCAATCAGTCAATCAAATAAATGATAAATGAAAAGAGGAAATAGTAAACCTATTGAATAAATGGATAGATTAATGAATAAATGGATGAGAGTGAATGAGCATTAAAGCTATGGGTAAACAGAAAGTTTTAGTCTCAATGTAATCCTTGGTTGGTAGATGTTACTGTGTGAAAAAGGGATCAGGGTTCTACTTATTCATTCTGGAGAAATTGACTGAAGCTGTTGACATGTAACAAAGAGTAATTTTGTTCTGGTTTTATCCCAATTCTTTTAAATAAATTCAGGTGCTTTCTCTCACTAAAATATATTTTGGGACTACATTTATGATAGTTGGCTGTCAATTCTATTTGTTTATACTTATTGTATCCAATTCCATAGCTCTTTCATGTGATTGTACTTTTCTTTAACTATTGTAGTTTATGGACTACATCTATGATCTTCCAACCTTGCTACGTCACGTTGCACATGACTTCTTTTCTTTCCATGGAGTTGTTTGGATGTTCCGTCTGAGGATCATTTTCTGCTTCGCAGCGGCCCTTCTCTACCTTATATCCCCTCTAGACATCATTCCAGAGGCAGTCTTTGGGGTTCTAGGACTCTTTGATGACATCTTTGTGGTCCTGATCTTGGCTATCTATGTCACAGTTATCTACAGGGGTATTGTGGCGCAAAGGATGGAATAGCACCAAGGTCGTAATAAATGAATGGTCAATTGCTGATTGGTCTACAACCGCTACGTCTACTTTCCATTTGGTCTTATCCCACACGATCTAATCCTACCTCATATACAACCAGTTAATCTACAAATTACTAGGTCTGATTGCTATTGGTCCATTTACGATTCCAGTAAGGCTCTACCTATATTTTCTAATACCTACGTTCACATTGTTATTTTTATGGTTAAATGAGCTGTTCATGAAACAAATTTTAATTTTACAAGGTAACAAAAGAAAATAGATGAAGTGATATTGGACCAACTGGGCATTGAACTGAATGATAATTAGACAAAGTTGTTATTAGACCAAGTGTAGTGTTGACCAAATGGCTTGTAGATCAAGTGAATATAAACTTAAAGGACAAGTCTACCCCGACAAAAAGTTGATTTGAATAAAAAGAGAAAAATCCAACAAGCATAACACTGAAAATTTCATCAAAATCTGATGTAAAATAAGAAAGTTATGACCTTTTAAAGTTTCGCTAAATTTCACAAAACAGTTATATGCACATCCTGGCTGGTATGCAAATGTGGAGACTATGATGTCATCCACTCACTATTTCTTTTGTATTTTATTGTATGAAATATGAAATATTCTAATTTTCTCATTATCAAGTGATGCAATGATTAATTCCTCCCTGAACAAGTGGAATTAGCATTGTTTAATACTATATGGTTCAGTCAAGTTGGTCCTTATTTTCAAATCTATAAAAAATGAAATATTGAATAATTCAAACAATAAAAAAACGAGAAATAGTGAGTGATGGACATCATCAGCTGAGTCACTTAGTTGTGCATATCACTGTTATGTGAAGAATAAGCGAAACTTTAAAATATCATAACTTTCTTATTTTCCATCCGATTTTGACGAAATTTTCAGCACTATGCTAGTTTAATTTTTCTCTATTTATTCAAGTCAGCATTTTCCTGGGGTGGACTTGGCCTTTAATGAACTATGTGATGATTGGTAGGAAGAGGATTAAGTAGCACCAGGGTCAAAGGTCATGGTTTCTGTATAATTAACTGCACCCGTTAGGAGGATCACTTCACACCAATGTCAAACATAATTGTCCTTACAAAGTGAAGTACTGCATAGTGTCTTTGAAGAGGATGGAATATCACCAGGGTCAAAGGTCATGGATTCTGTATTATGAACTGCATCTGTTGTCACTTCATGCTGATGTCAAAGGTCATAGACTCCACACAGTGTAGGGGTCTTTGAATAGTTGAAATCATACCAATGTCAAAGGTCGTGAATTGTATGATGTATTTCATATTCCTGTCATGGCCTTACACATGTATCTGTTTATGGAGTGCCTTACTTATCATTTAAATTCAAAGACTGTATAGTTATGATATCATGCTGTTATCCTTCTACTATGCTTATTAGTTAAATCAGTTTTATAGATTTGTAAGCAAGCAAACTATGTGATTTCATGGCAATATATATCTAACTGCAATTATTTGTTTTTCTAGGTGTATTGCTGGTCATGCGAAAAGTGCTGTTTTTAGCTTTGTAGGATAGTTGTTGACAGGAATATGCCATTATTTGCCCACCATGTATTTGAAATGCATATCACAACTTATATTCCTGCAAATATTTGTTTCATGTTATGCAATTCTTCTTTCATCCACTCATGTTGCATTACTACTGCCTTTTATTGGAAGGGAATGGAAAAGGTGACTTTTCCAGTAAAAGAGTTATATGTTTCTTTGATATAATGTGATTCCTTGACCAACTTTATAAAGCAATTTGTACCTCCACCCTCCATTTGCTTTTATTCTCTTTTTTTTTCTTCTCATTTCACAAACTGAGCTATGATAAAATGGAGAGCATTATGTATTTTCAAATTGAAAAGGAGATAATTCATTTCAGAAAGGTCACTTATAAAGGTATTGTACGTACATTTTTTATGTAATCGCTCATATGTACATCAAGGCCCTGTCTTACAAAGAGTTGCGATTGATCCGATCAACCACAACTATGGAAAGCCAGCAGCATCAACATGTAAAATGGATGTTTGCTCAAAATATTTTCTAGATATGCTATAAAATGGAGAGCATTATGTATTTTCAAATTGAAAAGGAGATAATTCATTTCAGAAAGGTCACTTATAAAGGTATTGTGCGTACATTTTTTTGTAATCGCTCATATGTACATCAAGGCCCTGTCTTACAAAGAGTTGCGATTGATCCGATCAACCACAACTATGGAAAGCCAGCAGCATCAACATCTAAAATGGATGTTTGCTCAAAATATTTTCTAGATATGCTGTAAATTCATACATTCATTCCTTTTTTTTTCAGTGTGCTTCTCTTTGTGTACAAACAAAGGACATTGTGCAAATTTTTTATAGGAAAAATTTATCAAATCGCTGGATTTCCATACAGTTGAGGTGGATCGGATCAATCGTAACTCTATGGAAATCCATTAGTGTCATAATTTTTTCTACAGGAAATTTGCAAAATGTCCTTTGTAAACAAAGGGGAAAACTCAAAATTGTCAAGAAAACAATGAATTTATGAATGTACAGTATATCTAGAAAATATTTTGAACAAACATGATTTATAAGATGCTGACGTTGCTTGCTTTCCATAGTTTCGATTTGTGATCAATCATAACTCTTTGTAAGACAGGGCCCTGCTGAATTGATTCAAATTGTAATTTGTCATGAATACAAGTAGTACATTTTGCCAGAGTACAGACAATATTATTTATTTTGTATTTCTTGAGATGACAAATAATAGCCCAGAAGAATGGAATAATAAGATGCAATTAAGAAGAAACCAACATCTCAAGAAAGTTCAAGTGCAAGATTATATTTCTGTACATATGTGTATGTTTATAAAGATTTCAATTACACATTGAGGATCTCTAAATTTATTCTACAGATTTGTTTTAAGGTGTATTTTGTTTAGTACCAGAGTCCATATTGTTTTAAAGGGCTGCTCCAGGCTGAAAATCATTCACAAAACAAAATACTGAAGATTTCATCAAAATCTGATAATGGTTAATGACCTATAAATTCAAGCAATATTTTATAAAAACTGTTATATGCACATCATCATGAATATAATAGGTAGGCAGTGGGCCGTTGATGTTTCCCCACTTTCCTTCTTATGAAATCAGAAGTATGTTATATTTACATGCATTTACATGTATGTAGTCTTCCATATTAGTGAAATTATTTGCAGCAATGATTATCTCACAAAATTTGAAGAAATAGAATTTCATAAATTAATATACAGAAGAAAAATGTGGGATAAGACATCATTATCTTTCTCATTGCATATTCATGAAGAAATGCAAAGAACTGTTTCACTGAAATGATGCAAAAATTTCAAATGTTATGATTTTGTTATTCCTTGTCTGATTTTGATGAAAAGTTCAGTGTTTTGTTTTTTCTGAATTTACCATATCTGTTGAAACCGTATAATTTTTTTAGCTTGGAATAGGACGCCTTTATGAATGTTCCAGGGGTTAGGTAAACCTGGAGGTTAAGTTGGTTTTTGTACAGTGCATATAAAAAGTTACATTTTAGGAAAAACTGACCGAGTTAGGATTCTAAATATGAAGAAATAGTTTTTATATTTATACTAGATGTTCTCAAGCCTGTCCCTTCAGATTGCACACAAAAATACTAGATTGATGTTTATGTCTGAATAAACATTGACCTTTTTATCTGGGGTGTGAAATAATTGGTTGCAAATTTTTTTTTAATGGCACAATAAAACAGCCGTCTAAATTTGGTACCTGGTCCCTTATAGTATGAATTGCACTTTGCACATTAACCTACTTTCCCGGGGGAGGGGGGGGGGCAGTGGCACTCACATATATTGGTGGTACAGGGACATGCTGCTTTGATGACCCCCTTTTTCTAATTTTCAGTTCTCTATAGTTCCTCCTAATGGCAAAAGTTCCATTCAGAAGCCACCCCGCCCGGTATATATTCAGTTCCCAAGACCTTTGTGGACAGATCCCCATTTCATGGTTTCGTGAGGCACACCCCCATCAAAATATAATTTGAGTGCCCCCCCCCCGGCCTACTTTTATGTTATTTGTTAATTTCATACAATTCAGATTTGCAATTCATATTATACATGATAGTTTAATAACTAATATTTAGATGATAAATCACTCAAATTACCCCAAAAAAAGAAGAAACATAGAAACAGCAATCAATATGCCAGATATTCAGTCAAGAATTTTTACTAAATGAATTATTTTCTTCACTATGGAATAAGCATTTATTTTTCAACAAAACGTGTTCTATTGTTCTAGCACACTTCTCTGCTCTTTTTTTCAGGTTCATTATAAATGAAAATGGAAAGGTTGATAATTTAGTCCAGTGGCGACAGATGGGGGGCTTGGGGGCACTTACCCCTCCCTGCCAATTTTTCACGACCAGAAAAAAAAAGAACAGGAAAGAAGAAGAAAGATAGAAGAGTGAAATATATTGATATTTTCCTGAATTTTATGTCAAAGTCTGTCAATAAAATTGGATATTGTTTGTAAAATTTTGGTCACTCGCTAGCAGCTTTAATATATTTTGCCCAATATATGCCATATCTTGCCCCTCAAAAAATTTTACTGATTATTCCACTCACATAGTCAAACATCTATTCGTTGTCTGTATCTCACGCCCGAATCTCGGGGTAATTTTACACATCCTTAATCCCCAGTCAATCACAGAGCAAACCACTGATAATCTATAGTTTTCAGATCAGTATAGCAAACAGAATACTAGTAGTACTATCAGTCGAAGTAGAGGGCGTTAACACTTTTTTTAGTTACTATCACAGATGGGCAAAATATGATCTGGGAATGATGGAATTGAAGAAGTATCTCTGAGACTGAAATATGCATTGCTATGCAATAAACACAGAGAATTTCAATACGAACAATTTCAAGGGGCTGTATACACGAAAAGGGATCTTTTTAAATTTGGTTTTGAGACATCATTTTTTTTTCCTTTTTGTAAAAAAAAAGAAGTTGAGTCTTACCAACATTTATTTTTTATTGTCCTGAAGTTAAGCGATTATGGGAAGAGATGAGTAAAACATTTCAACTGAATGAACTTGGTAGTGACAGTTGGAAAACAATTTTCATGGGGATATCTGGAAATACTACAATAGAGTATCTTTTTCTTTTTTTTTCTTTTTTATAGTTTTTATTGGGTTTTTCATGATACTAAAAGAGTATATTTAATAAATTGTATTATATTCTTGATTAAGTATATTTTTTTAGTTCAAGAAAACGGAATATTGCCAACCATACAGAAAGTGACGCGTTTTGTTAAAGGATATAGAGATACGGAATATCAAATAGCGTTTAAATGGGGGAAGCTGGGGACACGCACTTAAGAAAATGGGAACAGATCAATGCATATCTTTCTTAATACTATATTATTGGTTGCTTCATTTTTGTTTCTGTTTTGTTCTGTTTATTTGTTCAAATACAGATTTTTTTCTTTTAAAATGATTTTATTGATAAAAATCACATGTAATAGTTACATAAAATGTAAACAATGTCATACAAAGCATAAAATATTTTCTTCAACAATACTGTTTTCAAAAATACACAAATTTTTACTTTTACAACGCTTCTCTATTTCTAAACGATTACAAAGATGTAACAGGTCACTGCCGTACCTTTGCATAGGAAGCTCTTTATGGGTCCAAGAAATTATACACCTTCGGACCTTTTCTTTCCTCAAAACTCAATACATTTCTTAGAATTTGCGTAGAAATACTGGATCGCGCTGTGCGATGGATGAAATAATGTTAATTTTCGCGAGCTGAAGGTTTGGTTTTTATTTTTTTTATTTTTTTTTTTTAGAGAAAGAGAGAGATTTGATTTAATGGAATGGGTATCCCACCCGCAAGCTGAAAATAATTTTATTTGAATAACTAAGCCTATAGTAAATTTCATGGAGAAAAATACTGAAAAAAATCTTCAAAATCTGATAACAATATGAAGTTAGTGATTTTTTTTAATTTCAAAATTAAACTAGGCCTACATTTTGTGAAAACAGTTATACGTCGATAATAATATCATGTCACCACTTTCCTTTGTCTTATGTTCAAGGGCACATGCAGAAATTTGAGGAAGGCAGGATGTATACACGTAAAAAATAGAAGAAACTCAAAAGTGAGTGAGCGAAGCGACCACTCATTGAGGTGCATTTTTAATAGTGAAATTGAAGGATTTTGTGCACACTTTTGTGAAAATTTTCAGTAAAACAAAAGTGCAGTTTTTTTTCAAAATTTCGGGGAGGGGGGGTGGGCGCAATACCAATTCGGGGTCATATTTGTTTTAAGAATAGACGCCGGCCCCCCCCCCCATTAGGCTGTGTACGGACGTGATTATGTTATTACATGCAACCACAATAATTATTTCAGATTTTCATGCATGTGTGTATGTCTCCCTGAATGATATGTTGTAGCGATGAATATGCATTCAATTTGTCAATCCGATTAGGACAAAAAAAATCGTTACCTGTTCAAATCATAGCATTATTTTCAGTCTGGAGTACGATTTTGAAATAAGCTGAAAATCTTTTCTTTTTTTATCTGGAAACGGGAGAATTTATGCACATGATGAATAGGATAACCAGATACGTTACCGTATCCCTATCTCGGAGCGCAACCAAAAACATGTATTACAAAAAATGCTAGGCGTTATTTATTTTTCTTGGGAATAGAAGGCAATGCGAACACAAAACGCAAGCTTAGTGAAATTAAAGTTTGTCTATTAAACCAATTCATCTTAGTTTCCCATGCAAACACTTTATTAGTTTTTCTTCTTATTTTAGTTTCTTCGCGTGCACTTACCGCCCCCTCCAAAATTAATTCCTGGCTACGCGGTTGATTTCTAAGGCATGTTTGTATTTCACAAATCAAATGATTCGAGCGCGAGCTGAAAATTTTCTGATCAGAAAAAGGGACATTTTGCACTGATTTAGGAATTCACGGAGACATATCTCATCAATCCACTAATGCGAATAGCGTAAGCACGGATCTATTATATTTTACATGAATACCTTAAAATGGGGCAATCACTTTAGGTAGTCATGAAAAGAAGCATATGTCACTACATAAAACAATAATAACTCGAAGTGCGAGGAAATATATTTGGTGTATAATGACTTGAAACAGACAATGCGAGCACCAGGAACAATGAAAACATATTTTTTATATATGTTTCAAACGTTATGAAAAAATGTTTCTTATGTGATAAAACATAACATACTGATATAACATTATAATAAACAATAATGTCTTCTTTCCCACTAAGTTTCTCTTCCTTTTCTCCTTTTCCCTTGTGTTTTTTTTTTAGAGGGGGGGGTCAGCCGATTGCAGGTGTCCCCATGCCCCCCCCCCCCTCCCGTAGTTGCACCACTGCGCGGACCTTCACGAGAACAGTACAGTCATGCCAGTCATGCTTGCAATAAAAGCTTATTGGCTAAGCCTATAGGTCTATTAAAAGATTCTAGCTCGATTGCATCAAGTATTTAGGCCTAAACAAAAGGAATTAAAAAAAATCTGACAAGGTAATCTGAAGTCTTCTGGGCTATAATTGGTAAATCACTAAAATTCTCTATCCTTAGAATAATGAAACAATGAAATATTGTTTGACTATATATTTCTATATTTACAGATTTGACAGTATATAAGGACCAAAATCATAAATTAAACAATAGTAATTCCACATGTTCAGGGAGATATAAAACTTTTTTGTTCGCAGGAAAATGATGAGAAAATAAAAATATTTTATTATATTTCATAAACAAAACAAATAGTGAGTGATGTCATCGGTTCCCTCATTTGAATCGGACGGGATGCGCATAAAACTATTTTGTGAAATTAAGCAAAAATTTAAACTGTCATTACTTTCTTAAGTTTACATCTGATTTTGATGAATTTTTCAGTGCTTGTTGGGTTTTTCTCTTTTTATTCAATAAACTTTTTGTTGAGATGGTAGAAGCGGATCTAGAGGGGGGGGGGGGTTGCAACCCCCCCAAAAAAAAAAAATCCGGAGACCACTTTTTTTAAATCTTATCTTTTTTTTTAAACTTGTAATTTTATTTTATTCCATTTCTATGTATTTATTTCATTTATTATTATTATTATTATTTCTTTTTTTTTTTTTGGGGGGGGGGTATTTTATTAAATAAAAGTATTAGGCTAACAGTGCTTATTCCAAGGTCCCCAATTCTTTGCATCTGTGTTGTTAACTGGCCTTACATTGCAGGAAAATGGAACTTAATTTTACAAATGTACATGGTGATTAAAGGGGAATCCAACCCAAATAAAAACTTGCTTTTATAAGAAAAAGAAAAATCGGACAAGTTGATAGGTGAAAGTTTGAAAAATATTGGACAAATAACAAGAAAGTTATGAATTTTTAAAAGTTGTAAATATTGGTAATCACTATACCCATGGAGACTTCAAATTGGCCGCTTATGTGATGTCATAGTGATGTAAGGCAAGGACTACTCTCCTATGTACTCCAATACATATTCTGGCTAAAATGTCATTTTCCCCAAAAGTTTTATTTCAAATGATATTTTTCTTTCATGAGGACATTAAACAACTACTATCTGAGTTATAATTAGATTACTGCCCCTGGGGAATGGGTACTTCTAGGAGAAAACCACAAATCCCTGATAATAAAGTACATAGCCTATGGGAAAGTTGTCCTTGCCTCTTGTCATAATTTACTCACCCAGTTGCCAATTTGAAATCTACATGGTACTAGTGATCTAAATTTTAAAGCAGCTATAACTTTCTTATTGCTTGTCTGATTTCTTTCAAACTTTCACCATCCTGTTTAATTCATTATTCTACTTCCCAACACAACATTCTATGGCCAAGGCTGGATTCCCCTTTAATATGACCATTCTTAGCAGCAACGACCTCTATACCAAAAATAGTGGTGTTTCAGATGCAAGAAAACGCCATTTTCACACACAGATTTTCAAAAATTTTCCCTACTGTGGGAGGGGGGACACCCCCCTCCCACACCCTCCCCCTCGCTCGCTCCGCTCGCTTGGACGCGGTTGCTACGCTCCCTCGCATACCACCCCAACCCCCCCCCCCTTTATAAAAAGCTGGATCCGCCCCTGGATGGACTTGTACTTTAACAGTTCGGAGTTGAAATTAAGTTGTTCACCGCCAGAAAAAATGTTGATTTGAATAAATATAGAAAAATCCAACTAGAATAACACTGAAAATTTCATCAAAATCGGATGTAAAATGAGAAAGTAATGATAATTTCAGGCTTTCCTTATTTTTCACATAACAATGATCAGTGACATTCAAATGAGACAGTCGATGATCTTAATTCACTCACTATTTCTTTTGTTTTTTATCGTTTGAATTATACAATATTTCATTTTTTACATAGGCCTATTTGACAAGACCAACTTGAGTGAACCATATAGTATTAAACAATGCTAATTCGACAGGTTAAGGGAGGAATTAATGGTTGTTTCACTTGACAACAAGGAGAAAATCAGAATATTTCATAAATAACTACAAAAGAAATGGTGAGTGAATGACGTCATCAGTCTCCTCATTTGCATCCCGACCATGGTGTGCATACAACTGTTTTGTGAAATTAAGCAAAACTTTTGTCATATTTTTATTTCACAATCGAATTTGATGAAATTTTCGTTATGCTTGTTGGATTTTTCTCCTTTCATTCGAATCATCTTTTTGTCGGGCTGGACTTGTCCTTTAAGTACTTTGGTTTCATTATGATTAAAAATACGCTGAACCGTCATCCGCAAGTTAAGTTTAAGAAGGGTTTTAAGAACTCACTTAAAAGTAAGCCCTACTGTGTGCTTCATTTTATTAGAGTTCCAAAAAATCTTCCCAATAATGACAAAATTGCCATTTCACCGCGATCTCCCCTAAATTAATAAATCGCTCTCATTTCTTTAAAACAACCTAACTGATTGTCAACGAATGTGCATTGCTGTTCATGCTTGACTGTGTTCGTGTGTATTTTTATGACAAGGGTTTTTTTCATAATTATTCATTTAGTTTCTCCTGTGAAATTCAGTGTGTGGCGCCTAAATGTGACGTCATATCGCAAGTTCCTGCCGCGATTTCCCATAAATCACCGCGCTGATATGTGAAAGAAATATCCGCGATGTCTGGATACTGCTTTTCGAGCAGGAATACGGCACTAGGGCTCCGTTTGGCTGCTTAGAAATGGTCTAATGCCGCCAACCCCCGAGTCAGATAAAGGAGCTGCTGCTCAGTGCAATCGACAAAGATGAAAATGTAAGCATTCACTTTTCGTATTTTTATGAGGATTCCTCACATTTTGACTTTATTCGACAGTCTTTCATCCACTGATGCTTGCAATGATATTCCGCCATAGCCAGCCGCGTGCTAAAGACGATCATTTTTTTTGGAATAAATGTCGCAGATTTCGGCGAGAATTCGTCGCAAGTATTGCCTGTCAAAAGACGTCGCCATATTCAGATTGAAGCTTGACTTCTGTAGACAAAACTGGTATATATTCCAAGTTGACTTAAGGCAGATTTTAGGTCAAATTTAGCGTCAATTTGGATGTTGTCACGATTTTTTAGAACGGCGAAGGTCCATGTACACGGTAAGCTCGCCTGCCGCAGAATGAATTGTTGACCCATTCGGGGCCTATGAGAGGTCTCGCCGAGCGCATGCGCAAGACTAATGGGATCCCACGTCGGTGAATACATTCAATAGAGTTTTTCATTATGCAGCAGGAGAGTCGAACAACGCTGCTCGGGCTCCCAGCCACAGCGGCTTGATCAGTCGGAAATGAACCGCAGGTTTGGCAGTGTGGCACTCCGCTCCTTCGCCTTTCAGCTGGTGTGTATTTGAATACATAACATGTATGGCCATGCCCATTGCATGACTGGTACACATTCATGCCTGCTGTATGATGGCTTGGCTTGGCTTTTGCCAGCAATTAGTCAAGACTAACATATGTTCTATCAATATTTAATTAAGAAGATAAATTTTTACAAGTAAATTAACCTTTGCTTTGGAAGTTTTGGGGAAGAAAGGAAAGAGTAGGACTAGCTAGAGAGTGTGAAGAGATTCCAAGTTCCAACTTCAGTCAAGACAAGTCAGTGATACTATATTATAGGGTCTATTCTGATTCTGAAGATCTAGATCTAGAAATTTTCTTTTTATGAGTAGGATCTAGACATAAAAAAAGTCGATCTAAAAGACTAAATATAGTCTAGTCTAGAGATCGTGCACATTTATAGTAGATGGTGGAATTGGAACACTGTTCTAAGCTAAAGTCTTTAAAGGGATGGTCCAGCCTGAAATATCTATATCTTAATAAAGTAAAATTCACAAAGCAAAATGCTGAAAATTTCATCAAAATCGGATAACAAATAACAAAGTTATTGAATTTCAAAGTTTATCAATATTTTGTGAAAACAGTTATATGTGCATCACCATGGATATTCATTAGGTTTTTTTTTCTTATGTTATTACTGTACATGAAATCATAAAAGTTTCATTTTTCATATATGTGTAGATGATGCGTCTCCACTATGAGGAAATAAGTTGCAGCAATAAGTACTAATTAATGCACTTAATGAGTTGTCAATCCAATAGTTCTTGGTAGAAAATTTTTTAATAAACATAATTTCATATAATAAAATACAAAGAACAAGTGGGGATATGACATCAGCCAACCTAATGAATATTCATGGTGATGTGCATATTACTGTTTTCACAAAATATTGAAAAACTTAAAAATTCAATAACTTTGTTATTTGTTATCCGATTTTGATCAAATTTTCAGCATTTTGTTCTGTGAATTTTACTATATTTATTGAGATATAAATATTTCCAGCCTGGACCATCACTTTAAAGGCTTCCTCCGCTGTGTCTCTATTAGAGATTTATAAATCGTAACGTCTGTCGTCTGCTGCCTTTTGCATGTACCTAGATAGGATTCGTACCAATCGATGAATTCTTGATCTGATTATATATGTTGGCCATTTCATGAAATATTCCAGAATCCAATTACTGCAAGAAAGTTGGAAGATATATTCCTGGCCATAAGTTAAAAAAAAGAGAATCAAGAGCTTTTGCAAATTATTTTTTAATGCCTAGAAACTGACCTAGTAAACAGTTCAAATAGATGCTCAGATAAAGGAATTTGACCTTTTTTTAATTTCCTTGGGTTTTAATAGAAATATGGAATGAAAACGAAAAGAGGGATAGGAGGACAATGCAAGTAGTAATGCACAATGAGTATAACAAAGCACAAGATATAATATACAGGTAGGCCTAAAGCATGAGATGGGTAAAGAAGGCCAATTTTGTGAGATAAAAGGTAAACGATATGTCGGATGAAACAATATTTTGTGATCAAAATGAAATCATTCACACCCCAAATATGAGATTGATAAAACTTAATTGCATATTGCAGTTTGGATTTGTCCCAAAATTATTGCATTTCCAGATTTACCACTCATCCTTAATTACCCCCTTTTATAGTTTGGATTCAGACACCCTTATTTCTACTTTTATATCAGTTTTATGAAAGCATAGATCTTGATGAGGGATGCAAAACTAGACTTACAAAGTTTAAAGGGGAAGTCTACCCCAACAAAGTGCTGATAAAGGGGGGGGGGGGGTAAACAAAATTGATTAACACTGAAAATTTCTTCAAAGCCAGATCTATGTAAATTTTCATTTCAATTTATTTAGAATTTCTGTATAAAAAAATATGATTGCTTTATGAATCAAGATGCAGGGCTTGACATTGACTTTAAATTTTGGTAGTCAATTGGCGGACCAAAAATGACTTATTTTCGATTTTGGTGGACTCAACACACAATTTAAGTGTGGTCCACATTAAAAAAAATAAAATTGAGCCTACAGATGATATTTTTCATTGCTTTTTAGCTCCTGGTACCTGCTTGAGTACCCACCTTAGACTGCATTGTTCCACTGCGGGTGACACTTTGTTTCATACAGTGGGTCAGTGGTTGGTGTTGTGTTGTGGGTGCTCAAGCATGCTGACAAGGTATATTTATTTTATTGATATATTTATTATTTTGATGTATTTATAGTTGTGATTATTTTTGTTTGCACTTTCTGTTAATAAGATTCTGAGGACAATTTTCGTGTTTTTGATCATTGAACACGACAATAAAATAATTGAATTTAATTGAATTTAATTTACATTTTTGAAGGTATTAAATCAATTGCATGTTGCTAGAACTTACATGTATTAAAGGGTGTTCATACATGTAATTTGATTTTTGTTCATTTTTATTCTCTCGCCTGCATAGCATAGTGAGAATATAGGCACCGCTTCTCTGTCGACGGCTGCATTGTCAACATTGAATTTTTTAACGAGGTCAAGTTTTTGAAAGCTCATCATGAAATGTGTTGTTTTTGGTAATCAAATAAAACTGATCATTTTGCATGTGTTTCAGGTCGCATTTATAACCAAGGTCAGAGGTCATTTAGGATCAATGAACTTTGACTATGCTTCCTTTGGGGTATCAACATCGAAACAGTATTAAGGTTGAGATTTTGAAATGCCATTATACATGTAACTTCAAAAGTATATTATTGATCTAGATTGAGAGTTTTGTGGTATCAAACATGTAGGTTAGTCTTGAAAAGGACAGTTGGTTTGTCTTTCTAATAATAGCTCTGAAAAGATTTTTTAGTTTCAAGCACATAAGCTTTGCTCTTCATCAGAGCAATCCTTAGTCACAGAAAAACAGAAAATATTGAGGGGGGTTGATTCAACAACCACCCCCCCCCCTGGCATTTTTTTAGGGTTAAAAGTATATTATGGACTTGTGTCATGAGGACATAAATGTAAGTGTAGTTAAGTATTACTGATTGTTTTGTTTTCAAGTGACACAAATTTCATGGCAATAGTCCCACCTCTTTCAAAACAAGAATTGCATACAGAAAAATTAGAAAAAGTGTAACAAACATACTTTTTTGTTGGGCGAGTTGCCCATATGGATTGTGGTTGTAGGTTTTGTAAAGAGTACCGAAATGTGACGTCATCAATCTTCACTTTTTGCATTTCATTTTTTTCATATACCATATTTTGGTAGAGCATGATGAAAAACCCCCACAACCCAAATTTTGTGGGAATCGGTCCATGGGGCCCCAAGATATGACCTCATGAATTGAATATATAATTAGCCCCATTGAATTCAATATATGATTGGTTCTAAATAATAATGTCAGGAACCAGGCCAATGATACATTAACTTCAATTGGGCTAATTATGTATTCATGAGGTCATATCTCAGGCCCCCATGCACCGATTCTCACCAGATTTTGGAAGTGGGTGTTTTTCATCATGCTCTACCAGAATATAGTATCTACATGTAAACGCTAAAATGCAAAAAAAAAAGTTTATTGTGACGTCATCACTTCGGTACTCTGTACATGAACAGTTGTGTTCACAGTGCAGCTCGACTATTTAGTACGGGTCCACAGAGCAATTTCTTGACTCATGATGATTATGAGTACTAATTTTCAATTTAAAAATTATTTTGGGTTATCTCCTTTTTTCTGATCTTTTTTTTAAATGCAGATTGTTGACATGGGCAGTGTTACAAAAGCAATCTCTCTTTTGGAGAGCAATCCAATCACCAAAGATGCTCTGGAGGTAAGTTCCTTCTGGATTTATGCAAAGGAGAAACTATATAAAGGCAAAACTTGCTAGTATGTACTATAAAATACACAAACTTTACAAATGTATCAATTTAATTTTCCTTTTACTGACAAGTTTTTCTGAGGTAACATTTACCAGAGTTACTGCTGATTAGCCAATTAGAACCAAGGATTTCTCTATATTTTTCAATTGAGACTTGAGAGAAAGAAGATATGCTGAAAACCTTTATATATTTTATATTAAAGGTCAAGTCCACCCCCAAAAATGTTAATTTGACTAAATAGAGAAAAATCAAACTAGTATAACAATGAAAATTTCATCGAAATCGGATGTAAAATAAGAAAGTTATGACATTTATAACGTCATAAGATAAGTTTCGCTTATTTTTCACAAAACACAACTCAGCGACATTCAAATGAGACAGATGATGTCCCTCACTATTTCTTTTTATTGTTTGAATTATACAATATTTCATTTTTTACAGATTTGACAATAAGGACCAACTTAAAGATAAATTCCATTATTGGTAACAATCTCAAAATGACTTTTTACAGAATCTAATATAATGACCACCCAAGTGTCTGTATGAATAAAGAATATGTGCCAAAGGATTCTGGAATAAATTGTGTAATTGCTGAGAAATAAGCAAAATAAGCGCGGATTCGGTCACTTCCGTCGGGTCTTTATTCCAGCAATAATAATACACTGTCCCACGTGTGCCTATCTCTGTTGGTGATCTTCAGTGTGAACATTTTTCAGCGTAGATTTCAAGATTTCACAAAGTTCAGTTTATGTAACTGTACCAGATCTAGATCCTCGATGATATATGACAGTTAAGCCTGGTTTTACAGACTTTCTCATGAAATCAGTGTTAACTGCAACTACTGGCATTTCTCTTGAACTGAACCATATATTATTTAAACAATGGTAATTCCACATGTTCAGGGTGTAACTGATATTTGTTTGACTTGACATTGAGGAGAAAATCAGAATATTTCATAATTCATAATATAGTAAAATACGGTACTAAAGAGAGTGGATGACGTCATCAGTTTCCTCATTTGCATACCGATCAGGATGTGCATGTAATTGTTTTGTTAAATAGGCGAAACTTAAATGTCGTAACTTTCTTATTTTACATCTAATTTTCGATTAAATTTTCAGTATTTTTCTTATTGGATTTTACTCTTTTTGTTCAAATCAACTTTTTGTTGGGTGGACTTGACCTTTAAGGCAGCAATAAGCACTGGAGGCATATTTTCCAAATGTAATTTAATTATTGTGCTAATGGCGTTCCACAAGAATAGATGATGATAAATCATTTTGAAATTTTGATAGAATTACTCATTCTACAAGCAATATTTGGAATTTGGCACACCTACATTGATCACTCTTGCAGTGAATCTATGCTACATGTAAGATATTTTGTTTTTGGAATGTGATAGAAAAAATGTCACCACCATAATAAAAGTATTCATCTCATAACTTTACCCAGTACCAAGTCCTTTTAAAACTTAGAATATATCATTCTCTTATTTTTTCTTTGTCTTTAGGAAACAAGACTCGGAAGGCTTGTCCAAATTGTACGTAAGAAGGCTACAACAAGTAATCTCAAGAAACGATGCACAGCTCTGATAAAGCAATGGCAGTCTCAGTTCCTTCCACCAAGTGC
This sequence comes from Lytechinus variegatus, assembly GCF_018143015.1. NCBI lineage: Eukaryota > Metazoa > Echinodermata > Echinoidea > Temnopleuroida > Toxopneustidae > Lytechinus > Lytechinus variegatus. Next base: position 9,290,511 of record NC_054750.1, read on the forward strand.
AGTCAAGCCTTCAAGAACAGAGTCTCCTGTACCAAATCAACAGGAGGCCAAAGGTCAGGAAGGGTCATCGACCTCCGATGGACAGAAACCAAAGCCTACAAAGCAGACAGTAAATGCCACCCCTGTGGATAAAAATAAAAGTGAAAATCTGCGAAGGAGAAAAAGACAGCCCGAAAACTCACCATCCATTTCCCCTTCATCACAGGCTCCCCCTTCTAAAAGGTTAATATCATCTCAAGGGCAATCTCCTCTATTGCAAGGTGAGGGAAATGGACAAGATGACTCTGGTCTCAATGGAATGTCTTCAAAGAAAGTGTCAGAACCTGGGAGAAAAAATATCAAAGATTCAGTTAAAACTGCTTCTCCTAAGACCAGTGCTCCTTCACCTAAGCCTAAACTCAGCATTAACAAAGACAAAGGTTCACTGAAGAAATTAAAGTCGGAGAGGTCTGCCTCTCCCAAACCTAGCCCAAAGGATTCATCATTAAATTCAGTATCTCCTTCACTGCAGCGCAAATCAGAGAAACATGTGAAATTGAAGGGAGTATCACCTAGTGTTGCAAAGGTACAGTCTGACAAGCCGGGGAAAGTTTCACCAGTTCCTCGTTGTGTAGCCATCGGAAAGAAGAGAAGTTCTTCCCATGAACAATCTCCTAGACCAGTGAACGATTCATCTTCTTCCACTTCACCAGCTGTTACATCTGGACCTTCTCTGAAATCCACAGGTATTTTCTCAACAGACTGGGACTCTGCTGGTTTCTGCTTCGGAGAAAGTGGTGGGGAATCCTCCCGGAGTGCAACTCCCCAGGATGTGTGCAACACCCCTAGTTCTTTGAAGCCTTCCTCAATTTTTGATTTAGATTTTACTGATCCTGTTTCATCTCAAGTGTCAAACAGCAGCCTGTTTGACAGACCAACATCACCATCAAGCTTTGTTGAGGAGCGACCTTTGACACCAATAATTAATGCATTTAGTGAAGAATTTCCTGAGAGGACAGAATATAGTCATCCTCCGTTTGACCCTCCGGAAGAGGACGAAGATGAAAAGGAGGAGACAATGGTTAATGTGATGGAAACCCTTGAAGATGAACCCATGAGTCCTCAGTGCCCTGTGCTTGAGGGTGATATAGATCGCATTCACAATGAGGAGTGGGAGGGGGTGAATGGTTGTTACAACGATACAGGTGAATGGTTCGACTGGATGCAGTGCCTGACTGTAAATACAGATGAGGAAAATTCTATACAAATTCTACCGTATGTATGTATTGATTAGCGAAATATGGATGTTTATTGTAAGTTATTTTCATATGAATTGAGAGAGTGAACCATTTTCCTAATTTCCTTTATTTCTCCATTTTCTTGTTTTTCCCAGGTCAGATATTTTCTTGGTGCAAATACAAGGGAACCTAGGAAAGTGAAATTGAAGTGTATTTATTCGTTGGAAAATTGTATTGGACAGAAGATACAGACTTGAATTGACAGTTACAGTTCTTAAATTTTTTTAGAACCTAAAAACAGCAAATGTCCTTAAATTTGACTTGACTGATATAAGTTATGCTCAGGTGGAATACTTTTTGTAGGTTGATAGAATACATCACTTTGCTAAAGAGTTAACATCTGTAAAACAGGGTAATATTTTCTGTATTTGGGGCTTTTTTAAATATTTTTTTTTACCAGGAATGATCTAGACTGCCTCCTTCATGCGAAGAACTACTTTGTTACATTCATTGTCTTATGGTATGAATTTGAAAGATGCATTCGATTAATATACAAGGAGGGGAAATAAAATTGTCCCACTTTCATGTGAAGTTTAAAAAGTGTTTACATAGGTATTAGAAATTTACATTGATTTTATACCAAAAGGTCTGATCAGCAGCAGCATCAATCATCATAATCATCAACACCATCATTATTATCATCATCATAATCATCAACATTATGACATCCACTACACCATCACCATCATCACCAATTCAACATTATCATCATCACCATCATCGTTATCATCATCATCACCACCATCACCAATTCACCATCATCATTATCATCATAATCACCACCATCATGATTTATAAATTGATTTATCATTTGATCTATAGGGGATAGTTAAATTATTGAAATTTGTCTGAGGTCACTTGCAATACAGAGCTTTAGAGAAATGAAGTGGTGATATCACAATACCACAATATTTTAGAAATAGATACAATGTATATGTGCTTTATTTTTGTCTTTACTGGGATTTTTTTTTTAATTCACTGCAGCTTTCTTCACATCAAAAAACATAGAAAATGGGAAATTATAAAGTGAGTTTCTTAAAAATAAACATGTTCCTAATGATATGTGCCAAATTTTGCTTTTGATATTACTCGAGACAAGTTCTTAAGCAGACAGAATCTGCTAAGTATAGAATTTTTTTCTTTATTTTACATGTTATATGCACTTATGCAGGTCTACTTATTGTACAACGGTATTAACAAATTCTATAGAGTATGATTTCCTATTGAAATGTAATGATAATAGATGTACACCATGTGTAGATCCAAGCTCAATGTGCATGTAATGTATGCTATTGAATTGCAGTTTCATGACCATATTTCAAACTTTTCTAGTGTAAGTAGGTTCATGTATGTTTCTACAGTCAGCTCAGCCTTATACAATCTATAGAATGCAATGTAATGTATGAATGAAGGTACATGTAATCAATTTTATGACATGACATTGAATGAACAGACAAATGTTGTCTATTAAGAAAGTTATTATAAATTAAAGGCTAAATTTCTTTTACACCACTACATACATACATTTAATGACAGGGGCAACGACATATTAAAGCAACCTGCCATTGACAAATCATGGGGAAATTGAATCAGTACGAAATTAGAAAAGGCCAATTGACTTGCATAATATAATCCGACCGTCATGAGAGCCTATCGATTTAATGCAATAAAATTTCGGACAGCACAAATTTTACCGAACTTGTGATTACTATTTACTTTGGGTCGTCGCATTTCCAGTTTCCAACAATCCCAATTCCTAGACTCTTTGCAGGTCTCTTGATTGCTAAACCAAAATAAATATCCTCTGTGAAGTTAACATTTATCAAGTGAAAACGGGCAGTTTCATTCTGGTTAGTTAGTCTACTAACTATTGCTCTCCTATATAAGACCTCCCAGACATGCCATCGGAATCCCTTCTCTGTCCTGAGATTGGCCTTGAATTCCCCATGATTTGTCAATGGAAGGTCGCTTTAAAGGGGAAGTTCACCCTGAAGAAAACTTTGTTGTAAAAATATTTGAAAATATTGGTGAAGAATTTAGGAAAATCCGTCAAAGAGTAAGAAAGTTATTAAAGTTCGAAGTTTTGGATTTGTGATGTCATAAACGAGCAGCTGCCCCATGTGTTATGTAATATAAAATGCATGAATTTCAAATTTTGCATGGTTCCTGATGACTTGATTTTGTTTTCTATTCATGATCGGTGTGAAATGATTTGTCTATCGATATACATAAGGTACAGTGAAAAACCATTTTTAATTTTCTGAGAAAATGAAATTTCATTGATTTTTTACCATTCGCTATGTAGGAATGCTGCTCGCATATGACGTCACAAATCAAATAATTGAAATTCTAATAACTTTAATTATTTGATGAATTTTTCTTAAACCTTCGGCAATATTTTTTATTATTTTTCTGCTATTTTTACAATAAACTTTTTGTCAGGGTAAACTTCCCCTTTAAGAGATGATGTATGCTGATGTATTTATAAGTAAGGTTCGTAATAAACTCGGATGTTTTAAAAAGGTTGAAAATGATGCAAAAAGCAAATACTGTCTTTTTATTTCATAAAATGAATTGAGTTGAACATGTGACACAAGGATATGCATAAATATTTATCTTAGTTCTGATGATATCGTACATTTTGTATCCCCCTAATTGCTCTTGTTGGCATTATTTATTTTTGTAAAAAGAAAAGACATTGTGCTTGACTTTGAAAAGTATTTTGTTAGTCTGTATGATAGTCTGTTGGACAGAAGAGGTATTTTTGTACTACATTTATTGTGTGTGCATAATTATTTCAAAGTTTGTATTACATCAGCAAAACTAACATGTTATAGACCTGTATTAGGTACTAAAAGGTGTAAAAGAAATAGGATCATAAGCTGGAGTATTGATAACCTGACAGTGGCAAGGAAAATGTGGTTACAACTTGCTGATGAAGGTTGAATTATTGTTGGTTTCAAAGTTTGATCCCTCCTGCATAATGGCACACACTTTTCCTACAAACACAGTTCAGTTTAATGTTCTCCCATTGCCTACGAGTGAAATGTGCAGTAATGCATACATGTTATGCAGTTTTTTCTACATTATTAATTTAAAAAACTGCAAAGCAAGGCATACTGGAAAAAAAACAGTTTGCAGACTATGTAATTTCTGAGAATATATGCAAATGAGTTTATCAATTCTGTTTCATTTCTATATGAGAGTAATCACATGTACACTGTCAGATAATATGGGAAATCTGTCCTTTAATAGTACCCAATACATCAGAAATACACTCACCGTGTATTGTGTATATTGGGCTTCACCTTAAAAATTTGTCTTAACAACTGTAATGCAGTGATACCATTATTTGTCATTGAAAAAATCTAAGTTGTCCAAGTGTTACAGTTGCACTTCAAGTCCAAGACTTTGTCATAGATTTGACCAATCAACTTGCTTTATGGTGTTTTCAAAAGGGATAGTGTAAATACTTTCTGGATGACTAATTGTGACAATCCTGGCTTCCATACAATGAAGTTGATCTGAATCAATTGATTTTAAGTTAAAATTTTTAACTGTTATCTTTACATGTACTGGTACTTGGATGGGAAAATTTGAGTCAAAAGTTTGTGTTACATATATTGAATTGATAATGCCAAATATCTAAAATTCCTAAGTAAAATACATTCCTCTTGATGTGACATCAATGCATTAGAGATTTAGTGGTAGAGGAAATTAGTTATAATATTTTAGAATAATTGAATTACCTATTAGCAAAACAATGTGTAACATAACACACTTCATTTTGTTTGCATTGGTTTATACTCTAAGGATAATTTTTGGTCACTTTTAGAAAGAAGAAACCTTTAGGAATTGAAATGTTTGGATTCATGAATATTATTTCATGAAGTGTATTTGAAAGTTAAATAAAACTCATTCAATCAAGCTAGAGTCTATTAGATTTATTACACAATATTTTCAAAAATAAATATGTTGTTCTAATGTAATGAATGAGAAAAGTTTATTTTTAAGGAAGAAATATAGATGCATATGAAGTTTAAAAAAAAAAGATAGCTCTTTGAATGCTATTTATACATTTTTTGTGAAATCAATTACCCAAGTTTGTGGTCATATCTCATAGAGGCTAGTGTAAAGATGTTTTGGAAAGAAGTCGAAGTAAGGTCTTGTTAAGCACCGTCATCATACCGTAATGATATAATTATTTAAGAAATGATGCATATTCTTGTTAATGTTTACCTTAAAACCACCTCATCTTTGATATTGAACAATGAAAATATGTTGTCTTCAACAGTTTGATACATTGAACTATTATTTTATAAAGAAATCAAACTGACAATGACAAGACTTACAAATTTAGAAATATCTTCAAGGAATATATGGATATTAGTGTTTCCCTTGAGTATAAGCAATATGTATTTTGTTTGTGCCTTCTTTAGATAAATCATCCTTATATTATAAAAGCAAAAAGAGAATTGCCACAATTGTAACTAATTGAAATTGATTATGTGATTTTTTTATGATTAATTTTTAGAATGGAATGTGTTCATGTAATGTTTTTTCATTCTTTGCATGTTATGATTATTATTATTTTAAAAAAGGAAGGAGCACCAGGCCTGAATGTTGCATGTTAAATGAATGTGTGAAATACACTATTCTGCGAGTGGTATCCTCATATGATAAAAAAAAAATATGGCTCTAAAGAGCATTTTCTAATCATTTTGATTTTGGATCTTCATTATGAGAAAAATAATAAAGAGTGAAAAACATACAAAATATCTGTGTTTTCAGACTATGGTAAGTTTGATGCTTATGCTTTTTAATTATGACATTATTAATAGTGGCGGATCCTGGGGTGGGGGGGACATCCAGCCCATCCCCCTCCCCCACATTGAGAGCCATAACAAATGTAAATATGCTGTTTTTACGCAAGTGTGCCCCCTTTTAAAAGTTACAGCATATATTTTTATGGGAATATTTTGTCCATCTATCTTTTTTTTATATTTATTTCAATTTTTTCTCAGGAGAATGAGCCCCCCCCCCCTTGGAAAATCCTTTTACGGTTTTAGCCTTTGGCCAAGCCCACCAAAATCTTAATGGGGGGGGGGTAGAAAACCTACGGTGACACATTTTTTTCTCGGTTGAAAAAGGGCATCTCAGAGGTAGATTTCTCATACATACTCTTCATCCCTTTTTCTGCTTTACATTTTTTTACTGCTCTAAAAAATTGGGGGGCACTTGCCCCTGGGCTATGAAGTAGAATGAAGTGAAAGAATAAAAGATGAGGTTGAAGTGAGATGGGTCTTTCTTGGATGGAACGGGGGGGGGGGGGTTGTAATGTCCTTTCTTCATGTGATGATAAATGGTCATGTTGTAAAATGGTTTGTGGTGTTAGCAGTTTGTTAGTTATGAAATGCATAGATTAGATGGGGGCAGTAATATTGCCTATATGAAAACAGAGGTGAAAGTTTTGAAAAAATGAAAAAGAATGAAAATAAAGCCCAGACAGAGAAAACAATGATTGGACAAGAAACTTGACTGGGGAGTGTTTATTTTGACCAATTCTGACAAATGTGATGCAGCTGTCAGCCCTACTAAAATTGAATTATGTAGCAAACATACAATGTAATTACCATTTGCAAAAGTAATGGGACAAACCTTCATTCTGAAATGATTCAAAGAATAGCCATCTCATTCTTGCCCAAATGAAGCTGAGAAGTGGCATACCGATGTACATTCATCTTTTGTCTTCCACTGACAAAAAAAGTTGATTTTTCCCCCTCCACATTATAAGCTATATACTTAATTTCTTGCAGAAAAGGGGAATTTGGTTGGTTTTTGAAAGATAAATCCTATGATAAGAAATCTTTTAGCAGAATTCTGGCCGAGTTTAATCCAGTTTGCACGCTTGTCTGATAGTGAACACACGCCATGAAAGTGTACGATTGTCTGTTTACTTTGTTTATGTGGCCTCACCTGTTACAAAATGAGTTGCAATCAATCGCAGCTCTAACAATCATGTGCAACTTGATTTTCAACCAATCACCCGGGGGGGGGGGGCACTTACATTGACGAGTGGATACCATGCGCGACCAAAAAAAAAACACGTAAAAAGGATGTCTTTTTCACGATAGGGCACGTTACGTACGTAACGTGATAAGGTTGTCAAAAACCCGGGTCAAAAACACAAAAATAATGATAAAAGGGTATATCTATTTCGCTAGGAAAATTACGTGTTTTGGGTCGAATTTGCGGGGAACCAGAATTACAATGTTTTATAAAGGATGTCCTTTTTGCCGGTCCTTTTTGCCCCCAACATTTCGTGTTTAGAGTCCGTTTTGCGCGAGGTTTAGAATTAAGGTGGGGTCGTACTATGCCAAATAAGGTAAAGTCGACAACCGAAGGACCCGTAACAATAAAACATTCCTGTACTTGTTTAGGGGTTCATCTCAGGGAATATTTGCCAAGAGTATCGTTTTGTTTCCAATACTTGTTAAGGGTAGGGTTTCACACGCCAATACTTGTATGAGGGGTACATTTTCAGAATATGGAAATTACGTGTTTAGGGTGCTTTTCGAGACTTCATGGTCGCGCATGGTATCCACTCGTGAATGGAAGTGGCCCCCCCCCCCCCCCCCCCCCCACCAATCAACATCGCACATTTTGGACTTTCGATTGATTGATTGAAAAAAAAAACTGCATAGAATTATGAGAGGGTGGTATGTAAGGGAATATTTACAAAGGAGATTTTGATATCTACAAATTAAGAGAAAGGGTAAAAAGGGGGATGAAGGATGGAGAGGGGGAACACACTGCATCTAACTTTAAACGAAGGAAAGGCGCAATAGAAATATTACACTCAATTAATGAACCAGTACATTGCTTATCAGTTTGCAATGGTTATGTGCATGCATATTGCATACATAATTTACATGCGGCGAAACTGAGCCTGCTGTCCGTGTCGTCGCCTGCACTTGCCATGCATGCACGCCGGCCGTCCAACAACAGATGGCGCTACAGTACCTGACGTCACGCATATGGCGGAGAGCGTGTAATCCTGAGTTTGCCCTATGAAGAAAAACTTTCTTTCTTTATTACATTAAAAATCACAAAGTTACCCTGTTTTGCTACCAGGGAAACGACCATCATGATAATAGTACTGAAGACGTTACAGCAGAAATCTTTCAAGGTGGAAATAGAGGAGAGTGCAACGGTAAGTTGATTCTAACTTTTTGTCTATTGCATTATTTTTGCATTGCCATTGCACTGGCACCGCTGCCTGTGCTGAGTGAATGTGAATTTAATGAGTCTGCTGTGCGTCTGAAAAGTGGCTGTGCTGTGTCATGCCTGGCTTGGCTCATGCCAGAATCTGAAATGCATGCTCTTAGAGACTTAGTCTTATTGCTTCTACTTTTATTATCCCTCTTCTTTGTCTACAAAATTGATGTATGCCTTTCTGATAATTTTCTTAGACTAACTAAAGTCTAAGCATCCACCTATCCGATCCTGAGTCTGGCAGCCATCTGTTTCGAGGAGTTTTTTTTAACATTTTAAATCAAAATGTTTTTATTTTTTGTACACAGACGGCTTGCGATCGTGCAGCTGCCATTATCAGTAGGGGGTTAACAATGCCCCGGCCTGATAGGACTGATAAATTTTTGTCTTCATTTCATAAAAATAAAACTGAACCAAAAAGATTCTGTTTGGGCCTGAAATGCACCAAAAGTGAAACTGGAAGTGGAAAAATAACTTCAAAAAGGATGAACAGTGACTTACATTGGCTGTCACACAACTCCCACTTCAATGGTTTGTCCGAACTTAATAATAATATGGCAGTGAGTCCAAACTTCGTGTGTATCCATTCATTGCGGACAGTCATTATCTAGTAGGCCCCCTAAGTTTCTTTAGGATGAGTTCAGTATTCATGAAAATATGGACAAAAGATCGGCAAATTTGTCACGTTAGCGCCCGTTCTGAAGAAATCTAAAATTCTCAACAAGCATCACGATATCATTTTGCAAGCAGATATCATAAAAATGGTATTGACTGATTCTATAGCTTTTTGTCATCAATGTGATATAAATATCTCACCTTTTGAGCTCGAGTTTTTGTTTAAATCTCCTCAAAAACTTTGGTCCGTGAAGTTAAGTCACACTTTTTCAGAACGGTTTTCCAGCACAGCGCGCTTGTTAGTGTTGTTATCTAGAAAAAAAATCCCGGTCCGAAACCGTCCCGGCAACTTCAAAATTTCCTTATCGGGATCCCGGCTCGTCCCGAATCCCGAAACATATCTCCACGCACAAATGCAATCCAAAAGTGTATACCTACATTTCCAGCCTTAAACACTGCGCACTGGCGGTGCACCAGACAGTCAAAGCATAGAACTATTAACTGTTAGCTCCATGGTCAAAGTGTGCATGCCACCACCGCAAATTGTAAACATTCACTCAAAACGTGGGGAAAATAATGATGAGACAGTCAAAGCGTGCCACCACCGCAAACTGTAAACATTAATGACCACTGACATGACCCGAATTATGTTTGAGTCGACCCAGCTGCTGATCTGACAGTCCAATAACACACGTGTCGGTGCCACTGATCTGTGGTCGGTGCGCACGTGGTTGACAGTTATAAGCAAATTGCGTAATGTCTTGTCAGTGCGCCTGTGGCCCTAGCCCGGAATTTTAACTTTCAGTTTCACTCTCTCTCCCTCTCTCGTAACTCTGAACAGTATGATATCACCAAGGAGATATCTCCTTGATATCACTACTACTGAGAAAAGTGAATACTATCTTATCAGAGAAGCTTATTTGGAAATTTACACAAGATTAGTCCCGGCGGCCGGCACTTCGCATCAAAACAACAAACTCATTTTTTCTTTAATCATGAATTACTTTCGATCGAGAAAACATTATTTGAATAGATACTCAGACTATTCACAGTAAAAAAAATATTTTGAACAACTATTTAAATATTAAGAAACATTGTTTAAGCCAGTCAATATACAACTGTTTTTAAACTATTAAACCAATAGAATTTTTTTAAAACTTTAAACAGTTTGTTTTTAAATATTTTTTGCAATTTCCAACGATATCATTTAAAACTGTTAATATCATTGATAATTTGTTTGATGCATTTAACAACATGTTTTTTACAACATATAGGGTATGATATGACTTTCAAAACAATGTTGTTTCAAAGTTTAAACAACGCCACTTTAAACATCGCCAATTCTAACAGCGTTTTGGTACAATTTTATAATTTAAGTCGAAATATATCTAGGAGAAATGATTTGACCATAGAGCTATTAACAGCTCCATGATTTGACCGACTGGTTTGCAATTGTAAACATCAAGTCAACAGATGACAGATGGTCCCCAGTCGTGAACGACCAAGCACTTCCCGTAACCCCCCCCCCCCTTCTCTCTCTCTCTCTCTCTCCCGGCTCTAACCAGCTGAAACATGATGCGCATTCGTCTAGTTGTTATTTGCAAACCCTTTCGCAAAAAATACCCCAACAAAGACAATCATCACAAAATTAATGGCGACTTTTTTTAAATGACTAAATTTGCAAATACTCATAGATCATCATCGTCAATTGTTAGTAAATTATTTCATGATAAATTCACTAGTCCATACATATCGTAGCAGATTCAACTCGAAATTATGGGGTAAATGAATGACTCAGTAAAACGAACTGAGGTGAAAGAGGTCTGCACATGAGACTATACAGTAGACGATTGTTGTCTGCGTAGATCTCTCGGAGCCGTGTGCAAAGCTAGATTGCGTGCATGCTCATGCGATCGACGAGTACAGATTGCGTAATATTTCGAGGTGCATGTGCACACAGCCAGTTGAAACTAAATTGTTCTCTCGTATTTCGTAAGTACAATTACTAATTAGGGAAATATTACAACATGAATTTGGCCATTATTGATTTTATTTTCCTGCCGGGATACGGTCTAAGTTGATTGATCCCGGAACCGTCTCGGAACCGTCTCGGAGCCTCAGACCGCCGGGAATTCATCCCGATCCCGGACCGACTGACAACACTAGCGCTTGTAGATGGGAATGGAATTTTGAGATCGCGATACCGGCAAAACCCTACTCCACTTGACCTGCTTCACATTTTCGTCAATGAATTTATAGTTTACGATCTTGCCATCAATGTAACTAATTCTTGATTTGGTTCAGGGTTGGTAGAAATTATGAATATTTTGTGAACAAAATTAAGCAAGTTCAATATTTTGGAAAAGTCTGCCAAGTTTGGACACCCCATCATACATAAACTTATGGCATTGTGTGGAGTGTTGTGGCCCAGTGGATTAGTCTTCTGGGGCCCGTTTCTCAACAGTGTCATAAGTCTAACTTCTTGACTAAATCGGAGATAGTGAGCTACTTGTCCGCTAACCGTTTCGCGAAGCCCTCTTTACCAAGATCGTGTACAACAACCTCAATAAATATTTATGACACCTCCGAACCTGTCATAACTTCTTTCTTAATGACGTAGTGGCATCACGTGGGTAGACTATGACATGCAAAAGAGCCGAGAAATTTGAAAATTATAATCTTACGTAATCAATCTTAGAGGTTGAAATTACATTCCAAAATAAGTGGGATAATGCATTCGATGATCATTGTAATACAAAGTAACTATGAAAACTGTTGGTAAAACGCCACAAAACCATTCATTTTGAAATAGTAAAATAATTTAATCGATGAAAATTCTACCATGTCAGGCCATCCATAACTGGACTTGTATTTGTCGTTTTCAGACCCTATTGACATTTTATTAAATTCTAATCTCTAATTTATGCGTAGGATTTGTCAAATCGTAAGATCGGTATCAAAGATTTATATAAAAAAAAGTGTTAAACTATATTTCGATGATGTTTGGAATCATAAAACATTGTATAATTATCATAATTGTACCAAAAAACGTTATGGTTTACTTTCGTAAACTATTAAAATTGGATATCCCGGGGGTACCCATCTCAACGTCCACATGTGATTTTTTAGTCATGAAATAAAGTATTCATAATTCCATTTTTCAGCAATTGAATGCCCCAGTCTTCATGGTTTAAGTATGTATGATGCATAATTTACCTGTGCTATTATTTTTAAAAGATGTACCGTAAGTAACGGTGTATTAACCGCACCTTTTTCTCGGCGGGGTAGAAGCAAAAGTCGGGGGTGCGGTTTATACACGGTGACGGGTCTGAGCCAGCCCGCCGTAACCCCTCCCGTACATGTACGATGTCTGCCAGTTCACAACACATCGAGTGGCCGGGCGTAGCCGCCCAGGCAATGTCGTTTAGAGGGGTATGAGCCGCGGGTAATGGGAAGCGATTATTGCAATATTAATTAAATGTTGTCCATAACAAACGCACTCACCTTCATGACACTAATTTTGACTTTATTCTCGATTCAAAGTAGTGAAGTTCCCTGACTAATTTAAAAGAGACGCCAAGCATACTCGGTAATATTTTGTCACCGCTGAGCGAGAGTTGAGTGAGCTTAGAGATTGCGTTGTAATGTGGTTACAGTGCGACTTAAGCTGGCGCTATTCAAAGTCCCGTTTCGCGCCAGCTTGTTTTTTTTTCTTTCCTGTTTGCTTTTCATAAGATACCATGTAAACCACGCACGAGAGAGACGGCACGAAGTAGTAAAAAAACAACTGGAAAAATGCCAATTTCTTTGTTTCTTGAACCTTCCTATAATCCCGTATCCAAAATTCATGCTAAGACATCAAATTTCTGAAAGTGATTGTGAGATTGTGATGCAAGAAATGTGAATGTTTCTTCCTCCTACGCTGGGAAAGACACAGATCATAATTTGATAAGATGTACTGGCATGACTTGTACTGTATCGTAGTTTGCAATGTAATGGCAGTGCTGTGTGTGTACACTGTGACTGTGAGGTGAGCGAGTGTGTAAGTTGCCAATATTGGCGGGACCGTTCTTTCTTTCTAACATTTGTAGATGAATTGATTAAGAACAGCATATTTCTGCATACCGGTAATCTCTTTGGATACTTTGAAATCTTAAAAGCTTAGATTTTGTTTCTTCGTACCTCAAATATGCATGTAAATGTGAGAAGATTTTTTTTTTATTTTTTTTAGTCCAAAGTTGGGGGTGCGGTTAATACACGGGTGCGGTTAATACACCGTTACTTACGGTAATTCCCAATTCATCACAATATTTGCAATTTTGTCATAATTTTTCTTTTTGTAAATTATGCTGTTCTGTGACTAAGGCTACGTCTCGTCTGCTCCTTTTACCGATAGTATCGATATCAAGGTATTTTAGTTAGGAAGCCTTTCGTGAAACAGGTATAGTAAGATTGGAACTAACTCCGTAGTTTGTTGATAAAGATATGACTGACTTGTCCAGGTGTTGAGAAACGGGCCCCTGACATTTGAAACAGAGGGTCTTGGGTTCGAATCCCAGCCATGGCGTAATTTCCTTCAGCAAGAAATTTATCCACAGTGTGCTGCACTTAACCGAGATGAAGTGAATTGGTACCCGGCAGGATTAATTCCTTGAATGCATGAGCGCTGAAAGGCAGCTCGAGCTAAAACCCGAGTAATAATAATTACAACGCGCCTCTTAGTAGAATATTTCTAGATAGATGGTGCTATATAAATGCCTATTATGATTATTATGGCCATTAGGTCCCTGTAGCCTACAGATCGAGTAATATAACTTTGGTCTCTGTAATTGGTGAGTGGAGCCAACAGAGTTCAGCGGAACAACCAATAAAATAGAGACCGAAGCTCTTGATCTATGATCCTGTATTATTACGCATACTGAATCTGCAGTGTAACTTATTTAGTGAAGTCCAGACTGATCCAGGAATCTCCAAAAGAAAAAATAAGGTAGACTAACCACTAACGTTAAAACCCTTATGGTTATGGTATCCGGGGGGGGGGGGGGGGGGGGGGGCAGTTAAATATATTGCTAATGCTATGTACACATGCATGACCAAAAAAAAGTGTTGAAAGGGATGTTTTTTCAGTATTGGATGAGGGCTCACATGCACTTGTTAGGGCGTATCTAAAAGACAGATTTTCAAGTTTAAGGGTGGTTTTGATTTTGAAAGACTGGTCAATGGGGTCACTCAAATGTAATTAGGGTATTGTTTCCAAAGCTTTTTTTTAAAGACTAGCCAAACGTGTGTTGGGTATGTCTTTTTCCCCAGCTTTTTCCACAGGGTCATATTCTGGCGACAACTTGTTTTGGGTAGCCTAGAGGACTCCTAGAGTGGACGTGAATTGTGAGACTTTTTTCTCAAAGAATTTAACTGCTTTCTCCTGGAGTAAAATTGATTATTTTTGTACTACATGTATAAGAAAGAGTAAATGTTACTCTTTTATATTGATTATTTCTTTTGATTTTAATATTTTGATAAATGAATGATTTTTTGGCATGAAATTATATCTCAAACAAAATTTTCTTCTCTTGTTTTCACTTGCAAATTGTGCAAAATATTGTGTTTTGGACACAAACACAAAATTTCAAAATATCAACAGAAAGCTCAAAGTTTTCCTCAGACACTATACTTTCTTACAATGTCACTCTTGATATGTGGCATCAGTTTTAGATGTGTCAGCAGCCAGCGTTTTCCATCAAGATACAAGATGAGATTTCTGAAATTTCTGAGTAACATAAAATCCAAGAGTTCAGATTGGCTGAATAATGTCTTCAAAACAACAGGCCCGGGTAATTTGAAAAGATTACCACATGGTGAGTGTGACCTTGCAGAGGCCCAGTTTGGGGAACATTCAAATTTGCATGGGTGTATGGTCTCTATGACCAATCAGAGCGCAATATTCTTGTTTTTTGAGCTGATAAATTTACTCGGCCTATGAAAAACTTGCTGCTGACCCATCTAAAAAAAAATAATAAAAAATATATTAAAAACTTGTCACATTTGCTCTATGGTGAGTTGAAAACAGCCATTTTATTCATTTTTATTCAAACCATGTATGTATGTAGCTGGTACAAAAAATGTTAAAACAGCTATTTTTGACTCTCCGTACGGCCGCTGTATAGCAAATGTGACCGAAGTAATAGACCTTAAGCTTTATCATTCATAATCTAAAAATCACTTGAGCTCAAACAGAAATTAAGTGAAAATAACTTTTGTTGCATGAAAATGTTTTCTTTCATGTTTTTGGTCAAAAGTTTCACCTGTATTACACAATCTTTTTGAAAATCGAAACACATGACCTAAAAGAATGACTTTTCTTATTTATAAAGATACCAAAAACATGAAATTGGGTCAATAGTTAGAGCAGCAATGGCCGAATAAAAAGATGTGTTTTCATCCGCACCAAGCTCATTAACAATGCAAAAACCCTCTAGTCATGAATATCACTTGGATAAAAGAAGCTACTATTTGAGGGTTTGCCGACTGAGTGTAACTGCAATCAGTCCTCAACAGGTCCCTTTTAATCAGACCAGACAGTATATTCAAGAATTCTGTTTGTTTCTATTATACGGTACACATCTTCTTCAGGATCACAAGCATTGATCAGAATGGTCATATTTCAGGACAAAGTACATTAAATTTCCATAAAATTAAGGTGGCGCTTCGTGCTCGCACAATTTAATAAGGCTTATGAGATTATTATATATTTAGGCTGATTTTTAAGGATAAAGCTAAGAAGTGGCTGTTTTTATAGTCCTGACTTCTCCTTCCAACAAACAAACAAAAAAAATCAATTTTGAGCAGCATTTGTATCTCATCAATCAAACAGGCCTATGACAATGTGTAATGGGATATTTTTGAAATTTTTTGAAATGATAAATCAAGGCTCGACATTAGCGGTGGCCCAAATTCACCTCGGCAACCATTATTGGAAAAATGTTAAGTTTTGGTGGCCCGAATCGGGCAACCAATAATTTTCAAAGTAACAAAATTTTTCTCCCAATTTTGCACGCATTTATCAACTTTCTACAGTTCAAATTGCAAGCCAAATCGTCATGCGCCCTTTTTGTTAATCTACACACAAATACACACACACACAGATTGCATAGTCATGACAGTATGTAGGCGTACCGCTATAGCAAACAGTAACTATTATTCGACCGGCCGTGCCGTCTAGCTGTGCGCTAGCAGACTATTCAAACTCAGGGACCTGCGATACGAAATGTTGCTGCTAAGAAATCTTCCACAGAACTTTGAAAATCTACATCAAAGTCATATTTTACACCAATGAAATGCCCTTCTATGGTCCATATTACTAAAACCTGATTATTTGCAAGCATTAAAAAGAGGAATTATGACCTCTCTTTTGATTAAAAAAGACTAATTTCCAAATGCATTAATACACATAAAACACATAGGTGAGTACATCACAGTCCCAAGTGTGCATTTGTATGTATGTTGATATTTGGTTTCTTTCGAAGCTGAGTCTTCTAGCCCAAAATAAACAAGACAGTTTCTTTCTTATTTAAAAATGACTTCTTAAACCACTCTCGAGGAAGTAAATACTTTGGGAAGGCATTTATTTGATCATATGAAATGTGAATTTTTCCAGCATTTTGTCAAATATAGGGAAGGACTTTTCTCACTGTTTTTTTCCAGATGTAACTTTGCCGTTATCTTATTTTTTTTCTTTCATTTTTTATAGTGGTTAAACCATTTATACCCCTTCCCATTGAATATGCCTGATTAAAGAATATGTTTCTACTGAAAAGTAATAATAATAATTGTCCCCATTTTTATTAATTTCTTTTATTCATTTTTCTTTCATTTTCTTTTGATTTTCTCTAATTTTTTTTCCTATTTGTTTTTTCTTTCTTCATTTTCTTTCTTTTGTTTTATGTCACTTATTCATTTTATATATTTTTTTCATTTTGTAATTTTGTTTTTTTCCCCTATGCATTGTTCTAATTTGCAGCATATTTTTCTGTGATTTTCTCCTGCTATAATATGCTGGAAAAGAGAAAATAAACTGGATTTTGGGCCTGCATAATCTAGGCTTTAAAGGTAAATGCTAGTTTTGGTAACGATATCAAAATGAGTTCGTACAGAATCCAATGAAATGACCACCAACATGTCTGTTTGTATGTATAAAACACATGTGCCAAAGGATTCTGGAAGAAATTGTGTCATTGCTGAGAAATCAGCAAATAAGCACAAGATTTGGGTAGAGCGTCGGGCCCGACGCTCTAAACAATTATTATACATTGTCCCACGTGCGCTTATCTGTGTTGGGGATCTTTGGTGTGAACATTTTTCAGCGTCGATTTCAAGATTTCACAAGGTTCAGTTTATGTAACTGTACCAGATCTAGATCCTCGATGATATACTGACAATTAAGCCTAGGTTTACAGAGTTTCTCATGAAATCAGTGTTTACTGCAACTACTGGAATTTCTCTTTAAGATCAAAAAGGAAGAAAGGAAAAATCATTGTTTTGTACATCTATCTTCGTTTGCTATGCACTATTTATTTACTCCACCATTATGAATGTGTGTCTATGTGGAGATTTAAAAAAAGTCCACACAACCTGGGAACAGTACAGTTCATTTATTCTCTTTCAATCATTTCATATTTACAACGATAGAAAATTTATATATTACCACAAAATATTAGCAAAGTATATGTAAAATAACAGCAAGCAAGATTTACATACAAGAAATACAAAGTGAAAGTAACTTAGTGGTAGTGGCTGCAGAAATAATATTTCAGAAGTTTGTTTACCGGTATTCATTTTTCATTAATGTTTTTCTTTATATTATTCGGGCCACCAAACTTTAAATACGGGCCACCAAAAAAAATATATTTCAAGGTTTTGGTGGCCCGTTCGGGCCACCACCAAAAAAAATTAATGTGGAGCCTTGGATAAATATGATGCATAATTGTCATTTATAACCGTCGATGCGAGTGTGAAGCGCGAGTCTCAATGTTGATGAACTGTCACGAAGCAGGATTTTAAGTCCTTGTTGGAAATCATGAAAATTATACCTCATTAAAGAAAATGCAAGCACGCAGTGCTAGATAAAAAAAAATGTTTCAGACCTGAAGAGAGTATGGAATACATGAAGAGGATAAAGGTACTTCACAAAATAAAACAATGCAACTGCAAGCTGAAATATTTTGATAGTCATACAACCTTAAAACGGGACATTTACTGAACACGTCTTTAAAATTTACAGTGCCATTAAGCGGTACATGGGGCTGGCATCTGGCAGAGCTTTATAACAGGACATGTCAAAGGGACAGTGTGCATCATTTCCAGTAGATTTTTTTACCCAATATTTCTTTTTCTTAACTCTTCCTGGCTTGCTGCCCGCACCTATGTTAAAGCCTAGGTAAAGAAAACAGTTGAAATTACAAATTCTAGTGATTGTTTTCCCTAAATAATTTGATCTTGCTACTGTATATCTCATGAATGTCAATTTTACTTCACTGTATCAATACTAATGTGCACCATTGACTTATGATTTTTTTTCTGTGTTGATGAGTATGCAGAAGTGTCATTGGCTCTAGACTTCAAAGACTGCAAAAAGAAAGCAAAAGAGGATGAAAGAAAGAATGGAAATATGGCAAACAAAGAAAGAATGAAGGAAGGAAAGAAAAAAGGAAAGGAAGGAAGGAAGGGAGGGAGGAATGAAGGAAGGAAGGAAAATAGAAAAAATAAAGTAAAGAAAGGGGAAGGGACCAAAAAAAGAAAAAAAAGGAATAAAAAGGGAGGATGAAAGAAAGAATAAAAGAAAGAAAGAAATAAAGAAAAGAATAATAATGGTTAAAAATATATATAGTGGGGGAGGAAAAAAGACAGAAAAGGATGAATAAAGGATTAGAATTAATAGAAAAGAAAGAAAGGAAGGAACCTCAAAATTTAAACAAACACCAGGAACAACAACAACAACAAATCATCCTAAATTCTAACAATATTTTTTTTAAATGAAATATTGTGAAAAATATATTATAAATCGTTAATATGTCCTATTATCATGGTGAGCATCCAATTTAGTTCAGTCTGAAAACACAAAAGAAAGAAAAGAGAGATAGATCTTTTTTAGTTAATTTGAGAAGATCAATTTTCCATGTACTACAAATGTAAAGTGCTCTGTATAATGGCCTGATGCAGCAGTGTAACTTTCTCCTTTTTGAGCTGTCACTTTGACAACCCTGATATGGCTTAAAAGAGCGATTTAAAACCTCAGATATGACCAATACAAGGCCGCAGTGAAAACAAGTTGGCGCAAGGTTGCAAAATCTGCTGACTCTTACTCATGCCAGCCTGGAAAGAGGGATTGGGCGCAATGAGTTGGCGTCTTCCCTTGACTTTCAACTCTCATTTGGAATTTATTTTTTTCAAACTGCCATATTTTTGGCTTCTCTCTCAGGTGAAGTATATCATGAGCATTTCATGAAACCAATAGTTGATTTTCATTAAAAACTGTTACAAGCTACTGAAATCCTTGCATCTGATTTGCTCAGAACAAAGTAATCAATGAAAATTTAACTCACAAAACACTCCTCAGGATGTTTCATACATTTAAACAAGGATTTACTAGAATTTGCATTAAAATTTCAAAGAAATTTGTTTCTTAAAAAGTTTTTTTCTTTTTTATCCCACTTTTTTTAGCCTTGTTTGTTGCAGATGTTCTCTCATTTCATTTTAGATTTTTTAGTTTCAAACATGCAAAATCTTTTTTTGTTAATAATTTTGAATAATTTGTGTTTTGAAAAATTGCTGGGACTGAATTGTGACTATTGCAGTATACATTAGTATCACTGTTTACTAGTAACAGACCAACTATACAATTCTGTGTTTTGTGTGTTGGATATTTTGGATTGTATGTATAACTTGCTAGTTAATTTTAGGACTGTTGTACGAGTAACTGTACTAGTTTATTTATTGTGTTATTTCAATTTGTTTTGACTACAGGTCAGGAATCTCAAAGATGAAATTGAAAAGAAATATGGAAAAGAATTTCCTGCCTCCGGGCAAAAGTTAATTTATGCAGGTAAGAAAAGTCTTCAGGCTCCTTTAATATTTAGCGTGCATTGCCAGTGGTTTATTGCATATTTTTATATTACAGAGAGTTTTTGCCATATATTACACCACAGCGCATGCTGTGTTAATGTGTTTGTTGTTTTGATAATCATTCCACGTGCAGTGCATCAAGCGAACTTGTCTCGGGCAGATTTGCGTTTGCACCAAATCCAAAGTAGTCCTGAGACCGGTCTCAGAACACATTGCAAGCTGGTCCGGGATACGCTCAGAAGTGAACTCGGGTACATGTTATGTAGGTTTGTGCGTTTACACCAGATTAGAAACCTGCCCGAGACTGGTCCCGGGGCGCCCCAAGACTAAGTTAGGAAATCCTATGTAACGGGGATCGTAGACTTATAATATTTTGGAAATAGTTTATCTTAGATATTGACATTGATTGATTCATAACTTTAATCTAAATTAGGATGTGAGCATGAGCATAAAAATTGTGAAAATATATTTTTGTCTCGCCTGCATAGCAGAGCGTGACTATAGGTGCCGCTTTTCCGAGGGCTGCCGCGACGTCGTCAACATTGAAATCTTAAACAAGGTTAAGGTTTTTTAATTGCATCATAACTTAAAAAGTATATGGACGTAGATCATGAAACTTAGACATAAAGGTAATCAAGTATTACTGATCATCCTGCTTGAGTTTGAGGTCACATGACCAAGGTCAAAGGTCATTTGGGGTCAATAAACTTAGACAATGTTGGGGGAGTCAATATCGAAATCTTAACCAAGGTTAAGTTTTTGAAATGTTGTCATAACTTTGAAAGCATATGGACCTAGTTCATAAAACTTAGACATAAGAGCGATTAAGTATCCTTGAACATCCTGGGCGAATTTCAGGTCACATGATCAAGGTCAAAGGTCATTTAGGTTCAACAAACTTTGGTAATGTTGGGGGTATTTGGGGGAAATGGCATTATAACTTTAAAACTCTATGGATCTTGTTCATGAAACTTGGACATAAGAGCAGCAATGTATCCCCAAATACCCTGTGCACATTTCAGGAACATGGCTAATATCAAATGTCTTTTAAATGTAAATTAACTCTGACCGTGTTGTGTTGAATTGGCATCATAACTGAGAAAGTTAATGGATGTAGCTCATGAAATATCAAAATATGAAGTATGAATGATTGTTTTGCACACGTATGTCTTAGGTCACATCATCATGGTCAAAGGTCATTTTGGGTAAATGGACTGTATAGTGTTTTCTTCTGTCAATGATTATTCATTAGCTGTTTTCAAAGGTAGCACTGCTGCTATATCGAATTGTGTAATGCAGGCGAGACTGCCAGAGGCGTTCCACTTGTTTAATATGGGCATCAGCAATAAAAAAGATTATTTGTGAGTGCTCTTATAGGTAGTCTAGCCTAGACAAATAAAAGCTGCTTGCCTACAGTATCAGCATACACCAGCTAAAACTTTCAGAGCCCCTTATCTACATGTAAACTCGTTCTGTCTATTCATTTTTCTTTACCAGTACAAATGCTGCTATTAAGGTACATCTGTTATTTTCGTGCATGGCTGCATATTCAAACGTTGATGGTTATCCAATATTATGATGTTGAGCAGAGAAAAATGCTTGCCTGCATTACAAAACCACAGACAAAATATAAGTAAAGTCACTATTAAGATACTATTTTAGCAGGTATAATAATGAAATCTTCTATCATTGTCAAAACTGTAGTACTTTATAATTTCAGAATTACAGAGATGAGTGCATACGATGATCAAATTGAAGAAGTGTGTTTGTGATGATCATGTCTTGTTATAATATTTTGTTTCTTTCCCTCTAGGTAAAATCTTAAGTGATGACAACCTTCTATCATCATACAATATAGATGAAAAAAGTTTTGTTGTAGTCATGGTTACGAAGGTGAGTCCAACTAGTATCTTTGTTAGTACATGTACATGGTTTTTCGGGCAAAAAAAAAATTATTAAAATCTGTATTTTATCTGTATTTTACACGCCCGCCCAGCGACAGGTTGGGACGTATTATGGTATCACGTTCGGTGCCCTTCCATCCGTTAACTTTTCCTTGTAAATGCGATAACTTCAGTTTGACTTTACATATGCTCATACTGCAAAGCAGAGTGAGACAAATCCTGAGACTTAAATCATTTTAAAAAAAAGTTTGTGTTTTAGAATAATGAAAGTTAATTTTGTTATACATGTACTTCAAATTTGAGGACTACTTTATTTGAATCAAATGAACATGTGATTTGGTTTCTATCACATACTTGTACACTTTCTATCACATACACTGATAGATAATTCTGTTAGTTTATGGTAATAAAGATTGCATTAATGATATTTAAAATGGGAACAATGTGAATAATTAAATGGATTTAGAAGCATTGTTTAATTAATTTTATGATTTTTATTCTATTGACATCACAAACAGGAAGGTACAGAATACATTACGGTAATTCGGAATTATATTGGGTCTTTCTATTTATATTGGAAAGATTAGTGAGTGGATATCTCAAGTATTTGTTTGTATGATGTCTCCCTGTACAGAGATTGCAAACAGAAGAAAAGAAAGAAGAAAAGAAGGAGGAAACGAAACCACAAGAAACTGCTGCAGCTGCTGCCAGTGCATCCGCAAGTAGTGCCCCGTCTGCTGCAGCCGAGAGCACACCTAAAGCAGCTGAGGAGAAGAAGAAGGAAGAAGAAAAGGCAGCAACCCCAGCCCAAGAAACAAAACCAGAAACACAGCAGTCAAGTGGAGTGTAAGTTCTGTGGACTGTAATCTTTGGAAATAGGAATTAAGATGATAAAACCTTTAATATTGTCAAATTCCGAGGAGAGCATTAACCCTAAAAAGCGTTTTTCAACCACGCCGCTTGCTGACTTTTTAGTTTCGAATCTCACACAACTTTTGAGACCAAGTTTGCAATGTCCAGATACGCGGTTACGAAATTACGCAACATTATGTAAGTGCATGTCAGACCAAAACTGCTCAAAAACGTGAATTCATGTACAAATCCAATGCAAATTGTGTATTTAGCCAAAATTCGTAAATGCATCATTTTTTTTTCTTGTTCATGATCAGAATTAAGTCTGCAACAATTTTCATCAAAAAGCAAAAAAAAAAAAGTTGAAAAACAAAGAAATACATAAATTTTTAAAACAATAAATGCAAAGAAAAAAAATTGCGATACCAAATTCTTTTTGAAGTATATTTGATCGGATCCTAGAAAGAGTCTGTGAATGAAAAAAATAGAAGTTTTGGGGCCATATAATTAGCATAATTAATTCATTAAATGAAAAATCTTATTATTTCAAAAAAATTAATCATACAGCTTTGCAGATTTTTTGCACACTACCACTGTGCAAATTTTTGCGGTGCTCGCGCGCTCAAAGGCCGAGATTCCGGGGGGGGGGGCAGAATTTCATCCCCCAAGAGGGTCCAAATAACCCGGCTCTTTTATTGTTGAGGCAGTGCTGTTCTTATGACTCAACTTTTATTTGTACTTTTTTTAGTAATTACAAGAATAAAGAGATCTATGAAAATATTAAGCTTAGAATGACATTAAATAAAGTGCATTGCTTTGCCTATGAAATAAGTTTGTATTGGTTTTTACTCTAGTAATCTGAAATACCAGTGAAGATCATTGAATATGTCTTTATACGAGTGCAAACCTAACATTGAACTTGGATTTCCTTCTTTATTTTTTGACAGTGAAGCCTTCCATAATGCAGAATCCACGCTAGTGATTGGTGAAGAATATGAGAATATGGTGACAGAGTTGATGAGTTTAGGCTTTGAAAGAGACAAAGTCATCAGGGCAATGCAAGCAAGCTTCAACAATCCAGATAGGGCTGCAGAGTACCTCATGACGGTAGGTTCATTGATTGATTGATTGGATGGTTGTGGTTGGTTGGTTAATTTGGCTAGTTGGCTAATTGTTGATTTGTTTCATTTGGTTGATTTATTGATTGAAGTAATTGGTTGATTGGTTGGTTATTTATTTGGTTTGCTATTTGGTTCATGGCCGATTTCTTATATTTATTGGCTGATTGATAAATTGATTGATAGGTTGGTCGATTTGTTTGTTTTGATAGTTGATTTATTGCTTTGTTGATTTGTTTTCTTGCAAGGATTTGCTAAATTCCCCCCCCCCCATCCCTAATTGGTTTAATTGGTTGGATGGTTGATTGAATGACAGATCAATTTATTGATTGATTTATAAATTGATTCTCCAGTATATCCATTGATTGTTTGATAAATTGTTTGATTTAAGATTATTTGATTGAGTTTATCAGAGCAATGTCTATTGGAGAAAATGTAGGGGGATCATTTAGAAACCGGATTTTAAGGTGTTTGTAAATACTACCAGTGTATGAAATTTGGCATAATATTCTTATGATTGTGGTCATGGCTTTCTTATACAGGGTATTCCAGAGTTTGTTCCAGAGTCAGCACCTGAAACGCCGGGAGGTCAACCAGCATCACAGCAATCATCTCAACCATCATCACAGTCCTCATCTCAACCAGGTAACTAGTTTTATTATCTTTCTTAAAGAATATTCTGATTTCAGCTAACCACTTGAGGTCTCAGTGGCATAGTAAAGAAACCAAAACAGGTATAGTGCCACTTGTTTTTTGTTCTCATAATTCACCTCTGTCTTGATAAATCATAGAAATCATACAAACAAAGATGATAAAATATAAACCCAGGATATCTTAACGAACAAGGAAAGGGTAACATAACATCCATGACGTAGATGTGAAAATAGCATTGAAAAAATACATACAAGCAATAGAAGTATAAACATTAAAAAAATGTGTTTTAAAAGGAAGCAATGTGAGTGAAGTGCATATTTTGAAAAGAAAATGGTTAGAAGCCTGTAAATTCTTCCTCAATACTAAGCCTTTTGTTTGTTTATAATTTGTTATCCTTTGACCGACAGTATGTAGACCAAATTGCCTGTAGACCAAATCGGTTCAGCCCAGGTGGTATTAGACTATCTGTGAAGTAGATCTATTGATTGTAGATCCAATCGGTTCAGCCCAGGTGGTATTAGACTATCTGTGAAGTAGATCTATTGATTGTAGATCCAATCGGTTCAGCCCAGGTGGTATTAGACTATCTGTGAAGTAGATCTATTGATTATAGATCCAATCGGTTCAGCCCAGGTGGTATTAGACTATCTGTGAAGTAGATCTATTGATGATAGATCCAATCGGATCAGCCCAGGTGGTATTAGACTATCTGTGAAGTAGATCTATTGATTATAGATCCAATCGGTTCAGCCCAGGTGGTATTAGACTATCTGTGAAGTAGATCAACTGCTTGTAGACCAGTTTAATATAAACCATTTGATGTGAATGACATTCAGTGTTATCCCTGTTTTTTAAAAACATTTCTCTCAATCACTGTCACTAATTAGTTGTAATATTAGGGTTAGTAAATATTCAGTGCAGTCCAGTAGGCCCGTTTCGGGTACACGTGTACACGCACGGTCAAGTCAGTGCACGTGTACTAAATTCCATCACCGTGTACACGGTAGCATCTGCATAAAGCTTGCGTGGGACTGTAAAGTCAGTGAACAAGCTCACAGCCTCACATTAATTCTTAGTTCTCAGACACTGCACATGTTTTAATCACTAATATGTCAATATATTTCAATTAACCTAGAGTGAGTTTACTTCCAAAATCGCCGATTTAATCCACATTTATTCTGGAGACTCAAGTTTTTGTACCACACAAAATGGGTATGCTCCGGTCAGTGCAGGGCCCTAGTTAGCGCCGACGTTCGTTGGATGCGCATTTTGCATACTGTACCGTACACATGCATGCACAGATCGCTGCAGAATTGAGTGTAACTGAAGTTATCGATTGATTTTCATTATTTTATTGCCAATTTGAGGAGCGTGTGTTTGTAGGCTTGTAGCACATGTGTATGAGCGTATAACACGTAACTGGAGACTCTCGAAAGCGTTCTTCAATCACTTTTTAGAGCCAATTTGAGAATCACCAATTGCGACAGCGATCATTGCTCTAGTTACGTGTTATACGCTCATAAACATGTGCTACAAGCCTACAAACACACGCTCCTCAAATTGGCAATAAAATAATGAAAATCAATCGATAACTTCAGTTACACTTAATTCTGCAGCGATCTGTGCATGCATGTACGGTACAGTATGCAAAATGCGCATCCAACGAACGTCGGCGCTAACTAGGGCCCTGCACGCCCCTGCACTGATTTACTTTTGCATTCTTTATTAATTTAATGTGCTGCTAAGCTGAGTAAACTTTTTAATTGCACCAATTTTTGTGGATTGATACTTCTAACTTCTCAGGTAAGCTTTAAAACCGTGACTTAGGCTACATGTAGGAAACACTGAAAAAATACCGTAACTCACTCTCACTCAGTGTTTACAACGTGTACACGACCGAAAAACACGCCGTGTACACGTGCATCAAAAATGGACTTTCAAACCGGGCCTAGTAGTAAAGGTTTTTTTTTTCTCTCTCTCTTTCAGGAGGTGAGATTCCTTCATTGGAATTCCTAGTTCAACTTCCTCAGTTCCAGCAGTTACGGCAAGCCATAACTCAAGATCCATCCATGCTTGGTCAATTCATCCAGTCACTAAGCCAATCAAATCCAGAGCTTCTCCAGGTATTAATCATCTTGGCCCGTATTCTGAAGTCTGGTTTAATTTAAACTCAGGTTTACAGTTGTGGTTTAGGTTATGAGAAGCCAAAAGTATCAACATTTTTATTAAGTTGTATGTGTCTTATGTTTTCTGTGCTCTTTCCGTATTCATCAATTGTGAAAACAATCATCTATTTATACTTCCTAGACAATTATGAATGATTTGAGATATGATATTGCATGTTTGTTCCCCCATTGTTTTTTTTTATACCTGAATGAAAATTTGATGTTGATAATATAAAGCATTTATTATCATAGCAATAGTTTGACAATTTGCCTCTCCACATTCCTAAGCTTTCCTGTTAAGTCTTGTGTTGAATGGTCAATTAGTTGAGGGATGATTGATTAAAAATAAGAGTATTTCCTTTGACAGTCTTTTTCTACCTTTGCCAATGTCAGTTTTGAGCGGCCCTAAAAACATAGGTTTGTGAGCAATTGTGTATTTGAAGACATCAATTTTGTGACTGATTATCTAATCAAACCTTTTTTTTTCATACAACTATGATGATGATTAGTCAATTTCATTGTGCCAGCAATTGCAAACCTTTGCAAGTGGGTATTTCATAAAGCTGTTTGTAAAGTTAACTTTATGCATGACTGGAACATGATCTTAGGTCCTAACTCAATTACATAGGGATATCAGTTGGCATGAGAAAGGGTTACCAGTCGTGTGTAAAGTCATTTGTATCTATTAGGATTTTTAATGGGAGAGTGACATCAAATATGATATTTTTCCCCACAGAAATAACTTTTTTTTGCTATGTGAATGATGATTTTTGGTGTTTTTTTTTTTTTTTTGGGGGGGGTCTTCAAAATTTTAAAGAAAATTGTTATTTAGGCATGAAAATAGGATAAAAAGGATTAAAATAAGATATAAGGAATAGGATTTTTTTCACTATTAAGGTTGGCAGCTCTACCTTTGTGTTACAGTACCACCTTTGTTTTAGCAATAATCTACCTGATTTCCCTTTCCCATTGGTTTAGATGATAAGTGAGAGGCAGGAAGAGTTCATTGCCCTGATCAACCAGCAGCCTGATGCAGCGGCACAACCTGCTTCGGGCGGTGGCAGTGGTGGTGGTGGTGGAGGAGGGAGTACCCAATCACAACCTTCAGCACAGCAGCAGCAATCCTCATCACAACCTACCAATCCTCCCAGCCTACAGGCAGGGGGACAGCAAGGTGGTGGAGGTGGTCCAGGTATCAGGATGTCAGCTGAGAACCCAGGTGTCGCGTACATTGAACTCATGCCAGAAGAGAGGGACGCAATTGAAAGAGTAAGGACACATTTTTTTCCCACCAATGGGCCTGTTTTGTAAATGCTTCTATCATAACTGTGACATTATTGCAACTACCGTGATTGTAACATTGATTGTGATTGGTTGCTGAGCATTGTTATGGTAATTGCCATAATGGAAAAGTTACCACAGTTGTACCTCTTTATGACCTCTTTAGCCCGAATTCACAAAGGTGGTTTTGAAAACCCAAGGTTGAATCCATGGTTATGCAGAGTTCCTGTATAAATTACGCTTAATTTAGCGCGTATCGGGCGCTTTTTTCACAGTGCGCTAAATTGACACCTGTTACTATGGTTAGATATGCTATTTTATTCATGAGTCCACTGTTTGAAGAGTGGACTCATTAATTCAAGACAGTGGACTCATGAATAAAATAGCGCGGACAACCATGACAACAGGCGTCAATTTGGCGCACTGTGACAAAAGTGAGCATCGGCATTTTACATTTTTTCATATATGCGGTAAAATAAGCATAATTTATACAGGAAATCTGCATAAACCATGGACTCAACCATGGGTTTTCAAAACCACCTTTGTGGTTCTAGAATGATTTGATAGGAGAGAATTAGACCGCTTTGATAATCTTGAACTCTGTGCACTGACAAATACAAGTCGTACACCATGCGATAACAGCACAGTTTAATGTTATTTACCATTTTTTGTCTCGCCGGCAATGCAGAGCAGCTCTAGTATTGGCGCCACTTTTCAGACTGTGGCAGCGTCGTCAACCAATAATATTGGAGGAGTTTCACGTCACATTATTAAGGTCAAAGGTCATTTTATAGGGTGATTGAACTTTGACTATGTATATTATTAAATGTCACCATTATTTTCAAAATTCATGGATCTTGTTTATTAAACTTGGACATAAGGCTAATCAAGTATCACCGATCGTCTTGCAGGAGTTTCAGGTCACATGACTGAGGTCAAAGGTCATTTAGGGTCAATGAACGTTGACCAAGTTGGGAGGGTATTTTATGGCATGCCACCATAAATTTGAAAAGTCTGTGAATCTAGTTCATGAAACTTGGTCATGAGGGTAATCAAGTATCACCAATCATTTGGCACAGTTTCCAGATCACATGATCAAGGTCAAAATTCATTTAAGCTCAATGAACTTGTTGTTTGCCAAGTTAGCACTGCTGCTATGTTGTTTGTCATAGTGCAGGCAAGACTACCAGAGACATTCCACTTGTTGTGTAGCAGTAAAAAAATAGATGGTTAGAAGTCCTCCCTGAATAGACCACCCTTATACATGATGGTATTGTAACATGTGAATATCTGTAATAGATTCCTTGGACATCATTGTTAATAAGGGGACTGTTTCATCAACATTTTTGTCTGACAAGTTGTCAGATCTGAAATCTTTCCTTGATTCTGATTGGCTGAGAGGCACTGTTACTATAGTAACTGTCGGATAAAATGGGACTTGTCGGATAAAATGTCCAACAAGTCCTTTCATGAAATGCTCCCCAGATGTCAAGATTTTCTGATGTGCTTATGACATAACACTGAAGTATATCACATCAGGAGACCCAATTTAAACGCCGATAGAGAAGGTCACGTAATATAGGGATTAATAGATGGAATGCAGAACATTTTTTAAAGAGAATCTGCTTGGCAGTTTGATAGGCATTAATTTAAACTGAGTGGTGATAATTTATTATTTTTGGATCATATATATATAAAAACACCCTGATGATAACATGGATATCCTCCGAAATGAATATGGTATCTCTAAACATACTTTTTATGTTTTTTCTTTGTTTATCCATTTTCTTTTTTACAGCTGAAGGGCTTGGGTTTCCCAGAACAGGAAGTAATAGAAGCCTACTTTGCTTGTGACAAGAATGAAAATTTAGCTGCGAATTTCCTCCTTCAGAACTGAATCACCTATTATTATTTTGCAGAAGTAACCAATATTGTTTCCTTGGTCACCAGGGGCTGTTATTGTAATGTTTCAAAGAATCAAGTATCAATGAAGCAGATTGTTTCTATTCAACTCTCGAACTTTGTTAATAAGCCTGTCACACACTACACATTCCAACTACGATGTTATTTATGAACAAATCACATTTTTCATTAAAATATGAAATTTGAAGACGTAAAATAAATTTTTTGAGGTTCAGCATTAAGCTTGGAGTGCTAAGATGGAATTCTGCTTTGCTGCAAGCTTTGTGGTCACACTGAATTTTAAATCGGCTTTAAATCCCAGCCGATCATGACATTTTGATTTTGCTGCTATTCCTGAAAGGGGAGGGCTTAAAATTGACTGAAATTTTGACTTCAGTACTCGTACTCCTATTTGGAAATCTCGATCATTAATATTTTATAGGTTGGAATGTTATAGGTCAAATGCTATCACAATTTTTTTTATCAGATAGCAAAAGATCATGTAGTGTATGGCAGGCTTTAGTCGCATCCATGATCCATGGCTGTGTTTTGGAAAGAGTTGGTGGATTCAAAGTTACACTCAAGCAGTGTTTTTTTTTTATCTCATAATTTGTCTGATGACTACACAGTAGACTGGGCATTCTTGTAGCATGATATAACCAATCCAGTTTTGTCTTATTATACCATATGGAATGGAATCTCTGTGCCACTCAAAATCAAACTCAGCTTTATGTGAAACAGTGCCCTCTACTGTCGATATTTAAATCATTGTTGTTCATTGCTCAATGACATAAAATTTCACTGAGATCTTGGCTTCAATTTCATCATAGCTGCTGCACTCAACTATAAGTTCAATCCGTTGAAAAGCATTTACAGCCGTGCTAAAAAGTAAGTGTACCCCACCACAAAATGGACTCCTTCATGCCGGAATGTTGAATGTAGACAACAATACTACAATATTTGGCAAGCCCAGAGAATCAAACTTTATTGAATGTAAAATTTTATCACCTGACTTCACAATTAAATATCTACAACATGACGGATCTCTTTCAGTGTGTACATTTCCTGGTGGGGTTCACTATATTTGATCACCACTGTATAATCTCTTAGGGAAATATAATTAAATGTTACTTTTTCACTTCATCCAAATGGTTTTAAAAGCCAAGTGAGTTTATTCATAAATATTTGTATGGTGGGACTTAAAAAAGCACTTTCCTGGCATGATGAATGTTGGATGTACTATGAATAAATATTTTATCTTTAACCACCAATAGCATACAAAGAATTTGATGAACACGGAAAATGTAATGTGTACATTTGACTTATACAAATGATTATGTTTCAATTTGTTCTTTACATGTCAAGGATAAATTGTGATGTTTATTTATTATATTAATTAATCTTGGAAAAGGAAAAATGCTCTTATATACGGTCGATTGGGAACTGCCCTATCGAACCATCATTTTTACTACCCCCCCCCCCCCTCATTCTGACCTATTCCATTCTTTTTTTCCCCATAGAGTCTAGTACAAATTTCTCCTTTCTCATAGATTCACAAGGTTTTAATCAAAAATAACAATAATGATTTAAACTGCTCAAGTAGGAATGATGAATATTTGAACTTGTCACCAAGCAAAAGGGTTCTCACTTAATCTACCCCGACATTTTTTACATTTTGAAAACAAGGAATTATTATTGATTGATTGTGTTTTTCTGCATTGGCTTCATTGCATGCTCTGTGTACAATTACACTTTAACATTGATATAAAACAGACAATTTTCAATTAGTTATGATCAAAAGCACAAAGCTGGTCATTCGTTCCTTGCATATGATGCTGTTTAATGTATTGAAAATACTAGGAATGTTGAATGTTTTCTTCTATACCAGCAAATATTATTGTTTGTTTGTATATGTTTTTTTTATAATATTGTACAAAGTATTGATCAAATATTATCACCTCTAGGGACTCGACGAGTGCCATGTTGTAAAGTGATAATAGTACTTGATGAGAATTGGTTAGAAGTTTTGGTCATGTGATGGCATAATGCAATAGCAGGGTGCTACATTATTATGTAGTCGATGTAGGCAGGGGCAAGCAAATCTATTCAATGAATTTTGTGGTACCCATAATCCTCCATTCTTTTTAATATTCAATTTGTTTTGACTTGGCAATCCATGAAAGGAATCAGTAAATTGAGTTGACATTTGATTGTATCCATTATTAAGCATATCATTTTCATTCTTTTCACATTTTTCATTTCCTTTTATCTCTGAACTTTAAATTTGGATCTCTTTGATCTATTATGTTATAAAAATTAAGGATATTCTTAAGAGTTTCCACAGATCAGTTTGATATTTGCATATATTTCTTATCGTTTTTGATTCATAACAGACCATGTAATTTTGTCTCAAACCATATCAGATAGCATGAATTACAACACCGTTATAACAATTCCAACAACCGTTATGATTACCATGACGTGTTGCATGTTCAATGTGAACAGACCATCAAAGTTGTCAGGAACAATCGATTTCTGCCTTTTCTTCACCGTGTGCCCCAATGGGTCCCTTGTGTAGGCAGACTATGTTCTGATTACATAGTCTTGACATAGTCATGATATTTAGTTCACTTAACCAATTATACTCTGTTCCAAGTGGTGAAGTTGTAGGTTTGGGAAATGATTTTACAGGAAGAAGGGTTTGTTTGGGGATAGTCATGATTTAAGCTTGCCAATTTAATTTCATGAATGCTAACTATTCAATAGTTAAAGTAATTTACAATCTTTCTACAGTCATTCTACAATCTTCTGTTATGGTGTCCATGCTTTGATTAATCTATGTTTTTATAAAAGATATTGTGTTGCATGAAAAGTATATTAATGATACCGTTTGTTCTGGACATTACGTAGGTCTCATATCCCATGGTCATGTAGGTGTTAAACTTGACACAATTATGCAGCATAAAGGATAACATTGTTGTTTTTACATCCTCATGATCTTCATATTCTTTCCTATAGTAATATGCCATGCCATTCTTAAGTAATTCTAATCTAATTCTAATAAAGCATTTCACAGATGTGCTAAGTGTTACTCATAGAAGTATTTTGCACTGGGTTTTTTTTTTCAAAAAATATTTCAGGTCCGAATGAATTTTTTTTTTTTAAGAATAAAATTAGATATGGTTGATATTTACAATTTATTATCTGACTTTTGTGTATGGTATGCCATGGAAATGTATACTTGTACAATTCTATTGATACATCTTTTGTGTAGCAAGGCCTTGACATGTGTCTTGCAAGAAAGGTAACAATGAAAATACTTTTTTTTCACAAAAGAAATACCATAAAGCTTTTAAAGGTTTGCTTCCAGGAGGTAATCAATATGATAAGCATGGACACCTTTTGTGCTATTTTGTTGGGGTCTTAAGCGGTTTCAGACGTTCTCGCCACTCACGATGGATAACGCTACCAATCACCATTGGTGATCAGTAACATGTCATTTACAAGTTATCATCACTCACGATGGATAGCGCTAACAATCACCAATGGTGATCAGTAACATTTCATTCAGACGACCACTCACGATGGATAGCGCTATCAATCACCAATGGTGATCAGTAACGTCATTCAGACGTTATCACTAGCAATAGATTGCTAACAGGCGATCAGTAGCACGCCATTTAAACATTTGGTCACCATTTTATGATATGTAAGATGTCTTTCCGCAGGTTACAAGACGACATCTGACCATCAGCGTTTCTCTCCTGGATCGAAATTGATAAATCTTATTTTGCGTAAATTTGTGTATCTAGTGTACTTCATTTATTTGTTGTACACATGCAAAAACAGGGATGTCACCCCCCCCCCCCATTTTTTTCCTGTTAATTGTGAGAATATAATCTCAATTTGTAAAAGTACATGTATTAGATACAGTCCTTATCACATTTTCTTATTAATCATAGTTTAATACAAAGAATTAAAAAGCAAGAATTTTACTAAAGTTGTCAGATATCTAGTTCCTACGTTTATTATATTCATAATTTATGGATAAAGAGCTGAAATCTCAAAGACAAGGAATTTAACAATATGCATTCTGAAAATTAGTCCAAGTATGTGTACTTTTCTTTTACCCAGTATTTGAAATGACTAATTTGAGAAATGTACATTTGTTGGTATCTGAAAGATTGTTTGATACTTACGACAACATATAGTGTAAATATCTCAGAATAAAGGCAAATTGATCATTTTCTTTTTGCTTAAATGAATCCTGTGTGGAATGTGATCCTTATTTCTTTGTTCTTCACGAATATGTAATGCAATATACCGTCATTCACATCTTGCATGCAGTGAAAACATTGCATCAAAAATGCTGCAAATTATAATAATGAATTTATTCATTTTCATGCACACTAAAAACGATTGCTTGGATGGATGGACAAATTCTATTTCTTCTGTCATATATTTTAAATATTCCCTTTATTTTGCTGGAGGAAATAATCATTGGCAAGTTGTCATGCAATGGCAGTTACTACAATAATGGCTAGTAGAGCTACCAAGTAGTACCGATTTTCAGTATTTCGTACTACATAATGAGAATACTGATGGTTTCAAGCTGAATACCAATTTCTCAATTTTCAGTTAGATGTGTTGTCCTGTGACATTTCTTTGAAAATACTGAAATCTTATTCGTTTTTAAGTCGACACTGCTGCTATATGCAGAGTAAAGTTTAAAGTGTAAGTTCAAAAACTACACATCGTAAATATACCCATTCTTGTACTGATAAAGTGAACAGTAAACTGACCTCAAAGTAATTTTGATACGCTTGAAATCAGATCTCAATATTACATTCCATAATAGTGCACGATAGACCTATAGAGGTACACATGATATTGTAAAAAAAACATGCAATATTTTATAGGTAAAATCTAGGAAATCTCAAAATCAATTGTTGGACAATTGAATCATGTCAACCCCTCAAAAGAAAGCTCTGCAACTCAACTTTGAGGGATGATATATTTTTATAGTTATTGTAGTAGAAAAGATGAAACTACATGTAGTATCATTGAAAATCTTCATTATTCGTCTTTACAATGAAGTACCATCTGCTGTGATTTATGTTATCATGGAATGTGTACTTACCCTGGATATAGGGAAAAGTCAGAAGTGGAGTGTTGCAAAATACATTATTTTCTATGTGGAGTCTCCATTCTATAGAATTTTGACCATGCAGGTGGGTGACAGTGAATGTTTCGCAAAATTGTCAGTGGTGCATGGTGCTTTTTTTTATGAATAAAATGTGCTTGAATGCTATTTGGGTGGTCATTGTTGAAGGCTAAAGATTTAAATTCAACATCCAAAAATGTTTTAAATGACCAGGTTCAACATAATTCCAAACACATTCAATCTATTATGCAAATAAGAATACACAATGTGTGGAATTTCAGGCATCAGTACATCAACATCATTCAAACTCGGTCCATCCTAGAAACATTTGGAAATTCGCTATTGGAAAGATGAATTTTGCAACATTACATTTTTGACATTACTGCATATTTACCATCATGTCTGCGCATTCCATGATAACATTATACATGACACATGATTGTAAAGAAGAATATTCATGCTTTCAAATGATACCACCTTTACATATGATGATGGCACACTAAGAAATGTATTGCCGCTCAAACTTGAGTTGCAGAACTGTTTTTGAAGGGTTTACATGTGAGAACAATTCAATTCAAGTTAGGCTAAATCAGATTGACACAGATTTACCAATATAGGCGAAACATGTCTAGATAAGTAGAGCATCTCTTAAAGCTGAATTTTTTTTTTATTCATGGTACACTGCATAAACTGTTACTTCACCAAACCAATCCTTGTTTTGTTTCGTCACAGACAGAAACCCATCTGTCTTGGTGTCCCAGACACAGCGGCTTGAACTGACTAAATCCTGTCCAGATTTTAGGCATATCGTTGCCAGTGAGATGATCTTGTAGCGTGCCAATCGCTGCAGTTTCACCTGGTGTTTGATAGACTCTACCAACCCTTTGGCAGCATGAGCAGCTTCTTCTGCAGTAGCTGATGAGTTTGCAGAGAGGCTGTCAAGGGTGCTCTCCAAGTAGTCTTCCATCATCCTGCGGATAGTTCCCTCCACCTGATGGAAGTTGTTCCTAGGATCCATACGATACGTATTCTCATGCTTCACTCCCGTTTCTTCCAAGAACTGATGGCAGTGTCTGCCCCTACCCTTGTACCCAAAATAGTAGTCTGAGCTTGGTGTGATTAGGCTACTTGAAGAGTCTGTGTGATAGGGGTATGTACTGCGCTTGTACATGGACATCACTGGATGGCGAATGCGAACCTCTCCTTGGAGATCCCTGTGGCTGTTAAAGCCAGGAAGGGACAGAGCTGAAGTCCCCTTGTGGCCATGGATATGACCATTGTCTGACCAATTATCCCACTCTTTGATGGTACTGTTGTTACCTGAAGGAATCTGCCTTGAGGCATTTGTCTCGGCTCTTGGACGTGACACCCCAAAGTTGCGATGAGACTGCCCCTGTGCTGCAAATGCTTTCTGGAAATATGCATCATCAAAAGACATTGATCTACGTCTGCCACTGTTTGGCAGCTCCAACCCCCCTCGATTGTGGATACCCCTTTGTTTGGACTGTCCTGGAGGTTGGACTTGATGAAGACCTGGTCTAGGTCTACCCTCAGGTTTCTTGGATGTTGGAGCTACAGGAGGTAGGGTGGTACCACGACTACCATCCCACAGCTTCCTTGACTGCATTACCTTACTGTAACTTGGTGTTGCCATTCCTTGAGTAGCATGATCTTCAGCATAAAGCCTGAAAAATGAAAATAATCAATTTGTTTTATTCCCCTACTTTTTGTTAGATTCTTTACTCTGTAGGTTTGTAAAGAAATTAACTGTGTGAAACGAATATAACAGGGAATAAAGAAATGTAATCCTATCAACTGCAGATTAACTCTACAGGATATTTCAAGTACATTAATTTCAAGCAGAAGTTTTTCATAAGGGTTTTCTGTTTTCTCTCCATAAATCTACCTTTTCCTTTACAATTAAAACGTAACACTTTCAGATTCTTCAAACCGACAGTACCAGGGTGGTGTTTCATAAAGTTATGCACAACTTTGCAAACGACTGGAACATGTTCTTATACATAAGGCAGCTACATAGGGATGGATCATATAGCCCAAGAAAGCGGCACCAGTTGTGCGTAAAGTAGTTTGTAACTTACGAACAGCTTTATGAAACGGGCCCCAGGACTGCATAACGTAACCATCAACTGTAAGCATCAAGTGTCTTTTTCAGACTTTTTCAACACTCTTCAGCTTTTTTTCCGATTTTTTTTTGTGACCACTCACACCCCTGAAATAATGTATAGATAAAACACGGAGTAACACTTACAGTGAAATATCACCCAGATATGAGACCTCCCCGAGTTTGTGTAGCTGCTCGACAAACAACCAAACTGACTGATGCTTCTTAACTTTTGTAGCAAGTTGCTACCAGCAACCCAAAATGAAGTAGGTGTTATTAAACAAATAATCAGCTCATCAAATCATAGTGAACCATCGATTGATCTTACCATGACCCCCCTCTGTTGAAGATTGTTTGCGGAGCTCTACAAAAGAAAAATGATAACAGAGGACAAAATGTCACCTTTGTTCAATGTTTTAAAGGGCCCCATAGATTTATATGTTCTTATAATGTAAACATAATAAAATACATTTCAATCTACACATTCTCTTCAATCTCTGAATGATATAAAAAGGAGGTATTTACACTCATCATGTTAGAGTCATTCCATGTTCCATGTCATAATAAAATGTTATTGGCTGAAGATTCCATGTGAAGGTATTTATATGGGATAGTGATTATCACTATCATCAAAGAATTGCTATACCAAAAGAAGTCAGCCATTGTAAAGAGTATTTTATGACTAAATCCCTTTAGAGTTCATTGAAAGAATTTTGGAGCCAGCTAAATTTAGTAGGCAGCATAATACAGGACCCACATAAAACAATTTAGAAAATTAATTTATAGTCTATAGACTTTGTCTTTAGTATTAATATGCAACAGACTTTGGTAAAGGAGAACAAATAGAGATATCAGAGAGATGTAGTATCAACAAGTAACAAATGAGTTAATTAGACTGATTGAATTGTGACTTGTATGTTTTAATTGATAGAAAAATTCACATACAGAACACAGCTGTAAATATTTTATCTCAAATACACAGGAATAATCATTAATGTAATCTTAATCTCATTTATTTTAAATGGCTACAGATGCAATTGAGAATATAAGGATGCTGAAATATTGCAGAAAAATTGAATAATCCAATCATTTAAAGGACAATTCCACCCCAACAAAAAGTTTATTTGTATAAACAGAGGAAAATCCAACAAACCTAAATTTCATCAAAATCAGATGTAAAATAACACAGTTCTGGCATTTTAAAGTTTCATTTAATTTCACAAAATGGCAATAAGCACATCCTGCTCAGTTTGCAAATGAGGAGACTGGTGATGTCATACACTTATTATTTCTTTTGTATTTTATTATGTGAAATATGGAATATTAATTTTCTCCTCATTGTCATGTGAAGCAATTATTAATTCACTGAGTTGTCACTGAGTTGTGCATATCACTGTTTTGTGAAAAATAAACAAAATTTTAAAATGTAATAACTTTCTTACTTTACATCCGATTTTGATGACATTTTCAGCATTATGCTAGTTTAATCTTTCTCTATTTATTCAAATCAACATTTTTCTGGAGTGGACTTGACCTCTAACAGAGCAGTGGAGAAGCACAAAGCTTACAAATTATTGAAAGTAGAAAATTACAATAATTGATATCTTTCCACCAAGTTTGCTTAGTTTTTGTCCTCTCCCTCATCATATGAGATGCTATAGATCAGAAGCTTTGTATGTATATTTGGGGGTTTTTTTCAATGTGATTTTTTTTAATTATTTTGGTTGGTATGTTTTTATCTGTACAAATATGTTCCTTTCTCTTTTATTTCACATTTAGTACAAACAACACATATGACATCATGATTTAGTTATAGAAAAATGCCGTACTGATTATTATGTAACTGCTTTATGTTATGATGGCTGCGTTCTATGGAATAGTCTCCCCCAAAACCCTCAACAATTTCAAACTCTGTTAAAAGACATTTCCTCAATCTTGCCTAGGCCGATCAACTGGGATGCAATACCTTTCCCCCTTTTAGGACTGATGCTATTAACTATTATCTCTTTTTTTTTATGTATTGCTTCATATAATCACTTTAGTCACTTAATCATGCTTTATACGTCTGTACATGTATCTTAATAATATCATATGGACTGATGATTGTACATGTGTATGTATTATCACCATTTACTGTTTTTAATTGTATATAGTTGTATTGTTTGTTTTCCAGGGCCTCATGGAAGATCAACTTTTGTTGAATGAGCTACCCTGGTGAAATATTGAATAAATAAATAAATAAGAAAAAACACATTGCAATATATGTAAATGTATCTCGCAAGGCAATCAATGCCTTATAATATACTCAGATGAAGTAATCTAAATACATCAAGTATTCAGTTTTCTTGACTGCATATCAAAATCAATTACAAAAACACATTTTAGATCATCTATTGAACTTCATTTAAAATGTTGCAAAAATCCTCTCATTTTAGTCAACTATTTCACATATAAACACCCATAATGGTATTACCAGTAGGCCTACTGCATTTTCATTATGATGAAAGTACAATACAATAAAAAAGTTTCATTACGTGAAAACACCATTTGGAGTCGGACCGCAGTTCAGATTGCAAACTGCGGTGTTATACCCAATTTTTCGTTTGGATCTCCCAAATATTATTTCCAAGCCCTTAGCACCCGCGCTTGGCAAGGTAATCCAGGGGTAATACTTGCTGTCTCAATTTCACCCCCACAGGCCAGTATATGAGCGTTTAGCAAAGGACCAAAAGATAAACAACAGCTGTGCTATTACGTAAGACTTCTCTGCCTGTAGTTGGACCTTCGGAATGAAATTATTGTATTCGATATTTAATCACGTTTTCAAAGGCATATTGTATTCAGTAATCCAATGTTAGTCCATTTTCAATTTCGACCGAAGAAAATCGATCTCGAATAAGGAAAGTAAACGAATAAAAATGACGGCATGTTTTGCAGAAATCGAGCTCAGCGCTGCGCATGCATCCCATCGTGTGTGGCCCCCTACTGTGACTGTATATGCCGGGCTCTTGTGTTATCTTCAGACCGACGTCAAGAAACAGGTGTTTTGATACTTAAATTGCTTGCTTGGGGCATGTTAGGGTTTGTCGTATTTGGAGAAGAGAAATGATGAGAAGGGAAACCGGGGTATAGTGATCTCAAATGGAAGTTTTTTGTCATGTGGCAATATGAAATATTAAGCTAAACGTAGAAATATTAAGCTAAACGTAATTTACAACACTGAATATCTTCTTGCTTCATTGGATGACCTTCACCTCAGGCCAAAATTCATCAAAAAAAGTTCTACCAATAAATTGAAGAAAACAAATTGCATGGTTTCAACTGCCTAGCTACAGATAAAAATGTTGGTGATTTTTTTACCTGATTGCTATAAGAAAGCATGAATGCTTGTAAGCAAGCAACCAGAGGACCAACAGCTTAAGATCCTCTCTGAGGAACCTGATAATAAAGATAAATGCCTTACCAAAGGACAATAGCGCACCAAGTGGGAATCAAATCCAGGTCACTAGAACCGCCGCTATACCCATTGAGCCTCATCATGGTCACTTGCAATTGATTTCAAAAGTTCAAATTCATAACTGAATCCCTGAGTTGTAATTTATTTTTCTTTAAATGTTGAACATTTATCAAAAAAGGCAGTCCACTGGGACAGTAAGTTGGTTTTCATTTAATATGAATTTTTTACTTTTACACTTTTCATTCTTATACGCAAGTAGCCCCATATGTCATGCAACTAGAATTCCATATTGCTATTTTCTTATAAAATGATATAACCAACCTATATGAATGATATGTTCTCAATATGTTGCTATGAAAAACAAATATTTCAACCACAATGAACCACATCTACATGAGATATGGATCGAGAGCTGCTCATTTAACATGTGGTATCAAAATATCCAACCTTTAAAAGAAATGATATAATTCAATCATGCTTTTTAATTGATTTTTACCAAGACTGCATTAACATGTGTCTCTTAATAATTTTCCTTAATCAAAGCCAACATGACATCAGAGAGGACTTCCTTTTTAACTGGGATCGGATACTTAAAGAAGTAATCCCTCTGGCAGCTTTAATAGCTTATGATCCCTGTACAAACCCTATGAAAATCAAATAATTCAGTATTCAAAAGGTTAAAACATCTTCCTTATTTAACCCAATGTCTATTGTCTAGTATTGGATTCAACATTAAGCGGAATGGATTCAAACAATCTTATATTCACTACATACATTGAAATTTATTTCGTCAGTTCATACAATACGATATCTTCTCCAGAAATTCATGGAATTCATTTTCTTTCAGATTATCTTTCAATCGAATGTGACACAGTTTTTAATTCAGGATCTTTTCTACACAATATTCCCTTCCAGGTGGTCATAACAGTTTTTATATTCTAGCATATTGAGTTAGACACGTTTCCTTAGCATCCAAATATCAAAACCTATTTTTTTTATTTTCAATAATTTAGAATTTTACAAGGCAAGTTCAACTTCCAGCAAGGATTGGATTAGAATTTAATCTACGATCCAGTTGCAAGAAAAAACAAAATTTCAATTTCTAAGTGCTCAGCGAACACTTCTGCCAAATTCAAATAATTTCTTTTACCGGTATAAAAATACATTCTTCAATTCCTAAAATGCAAAACAAATTCAAATTTGAACATTTAGCAAGTTACAAAGGCTTCATTCAATAAGATTTCAATTTCTTAGAGCTCAGCGAATACTATTGTCAAATTCAACTAATTTCATTTACCAATATAAAATACATTCTTCAATTCCTAAAATGTAAACAAATTCAGATTTGAACATTCAGCAAGTTATTAAAGTTCCATTCAATAAGATTTCAATTTCTTAGTGCTCAGCAAGCACTATTATCAAATTCAACTAATTTTCATTTACCAGTATAAAATACATTCTTCAATACCTAAAATGTGAACGAATTCAAATTTGAACATTTAGTAAGTTACAAGTTTCATTCAATAAGATTTCAATTTCTTAGTACTCAGTGAATACTATTCTCAAATTCAACTAATTTTATTTACCAATATAAAATACATTCTTCAATTCCTAAAATGTGAACGAATTCAAATTTGAACATTCAGCAAGTTACTAAAGTTCCATTCAATAAGATTTCAATTTCTTAGTGCTCAGCGAACACTATTGTCAAATTCAACTAATTTCATTTACCAATATAAAATTCCTAAAATGTGAACGAATTCAAATTTGAACATTTAACAAGTTACAAAAATTTCATTCAATATCCTAACCTTAATTTTTTCACCAAAGAATGTGACTATCTAATGCGTAGTTTGAATATTTTTTTTAATTCTAACTTTCCATAAATAAAAAGATGAATTTTCTGTGAATTGAAGACCAACAATAAATGTATTGAAGGGGATAATATTTTGGATTTCTTGTTAAAATGACATTTCAATGAGGAAACAAGTTCATTTCATTGAGTAGAATTTCATTTCATGAGCCATTTCATTTCATAACATTTAATTATTGTATAAATGCTGAATCGTATCTTTATCACAATAATGATGCTCTCATATTTTGAAAATTTTATTTACATTTCCATGTGAATACAAATGTTAGTTTAAAAAAAAGACAATATATTGACAGCAATAATGAAAGTTCACTTGCATGAAAAGTTTCAATGCACTTGCCCTGGAAAGGATAAGTAATCGAAGTTGTAATCAAATTTCTAATATGTTTATTGAAATATTGACCAAACTCCTGACCAACAGTCTAAATTCAGTCATAAACAGTGATTTCAAGAAAAGCAATGCTTCATGATTTTTCTAGAGCAAATTAATTAAAGTGTCCATAGCTTTACAGGCAAATTAAAGAAAGAATTGATTTCAAGTCTCTGCAAATTTCATTATTTTCATTATTGATTAAGTGCCCAAAACTCAAAATGGCAAATAATTGATTTGCATCCTTCTTTTTATCAACAATTGATTTCTTCTTTTTTAACTGCCATCTTCATTGGATAATACACAATGAGGAAACAGGGATATTTGATTAAATGTCTACAAATTTCTGTTAGAGTACTAACAAGGTTTGGTTTCTCTGTCTTCATATCTCACATTTTCTTGCCAGCAAGACATTTCATTCTAGTTTATAAATATGGTCTCTTTTCAATCAAGCATCAAGACCAGCCTATATACATTGTGTACAAGTAAAGGTGGACTGAACACATTGACAGGAGTAATTATAGTGGTATTAAAAACATTGTTGTCCTGCACAATACATATTAAAAATAGATTATATTTCTAATTATTCTTTATTGTCTATTGTTAAGAATGTCACCCTTGAATAATTAAAACAAATACTTGTAGTATTCCTAATTAAATTTGCAGTTAATGAAATGTAATACGGATATATTATTAACATTACACCAGTCAGCTTTGTAATACACCAAATGTATCCTTGAATTCTCAGCTCCATCCAAGAGGTTGTATATCGCATTGGCAATGGAATAGCATCAGATTAGTGAGACCTATCCTATAGCTTGACACACTGGATAGTACTCTGGATTCTGGACAGCTTTCACAGCATCTATGATTCATCACAACCATATTGAAAGACCTCTGTGACTATAATAGGAGTCCATGTTGAAATTCATTGCAAGCATAATATTGATCTTTTGGCATCAGTCAAACTCCACCCCTTTGGCAGCTTTCCGCCTGTAATATCAATGGTAAGAAAATCAAGAAAGCATGAGTTAGTTTAAGCATCCGGCTATTGGTATGTTGATTGAATCGCATAAATGCATAAATCAAGGAGCTATTATTAGAACTGATAGAAAGAGACATGAGTGTATAGATAAAGTCATACTCTAAGGTTTCGAACCATGTATGGGCCAATCAAGCATGAATCACCTGGTAATGT
Organism: Lytechinus variegatus; assembly: GCF_018143015.1. Taxonomy (NCBI): domain Eukaryota; kingdom Metazoa; phylum Echinodermata; class Echinoidea; order Temnopleuroida; family Toxopneustidae; genus Lytechinus; species Lytechinus variegatus. Next base: position 9,334,856 of record NC_054750.1, read on the forward strand.
AATCAATCAGACCCCCCTCGACTTAAAATCCACACCAAATGTTCCCTCAAGTATCTAATAGAGCCATGTCAAATTTTATGCCCTAAGGTCACACGGTTGCTAAGTTACAGCCTGAACTAGTAACCAATGCATTGACAGTAAATCGTCATTCTTGAATATTTAAAAAACATGAGTATTGGGAAAAGTGAATCATTATGTGGAGTTATTCTTCAGTAGAGAACTTACATTTGCTTTCGTGATCAGCATTCTATCTATACACAATTCACACATTATAACAGTTGTATACATAAGTGCAAAACTGAAGAAACTGGTAGGACATATTCTCTTGTTTTCATTTAACATATCATCTTTCATGATTTTCAAATGTTCTTTGAATGAGTGTAAGCCAGTTCGTAGTTCCTTTCTGCGCATGATCAAAAGATTCTACGCATGATCAGAAGAAGGTCATTTGTACTAAAGTGGCATGGCGTTTTAAAATCTAATGAGATAAGCACCAACTTTGATGTCTTCATTATTCATATATTCTTTTGAATTGTCGTTTTCATTTACATCCACAAAAAACGACAATACTTCCACGAACGACTGGTATTTCACAGTTTGCAAAGTACATTGTGCAACATGCTAAGATATGCATTCGAAGAAGTTATGCAACAAATGCCATCATTAAGTGTTCATTTGTGTGCTATTCTAGTCATCTGGTCTATTCAATTTCTTCATCCTGCTATGTAAGGCAAGCTTGCGTAATATCTTGCTTTGAAATCTGCCTATCATAATGAAAGAAATGAAAGGTCATTTGACCAAAATTGTCCATGAAGTAATTACGAACTGGTCTATTCACATACAGATTTCAATGAATCAATATATCAATGCCATGAAAAAATAGAAATTAATTCATGTAGTTAAAAGCATGAATAACGAGATACAATCCAGATGAAAATAAAATAAAGTTATTATATAGAATATATACCACATTATTACATGTAAATAACATCTCTGTGTGCTTCCAAAAATCTTGCATATCAAAATTCCACCAGTTTTGCCAAGTAGTATTTCATTTTATGTACATAGTGTATGTAGTCAACATCTAAAAATAAGATTTCAAGGAATGAAACTTGCCAAGTCTCAATTTTTTGTGAGTGCAGCACAGTTACGGTGGGAAAATCACTTGCTGAAGGAAATGAATGATATATGACTGGGATTCAAACACACCACCCTCTGATTTAAAGGAAAAGACTCTTCTTCTTCTTTGGGTATACTGCCCAACGCCCTACAGTAGGAGCCAACCGGGCAGGAAGTGCGCAGGTGTTTGGCACAGAGAGAGAAGATGCTCACCTCTCGATATCTGATTGGGGGTTGCAGGTGGACCACTACACTGGGGTTTCCCCCTACTCTTATTCGAATAGTGCAGTGGGTTCTTAACGTGCAAAGGTGGTGACTCTCCTCTACACAGGGCCTCCATTTAACGTCCTTGTAACGTCCCTGTAACATAGCCTGCATCTATGGAACAGGGGAGAGATGCTTGCACACAACGCACTGGCTTCAGTCATCCGCCCAGGGTGGACTCGAACCCACGATCTTTGGTTCGATGGGCAGACGCTTTACCGACTGAGCCAACTTCGCTCTCAGCACAATGATGCTCCCATTTGAGATTATTTGTCAATGACTTACTTTTTACTGGATGGGTTGACTATGCTGAGGCCTTGTTGCTTGACAATCTTGGGCTGGTTTCCTGATTGCTTCTTCATCTCAAAATCTACAAATAACAAATAATAATACCGGTATCCTAATAATGATCTTACTTGGTAATATGTTACCCTGATGTTTTGTTGGATAACCAAGTACAAGGTACTTGACTTTCACCTCTTTTTTGTCCCATTCCTTTTCTAATGTTGGACAATATGCTCTTTTTACCACCAGCTAAATGGGAAGAGGCTTTAAACTATTTCTTCTGATAATCAAAAGTCAACAGCTGGTATTCTTTGTGTGTGTGTGTGTGTTTCTTTCTCTTCTAGGGCTGTTATCATTGAGAAAATTCTGTCGATATCATGCTAAAAATATCTTACCAATATGGATAACTATCAACAAAAGAACATAATCAAAAGGCATTTTCCATTTGAAAAGCCACTTTTGAAGGGCCGTTTCCATGAAATCGCGGAAAATCACTGTGTCCCTACATAATAGCGGGTATTATCGACAACAAGAAAAAAGTTATCGATATTGCTAGGTGGCAAAATACAAGCGATTATCGACAGGACTAGCGATAAAGATGTTATCGATAACAGCCCTATTCTCTTCTGATAATGTATTTTGTATCTGTATTGATGTTCATGATCAATTTACTGATACTTGCTTTTGTTATGAGTATCATGATAGCATATATACCTTGGAAATGACCTAGAATAAATGAATGCTCTCTAAAAACATTGTACGGCCAGTTTATAGTAATCTTAATGACGAGATACATGTGTATGAATTATTTTACCTGGTAATATGTTGCCCTGGTCAGTGGTACTTGTCCTCTGTTTCTTCAGCAATGCCAACTCTTCTTCTTGAGTGATCTTTGCTGTAAATGATATTTTAATTGAAAATGATTTTTTTTTTCTGATTCTAAAGGCAACCCCTGTGTTACCATGTGTGCGCTACAGTCTACGCCACAAAAAGTTTATTTGAATAAAAAGGAAAAATCCAATAAAAATAACACTGATAATTTCATCAAAATCGGATGTAAAATAAGAAAGTTATGACATTTTAAAGTTTCGCTTAATTTCACAAAACAGTATATGCACATCCTGGTCGGTATGCAAATAAGGAGACTGATGATGCCATCAACTCACTATTTCTTTTGTATTTTATTATATGAAGTATGAAATATTCTAATTTTCTTCTCATTGTTTTTTTTAAACAAGTGCACACCTAGTTACCAATAATGCATATAGCATTTCCATTTATTGTCAAGTGAAACAATGATTAATTCCTCCCTGAACATGTGTAATTAGAATTGTTTAATACTATATGGTTCAGTCAAGTTGGTCTAAATTGTCAAATCTGTAAAAATTGAAATATTGTATAATTCAAACAATAAAAAACAAAAGAAATAGTGAGGGACATCATAAACAAACTGAGTTGTGCATACATGTATCACTGTTATGTGAAAAACAAGCAAAAGTGTAAAATGACATAACTTTCGTATTCTACATCCGACTTTGATGACATTTTTACCATTATGCTGGTTTTATTTTCTCTATTTATTCAAATCAACATTTTTCCAGGATGGATTTGACCTTTAATGAAAAGGATTGCTAAAAAAAATCCGAAACCATTTGTGTTGTAAGAAAGTAAGACAATGAGTTGCTTCAACAAATTCTAATCCAATGGCCATTTTTGTGGGCAAAGGGGTGTTTTCTTCATAATTCTTCATGAAAATTTTTTATGGTCATTTTATTTTCCATCTCTTCATAATGATCACTGTAATAAAGCCAACAAGTGGAACGCCTCTGGCAGTCTCGCCTGCATCGCGCGATTCAATATAGCAGCAGTGCTGATTTTGAAAACTACTATGGAATAATTATTCACAAAAAACACCATTCATAAAATGATACAATACACAACAAAAGTAGACACAGTTTTTAATGGCCTCGCAACAATTTACCCAAGAATTAACTTGGAGCCAGAAGATATAAATGATATTAATGAAGCCTTTTCATTCTGAAGAAATGATTCGCTTTTTTGGGGGGGAGTTCAATGTTATAATTAAAGGGGTCCTCTTCATACACTTCATCACTGCGTTCACCTGTTAGTTTCTTTTTCAAATCACTGGAATATTCTGCAAAGTAGAAGAGCGCCCTCTGTAAATCAGCTTTGCTCTCATCAGCCCTGGCTTCAAAAAGGTCGTAGCTGAGGGCATTTGGACCACTTCCAACTGTCAGGAGGACTTTATGGTTCTGGAGTGTCACTGTAATGTCCCCAGCTCTGAAAGCATTGCTGTAGGGAATAAAGTGGATAGACAATGGAACAGTGCATGCATCAGCGTGATGTTATATTTTTATTTATTTTTTATTTATTTTCAGTTTTATTTAATCAGGGTGGCCTCATCAGTTAACAAACTGCTGTCCTTGAGGGCCCTGAGATAAAAATCAATATGTACAATATTTACAAAGAATGAATACATAAATCAAAATGGCATACACTAAAACAGTAAATAAAAACATTTAAAAAAAAATCTAATAAAAGATCAACATTGAATTTCAAGAAACAAAGGAAAAAGAAAAGGCTATCGGAAACTGCTACATACGATTTAACGGGAGAAGGATGGATGACTGGTGACAGAGTTATGTTCACATTGATTGATAATAATTTGAGTAGAGATTGTAATGTTTATATCGTGGCTGGATCACTACAGAGAGGGTGATCGACTGCCCCGCCCCCCCACCCACTCCCTCCCAATCTCCCATGAATATATTTTCAAGTGGTCGGTGTAATCATGTGATGTAAAAAATTTTAAAAAGGAACAAATTAAGTAAAAGGAAGAAACAGAGAGATAGGGAAGTCAAAATAGATTAAGTCTTTGGATTGCCAATTGTGTTAAATCCTAGTAAATAAAACTCTAAGGCCTGTATTCTGAAGTCAGGTATAATTTAAACTCTGGTCTAAAATTGTGTTTAACTATGGACAGCCAATCATGACATAAATCTCTAACAGAAGATGTTCATAGTATCAGCTCATTTGACTCTCAGATCATTCTAAATAGTCTGAATTGACAAGATAATTGTCTTCACCATTAAAACACATTAGGAAAGAGCACAGTAAAACTAAGAAGTATACCATGTGAACAAATTTTGATGTGTTTGGCTTACCATAATTATAGCACAGGGTTAGACCGCAGAGTCTAAGCTAAACACGAGTTCAGTATACGGACCTAAATAGTTTACTGATAGCTCCTGAATCAACCTGCTGTTATTCATTTTGTTGAATAATGAAATAACTTACAATACAATGTGAATAAACTTGAAAAATAAGAAATCCTTCAAAGTTTTTCTAGTTTATTTTGCCATCTTTGCTATTGGGCTTTTCAATAAAAGAGACATTTTTCAGTTGATCTGACAAAAAAAAAACCTAAAATGAAAAATGAATTACAAAGCTGAACTATGACATTAATGAACCAACCTGAATCTTAAAAAATAAGCCTCATTTGTAGTCACATCTGCCAAATCTCTCTGAAAAAAGAAAAGATACCAGTAATATTCAGTGAACTGAAGGTGATGACATAACAGAATGTTGAGAGAGAAAGAGAGTGTGTCAAAGAAAAAAATAACGACTAAAAGGGAGAAGGATGGAAATAAAAAAAGAATGAACAACAGAAAGACAAAGTTTTAAAAGTTTATAAAAAGAAATATGGAAAAAGAAGCTGCTGAAAACTGCTTATCTAAAAAAAGAGCCAATTGGGTAAATTAGAGAGTCAAAAGGGGCCTAAGCTTTCGATCCTAGCAGAATCTTCTTCGGAGGCAAAAGGACCAAAAGAAATATGAGAAAGAAAGATTAAAGAAAGAATGGTAGAACATAAAAAAAGACAGAGAGAAGGGAATAAAGGAAGCAAGGTGATTATATTAATACTGTCAAAACCAGTATAAGTGTAAAATGCATGTTAAGAAAATAAAATCAGGAACCCTCTCAGTGCTTTTCAAATTAATAATAATAATAATAATTTGATACTTATATAGCACCTAACAAAATTTCTCTAAGCGCTTTACATCATAAAACCTAACTACTTAACTTAATAAACTAAACTCACTTATCAACTTAACTACCTTACATAACTAAACATCCTACATAACCACCTTAATACTAACTGAACTATGGGCATATTAACTGTAAAAAATCATAGGCCTACTATTTACGGAAGAGATATGTCTTAAGTGCTACTTTAAAGGAACTTAGAGAAGAATGTGATCAAATTGAGAATGAAATTTGCTGAGCAGGATTTCTGCTGAAAGGCATGAGTTCAGATTATTGTCTATGTGCTTTATAACAGGAGTTTCAGGACAACATTTAAAGGGGAAGTTTACCCTGACAAAAAGTTTATTGTAAAAATAGCAGAAAAAATAATAAAAAATATTGCCGAAGGTTTGAGAAAAATTCATCAAATAATTAAAAAGTTATTAGAATTTCAATTATTTGATTTGTGACGTCATATGCGAGCAGCATTCCTACATAGCGAATGGTAAAAAATCAATTAAATGTCATTTTCTCAGAAAATTGAAAATGGTTTTCACTGTAACTTTTGTATATCAATAGACAAATCATTTCACACAAGATCATGAAAAGAAAACAAAATTAAGTCATCAGGAACCATACAAAATTTGAAATTCATACATTTTATATTACATAACACATGGGGCAGCTGCTCGTTTATGACGTCACAAATCCAAAATTTTGAACTCTAATAACTTTCTTACTTTTTAACGGATTTTCCTCAAACCTTCACCAATATTTTTTATTATTTTTTCTGCTATTTTTACAACAAAGTTTTCTTCAGGGTGAACTTTCCCTTTAAGTGGTCTATAAATTTACTATAAACAAGCAAGGCATAGGATACAAGATGAATGAATTTTTCAATTTTGAAGGCAGTCAAATAAGTATACCTTCCATTAACTGAAGTTGAAGTAATTTTTTCAACCAGATTATTAGCAATCTTCAAAATGAATTTCTCCTGATTTTAACAGATTCCTGTGACCCCAATAGATTTTGACATAGCATTACAGAATATGATACAAACATGCATACATATTCTATCCATACCAAACTTCCATTCAAGTTTCATAAATCTTTCAGAATCTGGAGATTTAATGAATACACTGAATGCATTTTTCTTACATGAGATTCCAACTGTGAGGAGTCCATGGCCAGTCGCCACACATCAATGCCAGTTGTTACACTGTGAAAAAAAGATGAAAATATTAAATGAAATGATAAAACAAAATGAAAAAAAGATGACCCCGAGGGGGCCACTTCCAATACCAGGAGCGACGAAAGAAAAGTAAAAAAAGGATCTTGTTTTCAAGATTGGGCATGTTACGTACATACCGTAATAAGGGTGTCAAAAACACCAAAATAACAAAAAAGGGTATCTATTTCTCTAGAAAAGCAAAGTGTTTAGGGTCAAATTTGCAAGGGTATAAGACTAAAATGCTTTATAAAGGATGTACTATTTGCCCCCAACACCACATGTTTAGAGTCCGATTTGAGCGAGGTGGGGCGGTACTAAACCCAATAAGGTCATGTGATGTCCATAACATAACACTGTCGTTGAACTTGTTTCGGGGGTCAATCCAGAAAATATTTGTCAAGGGTACCGTTTTGTTATTAAGGGTTTGGGTTTCCCATATGCCAATACTTATTATGTTAAGGGGTGCATTTTCAGAATATGAAAAATACTTTAGGGTGCTTTTCAAATCCCCATGGTATCCACTCGTCAATGAAAGTGCCCCCCTCCCCAGGGTGTCTGACACAAACATACTTACCCTCACATGTAACATACATAACATACAGCAAGCACACAGGCACTCATTCAATGAACATGATATGACCTTGTTCTCCGTTACTACTCTGTGTGGTGAAATAAGGTTGGAAATTAATGTTTGGCAAAACAAGGCCAATTTAAGGAATTTGACTGCATTAATTTAAAGATGAATCCACACATAACAGTAGTTTTAACCATTTGATGAGTAAAAAATTATTCTTATACCTTGAAAAGTGTGGGGGGTGATTGTTCATGCCATCCCCCCCCAAAAAAAAGTGGGGGGATGTATCCCCCATCCCCGGGATTTATGCCCGTGTGTCCAAAAAGTCAATAGGTGAGTTGTCCTGGGCTCCGTAACACAAAGATTAGCGATCAACCGCTAAATGAACTGACCAGTCAATATCAATGTTACACGCGCATTCGGTTTAAAATGCTGACCAGGGACCAATCAGTGCGCTTCTTTCATATTTGCAATCCATCGCAAACTAGTCTATCGCAAACCTTTGTGTTACGGAGCCCAGCTTGCCCTCAAATTTTCTATGTTTTGAGTGAACAATGTAGCTAAACTTAGCACTGTCCATCTTCCCATTTTCTGGCAGCCAAGTTGATTATCTATTCATGTGACATGTTTCCATGGCTCACACAGACCTAAGTCAGCATAGACTTCAAAATGCCTATTTTCAGCCACTAACAAATTAGCCCACACAGTATAGCATAGGTTATAGGAGTCGATCATGCCATGGACCAATATGCATACACTATTTTATGGAGTAGACTCCTATTTAAGCCTTATTTTTCACTATTTAGGAGATTTTGAGGTGAGTTTTTAGCAATGTCTGTAATAATAATGCTAATAAAGAGTATATTAAGCCATTAAGGTCATGGGCAGAAATCCCAGGGGGACAGGGGGATACATCCCCCTACCAAAAATAATAGTAGGGGGGGACAAATGTATTGCCGTACACATGCATGACCAAATTATTTCTAAACACCCCCTAAACAATTTTTTTCTCTGTGTGCAAATTAACCCCTAAACAAGTTTTTTGCGGGCTTTATTTACACAATTTGGCCCCTAAACAAGTTGTCGCCAAAATATGACCTCAGGGAAAAACATACCCTAAACACGTTTGGCTAGTCTTTAAAAAAAAAAAGCTTTGGAAAAAAATACCCTTAATAGTAATACGTTTTTACCCTGCGATTGACCGTGAGTCTTTCAAAACCACCCTTTTTCTTTAATATCTGTGTTTTTGATACCCTTGAATGCACCTACGCTACGGCCCACGTCCAAAACTGAAAATACACCCCTTTATTAAGTTTAAACACAATTTTTGGGGTGTAAAGCATTATATTTGACTGCCCTCCACCCCCCCCCCCCCGGTACCTATCAAATGCCCCCTTCTATTTTTGGTCTTTTATGGTGGAGAAAATAATATGACCTTACATTTTGGTTGATAACCTTTTTTTGTCTCGTCAAATTTTACAGTCCCTGGTACCTTTGCTTTGGGGGGAGATTTCCACTCATATTTAATGTTCTATAACATTAAATGCTTTGTTGCTAGTTCTTTTTTTTCTCCTTTTTTTGTCCGACGTTAACTGATCTAACGTTAGACTTAGATCTAACTTAGTGAGTAGCTTAGTCTACTTATACTTAGTCTTGAAGACGCAATGATGACTTTTTAAAATCCTGTCATATACTTCTTCATCATTGACAGGATTTTAAAAAATAATCATCAATTCGTCCTCAAGCATGTCAAGACTAATTAGTATCGTTAGGTCTACTTACTGTAATATCCATGAATCTTTGTCGCAAGACGTGTAACATAAATACTTGGTTGATTCATTTTTCACAATGAAATGATGACAATCAGCCCCCGCGTCTCTGGCTGCAGATTTGGCCGAAGACATCTTTCACATACAAAAAAAGCAAGTGCATTGATAATACATGCAAAAAATGGAGCGGCGCTGGAGTTGGGGAATTTCCCTTCTGTGTAGCGCATGCGCACTAAAGATCAGCCGTAACTGTATTGCGACGTACGCCTACCACATGCACATTCTGCTGCAGTGATCTACGATTTTGTGTTAACTTTAAGATTAAATTCTGCCAGAAAATTCAAGTTACTGGGAATCGGAAAGCCAGCGAAAGTATAATAAGCCCAGCAAGATGCCGAAAGTAAGAGTAGAGAAGAAGTCACGCGTCCACGATCAAGTCTACAAGCAAGGTAATGATCACTCACAATTTTACCGTGATCATGCTCACGACATTATGATGTTTATGTTGCCCCATGCGTGAATAATCGTGTGGTGTAACTCTGGGAGCTCAACCGCCGAAGCCAAGGATCAGTTTTAAAGCATAATTATCATGATAAGATGAAATCGTAAGATGAATGGAGGTTGATGTTGATTGATAAAACCACCGCAAAATGCCAAATATGAAAATTTCAGAGGAAAGGAATGCCATCAACAAACAAATTTAAAAGAAATATTGATATATTTTGGCGAAATAAGCACTTTGAGCTATCAAGCTTCCATGACTCCTCACGCAAGCTCATGAAGTAGTAGTTTTCAGTGACCAATCCTACAAGAAGCGACCAGGAGTTACAGGCTTGCGCCTTCATCCCGTACCAGATGATGATGATGATGATGTTTAATCTAGTCTTGAGCCGGGACTCAATGATGATGTCTTTTTCAAATACTTTCTTCATTCCTCATTGGAGTCTTGAACTGCTCGTCATATAAACTTCTCAAAAAAAGTTTGGAAATCTGACTTTGATCGATAGTTCATATCAATGTATTATTAAAAGCAATGAACAGATCATTTAATTATCTTTAAAATGACACCCTACCAGTAGAGGCGCACGGCCAATATGACTGTCTCCCATGAGAGAGATTATCTCCAATATCAGAGACTTTTGTAAAGAATTTGGGTATCCAATTTCAGAGACAGTCTCCAGTTTGGGAGACATGTTTACATTTGCTGCAAAAGGATTACCTTGGCAGCAAATAAAAATGTGATAAGCAGATTCCTCATGAAAAATTACCCCTTTTCACTGTGTCTAGTTTTGTTTTGATAAGGATTTTTGTTGTCATCCACACACAAAACAAATAGGCTTCTGACCTCAGTGAGACAAAATATTGGGTGGAAAAAATTACACTTTTGTTGGTATTTATTTTGTTCTTTTGTGAAGCAAGTCTCCAATATGGGAGATGTCTCCCCTATTGGAGAGAGTCTCCCATATTGGCCATGCGCCTCTACTCTCTACAATGATTTATGGTTCACATATGGAGGTGCAGTGCCTTGTAATGTGGGGCAAGGTCAAAATTCAAAAGTTGCAAAATGACACAATATTAAAAGTCACTGTTCTTTTTTCCGTGGCGATGAGTAAATTTCTCAGCGGTTTCTTTTGACTTTGATCAATAATTCCTCATCGGTTTAAGTACATAACAATGTGTATTTAATATCAATGAATAGATCATTTAATTTTCTTTAAAATGATACCCTACATGATGTGATTATCGTTCACATGGAGGTGCAGTGCCATGCGCCTCTACTCTCTACAATGATTTATGGTTCACATATGGAGGTGCAGTGCCTTGTAATGTGGGGCAAGGTCAAAATTCAATAGTTGCATAATGACACAATATTGAAAGTCACTGGTTTTTTTCAGTGTCGATGAGTGAGTTTCTCAGCGGTTTCTTTTAATTTTTTTTAATGCATCTACAGCATGTTATCACTTTAAAGAGAATCAAATAATCTTTTGAATGATGTAAAATATGCATTGTTTGTGTAAAATTGGGAGTTGGGAGAAATTTATGGCCAAACACAGATTTCCAATTTTTTTATGAGGGGTTTACATGTATGTATATTAAGAGACACATGTAAACACAGCTGGATTTCCCTAGGAAATCCAGAAATCCATCTTTTGATATAAAAATCATGTTAATTGTTCTGATTTTATTGATCTCTACACCTTCCTACACCTAATGCATAGGAAGGTTTTAAAAAAGGTCAATTAAGATTTTGTTTAAATGAAGGTTTCTTAGTCTTAACAGACTGATGTCATGTAGGTCCCTCGATCCAAATGTACACAACACAAATACAATAGGGTCATGCCTTGAACCGCTTATGTATTACGTACATCCGGTTAGCGAGGCCGTTTTGAAGAACAATTTATAGATAAAAATTATTATGTCACAAATACTAAAATTTAATACGTGATTTTAAATAATTAGTAATATTATACTAATTGTTTATAATCAATGTAAATTCAAGCAGCGAACCAATTCAGGGGAATGAAGTTCATCCCCCCCCCCCTTGAATAGTGAGACTTCATGCATTTACATGTGGTGTCGACTGGTGTGCACTGATAACGTGATCTGTGAAATATTAAACTGTATTTCTTTTATGTTGTATTTATCAGGAATCTTGTTCAATACTGGGATAGGACAACACATCCTCAAGAATCCTCTTGTAATTGAAAGCATCATCAGTAAGGTACAAATATAATTAATCTTTTAGTTTTATTTGTGATCGATTGTGATTTGCTGCATTGAATTTGTATTGCTTGACATATTCTGCAATGGAAATGTACTTTAAAATCATGCTTTTGACAAACATAATCAAAATTTTGATGATTCATAACTCATTGTTGGATGGATTTTCCTCAAAATCATGGGTCTGCTTTTATAAAAACAAATGTTATAACAGGGCAAAATTTCCTTTGGAAATGTCACATTGCAGAGGAGGACATTCCAATGATTCTTCTCACTACATGAGTCCTCATTGGAACTGTCCAAAGAAAACTGATGTATCACTAGCAATTTAATTCATGTTCATCTTTACTTGGTGAAACCATTTATCTTATTTTGATTTCAGGCTGCATTGAGAACAACTGATACAGTCCTTGAAGTGGGTCCTGGTACTGGAAATATGACAGTTAAGATGCTTGATAAGGCCAAGAAGGTATGTTTATCAACCCATTATCAACCCAGTTAATCCTGAGTAATAATAATCTCACATCTTATTGTGCAATTGATGTTTGAGTTTTCCCTGAGGTGATCAGAGTATCAAGATTACAGGAATGTGGTATTTACAACACCAACACATCATTAAAGGACAAGTCTACCCCAACAAAAAGTTGATTTGAATAAAAAGAGAAAAATCCAACAAGCATAACACTGAAAAATTCATCAAAATCGGATGTAAAATAAGAAAGTTATGACATTTTCAAATTTCACTTAATATTTACATCCTGGCTGGTATGCAAATGAGGAGACTCTGACATCATCCACTCACTATTTATTTTATATTATATTATATGAAATATGAAATATTCTAATTTTCTCATCATTGTCAAGTGATACAATGATTAATTCCTCCCTGAACATGTGGAATTAGCATTGTTTAATACTATATGGTTCAGTCAAGTTGGTCCTTATTGTCAAATCTATAAAAAATGAAATATTGTATAATTAAAACAGTAAAAAGCAAAAGAAATAGTGAGTGATGGACATCATCGACTGAGTCACCTAGTTGTGCATATCACTGTTTTTGTGAAAAATAAGCGAAAGTTTAAAATGTCATAACTTTCTTATTTAACATCTGATTGTGATGAAATTTTCAGCACTATACTAGTTTCATTTTTCTCTATTTATTCAAGTCAGCAGTTTCCTGGGGTGGACTTGACCTTTAGTTATAATAAGCATAAAATGGCATCATCCTTTAATGTATCATTTTGAAAGTGTTACTTTGTGAACTCTAGAATTGCTCACCAATCTCAGGTTAGATAGATAAGCACTGTGTATAAACAGAGCAACATGTATACACAGTACGCATGTGTGATGGTTTTCAATCTACCAGTGAATGAATTATAACTTTGATTTGCTGCTTCTGGACAATCAGCAGAATGAAATACATTTTTTCTTGACATATTTCATTATTGTTATTAGGATTTCAATTCTTTGAAGTGTTAACTTTGACTTTCCATTGGGTATAATATGTTGCAAATATTTGTATGTTTATTTCTTTCTTTTAGGTAGTTGCTTGTGAACTTGATCCTCGTCTCGTTGCTGAATTACAAAAGAGGGTTCAAGGAACGTAAGTTGTTGGTTTTAAAAGCTTTAAAAGACTCATCTGTATAAAATATTCCTTGTTAACTTGATAGATGGTATCTTTTCCGGAATGTGAATCAATGACTAATCAATCTATCAAATCCCCAGATCTCACTCACACTAGTGACCTTATCTGTAACCAAGTAGAGTATTGTGCCTAAATATCTTTGAAAGTTTCTTTTTTTTTAATGAGAGAACCCAATTTTTAACAGAAGGCCACTTCCATAGAATCAACTTAATGTATTAAAGTCTGACTTCTATTTTTCCTTGTTTTCACTTCATTATAAACTACTCAAGGGATCTAAAATTCACAAAGTGAAAAGAACTATGGTAATTAATGATTTGTCAAATGGTGGATTAAATATGTTAGATCTAGGTATACAGTTAAACAGTTTTAAGTTAAGATGGCTTTTCAAATATTTCGATGATACTAAATCAAAATGGAAATGGATGTTTGATTATTGGTTTGATAAATTAGGTGGAAGCTTTATTTTGAGAAACTGTGTGATCCACAATATATCCTGTCATTGAAAATGATTCCAAGGTTTTATCGTGAAATATTATATGTCTATTTTACTTTTAAAAAAGAAAAAATGCTTAAGGAAAAGAAAAAAAATAATCTCAAGTGCAGAGATTTGCAAAGAATTGTTATGGTTTAACAACAATATCAGACATAATGGAAGGATGTTGTTATTTAGGAACTGGATACGGTCAAATATTTTGTTCATTGGTGATCTGGTATCTAAGAATACCGTTCTTACTGTAAATAAGTTAAAAGAAAAGTTAGTCAATCTTGATGGACAATGGTTGTCAGAATATGCAGTTTGTATAATGTCAATACCAAAAATGTGGAGAGAACAACTAAAAGAAAATAACCTTGCTTTGTTTAGAAAATTTAAAAATTCAATCTTGAATGACGAGTCATGTATGCCATCTGTAAATACATTACTTAATTGTAACTCTAGAGTAAAACAAATTTATCAAGAGATGTTGCAATTAATTTTCAAAAGATCAAGGGCCGAATTATTTTGGAGAGAAATTTTAGATGAAGAAAATAAGTATTATTGGTTGTTTACATGGACACTGAAACTCAAGTATTCAAGATAATGCCATAGCCCATTTTAATTTCAATTTTATGTATAATTTATTACCTAATCTCTGTAACTTAAAAAAATGGAATTTAAGAAACACAGATATTTGTCATGAGTGCAATAAGTTGAGTGATTTATTTCATTTGTTTTGGTTGTGTATAGAGGTTGATAAGTTTTGGAAATACGTCGAAGCACTCATAAGAAAATGTCTAATTCAAAAATTTCCGTTTGAAGCCTCAGCATATTGTTTACGGTCTAAGAAAAGAAAAAGGAAAAGAAATTAATTTAATTTTGAATTATGCATTATATTCTATTTACAAATGTTACAAGATAACATTAGTTACAATGAAAAAGATGAAATTTTATGATTGAAAATTATGTTCATATATGTTGTGGAAAAAAGATATGATAATGAGAAAGGTAAACGAAAGGAAAATTTGTATATGAATATGAGCAAATGGAATCTAATACTAAATAACTTGTAAAACTTTTGTTTGTGTACATATATATGTGTATATTTTATTCAAATAAAGAAGACCAGTACTGGTTTAAAAGAAGAAACAGAATAAACTACTCAAGCCATTATAATTTGAGAGTGTTAATCATTTATCGTATAATTCACAAAGTGGACACAAATCATTTCTGAAAGTCAGGCAAGTGGTGCAGATGTAAATACTCTGGAATTTCCAAGCAACGCATTTTTTGTTTATTACTTTTCCAGACCATTTGGTCCCAAGTTGCAGGTGATAGTTGGTGATGTGCTGAAGACAGATCTGCCTTTCTTTGATGTCTGTGTTGCCAATTTGCCATACCAGATCTCTTCTCCGTTCGTCTTCAAGCTTCTTCTTCATAGACCGTTCTTCAGGTAGGATTGCTTACAGTTTGAACCTAACATATTGATTAATTTGAATGCATAATTTCAAGAAAACATGGGGTGTACAAGAAATACTACTTCGATGATATTTCCATAAGTTTATGAGAATGATGATGATTTGATTATACTTTTGTTTCACAAATTCAAATGTCAAAGGGTACAGGGGGTTTTCAAACTATGTTGTAGTGATAACAGTAACCTGTTTTAGGGATCAACTTCGAGCTTGGCTCATATGTGCACAAGGGCATGGCAATCTGAATATCTGTGGAGTCCCAAGGTCAAAGGTCACAGAGGTCATTTGTTTGAAAATTTAGGTAAGGTGTGTATTAAAAAAAGTCATTTCTGATCTGCCAATTAGGAGGCACTAATTTTATCAATCAATGTTCAATAGATGATGCAAAAGATGTTTTACTCATCGACCATATCAACTTCTGTCCCTTTTTGGTGATATTTAAAGGGGAATGCAGCCTTGGCCATAAAATGTTGTGTTGGGAAGAGAAAAATAAATTAAACAGAATGGCGAAAGTTTGAAAGAAATCGGACAAGCGATAAGAAAGTTATAGCTGCTTTAAAATTGAGATCACTAATAGTATGTAGATTTCAAATTGGCAACTGGGTAAGTAAATTATGACAAGGGGCAAGGACAACTTTCCCATAGGCCATGTACTTTATTATCAGGGATTTGTGGTTTTCTCTTAAGTACCTATTCCCCTGGGGCAGTAATCTAAATATAACCCAGGTAGTATATTGTTTTATGTCCTCATGAAAGAAAAATATAATTTGAAATAAAACTTTTTGGAAAAATGATATTTTAGCCATAATATGTATTGGAGTACATGGAAGAGTAGTCCTTGCCTTACATCACTATGACATCCCATATGCGGCCAATTTGAAGTCTCCATGGGTATAGTGATTACCAATATTTACAACTTTTAAAAATTCATAACTTTCTTGTTGTTTGTCCAATATTGTTCAAACTTTCACCTATTAACTTGTCTGATTTTTCTTTTTCTTATAAAAACAAGTCTTTATATGGGTTGGATTCCCCTTTAACTGGAGGACCATATGAATCGTGGATGTCTAACTTATCTGATGACAATTTAAATGATTGGATTACAGGTGTGCAGTGCTTATGTTTCAGCAGGAATTTGCCCAGAGGTTGGTAGCAAAGCCTGGTGACAAGCTATACTGTAGGCTCTCTATCAACACTCAGCTACTGGCCAGAGTAGATCATCTCATGAAGGTAGGCAACAAGCAAGATAGCAACAGTAGAACCTTGTTCAGACAGTAACGTAACAATGCTCAGCATCATATTTGATGCTGATGCTGGAGCGTTGTGGCCCAGTGGATTAGTCTCCAGACTTTGAAACAGAGGGTCGTGGGTTCGAATCCCAGCCATGGCGTAGCTTCCTTCAGCAAGAAACTGATCCACAATGTGCTGCACTCAACCCAGGTGAGGTTAATGGGTACCGGTAGGAAGTAATTCCTCAAGAAGCTGTGTGTGCTGTGAACGCCTAGCTTAGCCGGGTAATATAGGAGCGCCTTGAGCACCTAACAAGGTGGATATGTGGGCAATATAAATATCCTATATTATTATTATTTGTGTACAATTTCAATGATGTACATTGTTATACATTGTCCCATTTCATGTATTTTTATCTGATCTTTTGACGAGAAATAAATTAAACTTGAACACACTGCAGACTAGTATTTACTCTTTTGTTTATTTTTTAGGTTGGTAAGAATAACTTCAAGCCTCCTCCCAAGGTTGAGTCTAGTGTAGTAAGGATAGAACCCAGGAATCCACCCCCTCCGATTAACTTTCAGGTGAGTAAACAATGACAAATATATTGCTCGAATGATGGAATAATATCAAATAAAATTGAAATAGTGTTGTGATTCAAGCAATCTCAAAGGTATTGAGCTAAATGATTACAATGTTGTAAAATAGCAGGAGTACCTGCCATGTTCAAGGAGAATATGGTAGTGTACAAAGAATTGCTCCTCGGCTGCCTTCATTTTGGAAATATGACAATGAATATATTTGAGTTTTTTATATCAATAATTCAAATTATCATCTGTATTGGATGCTAAAAGCAATACATTAAAATGCATATCTTGGTCTGCATCAATTGCCCATTCATTACCAGAGCGTATTCTGAGCCACAGTGGTCCTTTATGTTGAACTAACTTGGCTTTCCCAGTTTGATCGGAAACAGTGTCTTTTGAATGAGAATCACATGATTATCAGATTAATGGAATTGAACTTAAAGGGGAATGAAACCCTTGGAACAAGTAGGCTTGTTTCGAAACAGAAAAACAAAGAATAAGAAAAAAGAAAGTTTGAGAAAAATCATACAAACAATGAGAAAATTATGAGCATTTGAATATTACAATCACTAATGCTGTGGAGATCCTCCCATTGGCAATGCACCAAGGATGCGTGATGTGACATGTAAATAACTTTCCCTTTGATGGACTATAAAATACCCCCCAAAAGACTCCTTTTGTTTTTTCTTATGGTGATACAAAATCTTTATCCATGATGTATTCTTTAAAAATCTGTATTACAGATGGGGAGAGTTGTTCACAAGTGACATCACACATCTTTGTCACATTGCCAATTTGAGTATCTCCATAGCATTAGTGATCGCAATATTCAAATGCTCATAACTTTCTCATTATTTGTCCGATTTTTCTCAAACTTTCATTGATCTGTTTCTTTGATTTTTCTGTTTTCACAAAAGATATCTTGTTCCAAAGGTTTCATTCTCCTTTAATAATATCTTACCTCCCATTCTACATTCATTCTTGCATTAAAGTAAATTATCATTGTGTTACTTTCATTCCATTTGTGATCTATAGGAATGGGATGGCCTGGTTCGCATTGCTTTTGTAAGGAAGAACAAGACTCTATCTGCTGCCTTTAGGTGAGTTCAGGGGCCCGTTTCATAAAAAGTTACAACTGTTGTAACTTTGCCATTATGGCAACTACCATGGCAACCTTGATTCTGATTGGCTGCTGAGCCCTGTTTCCATGGTAGTTGCCATTATGGCAAAGTTACAACAGTTGCAAGTCCTTTATGAAACGGGGCCCTAGAGGTAGATTCATGAAGATGTCAGTAAGACTTTTTGTACAACTTGTTACCTTTTTTATGCTATTAAACGTCCTATTGAAAGTGACAAATTGAATTGATGAAATATACAACAAAGGAATTCTTATGAGCTGTAAAATACTAGAAAGCCAGTTTCATGCATTTTTCCAGCTTACCAGCTGAGCATTTCTGTGAAAAACGTTTCTGTATACTTTAAATAAATAACTGTTAAAAATTTATTTGAATCAAATTTTAATTTAGATTGATTTTTCAAACTAACTGTTGAGGTCAGTCTTGATAAAGCGTAAAGGAAACAAAGGAAAAATGGTGAACTAATTGTCTTATTGCATAGTTTTTGTAGTTAATAAAATTTCATGATTGCGATATTTTGTAAACGTAACTGAACATGCATGTTCATGGTCTTTTGATTTCAAGATGAACAATCAAGATATTTGCATTAAGGATTCTGTAGTAAAAAATTTCAGTTGATTTAAACCAAACTCATTTGGGTATTGAAACCAACTCACAGTTGAGGTTAAGATTGAATTGAGATTCAGAATCTCTCTCATGAAAAATAAAGTCCGCTTGTGATTCAGAGATGCCAACCCTCCCGATTTCATCGGGAGGCTCCCGAAAATTCATCCCAACTCCCGCCCTTACGATTACCATCCTTATCCTCCCGAAATTATGATTTTTTTGCATTGATCAAATTGGATTGGAAGGACATGTATCGTCTGCTAACTGTAGCATGTAGTAACTCCATTGCGTTCGCTGCTACTAAATCCTGTGTGAAAGGTAGACAAATGAGGAGCAGCGAAAAGCTGGTGCATGTGATATGCCCAACGGAAATCCACTGTGCACCAGGCCGCTAGGCCCGGCTAGCTTCGCGAGGCGTGTGCGCTCGCGGTCACTGGATTTGTCGAGTCGTGCGGTGGATATCGGTGTGTGATTTTGGCGTATTGATGGGTTGATATTGACACGAAATGGTGGAAAATCGACAAAAGAAGACCAAGAAATGGTCTCAGAAGTATAAGACTGAATACAGTCTCCAGTACCTGTGTGTTCGGAAGTCGGAAAGAGGAATTTACCATGCATTTTGCGCAATTTGCAGCGTGGACATTTCAGTTTAGCACGGAGGTCGTGATGATATTCGGAAGCACTTAACGTTCGGGAGCAAACGGCATACTGTAGGCCTACGGACATTGCGGAGACAAGATCTTCGAGCTCCACTAGTACCCTGTTGTCTTTATTTCACCAAGCAAGGGACCAGCGCTGAGCTTTTCTTTACTGGATTTATAGTGGAACATAACCTGCCTATAGCTGATAGTGATAATTCCTCATTATTATTGTTGAACAGGTACTTCTTTTGTCCCCTCATTTTTTTTTACATGTAAAAATGCATATTTAATATTTTTTATGTTAAAAAAGTGGGAACAATGATTATTTGAAAACATGTGAAATGCCCCAAAATAAGGGTCAGATTGCACCAGAGAGCATCTAGAAACCCAGAGCTTCCAGGGCCCTAAGGCGGGCCCTGGACCCCGGTCGCAAGGGTCGAGCGCTCCGCGCTCGAGATGTGCGCTGCACATAATTTGGTGGCGGTTGCAAATCCTCCCTGATTCTGATTTCCAAAAGTTGGCATCTCTGGTGATTTAGTATCCGAGGAAAATCAAATACAGATCAAGTTTATAAAAAAAAATGAGATTTTTGTGCTATAGTGAATGTTGCCAAAACCTGATCTCTCTAATTAAAGGGGTGGTCGGGGCTGAAAATATTTATATCTTAATACATAGAGTAGAATTCACTGAGCAAAATTCCGAAAATTTCATCAAAATCGGATAACAAATAATATTGTTTAAAGTTTAGCAATATTTTGTGAAAACAGTCATCATGAATATTCATTAAGTGAGCTGATGATGTCACATCTCCACTTTCCGCTTTCTTATGTTATTACATAAAATCATAATTTTTTTTTTCATTATTTCATACTTGTGTGAATAATGTCTCCCTTATAATGAAATAAGTTTCAGCAATAAATATCTAATGCACTAAATCAGTTGTCAATCCAATTTTTCTAGTTCTTGGAGGAAAAAATTTGAATAAACCTAATTTCATATAATAAATTACAAAAGAACAAGTGGAGATGTGACAACAGCCCACCTAATGAATATTCATGACGTCTTTTTCTCACAAAATATTGCTAAACTTTAAAATTCAATAACTCTGTTATTTGTTATCCAATGTTGATGAAGTTTTCGGCATTTTGCTCTGTGAATTCTACTCTATTTATTGAGCTATACATAGTTTCAGCCTGGACCATCCATTTAAGACTAAATTTGATCTATAAAAAAATTTGTTTATTCTTTTCTATTTTTCAGGAACAAAGGAGTTGTTGAGATGTTGGAAAAGAACTACAGGATACATTGCTCTGTTAAGAACATAGTAAGTCATGGTGCATGATATAACAGTTTAGGTTTTTTTTCAATTATAAAAACTGTAATAAAATAGGCAATTCTATATATGGCACACTCCTATGAGAAATTATTTGTCTTCTAACAATAACCTTTTGAGGCTTGTAGATTGATGCCAAACATAATGACAAGTTCCTCAAAAGCGTCTATCATTTAATAGGGTAATACTGAATACAGTCCCTGGAAAAAGAATTAAGAAATTCATAAATGGTCGAAATTTATTTCCTGTGAAGCTTTCATATTTTACAAGTAATTCACAACTAATGCTTGGGCACTCACTTTTTGCATTTACCCCTTTATTTGGGTCAAGCTGTTTAAAGCTGATGCCACATTTTAGGGATGCATTTGAAGTAAATGACAGCAGAGAATAAAAAGAACCAACATGCAAAAATAAATTACCATTAAATTTTCATAGTTTTGGTGAAGATTTTTCTCGCCTGCATAGCAGAGCGACGCTTTTCCGACGGCGGCGTCGTCAACATTGAAATCTTAACCAAGATTAATTTTTTGAAATGTTGCCATCACTTCAAAAGCATATGGACCTAGTGCTTAAAACTTAGACATAAGGGTTATAGTGTATTGCTGAAGATCCTGCCTGAGTTTCAGGTCACATGATTAAGGTCACTTAGGGTCAATGAACTTCGGCCATGTTGGGGTAATTTGAAGAATTGTCATCATAACTTAAAAATTTTATGGATCTAGTTCATGAAACTTGGACATAAGAGTAACCATATATCCCTTAACCCTAAAAGACTGGGGGGGCTGATTCAGCCCCCCCCCCTCAACATTTTTCGCGATAAATCCGCCGCGCGAAATTTTTTGACCGCATTGCTCACTGACAAAAATTAGCATATCAGGGGCATTATTTTATTAATTAGAGCAAACTTATGATTTTACGCATAAATTAGCATAATGAATGAGACATGAGATTTTTTGCAGAATTTGATGTTATAGTTTTGTAGATAATGCCATGGGTAATGCGTGTGCCAATTTTCGTCGCGATCACGCGATCGACGGCCAAGATCATAAGGGGGGCTGAATCAGCCCCCCCCCCCCAGTCTTCTTAGGCGTCAAAATAGCCCAGTCTATTTAGGGTTAATATATTGTGCAAGTTTCAGGTCACATGACCAAGGTCAAAGGTCACTTAGGGTCAACGAACTTTGGCCATATTGGGGGAATTTGAAGAATTGTCATCATAACTTTGAAATTTTATGGGTCTAGTTCATGAAACTTAAACATAAGAGCAATCAAGTATCCTTGAACATCCTGTGCTAGTTTCAGGTCACATGACCAAGGTCAAAGGCCATTTAGGGTAAAAAAAAACTTTGGTAAATGTTGGGGATATTTGTGGAATTGTCATATCTTTAAAAGTCTATGGATCTAGTTCATGAAACTTGGACATAAGAGCAGCAATGTATTGCTGAATACCCTGTGTACATGGGCCAAGATGAAAGGTCATTTAAAGGTCAATGAACTCTGGCCTTGTTGGGAGTAATTGTTGAATTTGCATCACAACTTGAGAAGTTTATGGATCTAGCTCATGAAACATCAAAATAAGGATAATCAAGTATGAATGGTTGTTTTGCACATGTCTTAGGTCCCATGATCATGGTCAAAGATCATTTTGGGGTCAATGGATATAATATTTTATTATCATATTAGTGTTTTCTTCTGTGAATAATTATTCATTAACTGTTTTCAAAGGAAGCACTGCTGCTATATCGAATTGCGTAATGCAGGCGAGACTGCCAGAAGCATTCCACTTGTTTTTATACTTATTCAATTAAAGCTTCTGACAGTATTTTCTTTTATTATTATTGTTGCAGCCTCTAGATATTTATCACATTAATTTTATTTCAAAAAATATACTTGTTTTTAAAAATATATATATTTAACTTTCTTTGCAATTGTTTAACTTATTTTTTTACACTCTATTTTAGCCTATACCAGAGGACCTAGACATGAGGGATAAAGTTACATCAGTGATAGAAAAGATTGGATTTGAAGGAAAGAGGGCAAGAACAATGGATATTGATGACTTCTTAAAGTAAGTAGAAATTTTAATTTCAATGATATACGGTATCTCTGTTCATTGATTTATGTTTAATCTGTTGAGCACAATTTGATTTCACTATACCACATAATGGCTTTTTCTATAGACCCCCCTGAGCCTGATAAATTTCAGACTAGGTCAATGGACTAATTGAAAGGGGGCAATTTGTTCTGCAACATATATAAATAAATTCAAAATTTGACCCAAAAAAATAAGAAATGAAGCTACTTTAAACACTTTTTATATTGAATTAATGTGCTCTTTTGGATATTCTTTGTCATTGTTTTTCTTTCTCACTATTACTATGAATTCAATTTATTCCAATGTCCCCAAACCTATTCGCTGGCTTTATACACCTTTTTTTCAATTATGGTGACTTGAAAAAAAAACAACTGTCATCTGCATGTAACATGCATTCTTTGCTCTGTGTATTTTGATTGACAGATATCAACAAGAATTTTTTTTTTTTTGTGATATCTACATCAGAATGACAGCTGCGTTGATTTAAAATGTAGGGTTGGGAAAGCAATTTGTTTATCACAGGAAGGGTAGTCCGTAACTTTCCTCTCCACTCCATAACACCCTGCTGTGTTGCTGGCCTTTTTTTTTGTAATTTTGGTAATTATTGGAACAATCTACAGTTATGAAGTCTAATGAAATCTTCCTCTAGACCAGATGCTTGAAAATATTTTTTATTTATGCTTCTTATTTGAATGCTGTTTGTAAGTGAAGTAAGAATCAATATATTGTTTGGTGACCATATTACATTTTATCCAACATCAAGAATTATTCATATTTGTATGATCACGTCAATTTGTTTTTCTTCTCTCATTTTGTTTTCTTCAGGTTATTGTCCAGTTTCAATTCAGAAGGGATCCATTTTTCATGATACATAGCATCGATAAAAACTCTTACAGACAGACTTGATTGTTGATGAATGCTCTGATGTCGCAAGAATGGCATATTAATTGGAAAGGAAACAGATAACCCGAAAGGAAAGAATAAGAAAACTTGGAGAAAGTTTCACAGATGGTAGCAGTAATCATGAAAGAACGACTGCCTGCGATTTGAGATTATCTTTTCTATTCCAGAATATTTCACCTTATGGTATCCTTAACAGCTAGAGCATCAATAATGTGACAAGACCAGCCTCGCCATTGACATGCAACAAAGGAACGTACAGGATTTTTTTTTTTAACTTGTGCTAAATATTTTATTGTATGGTGAAAAGTGGAAATGCATTCATCGTTTCTATTTACCTTGTCAAGTACTTCTGGTGAAAACTTGGGGAGTAAACCAGTTTTTCAATATTTTTTGTCATCATAATTTTTTTTTAGATCTAAATTTGATTTTTCTTAAAATCTGTTTTATTGGTTTCACTTGGATTATCACCATAACTAATAATACCAAGGTGATATCACACCTCTAACTTCTCCTTGATAATACTGGGAGCCTTTGAATGTTATAATTATTCAAAGAGTTATTATTGTTCATGTTAGTGATTGTTGTATATTTATATTTTTTAAAGAATGAATGAAGCATGTTCTGAAGTTGAAAATTAACCTATTTGCATGGAAAAACATTGATTTTAAAGGAGAATCCTGCTTTCTTGAGAAAAAAATGAAAATCAGACATGTTGATTGGTGAAAGTTTGAACAATATCAGACAAACAATAAGAAAGTTATGAATTTTCAAAAGTTATAACAATTGGTAATCACTATCCCCATGGAAACTTCAAATTGGCTACATATATGATGTTATAGTGATGTAAGGCAAGGACTATTCTTCCATGTACAGTACTCCATACATGAAATGACTTCTTTTTTTCAAGTTTTACTTCAAATTATTTTTTTCTCATGATGACATAAAACAATATACCACCTGGCTTATATTTAGATTACTTCCCCGGGGGAATGGGTACTTAGGAGAAAACCACAAATCCCTGATAATTAAGTACATATAGCTGATGGGAAAGTTGTGTCCTTGCCCCTTGTCATAATTTACTCACCCAGTTGCCAGTTTGAATCTACATAGTCTTAGGGATCTCAATTTTAAAGCAGCCGTAACCTTTTTATTGCTTGTCCAATTTCTTTCAAACTTTCACCATTTTGTTTCTTTATATTTCTTCTTTCTAACAAATTGTTTTATGACCCAAGCTGGACTCCACTTTTAGTACCTATCATTTTGTGAATATGAACATATTAGTTATTGTTTAATTTGAAACATTTTAAAGCAAGATGAAAAAAAAATACTGATGCAATTATATGGACATAGTATGTTAATACTCTTTTACTTTTGAACTTCTAAAATATTCTGTATGATTTTTAGGGCTCTTCATCAAAAGTTATTGGTCAAACAACAAAATATGGTCACTTGTCCCAATGGTATTTATTATAGTAATGCAACATAACTGAACTAAATGCACTACAAATAAATACAAAATTATCCTGTATGCAGGTTCATAACACCTACTTCAATCATAGTGAATGAAAACTGCACTATTGATCATTATAGGGAATGAAACCTTTGGAACAGGATAGCTTGTGTGAAAACAGAAAAATCAAAGAAACGGATCAATGAAAGTTTGAGAAAAATTGGACAGATAATGAGAAAGTTATGAGCATTTGAATATTGCGATCACTATGTTATGGAGATCCTCACATTGGCAATGTGACAAAGATGTGTGATGTCACTTGTGAACAACTCTCCCCATTTCTTTAGTATATATTTCACTTAAACTGTCTCTTTTATCAGATCTATCAGTAGATCATGTGTTTTTTCTATAGGAAGGCATGTAAATACATATTCAAAAAATACATTATGGATAAAGAGTTTGTAGTACCTTAAGAAGAAGCAAAAAGAGACATTTTTGGGGTATTTTAGAGTCCATCAAAGGGAAAGTTGTTCACATGTGACATCACACATCCTTGTTGCATTGCCAATGGGAGGATCTCCATAGCATTAGTGATGGCAATATTCAAGTGCTCATAACTTTCTCATTATTTGTCCGATTTTTCTCAAACTTTCTTTGTTCTTATTCTTTGATTTTTCTCTTTCAACACAAGCCTATTCGTTCCAAAGGTTTCATTCCCCTTTAAGTATTTGTCATGCATATAACAAATTATTATGCATGATAAATCAGCTGTCTCTCTATTCTATTGCCTCATAATTATATGTTACTCAACATATTGCCTCATCTATTAAATCATTTTTGAGATTATAGAATATGAAATGAGTGTGTTTACTTGATTTACTTAGAGTACTATTAATACAATCACCATCTGCTATTGATGGGATTTAGTAACATGGAACAAAGCTTGATTTATGGAAGGTGAGAATTCTGATGCCTGGGCTTGCCAAGTATGTTTTCTTAAAGGTTTTTTAACTGCGCTTGACTTCATGCATTACAGGTTACTTTTTCTTATGCTGAAAGGACAAGTCCACCCCAACTTAAAGTTGAGTTGAATAAAAAAAATCCAACAGGCATAACAATGAAAATTTCATCAAAATCGGATGTAAAATAAGAAAGTTATGACATTTTTAAGTTTCACTTAACTTCACTAAACAGATATATACACATTCTGGCTGGTATGCAAATGAGGAGACTATGATGTCATATCTCTTGAATTTTATTGTATGAAATATTCTAATTTTCTCCTCATTGTCAAGTGATGCAATGATTAATTCCTCCCTGAACATGTGGAATTACCATAGTTTGATACTATATGGTTCAGTCAAGTTGGTCCTTATTGTCAAATCTATTTAAAAAAGTGAAATATTGTATAATTCAAACAATAGAAAAAACAAAAGAAATAGTGAGTGATGGACATCGTCTGACTCACCTAGTTGTGCATTTCACTGTTTTGATCGAGAAAAATGAGCGAAACTTTAGAACGTCATAACTTTCTTATTTTACATCTGATTTTGATGAAATTTTCAGCACTATGCTAGTTTGATTTTTCTCTATTTATTCAAGTCAGCATTTTCCTGGGGCGGACTTGACCTTTAAATAAGATGACAGATGAAAAACTTTCAGATTTTTGTAAAACTCACAGAAAATTTGTAATCTACACAGATCAAAATTTAAAAAGCTAACAGGAATAGAGTGAATGGGAATATGATTTGACACCCAAGAAAGGTTCCGCAGTTATTCATGGGTTAATTCAAATATTTTTTCAATTTCAATTGCTCTGTAGTACAAAATCATGGACTAAGCAGATTTCTTATTTATAATAATGATTATTTAATCTCATGCACACAAGAATAGTCCAATTATAAATGCGCACTTTTGGCAAAGGGCGACTAATTAAACTACAATAGCACATGGAACCTTCATAACCCATGTTTTTGTACCATGGATAATATGGGCGAGATCTCTGCGCTCATCGATATCTTGTGCTCTGCTCATTACCAGATTCAAAAACTTTGGGGGAAAAAACCTTTGCTCAACCAAGCCCTGCATTGTGGAATAGCCTTCCTGAGGACACTAAAACCTGCACCTTTTCTTAACTCTATGTAGTCTCAAGCACAGCAGATTTGGCACATAAGCTACTTTCTCATCTTTATTACTTGCTACATCTTGGAATTCCAATCTTATGCAATTTTATTCAGTCCTTAAATAAAAAAAACATGAGAAAGAAAACAGAATCAGTGACCCCTATTTTTCAGTTAAACTTACTCCCTCTAAATCTCTCATAGGAAATCGGGTTAGATGTCAGGAATATTGGTTCGTATGGATACGATTGTTGGTTCTGCTTAATTAATGAAGATTTTTCAAATGAGTAATAAGGTGTAGCAAATGATAAAATTTGATGGAGACTTACATGTTGAGATTCAACAACAATCATAACGAAGAAGAATGGAAGAAACAAGACATAAACTTGGTATATTTTTGTCCATCATATTTTATTCCAGATTTGTATATATAATTATATAGCTACAAGTCATAGTGGCAAACATATTTTTTTCATATTTACAAAAGTACATGTAAAAATAATTTATACAATGACGTATTTTTTTTCTCCACTTTACTGCAGCTAAAATCGCATCACTATCCAATTTGGGTAAACCGTTTCTTGGTGTCAATTTTCAACCATAAACATCTATTGAACAAAATTTGAAATAATTTAAAAGCCAAACGTATATTTACACAATCATTCAAGTAGATTATAAAAAAAAATAATAAAAAATTATGGAAAATACTACACTGTGATCACATTTTTACTGTACAAAATGATTTAAAGCTATTCATGACACCACATTTTAATGCATGTATATGGGACGCAACTTCTGAAAGTGGGGATAGTAGTGCTAGCAAAGCTTATGAAAATATTGGAAACCAAACTGTGGCTGTAGTGTAGACATACTGGGGATGTTCTCTTCATTGGATCATGAATGAAATTACACACTCCTTGTATACACCTTCATAACTTAAAAGAATTTCAGAAGGGGAACTGGGACCTATTTCATAAAGCCATTTGTAAGTTAAGCATAACTTAAACATGCTACTGGTGATCTGGGAAGTGTTTCGTCAACAATTTTCATCTGACAAGTTGTCAGATCTGACTTCTGACTGGCTGAGAAGCAATGTTGATATGGTGACTGTCAGTCCTATCAAACAGGACTTTCCTTTCATGAAACACTCCCCAGTTCTTGTGCATACGATAAAAAAACAAATTTTCTCTGGTCTATCAACAATGTTTGACTGAATTTCTTATAACCCTTATCATCAAAGTATAACAAATTAATCAACTTTGCTTTCAGATGCTTAGTAACAAGACAAATATTAGTCTACAAAGCTCTGATTTTAACTTTAGCCAGTGGGAATAAAAATGACTTTGAGAATCCGTGGAGTTTTTCATGAAAGGACTTGTCAGACATTTTATCGGACACGAACTGTTTTAACGACAGTTGCCATATCAAAATCGTATCAAAATGTAGGAAGTTGTCAGATTTGACATCTTGTTAGATGAACATGTTGATGAACCTCTCCCGAATTTACAGCAGAACCCTTGGAACAGGTCACAGTTTTAAAAAACACTACCCTCAAAGATTTCTGAAACGATCAGCACCAAGAATTAGGAGTTTTTCCTACATATCATAAGATAATGGTGCCAACCAAAACAGGTGAAAAAAGCTATGTAGATGCATATCAGAAGGAGGAGGGAGTAATTGATGGATGTTAAAAAAAAAAGAGTGATTAAAGTTTTCATCTGCAACAAACAGCTCCTGCCTTAATATCGCTAATGATATTGGTTTGGAGATATGTTCGGTTTTCAGTTCAGAATGCTGGGTCATATGTCTGGGTATATTGTTTAGAATGCAGATTTTCCAATAGGATCAATTGTCACCAGAACAAATGCCATGGATTCAAAAAAAGTTTTCAGTATCAATAGCTGATCTGGGCCTTCTGCATTCAAAGACTTGGTATCATTATAAGAACTTTGCCATTAGGGTAACTGCCATGATTGTGAAAAGGGCTCTAAATTGCAAAAAGTCAAAAGCAATGTTTTCAAGGTAGTTTATGGCAAGGTTACCATACAATGGGTCCTAAAATTATTGTAAGCAATTATGGCCAATTATAGCAAATTATCATTTATTATCGAGATAAAAAAAAAATTGGTTGACATGCCACTGGACTGCAACAAACAATAATGCCCAAAATGTGGCAGAATA
The DNA here is from genome assembly GCF_018143015.1 of Lytechinus variegatus. Classification (NCBI taxonomy): domain Eukaryota; kingdom Metazoa; phylum Echinodermata; class Echinoidea; order Temnopleuroida; family Toxopneustidae; genus Lytechinus; species Lytechinus variegatus. Next base: position 9,364,739 of record NC_054750.1, read on the forward strand.
AACTCATTCATAAACTTACAAAAACTAACAACAAACAGAACTATGCATCGTGTAAATATAAAATAATTATATTCATCTCTCAATAAATCTGAAGGGGAAAACCCCAACAAAAGTCGCATCAAAATAAACAATACATGTCATTACAGCTTTCAAGGAAAAGAAGAATAATTGCATAAAAAAATGCATGTTTTGCTTTGCAAAGATCATAGCATCAGAACTTTGAAATTATAACTCTTGAAATGGATACAGTTGTACATGAAAATTTCAACCTGCCAATAGGGAGAACAGAACAAACTCCCATAGTCATTTGTATAAAATAAATCTGAACTGTAAATTCCTAAACCCATTCTACCTTGAATTTTAATGATGCATCCAGTGATTAAAAACACATGTACACACACCCGTAAAAAGGAATACTACTAGGTATTATTATTAAACCTGACAATGTCTCCATTGGCACAAAGTATATTTCAATGAACTGGGAGTGATTCATTATTAATCAATTCTCTTATGGATAGTGATAACATCCTATCTACACATTTTTTTTTATTTCATCCATTAAAGTACAACTGACTTGAAAATGCAAGACATTGAACTTATTTGGCCCCATGGCACAAACAGCTCCCCAGTACAAGGTGTTCATTTTATGAAGGCATATTTTTTCTCACCGAAAGGATCAGTTAGTTTAGAAATATATCAGCTATCCTTCCTTCACTTCATTTGTAGTACATGTATTTTGTCATAGGTAACATTTATTGGATTTTAAAGTTAAACCAACTACTGTATGGCAGGTAATATTCACAAACCTCTATTTTCTCATGATATTTTTAAAAACCATTTACCAAGTATTTGTAAATTGTTATCCTCTAAGTGCATTGCTCTATCAGCATGTATGCTGTCAACACAAAGTAGTCACTGGCATGTTGATGTGTTTGAACAATATACAAATGTTTGAATTGAAAACATTAATGTTAAGACTCATGCATGATTTGTTGCTTAATTATTCCTAGCATTGGGCTGAAATTGCATTTTTACAGATGAGAACATGAACATGATACTTAGGGTATGCTACATCAGTCAATTCAGATTTCATATCCTCACCTATGGATTAATTTCATATCCTTATTCAGTCTTATGGAATGAGCTGAATTCTATCAAGAGTTGAACTCAATCCTTGGCTTGAGGAACACTGGAGAGCTGTGACCAAAACTGGAGACAAGTCCCTTCTTCAGTAATAAAGGAATGATAAATTACAAGTGGCAACTGACAAGCAGAAGGGTCATCTAATCCTTGTGATTTTCTTTTCTTATTCTCTAGCGTAACAAACTCTATGGAAACAGACCCATTAGCCTGGATTGCCACTCTCTGACCTTGTCCATCCCTAATTCTCGATCTTATATACACATATTATACAAACAAAAGCAAATTTACAATGTCTAACAATGTCAATTAGCACCTTTTGACTGATTTTCTTTTTAAGAGATTTATTTAAATATTATAAAGAATAACATCATAACTATATACCTATAATACAAAAATATTGTCTTTTTTCTTCTTCCACAGTTTCTTTTTCTCATCTTGCTTTTTGGAACGATTTCACTTCAGAACTTCTAGAAGTAGAATCCTACAGATGTTCTTGGAACATTCCTGTACTAAAAATTATTTCTATCGTAGAATGAATACCGTACTAGTTGAATATTTACATCTCCTCCTTTCTAACAATCTACTCTTCTAACAAAATATATACAAACAGAAAGAATGTACAGCTTTACAAATAATATCATCATACCAAGTAATGAGATGATAAAATGTGACATAAGATACATGTACAAAACTAAACTTTGGTGCTGCCAATCTCCCACACATCTACAATGCAAAAACCCAATAAAATAATACTTTGTCACATGTAGTATAAATAAACAGAACATGCACTCTAATCATGTGAAGGTCTGAGTTGTCTTAAAGGCCACATTAATTCAAATATCAAATTAATGAATTTAATAAATTAGTGCTGATTGTAATTATGTAAAAAATTTAGAGGTATGTATAATGGGATAATTAGGAATGGCAGGGTTAAGTTTTATCTATCACTAGTAGTATGAAACAAAATCAAATGCATTTCAATATATTCATATCACTGTGGAATTCAATCCTTTAAAATACTGTTCCTCCACCAATGATAAGCCACCTTCAGTTAAATATTTGTAAAAACTTGACTTTTTCCCAAACTTAATTATTAAACATTTTGATAGCTGTAAAAACTGCAACTTCCTATTTTTTAAATCTTTGAATCAGAATGTGATATAGCAGCTATAATATGTAAGCACCAAAATGTATGAAGTTATTATCAATGAATTAGGATACAGCGCTGTAGGAAATATCCCTAAACAACCAGAAAAGGGGTTCATGGTTCAAATCCCAAGTCATATTTTTAGAAAAGTGATTTTAAGGTTGATCCCCAGGTGCCCCTTATACAAAGCTTAGCAATCATCATGTAATTTTTGTATGTTCGATCACAGACTATAACGTGCAATTAATCATAAAACTAACTATATGATTAAACACTAACCTTTGTGATATGGGACCCTGATGGTAACAAGCTCTTGAAAGATAATCTGAAAAAACTTGATTACTGTGCACACACACATTTGAGAAGCCACAATTTATTACACATAATTTAATATTTTAGCATCTAAAGATAAGAAAGCAGGTCCCAAATACACAGCTGCCTAATCTGGTGCGTGTTTCATAAAGCTGTTCATAAAGTAACGAAAGACTTTAAGCATGACTGGAACATGTTCTTAGGTCATAACTCAATTACTCAGTGATATCACATAGCACAAGAAAGGTTCACCAGTCGTGCGTAAAGTCGTTTGTATCTTACGAACAGCTTTATGAAACACCCACCTGGTTATAAAGCTAAGGGCAGAGTCACAGAAAAAGATCAATTGTTAGTAGGTGGTCGGGGAGGCAATGCCACACCACTGCTTAAGGGTGAAAACATTCTGAATACATTTTCACTCTAATCAAATATCAGCTTTCTACACAATTTCAACATGCTAACAGCAGTGCTCCCATAGCCAGAATGGTCATCAATCAGCAACGGTTTCACAAAGAGTGACTAAAAATCAAACTTTTATTTCCATTTGCCTGTGGCAAGGCTCCACACTAACCTCTTTTGTTGGTGGCCCGATTGGTTCACCAAAATCATCAATTTCATATTTTTGGTGGCTCGCAAAGCAATTCTAGTGGCCCTAACACAATAGAAAACATTAGAATTTATCAAAACTTTGGTAGCCCAACAGGGCCCCCAGGTGTTGGCATTTACAGAATTTTGGTGTTCCGACTCTCATTTTTTGTTGCCCCGGGCCACCTGGCCACTGCCAATGTCGAGCCCTGCCTGTGGTATAAGCATCAAGGTATTGGTCAGATCATGAGACACAATCTACCCAAGATCTATTAATGAGATTAAGCTTTAAATAACATGTGTGTGTTGGCACAAAAGCAGAAATTAGTTAGACCCAACTCTTAGTGAAATATCCCCCCCCCACCACCACAACCAATCAACTGGCAGTGTAAAATCCAAAGCTGGAAGTGTCTGGTCAAGAAGACACACAATAAATGGTTGGATTTCTTCATAGTCCTCCTATTCTTTCAAAAGACATATATCTATGTTTGGCATGCTTCACCCAGGCAGTGGTACAACTGAGAGTTTCAGCAGCACCGGGACTGAAAAGGGCCCGTGGAGAAAATGTGTGACATTGTGCCTCAAATAGTTGCCATAAAAAACTAGAGATTACAATAAATATCTGGGCGGTTGTGCAGAGTAAGAAAATTTGGTTCAAGCCCAAATGCTCAATGGCTACTCTACTTCATTGCAGCCATAACTTGACTACAATAATGGCTAATCTAGATCGAATATATTCAAATGACCTACTAAACGACATAAAATAAATCGATTCATCATTCTATTTCTCCTCAGCCTCTATATTATTATGGCTGAGATAAAGATAACCATAAAATAATGATGCCCAGTCACTATTACAGTTGATATGCATCTGAGCTTTATCTTCTTTTAAGCAAATTCCTTTTTAATGAAACCTAATGGAAGCATGTAAGATTATAAAAAGCAATAGATAAAACTTGAAAGTAGCAACTTGAAAACCAAGTGCACACTCGGGTGCATTTTAGTAAAACATTTATCACCGACCAGTCCCTCACAGAGGACTGAAAGCTGTCAGTCTTCTGGTTGGTTTCTTACACAACCAAATTTAATCTGATTTATGAAAACTCATCTGGGATGGCTTACAAATGAAATGTATTTGGTTATGTGCACACTTACATGAGATGATGACATGTACGATCACAGGCAAGGCCTATAGGAATTTTTTTGTATCTACATAGATGTATCTTAGGAGGGAAAAATGAAGCATTCGTGTCTGTAAAAATGACATAAGATATGGATTTCTATATTAAAAAAGGAATGGTCGGTTACATATACAAAGAACGAACAGAAAAATATGATGCTACCAATATGTATCATTGCACACAACTCCAAAAAAATGAATCATCACGCAATGCCTTCACGGTAAACTTTGTGATAAAGTCCTTCCTTTTCATTAACTTTCTATTTTCATACCTCTCTTCACCTGAGAACATGATATATATTTATATTTTAGAACATCTTTATTGGGGGGAAATAAAAGATTTAAGAGAACAGGGAGGAATATAGTCTTAAGATTCACAGTAATGGTAAAATTTCATGACAGGAAAGTGAGGAAGAAATAGAGGATTGCGATAATGGCAAAGAATTACAATTCCTCACGTTGAGCTAATCTGTTTGTAGTGGTATCCCGTCACTTCAAACAAACTTCACACCAACTCCGCAAACAAGATCACGTCCTTTCTTCTACCATAATTTTTTTTTTACTTATCTTATTTTTTACAAAGATACAACCAGGTGGTACAAAAAGATGGATCACATAAACTCTATCTTGCATCTCTCTGGCTTATTTACATATTAACACAGAATACTGCAGCACATAACGCGTGTCCATCATTGGCTGACGACTGAACTATACTTTTCTCTTGACATCCCTTCCGTTGCTTTGAACCCACTTCCAATAGTAACCACACTCTGTGAAGGCAGTAAGCCCTTTGCACTAGGATCCAAGTTCTGTAAATTGTGCGCCAGGGAGGGTTTGGCTGCAGGGGGCACATCAATGGGAGCAAGAAGCTCTGCAGCAGAGTTTGTGATGTTCATTCCTCCATTGCTATCTAGGAAATTGTTCAGGTTCTCCAGGACGGAGAGGTCATTGTCTTTTAGTCGCTGTTTCTTAGCGGGAGGTACACCGTCTTCCGAGGTTATGGGCATGGAACGGGTGCTTGCATAAGGAAGAGAGCTGTAGGAGGTTCCTAACGTTCCTGAGGCTGAAGCTTCGTGAGGGAGGTCACCACTAGCAAGGCCACCGATTGCTGCAGAACAGTTCTGAAGGTCTGGCACTCCATTGAGAGCCATCATGGTGACTTGATTGGGTGGTTTATTCATCCTTGTCTTGTCCAGGAGAGACTGGGCAGGTGGAGGACTCATACTGTTGTCGATATCATCCAGGAACCGGTCCATGTAGTCCCTAGAATGGAAACAAAATATATAAATGAATGAGAGGGAACATGATTTTAACCGACATGTATATCTATTCAATCAATAAGGTGTGATTCCAACAATATGCAGGACAGAGGCAACATGTATTTTAAAAAGAAATATATTAGTTATATAAATAATAATAATATTAGTATATACATTACTAACATACCTAGAGATGAAAGAATATTGTGAACAATTTCACAATATTTCCAAATAATAGTTAGTCAAAGCTCACCATCTCAATGCAATTTAAAAAACATAGATACAGACAGCGTCTACCAAAAATCAAGTAACAAATCAAAAAAGGTATTTTCTTTCGATCAACAAAAACATAAGTGAAGGAATAGAAAACTAAATGATTGTTAGTTGGTATTTTCAATAAGGTCACAAATATATTATTGCTCTTTCGAGGAAGAAATCTAAAACATTAGACACATGTTTTGAGTTAAAGATATGTGTTAGGAATATTCATTGCACACTAGTCAGGTGGATTTCATATCTCATACAAGTGGTAAAATATCGGTCTTAAGTTAATTCAGTTGTGCAGATGCACAGAAGTTCTCTTTTGTAAATGGAATATTTTACTTGGTATACTTATGCACTCATCTGTAATTAACAATTTTAGGAGTTCTTTCCTAGTTACGATAGGGTATATTAGGAGGTTGGTTGGTCAGGGAGAACCACCTTAAGCTAAGATAGACCATAGATCTTTGTTTAGCCAGGAAAAGTTATCTGAGGGAATCAACATCGGTAACAAGTCTATAAGCCCAAGCTCCATCGACATTATATGTCTAATTCATGACAATTTTGGGGGCTTGATCTCGTCCGTAATCTTCAAAGTCCGATCTGAGGGGCATCGCCATCTGCGGAGGCCAAGGGACTGTCTGCCAAGGGCCAAGGAAGCATCGCTATCCGCAGAGGCCAAGGGACCGACTACCAAGGGCCAAGTAGGGCAACGCCAGCTGCGGAGGCCAGGGACTGAATGCCAGCAGCCGAGTGGGGCATGTCACATCCAGACGGACGATGATTCAACTTTATTTTGCCCAAGTTAAGTTATATTCATTTGTGATCATTTCAATATCCATACATATATCATATATGTTTATGCATAATACCTTTGTGAAACAATCCCAAACCCCCAAAAAAGATTTAAACATTAAACTTTTATATAACTTTATACAACTGGTTTATATACCCCTTATATGGTGTCTCGAGTAGCAGTCAATAAATAATTTAAAAAGTCACTTCACATGAAATATAGGAGCGCTTTGAGCACCTAACAAGGTGGAAATGTGCGCAATATAAATATCCTATATTATTATTATTATGAAATGCTCAACCTTATCATACCGAGTGGGAGAGGGCATTTTGTGGTGTAGAATCAATTATACATGTATTAAAAAGCTGTGCGCACTAGAATCGGTAGGCTAGCTTAACCGGGGTAATATAGGAGCGCCTTGAACACCTAGCATGGTGGATATGTGCGCTATACAAATCCTATATCATTATTATTATTATTTAAAAAAAACTATTTGTATTTGTATAGATGAACTTACGTGATTCCTGGATGAAGGTGATATTTCTTCTTCGCTAGTCTGCTTTGATTTGCAAACATGTCGTGACGTGCCGTTTTCTTCCAGAGGTAGTAAAATTGGACCAACTCACCAACAGATCTCGTCCTCACCTATAAAAAAAAATCAATTTGAACCAGACCTGCAACACTCTGTGAATGATAAACTGTATTCTTTGATTCCCAAACCTTTTTTTTCTCTCCAAAAGCTGTAGATTCTATAATAAAATATGCAATGCTCTTGCAGATGGAAAAAAACCCATAAGTATATCTCAATTTGGTTTTAACAAAACCGAAAAAGACATTGGTTCACGTTGCTATGATTGGATTTTTTTTTTACTTGAAAGTTAAAAGCTACTTGAAATTACACTCATCCTATAATCTATAACTTATGTAAGATTTGTAAAATAGAGACATATAAAAATTATTTTCTCAATAATATATGATTTCCTAAAAATATCTTCTTGCAGTTTTCACAAGGCACATAATCTTTTTGCAAATAATGTGAATATACAAAAAATAAGAAAAGCCATCTCACTTGCTCATTTCATGAGACAAATATACACCAAGCAAATGCTTGGTGCATTTGGCACATTTTACCATTTTTTTCTACATTTGCATCCTTTGCATAACCCTCCCAAAATGTCTGCAGGCCCCATGAAAATCACACTTTACTCTGAACTGATGTGCTCTTATACCCGTTGCAGTAAAATTTCTAACAATTTGTTGATAAATCAATGTCCATATACACATCTACAGTAGATGTGAAATAATTCTAAAGAAAGAGCTTCACTTCAAATACTGCCATTATGAATCCATCTCATACATGATCATAACACATACATTACCTTGTGTTGATGGATTAGATGGAAGTTCTTGCCATACGTTCTGAGACCACTCTCAAAGTTTCTACACTCCTCCTCTGACCAGAGGCTCATCTCATCTGCTGGTGGTGCCATCTGCATCCGATGCCGCCTCAATGCTTCCTCTACATTGTGCCCACATTGTAGGAGGATGAAAAGGGTCTGACGTGAAAAAAAAAGAAAAGAGTAAAGGTTGGGTTGGAGGACATTCTTGTATAGGGGTATTATCATAAGGAAATCACCCAATCAGGACATAGAACAGTGATGGATGGATATACAATTTACATTAGATATGGAGACTAAAAATCAGAAGTACTTCACGTCCAAATGTACTACATGTACAGATCAGTTTGCACTCTAGCAACTTTGCAGCATCCTGCTCTGCGAGACAAATAGTACACATGCAGTTCCACGTAAGCCTTCACAGATTAAATTTGCAGTAAATTTTCCTGAAATTGAGACCAAATTAGGAGTAACAAACTTCCATTCGTTAACTGGGGGGGAGAGGAAGTGCCTGATTTAGAAGTGATAGCATGTTTTCTGTAACCCCGATGCTAAAATTCTGCATCCATCTCTGAGGCAATAGACACTTTTCAGAAGCTTATTGTTTGCTATGTGAAATGCTCCCAATAACACCCCGCACTCACTCTGTCAGCGCATCTCCTGATATCTTACCCTTTCATCATCTCTGATGTGACACCCAGATGGCAATGCCCTAATGCCTTGCATGCCTGCTACAGGTTGATGAACTTGGGCTAGAAAGCGCTCTGTATCAGCTGCCTGCAGCTTGTACGGATCCCATAATAGCCTATCTTCATTCTCATATACTGCATAAAAATAAGATATTAAGGAAAAAAGATGTACACGTTTAAGTACTTGGTCCTTCTGTGTCCTATTTGTCTACCCTAAAACAGTGATATCTGGCAGATCAACCAGTCACAGTGGTTATCAACATCCTAAACACGCTGATGGAAAATAACAAAAGCTCAGACCCAAAGAAAAACTATTTTGCAGTTTCTTCATGGTGGAAACAAGGAGTTCACATAAACTGCATTATACATGTAAGATAGCTGAAACATTTCATACCACTTTCCTTTTTCTACCTCGAAACAGGCAAATCAGGTTGAATTGATTAATATCCCTTATGAATATCCAAGAGTATTCTAAATAAATGATGAAAGGACTGGCTAGCATTAGCTCTACAGGCCTTAGACTCGGCAGGACTAGGTCCGGCAACATTAGAATTGGTCTCGATTTGTTGCAAGTCGGCAATGACTAGTACACCGTTCTCATTATACTTTCTTAATCTGGTTTACTGGAAACCGGTTCAGAAACCAGTTTCGAAGATCGCTTCGCTTGCGATCCCATTTGATCACCTGAAAGTTATTTTCAAAACCATTTCACGTAAATCAGTTTTGTTAATATGGGTTTTAGGTTTTTATGTTTTAGGACGGTAGCGAGAATGGTGTCTAGGTCTACAAGTTAAAGAGGGATACAAAACAAATACATTAGGCTCTTCTTTCGAAAGCATAGTGGGAATTATTAATCCATGGTTGGACTGGCAATGTAACCATTCTTCCTTCTGATCAGGAAAAATAGTAATTGGCACTCCAACCTCGGATAAATAATTCCCACTATACTTTCTCAAAGCCTGATATATTTGTATCTTATACAATAAATTTCAAACATCATATTGAAATTTGTCATTCTACTTCATGTTTTGCTTTGACACTCATAAATTACAATGGAATAAACTAAATCACAAAATAATGCCCTACACTGTGAAAATACAAAGCGTTCATTTAACATAGGATATCTGAAAGAAACGTCCCAAGTTGAGTGAACTCACCTGGTGCATCATCATAATGACTAAGGCCTTCAGGCACTACGGCTTGGAAGTCAGAACCTACATTTATACACTGGATGAGAAATATGGAAAGATCTGAGTAAATCATCTAGGCAACAAATTGATGCTATTAATACCTTACATATCTTACTGATTGATCTTTGCAGGAGTACTCTCCCAAAAAGTAAACATGAAGAATACTGTACAGTAGTCCAATTTATGTCAAATCAGGAACAAATCACAACATGCCTTCAATTTCCCCTAAAAATTACTCTAGTGAATGACCTTCCTTTACAATATTGGTCACCAAAGTCAATTCAATTCATCTTGTATTAAGATGACATCACTGTTTTCCCCAAATAACCAAACCTGTACCCCAAGAATCTATTCAAATCATAATTTTTCTCCAGTATGAGAGATGCAGGCATGTGGAAATGAGGGGTTAATCTTCACCTGATTGGGCATATCTTCATGTATTGAGAAATTCATAATAGCATTATCCACAGTCAATCTTTATCTTTGTTACCATAACTTCACATCTACTATAGATATATATGCCCTGTTTCACCAAGCAACTTGCTGAATTATGTTCACTGACAACTATTATAAGCTACTGAAATCCTTAAATGCTATTGGCTAAGGGCAAATGTATGATTGGAAATCTCTGACAAATTGCTTCATGAGCTGGTACCCTGATATCTAGAGTAGATGTGAAATCATGTTAAAAAGGAAAAAGCTATATTGCTGTCAATGCTATTGAAAACCCATATATGAAGAATGGTGGCAACTATAGCAATACTGTTCAATTTCAATTAAAACCAAGGTTAACATTAAAGTTACCATCAAATGTGTTAGATCGCCAAGGGGTATTTCATTGAAGACAATGAATGAGTGAGATTCACGCTAACTTCCGCAAATCATTCTTGCCATTACGTCAATCTCTCATGTTCACATTTCAACAAGAGTTACTTTTTCTTATGAAGAGGACAGACATCAAAAACGTGTACATCATGACGGGCATTCACTAAATTAAAAGACAGACCGTTCAGAAACAGCACCAAATAACAATGAAAGACCAAAACAGTACTTATTTTCACATCTATTTTAAGACATCCAAATGAATAAAGCATGGATGGAAATACATTAATTTAGAGAAGAAATATAAAGGAACTATTAAAGCTGTAATGAATGAGATTATTTTCCTTGTATCACACAATGCTCCACTTTTTATGACTGCTACACAAGAGTTCTTCTTTGAAGCGATTCTTTGACATAGGACAATACAGAACATAGTCGAAAGCTTTTCTCTTGTAACCAAAAGTGCTAATCAAATTTCAAGAAGTGAAATTATACCCTTAACTGTATTTACCTTTTTCCAGTCATCTACTGGTACATAGTCAGAGTCTTCTGAACCTGATTCTGATTCATCATCAGCATTTGTACTGGCTGTTGAGTGAAAGCAATCAACAATATGGACAGTTATACTCTTTTCTCAGCACAAGTGTGCATATATTGCTATTTCCCTTGCTGACATAGACATTAAGGGGGGAATGAAAGGGATTATGGGTTTAAACAGATTACAACATTTGTTGGTAAACAGTGAAAATTGTTAACTGAATCTTGTATTTTCATAAATGCCTCCCCCCCAAAAAAAAAAAATAAATAAATTTATAAATATGTTTCAAACACACTTTGCCCGGTTTGGACTGGTATCCTCATGTTAATCAGAATATTCTTGGCAAATATCTTTAACCAAGTGCTGTATTCTGTTACAACATCTTACAGGGAATTATCTCAAACAGGTTCCCTCTTCCATTAGAAGTGTTTAATTGGCTGGTTTCCATCCAGTATAGAAGGTAAATTTTCATTTGTAAATGCTGGGATTGCATATAAAACCAGGAGGCCGTTTCATAAAGCTGTTTGTAAGTTAAGAGCAGCTTTAAGAACGACTGGTGATCCTTTCCTATGCGCTAAATCACCTATGGTATATACCATTTAACAAGAAAGGATCACCAGTCGTTCTTAAAGTTGTTCTTATCTTATGAACAGCTTTATGAAACACCCACCGGATACCAATTCAGAGGAAGGTAGGAAATTTATACTGATGTCCTCGCACAGAAAGACTATGCTACACATGACTCAGCTAATGCCACAAATTTCAGTCTCAAAACCGATTTCTCTAGAATAGAAACCATTAAATACTTTAATTTGCTTACATCTTAGTAATCTTTGGGTGCTATCCCTGGTGTTGGTTGATTCTCTGGACTCTGAATATACATCGTTTGGAAGGGATTCTTCTGTCTCTCCATTAGTGAGCTCTTCTTCTCCGTTTGTTAGTTCTTCCTCCTCCTCTTCTTCCTCTTCCTCCTCTTCTTCATCTTCTGCAGGGTTTCCCCCTTCGGGAGGGAGGTACATGGCTAAAAGGTCTTCCATTGGAATTTCTGCATCCTGTAATGTCAAGATGTTATATATAATAACACATTTTTTATGGACTTATTTCACTGGATGCCATGATAAAAAGGACTTCAAAATTACATCTTCATGAATCATATCCAAAAAAAAAATAAAAACCCCTCAAGGTATAGACCAAAATGACACTTGAGATTCAAAACACTACAGTTTAATGTTTGATGCAAGTTTGCTGTTTCACTTTTGACAAGAAATCCAATACTTGGGCCAGATAAAGTCAAAAAAATTAATCTGATTCATGATGGCATCTTAGGATGCAGAATCCAGTAAAGAAAGCATCATAGAAAACACTAATTATGGATTTTAGTGCCATGTAATTCAGGAATTTTGACCATAGGGTGCTTTGCATCAATCTCAAACTAAAATAACATTTGATTTTCACAAGGCCAATTTTGAAAACATGTGGCAAAGAAGCCTGCATTTAATAGCAACCTATGTTTACATTAATTGGAATTTTGACAATAAAATGGAGAAAGAAAATGCAAGCTTATCCAGCTTCCTAACTTCAAATGTATTGATAAGTTTGAATGTCAATATTATGAGAAACTTTACACAAGTTTTACTCTAAGACAGATTTGTTACCATCAATAGCTCAGCTGAAGTTTGCATCATCAAACCAGAACAGAAAAAAATGTTACCTGAATCTGATTGTATTAGACAAATTGTGGTGTTTGGCATCACTGATTCAGGCATATTACCAAACATGACTTTTTTTCACTCAAGATATAGGGTGATAGACAGTTTACCTGAGCTAGTTCATCCAGTTCATTATTGCTGAAACTTTCTCCACTCTCATTTTGCTCTTCTTCTTCCATTGTTTGTTCATCATCATAGTCGTGAACCATCATCTCCGCTGTTACATCAAAATCACGATCAGTTTCTAAATAGAATGAATATACAAGTGACAAAGTGATTATGTAATATATGTTGAACTAATCATGTCTCAGAGGAAAAACGGGATTTTTATATTACATTTGAATGTTACTCCAGAATTTTGAATAGAATTTCTGATACAACTTCTGCACCCTAACCCCCCCCCCAAAAAAAAAAGAGTTATGAAAAAATAAATATATGGATATCACATTGACAATGTTCTAGCTATGGCCTTTTAGTGGTGGTCAACTGGTCACAATTTCACAGCAATACAATTTTTTAGGCCGAGTGTTCTTAAAGCGAATGAATATCATGTACACGTAATGACAACCTGACATAAGCAAATCTTTGAAAATAAACTAACATTTAACACTTTTCATTTGAAAATAGTGGTGGTTGGAAGTAGTGTTCTTCATGATGGGTGGAGGTCAGAAATCTTTTGTGCCAGTAGGGCCAACCACTGCCGACCAATGTAGCTACATCACTGCACATTCACACTGAATCAAGACTTCAAAAAAAACTTACCAGGACTCGAGTCACTTGTTGCTGGCTGTGAAATATAAAATGAAATGAAATGGAAAACAATATTAATAATAGGATTAAAACAATAGAGGATTACAATATTTATAGCAATCCAATGATCAAACGTATCTTCTCAAATATGCAGTACAAAATTTTTTTGTAAATATTTATTGCTGAATACATCCTGCAAGGACTGCTAAAGTGAAAAAAATGCCAAAGGAAATCATTATAAGTACAGCATTTAGAAGAGACGAGTTTGAGATTCCTTCATTTTTTCTTCAAACTTATGAGAAATTTGGTACGCTAATTAGTGATAAAGCCCTCACCTCTGGACAAACAATTTCCTGACTCCAAAGATTACCTTGGTGCAAAACAAAAAATGTCCGTTTATGAGGACAGTGTTTTTAGTTTTTGTTTATTCACTTCCCCCTGTACTAGGACATATAAAGTGCTAAAACTTGACTCTCTGAACTCAATTCCCTCAAGTTCATCATCCATTCTTGATTGATTAGCTGACAATTTATTACCTTGGTCTGAAACTAATTTTTCCCAAAACTTAAGTGTTCACTCTGTTGAAATTCTACCCAGAACAGTGAATTTTTATCCCCAAAAAGCAAAAAAAATTAAAAAACAAAGGACATACAAATATTGAAATTAAAGGTCAAGTCCAACTCAGAAAATGTTGATTTGAATAAAGAGAAAATCAAACTAGCAAAACGCTGAAAAATTCTTCAAAATCGGATGTAAAATAAGAAAGTTATGACGTTTTAAAGTTTTGCTTATTTTTCACAAAACAGTGATATGCACAACTCAAATGAGACAGTCGATGATGTCCCTTACTCACTATTTCTGTTTTTTATTGTTTAAATTATACAATATTTCATTCATTATAGATTTGACAATAAGGACCAACTTGACTGAATCACATTGTATTAAACAAGATTCATTTCACATATTCAGGGAGTAATTAATTGTCGTTTCACTTGACAATTAAGAGAAAAATGGATTATTCAATATATCATATAATAAAATACAAAAGAAATAGTGAGTGGATAACGTCATCAGTCCCCTCATTTGCATATCCACCAGGCTGTGCATATAACTGTTTTGTGAAATTAAACAAAATTTTAAAATATCATAACTTTCTTATTTGACATCCAATTTTGAGGAAATTTTCAGTGTAATACTTTTTGGATTTTTCTCTTTATTCATATCAACTTTTTGTTGGGATGTACTGGTCCTTTAAATAAAATCTGAAATTGATTTTCTGATGCCTGGATCTACATAGTACATGGTATAGTGAATAATGTATTATCAACCGCCCTTGCATTACCAAACATGCACATCAAACGCATCAGAAAATTTCATATGCTCAAAACTTTGCACCATCCTTCCATAGCCAAGGGAACTTAAGTAGAAAGATGATGAAAATGGTCACAAGCACATTTTCAAAGTCTTTACATTCTCAAAATAATAAAAATTTGTCAAAATAGCTCATCAATAACTGATGTTTTCTCAACCTTGTGAATAGAAAACACGCGTTAAGAAAAGTTCAAGAGGTCTATATCTTTTTCAGGTGACGTGAGTGAAGAGGGGTCCGATATGAAGCTGATATTCCAAAAGGAAAATGATTTCCACAAAATTTTCACAAATTTACATTTTGTAGACCTGTATTAAAGTTGAAAGTTTTGTGAATTTATCAACTTAGAATGTGTTTGATATCACTTGATATAATTGAATTTGTGGAACGTGTTCAGTAATACAGTTCAGTAATTTTGCCTGAACATCCTGGGGTGGTATTCTAAAAACTGTCTTAAATATTCTTGTAACTTAGTAATTATAACAGCTCGCTAAATATTGCCTCAAATCAGTATTCTAAGAATTGTCTGCTCTCTGTAAGGACGTCCCCTACATGTATTTTATCTCTAACACAACCTAGTATTTTATCATCAACCAATCAATAAACTTGTTATATGCTTAGGTCAACCAATAGAAGCATCTCTTCTGAAAAATAATTGAGCGCATTATTGATATGAGGCATAATTTCCTTGCGCCCCTGACACTTAGTAGCTTCTGTGCTAAAAATACATGTGGGTGTTCTCAAAGACGTATAAAAGGTTCATGATCTCGAATACCAATTGTTAATTGTTGAAAAGTCTACCAATCCGCTGTTATAATTTCTTTGGAAAGTGTCTTTTTGTATAGCATGCTGTTCTTGTGGGATGCAGCAATAAATTATTATTGCGAGGGACAACATTAACTTTAAGTTACAACAGCCCCCTACATCATATGGCAATGAGTCCAAACTTCGCGCGTGTCCAAACTTCGCGGACGGTCATTATCTCCAAAACTAGCCAATATCCTTACAATCTGACATCATCAATGTGAAAAGCAACCTAAAATTACCCTTCGCTGAAAGTTTCTTTAGGATTAGTCCAGTATTCATGAAAATATTGGCAAAAGATCGGCAAATTTGTCACCGTTAGCGCCCGTTTTGAAGAAATCAACAAGCATCACGATATCACCATTTTGCAAGCAGAAATCATCAAAAATGTGAGTTAAATGTGGTACTAACCGATTCCATAGCATTTTGCCATCAATCTGATATAAAAAATATATTTCACTTTTTGAGCTTGAGTCTTTGTTTAAATCTCCACAAAAGCTTTGGTGCGCGAAGTTAGGTCACACTTTTTCTGAACGGTTTTCCAGCACAGCCCGCATTCGCCGATCGGAATAGAATTTTGAGATCGCGATACCGGCGAAACCCCGTGACCTACTTTACATTTTCGTCCATGATTTTATAGTTTACGATCTTGTCGTCAATGTGATTACTATTTCTTCAATTGGTTTTGTATAAATTATGAATAATTTGTGGACAAAATTATGAATAATTTGTGGACAAAATTAAGCCTGATGAATATTTTTGAAAAGTGCGCGAAGTTTGGACACCCCATCATACATGTACCTCTCCTCTCGTAAATTTTCTTGTATTTTGCAAGAATGCAAAGATAATTAAGATAATTTTGAGAATACCTGTCATCTCGATATGTTATGTTGCGCACAGAGATATAATTTATGCACCGTTTTGAACTTTACGAAAAATTCTAACGTTAGCTCTGACAATGGACATTCATAGTTTTCATAAGATACACGCTTACGCACTCAGACTCAGTGAAAGTTACAAGAATTTTCAGAATTTTTTCATTGTAACTGTGAACTTTACAAGAAGACAATTTTCACTTTCAGAATACGGCCCCAGATTTTTCATTCACTTATTGTTCTGTTTAGGCCCTACTTGCAAATCTTAAATGAACTTTTCTTAAAATCATATATGTCCAGCGCAACCACTTAGCTCTAGCCTCTAGCAAAAGGTGACCTTCATTACGCCAGAGCTTCGGCGTACATTGTCACATCGAACCGCTCATTCAGTCCCCATCGTCACGAGTATGGGCGACCGCCCATATTTATGTGCGCACAAGAGAACGGCGCAAGATAAACACACACAACACACACACACACTAATAGCACACACAGGAAGTCAATTTGGTTATTATTCTCACTCACTTGCGCCGAACACCGGTTACTTTCAGACAATACCATTCTTCCAAAAGCTGACAAATTCACACTTTAAGCACCCAAATATTCAATCTAGAAATCAAACAAATTAATTCGTAAATTTGGTAAAATTACGAAAAGAATGAAAAGACAAATTTTACCGGTAAATACTTCAGAAATTTTCGCACTTACCTGCGCCATGACTGCAGTATTATGGGATAACGATGACCTAGCGCTGCTGACGTAATGATTACAAAAAATACCCGGATGAAGAATTCTCTTACAACGTATTTTCAAGAAAAGAAACTCCTTATTAGTTGAATAGAATTGTAAAATCAATTGATTATTCTCTTAAACTATAGTTAGAATCATTATTATCTAACCAAAACCAGAAAAGAACTAAATTTTGAAAGTATATGCGAACTTGTGGACTGCTGATCAATTGACCAATCAGAGAGCATACAATGGTGACGTATGCGGTGGCAGAAAACTATATCCCAGTCACGATCCCATGGCAACTCGGTCGGCTTCGGCTTGCAAGTTTCTCGTTGTGTGGATCGATTGGATCGGAGCGCTCGCGCGGAGGAAAAACAACACGCTGATTTTAGCAAGTGGGACTGTACCGAAATTTCCGTTCTGCTAGTGCTACTGCTAGCTGCTGCTGTAAAGTGTAAGTAACTAGTAAGCATTAATTAAGTAGAGATTTTTCTTTTGATTACAAACATAGTAGAAAAATGAAATTATTTGTAGGCTGCATCAAAATATCCCAAAAGAAATGTAGGCCCTAAAGGCAAGCCAAAAGGAAATTTAGATCATTTGCAAATCATTTATTTTTTTAATTGAATTGAGGAACAAAATTAATTGTGAATGGGAGTTGTGTGTGGCACTGCCAGTGCCACTGCCTGGCATGACACTGATGATAGTGACAGCCAGTGACGAGTAAACCCAAGGCAAGGCCAAGCCTAAAAGAGGGCAGGTTTCGCGGCCGGAGCCCAGGGGCCGATTGCACGAAGGGGGGTCTTTCTAGTTTCTACATCACTCAACATGCTCAAAGTAACTAAGAGTAAGACATCAGTACCGTACATCATGTTCTAAATCTAAGGCCACACACAGCCGTCTTTTTTGTCTGAATATGCAGAATATTTCTGGAATGTATGATATGATAAACAAATAAAATTTGTTAGCTTAAATAGCTACTAAGGCTTAAGCTGGTATTATTTGTAAAAAATATGATGCAACACTCACATTTTATAATTTGTTTACTTTAGTCTTTAGTGGATGAATGAAATATGTTTGCAGGTAGGCCCCTAAATGTGTTTCACATGGCGCATCATAATAAAATGGGTGACATGAAAGACGATTCTTGCAAAGACCCTTTCGTGCAATCGGCCCCAGAACTCATCCGTGTAAACTAGGCAGACATGTCATGGGTACTCTCCAAAATGGGGTCGCAATAATAGCACTCCAAATAAAAGAGGAAAATTAATTATGCACTTAACTCGATTAGCCTATAATATGGATGAAGGTCTATCGTGACACAGAATCCTGACAATCGAGGCACAAACTGGACCCTCAAAAAAGGGAAAAGTTAGACCTCTACATCATGTCATGTTCATTCTTGCTATCGATTGGCCATTTTGTTTTCTATTTTAAAAGGAGAACAAACGAGACAGAACTTTTCCTTTTTTTGAGGGTCCAGTTTGTGCCACGTCAGGATTCTGTGTCACGATAGACCCACATCCATATCAAGGTAAGTGCATAAGTTTCCCCCTTTTATTTGGGGTGCTAGTATTGCGACCCCATTCTACCCCATTTTGGAGAATACACTTTGCCTAATATTATTTCAATCCATATCCATCCTCCGGTTAGCCTCAAAATTGGTGATTTAGAGCCAACATCAAGTTCCTCACACATGAATAATTCGCTGCCGATTTCAAAACATCGCATGCGCGAGGGTCTGAGCTCGGACCCTCGCGCATGCGATGTTTTTACCATCGGACACAGACTCGCCTTGCCATTTCTTTTAAACGTCTCATTTGAAGCCAGTTCGAAATTCCTCACACATTAATTCACTGCCGAATCCAAAATGGCGAACGCGGATTGCACTATCGCGGGGGTCACAGTAGTGCAATTTACCTGTCTGCATAAATCTGTTGTACTGCATATGACGATATTTGATCTTTTCTCTTCTCAGGGTCTGATAATTCACAATAACCATGCTAAAGCTTCCTGGAGGACAGAATGCTTCCAGCGTCATGAAGAGCAGCAAGATCAGTGGTTCAACTAGCCAGAATCGAATTGGCAAAGACCGTAATGTGACCCTAGGCATTGGGTCAAGGACAACCCTGAACTCCAGCAGAAAGAGCCAAGTTGGGATTGATAGCAAAACAGAACACCACAAGCTTCCAGGGGCCAAATTCCATAATATCCAGGTGAAACATTTGTTTATAAAGTCATTGGTAGGGGAAGGCGGGGTAAGTTGTGACAGTTTTTGCTTTTTGCATGTTAGAATTGATATGATTAATAATCTTGTCGAAATAAGTACCTTGCCTTGAAATTTAATTCTTCTGAAATATTTTCCACCTATATATTCTGTTTCTGTTTCTGTTTCTGTTTTTGGTAACTCCCGTATAGGAACTCGACAGGACAGCACTTTGCTGGTAAACGCCAAGCTGGTGTATAACCAATTACCTATGAAACATTTTACGTCTAGATTAATCAGTCATAGTGGCTGACGTTATAGACGACAGATATCACTCTCGGGCCTTTTTATCAAAGTGGAAACAGTGGCAGAGTTGGGATTCGAACTCACAACCTTGCGATTATGAGTCCAATGCTCTAACCACTGGACCACACGACCCGTATAACTTTCTATCCCCACACTGAAAGTCATCGTGACCTTTGAAAAAAACGATGTCAAATGGCTCAACTTGCCCCATATATGGGGTAAGTTTGAGCCACCTTCTGGGGCAAGTTGAGCCACAAAAACTATGTACAAAATGTATGCGGAGAACCAGCATGTCAATTTTTTTATTAAAGTCTTTTCACTTGCTAATTCTATATAAATACTAACATCCTTTAAGAGGAAAAGTGCAGTCATGTAAATTTGCTCCTTTCAGCCAGCATTTCAATTGATTTTTATGGTTTGTTTGTTTTTTAAGATACATTACCATAGGAATTACCATGGCTCAACTTGCCCCATGCTGTTTGGCTCAACTTACCCCAGTCCGAACTTAGTGTGATAATTTTGTATCCACACATTTATTATGCATCCATCATATAAAAGACTATGACAAGAATGAAGATCCATACCTGGACTAATAATGTTGTTATCATGTCTTTATTATATTCAAAGACGTGTGTGTTTATAAAGCACTTATCTATTTCACACTCTTTTTTACTTTTTTGGCTGAAATTCATGTTTTTCCCTCTAAAAAACTACTTTTTGTTTCAAAGTTGAAAACAATGTGGTGGGGTTAGGGGTTATGCTATGGGTCATCAAGACATGACACCACCACAAGGTCTGACTCATTCATTATTGGCCTGGGGCTGGTGGCTCAACTTGCCCCTATGCTCAACTTACCCCGCCTTCCCCTAATGTTTGCTACAACAATTTAGGTTGAAGTTGACAGATGCATAGGAGCCCCTTGATACACTCTACAGTACTTGTGATAATTTTCAGCCACTGGAGTCTTTTACCAAAGAAAAAAAAAGAAAGTGAATGATGTGAACTGAACTGAGATTCTGATTACAGTACTTTAACCATTTAAATGGCATTATATTTATTGTCCAGCTAAAATGCATTGCCATCAGCATCCTTGTTTGCTTTATTCTTTTTATTGGTTCTTTTCTCTCTTGAAACTAATGGAAGTTTTCAGAAAAAAAGAAAATTCTGCAGAAAACAATCACACATTTTTTAAGAATACATTTACGCTCATGAATAAGGGAATTATTTTACTTCTATAAATTTGATTAGCATATTTTGGTCAGTGGGAAAAGATGACACTGCCATTCTGTAAAGTCCTACATGTACAGTACATAAAAACTTGCTACACAAAAGAAATGTTGTGTATCAGTGATTTAAAAAATGCATAGCAAATTGCAATGCAATACCAGAAAAAAAATACCACTTTTACCACTTCCCTTACATATTTTGGGGAGAATAGAAAACACCAATTCTCTAGTGAAGATGACTTTCTCAGCCCATAAAATACTACATTAAACTTATAAAAGGTTGACATTTTTTTTGTACTACAGATCACCTGTATTTTTTCTGCAGACCCAGATGGATGTTCACCCCGCCATAGTTTGATGGGTGTAGAATTACAACAATGATAATTGTAGTGCCATAAATGCTTGAGGTACTTATGAGTTAGAAAAGTTGATAAAAAAGGAGAATGGAATATCTGTTATTCAACATAAACTGTCACAGATGTAACTTTTGTTTGCTCTTAAAGCATACATGCATGCGATTATTTATGCTGATCTAGCATTTCATGATGTTCTGACATCCTCTGTGCAATGTAGGTATTAGACGATGAGGGCCAAGATGTCACTCCACAGCCCCTTATTGCTGCAGATCCCTCCTCAGTCAAACAACAACAAAGCAAGCTTTTCAATGCTGGTGAATCAAGCCATGGAACAGTGAGTACCTCTGTCCCTCTTATGTATGATTAAAGTTTAGCTTGGAATGGGAGCCAGGCGGGCTGTATATTTCTGAAATTTGAAATTAATGTAACTTGGCCGAATCTTGATAAGACAATTCTTTTGGGACCAGTCACCATAAAAGTCTGTTTTACTTGAGAAGCTTGACTTAAAAGAGGTCTATTACACATGTTTTGCATGATCTGGTCATAATAAACAAAAGTTTTTTTACTTCGGCAAATATTTGACATATGATGTTGATTTGTGCAAACAAATTATCTACAGGTATTGTATTTCTCAGAAAGAACTTAGATTCTTCTTTTAAAGGGGAAGTTCACCCTGACAAAAAAATTTATTGTAAACTTTGAGAAATATTCATCAATTAATTAAAAAGTTATTAGAGTTACAATTATTTGATTTGTGACGTCATATGCGAGCAGCATTCATACATAGCGAATGGTAAAAAAATCAAAGAAATATCATTTTCTCAGAAAATTGAAAATGGTTTTCACTGTACCTTTTTTATATCAATAGACAAATCATTTTACACCCAATCATGAATAGAAAACAAAATTAAGTCATCAGGAACCATACAAAATTTGAAATTCATGCATTTTATATTACATAACACATGGGGCAGCTGCTCGTTTATGACGTCACAATTCCAAATTTTTGAACTCTTATAACTTTCTTACTTTTTAACGGATTTTCCTCAAACCTTCACCAATATTTTTTACTATTTTTTCTGCTATTTTTACAACAAAGTTTTCTTCAGGGTGAACTTCCCCTCTTAAACTCTTATAACTTTCTTACTTTTTAACGGATTTCTTACTTTTTAACGGAGTTTCCTCAAACCTTCAGCAATATTTTTTACTATTTTTTCTGCTATTTTTACAACAAAGTTTTCTTCAGGGTGAACTTCCCCTTTAAAAAAAAGTGTGCAGACACCATAGATAAAGCAAACAAAATAAATCAATCAATGACCCCACATTAAAATGTACAGGAATAAGTGCATAATTACATAATGTAGACTTGTAGTTTATTTTAAGTTTAATTCATCAAAGTGATACAGTTTAAAGTGACAAGAATAATTGTAAGTAATTGTAATTTGTGCTGTCATTTTTGTGAGGTCACTGATGATATTGAAGTATGATGGAGGCTAAGTTGTTTTGCAAATGCTATCTGCATAAGATATGAACCTCTCTTGTAATGATGAATATCACTTTTTCTTGTACCATCAGGCAATAATTTTTCGGCTTTACATTGGAATTTATTATTTGCTTAGCATTTATTACGATGTGTAACTATTTCTTCTTCTCCTGACCATCTGTAATATATTGAGGATTTATTGCCATGGGAGATTAAATAACCCTCTCCTGTACAAAATTCAAATTTCGGGTCCCCCATCCCCCTGTTGTCCCATGGATCCCCCCCCCCACACACAAATATATGACTATCAATATCTTTGATCTAAAGGCAAGGGCCTGAAATATTTTACTATGAAACCTCCACCTTGTTAATTGTCTTCATTGCTATTATTAATTCTGAATCTGACAAGGTCCAAAATTTGTCTCATTGATTCCTTGCGTTTTATCTCTTTAATTTATTTTTAGCCGACTGATCTTATGTCACAAGCATCTATTTATCAGACTGGAACAACAAGCTTTGCTGGACCATTTACAAGGTAATTATAAGGGTTATATCTAATTCTTTCAAAATCATCTATCAATAATAAACAGTTACTTAATTTTTAAATCAGAGAAGATTTGGATGTGTACACTTCTGAGAAAAGGGTGTTTGGTATAATGTTCGCAATTTTCAACTGAGTGCAGTAGATAGGTCATCTTGTAGTGGACCTTCATTAAAAATGATTAGTGGTATTCTCACAGCAATAATTGAGTTGACCATTGTCCTAACTGTGGCTTAGACCATTCTTTGATAGATTCCAGCCAGTTTCCAGATCATTTACCTTGATCAGATTATAATCCTGGCATGAATAATGTTGACAACAAAGATGAAGTGAAATGAGATGAGAAATTAACATGAATTTGACAAGGAGGTTTGAATAATTCTTTGGTACATTATCTTTGAATATTGAATAAAGAGGATAAAACCTAGCATCAAGTTTGGACTGACATTTTTGGTTTCACCTCCAATCATGAATTCCAACCCATTTTTGTCTGAGCCTTAGAGCACTGATTCTCTGATGTTAACTAAGGAGAATGTCTAAGTTTATTTAGGTCTGATTAAAGTTAATTTTTGTCTCCTTTTGTTTTGTCTGTGTTACGATAGATCTGTGTTTGGAGCCAGTATGTCACATGCTTCCAGTCAATCTAACACAGAATCCTTCACAGATGAGATAGCTGAACCAACATCTATGAAAGATATGCTGAGTGGCTTAGAAGGTAAATAATTGTCATGTCTTCATCAAAGGAATTGTTTTATGAAAGGGGGTGGTACACTGTTAATGATTACCACATTACATTTTGCATACTTCCTTTTACCAGTGTAGTATTTTCTTGTAAGGGGTTGAGTATGGGAGTATTAAAAAATACAACTCTTCAATAATCATAATTATTTTTTGTCTTATTATGATTATATTACATGGAATGCTGTTGAATATCTATTAAATTTGATAGAGTAGGTGCCATGTTAAAAAGAAGCATTTGTAAAAGGCTTGTTTTTGTTTCATCCGAACAAGACCAAATGGTTGTAGTTTGAACTGTGCTTGTCAAGCTGCGGAGGTATGATATAGCTGTTGTAGATTAAATTCTTGAAGTTCTTGAAAAGAACTTCATGAAATTTCTCAGAGAGGCTCATACATAAAATGTTTGTAGAAAAACAAAATAGTAATTTTGTAATATACTTCATGGTATTTCCATCCATTGTATAGATATCCAGACACGAAGGGAGGAGACAAAGGAAGATCTAACAGAGGAAGACCTTGAGAAATATATCCCAATCAACCTGACAGAGACTGCCACAATATGGTTATTAGATATCAATGGAGTCAGTATGTCAATAGATGCCGAGGACGCATCAGCAATTAAAAGCAAGAATGAGAAATATAAAGAGGTAAGAGAAGATTTGGAAGAAGGAGAGAGAGAGAGAGGTAGACAGACAGACTGGGTACCATGTTATGAAACTTTGCCAGAACTAACAAATCAACATTTCGATGACAATTACCTTGAAACATTTCGTCATAGATCAGTGGCTCATCAGCCAATCAAAACCAAGGATTTATTATTGAAATTGTCACTGTTGTCAATTCAGTCAGATAGTGCTGGCAACTTTCAAGAAAAGGTTCCCAACGAATCATTTATCAATGATCTTCCCTGACACCTGTATAAGCTACAGAAATAATTGTATCTAATATTCTGAGAGCAAAGTCCTCAGTCAAAATCGTTGACAAGAAGGAGCACTGATGATTAGGTTGTACACCAGCTTTACACAATTAAAGAGAAATACCAGTAAAGAGAAATACCAGTAGTTGCAGTAAACACTGATTTCATGAGAAAGTCTGTAAAACCAGGCTTAATTGTCAGTATATCATCGAGGATCTAGATCTGGTACAGTTACATAAACTGAACTTTGTGAAATCTTGAAATCTACGCTGAATAATGTTCACACTGAAGATCACCAACACAAATAAGTGCACGTGGGACAGTGTATTATTGCTATGAATGTCGGCCCGACGCTTGACCCAAATCCTGTGCTTATTTGCTAATTTCTCAGCAATTACACAATTTCTTCCAGAATCCTTTGGCACATATTTTTTATTTATACATACAGACACTTTGGTGGTCATTTCATTGGATTTTGTACGAACTCATTTTGATATCGTTACCACAACTGGCATTTACTTTTAACCCTTTGAACCATATAGGCCGGAATACCGGCCTACCAGAAAACACGCAAATACCTGATAGGCCGGAATACTGGCCTACAGCCATGTGATTTCAAAAGCATGGATTCTAAATGTCAGGTGATCTTAGAAAATGACGTCATCTTTCTAGTACGTGTAGGAATATTTAGTCAATAATTTCAGTCAATGTGGGCAATGATTTCGGAAGGATTGAGCTTCAAAAATGGCCAAAATATGCCACTTTTTTGTGATTGCTCGTGTCGTACGTGCGGTAACACACTGTGTAATACGCGGCGAGTCACATGCTTACTATGGGGAAGCAATTGGTATATCTCACTTTGGTGAAAACAGTGATTTTGAGCCCAAAACAGACACTAAATTTGATATAGGTCTACGAGAAGCCAAACAACTTCAGCCGGCTCGTCCGAGTACAAGCGGGGGGAAGGTGCCGTTGGGTCTCGAATCATGGAGGATTGTGGGAATGTGGTCGAGAAGTCATTTATGTGCAAATAATTCAGGGTGTATGTCACGGCCGCCCCTAATAATTCAAGGTTCAAAGGGTTAAGGTTCATCCTTTAATTGTTATTTGTAATTATTTTGATTGTCTCTTTTTGTAGCTGTGCAAAAGTCGTGATGGTAATGACAGATATGCTGAAAGGGGGATGCAGACTTTCAACGACCTCCCGAAGAACAAGGACATCCAGACATCTCGAGTAAACTTCATTGTAAGTTACCATGAAAAATCATGAGTAAAAGTGTTGGTGAACTTATTGAAAAGATTTTGTGTCATCATTGTAGTGCCTTGACAGTTCTTGTTTGTAATACATTATTGTTCAGAATTCTAGTACATTGCAAAGCAAGCAACATCATTACTGCACATTAGAAATTGTTTCATATTTTTCTTGTTACTGCGCATTGATAACGCTAAGATTGCATGATAAGGTTTTATGAATTTAATCAAAATTATGGTCTAAAGTGTACTGTGTTCCAATAATCACACTACTTCTGTACTAGAATTTCGCCCATTTCAATTTGCCCTATATTTAAGGTGTATGTTCTTTTTGATAGCAAAATGCTATGATTGTTTGAGTTTATTGAAACAAGGACTTCAACTTCAACTATATGGAAATCCATCAGTGTCATAATTTTTCTCACAGAAAATTTGCACAATGTCCTGTGTAAACAAAGAGGATCACACTGAATTTTCAAGGAACTATGAATGTATGAATATGCAACATATTTAGGAAACATGTGGAACTAACATGCTTTTAAGATGATGATGTATTTGGCTTTCCATAGTTGTGGTTGATGGGATTAATCATAACTCTTTGTAAGATGGGGCCCTGTTTTTAAAATGAGAGCATACCTGTACTAAAAAAATTCAGCATTTAAATACAGATCAAAGTAGCCAATTCCTAATTTTGTCTTTTGTTTTTTAATTACAGGACCAAGAAACCATAGTGAATAATTGGGATATGTATGATACATACCAAGATCAGGAAAGAAAAGCCAACTGTAAGTTATGACTTGTAGAATTCAACCTTGTATGTTGTTATATGCAATTATGGTATTCACCAAGTTTCTTCATTGAATTTGTAACTTGAAGTGATGTAATACTTCCTCAAATCTATAGAATTTGGATGTCTTATGGAAATCTCACAAAAAAAGTTGAATTCTCAGTAAAAAAAACAACTAAAAGCATTGCCATTGTGGGCTTCCATTCATTTTTTTTTTTTTTTTAACGAAGGCAGCTTAGCTAAACATGATTATACAAATAGTGATATTTCTCAATGGCAACTGTTAAAAGCTTTCATGTGATTGGCACAGAAAAAATTTTGCTTCATAGAATGCTCCCCAGAGCTGACTTAAAATTCTGCTCAAGAGCAACATAGAAAGTACTTGGTTTAGCAACATGTAGCATTATTTGATGGACGTCTTCCTGAGATACAGGCTACAGTGAGAAAAAAAAAATTGTTTGTAGACTGTAAATCAATGTTTGGCTTTTAAGGTGAATGAGCTCCCAGCAAGGTTAATTCCTAGAATGCACAGTGCTTGCAACAGCAGCACGAGCTTAAGACGTAATATTAACCCTTTCCACGCGTACTTCGCACCAATACACTCTCATGACCACGCGAACTTCGCATTTCACGCTCAAACAAACAATCCATTGTTTCCCTCCCTGAAAATAATCCAGCACAGAGGGGTTCATGGCCAAGCGAACAAAGAGTTGATAATCAGAATAGATTATTTCTAAAAAATGGTACCATATAAATGCCTATTATTATTGTACAAGAACTCAAGTGTTGTTATTGAAGAGGGATGAAACTTTGTTCCCCATAGACTGATATCTCCTGAGAGCAGGAGGCCATTTCATAAAGCTGTTCAGTTAAGAAAGACCGGTGGTAAATGATATTCAACATTAAATGTTCATTGGTGATTATTTAGCGCAAAGATAGGTTCGTGAGTTATTCTTAAGGGAAAATGAAACCTTTCAAACAGCGATAGCCTGTGTTAAAACATAAAAATCAAAGAAACAGATCAACAAAAGTTTGAGAAAATTGAATAAATAGTAAGAAAGTTATGAGCATTTGAAGTTTAGATCATTATCATAATGTAGATCCTCTAGTTGGTAATGCGACAAAGATGTGTGATGTCACTTGTGAACAACTTTCCCATTACTTTTCTATATATATTCACTTAAACTGCCTCTTTTATCACATCTATCAGTAGATCATGTATTCTTTCTATAAGAGGGCATGTAATACGGATTTTTAAAGAATACATTATGGATAAGGAATTCGTATCACTATGAGGAAGAGCAAAAAGGGATACTTTAGGGGTATTTTATAGTCCCTCACAGGGAAAGGTTTTCACAAGTGACATCACACATCTTTGTAGCATTGCCAATGGGAGGATTGCCATAGCATTAGTGATCACAATATTCAAATGCTCATTATTTTCTCATTATTTTACCGATTGTTCTCAAACTTTCTTTGCTCTTATTCTTTCATTTTGCTCTTTCCACACAAGCCCACTTGTTCCAAAGGTTTCATTCCCCTTTAAAGTCCCTCTTAAAGGGGAATCCTACCCAAATAAAAACTTGTTTTTACAAGAAAAAGAAAAATCAGACAAGTTGATAGCTGAAAGTTTGAACAATATTGGACAAACACCAAGAAAGTTAAGAATTTTTTAAAAGTTGTAAATATTGGTAATCACTATACCCATGGAGACTTCAAATTGGCCACATATGGGATGTCATAGTGATGTAAGGCAAGGACTACTCTTCCATGTACTCCAATGCATATTATGGCTGAATTGTCATTTTTCCCAAAAGTTTTATTTCAAATTATATTTTTCTGTCATGAGGACATAAAACAATATACTACCTGGATTATATTTAGATTACAGCCCCAGGGTAATGGGTACTTGGGAGAAAACCACAAATCCCTGATAATAAAGTACATGGCCTATGGGAAAGTTGTCCTTGCCCCTTATCATAATTTACTCTCCTAGTTGCCAATTTGAAATCTACATAGTATTAGTGATCTCAATTTTAAAACAGCAATAACTTTCTTGTTGCTTGTCCGATTTCTTTCAAACTTTCACCATTCTGTTTAATTTATTTTTCTCCTTCCCAACACACCATTTTATGGCCAAGGCTGGATTCCCCTTTAACATACAAACAGCTTTATGAAACCCCCACCCGGTTTGATTAGATTTGAGATATTTATTTTACTTTGTTTTACCTGTTGTATCTTCAGCTCAAGAATATGAATTCAATGAATCTGATCAAGAGAAGAAGAGGATAGTTGAAAGACCAAAGAGTACAAAGTCTGGTGTCAGCTCCATCATAGAAGAAGACTCTGGAAAGAACACTAGCTCTAAAACAGGAGGTACTTATTTAGATCAAGGGGGTGTTGCAAGAAAATATTTGCAATCAATCGCAAATATTCTGTTGTAATTTTACAGTTGATTGATCACTTTTAAATGGCAAATCAGATTACACTCCTTGTTTCATGGAGCAGATTAGCAATCAATCACAAATTTGCAATTAATTGCACGGCATATGCTTGATTTCGGGAGCGAAAATAGACTTGGGATTGATCGCAAGTTTCTTGCAATGCCCCATTAGATTGCTTTCATTATCTGGAATTTTATTTGGTTATTGAGTATTGGCCCTTTTTTACATTGTTTGTACCATATGTATCAATCGTTTTTGTTTTTCTTTTTCTTTTTGTAATATTTGCAATGTGACTTCTTTAATCAGTAATGCTCATTTGTAGAGTTTGTCATATGTCATATTGTCTCATTGTAGAATATGAATGGAAAATAAATTAGGAATGGATTCATTATTACTTTTTATTGTTAAAAATGTTTGTATAAGATCCAAAAGCAGATTGATGAATCATTAATGTATATCACATTGGAAACTTGTATTAGTAATAGCAATCTGAAAAAAATATATGCAATGTTAACTGAATGAATTGTGCTTATCTTGATTTAAAGCATCAAGAAAATTCAGCTTTACCTTAAATTCCAAAACAATTGAACTACTTGAGTACAAACCCCTTTCAGTTGCCTTTTCTTTTGCATAAAAAGAAGTGGAAAGAAGCACCATTTTTAGTGCAGTGTGATGTCTTGAATTTTTCTGTCATAATTTAGACAAAAGATCGCTTCTTAAGTTTATTTATATGTAGAGGGTTTCCAGATGATATCATAATAACAGTGGACAGAACAATCTGTGCATTAGACAAGTACAACAATTATCACAGTTTGATGCACAAGTTTTTATTGTTAGCCCTCTGACATGGCTGCTCGTGGGAAACCTCTACAGTGCGTATCAAAAAATAGTTTACACTTTGAAAAAATCCTGTAAACTTACACATCTGTAATATCCTGAAGATTTTTCCACATTTTAACATTGGTACAGATCCATTTGAGCAAATGACGATATAACTGTCAAAAAATATTTCGGCTTGAGTGAGCACCACTTACCAAAAATGGACAGTACTCACTCAAGTGTAAAATTCTGTCATAACTTTTACTTCCATTGGAGAGATGAGACCCAAACCCAAGATTATAAGTGATAAAGATATCCACATGTTGTATATTTTTTAATTCCCAGGGCTTTTTCAAAGTGTAATCCTTTTTTTGATACGCACTGTATTATCAAAAATTACCTTCAATTTCTTCTGAAATTCTAATATAACTCAGCAGGCATGACTTCTTGTCTCTAAGTAATCTTTTCGTGCTCATTTCATTTTCATCTCAGAAGGAAAAGCGAGTATGGTGAATGCTTCCATGGTAGAGTCTGAGATAGGTGAGGGTGAAGGTGAAGGAGAAGAAACAAAAGAAAGCTCAGGAAAGTCACATGAAGAAATTCTTGCAGTAAGTCCTTTTTATCCTGGATTCTACTTCTCAGGCCACAGATTGATTTCAGGGCCCTGTCTTACAAAGAGTTACGATTGATCCAATAGATCGTAACTCTATGGAAATCCATTGGTGTCATAATTTTGTCTACAGGAAATTTGCAAAATGTCCTTTGTAAATGGAGGAGAACACATCAAATTGTCAAAGAAATCAATGAATTTATGGATATACATTCATACCTAGAATTTCTTTAAAAACAAACATGCATCTTACTTGTTGACTTTGCTGGCTTTCCATAGTTGCGATTGATTAAATCAATCGCAACTCTTTGTAAGACGGGGCCCAGGCCTAACAATGCATTTCAGGCCATAGAAAACTGGAAAACACATTGTGTGTGTACAAATGGCCAATTCTAGATTATTTTCAGTCTTTCATTTATATTTCAAAGAGAGGAGGTATTCCGTGAATGCATAGCGCATTTCATAAAGTGATGTTGTCAGTGATCTTAGATAACAAATTTGTCTCTGAGAGCAATCGTATAGATGTATGCATTTTTGAAGCTTTAAACTTTATTCATGAAAATCTGTCAATTGATCCTAAAATATTCATTTGTAATTTGTTTTCAGTCAGAGGAGCTAAAAGAAGATTTGTTTGTAATGGAGAGAGTTGTAACAATGAACATACTGCAACACAAACAGGCTGCCTATAGGAACCTACCTATCTATCCAGGTAAAAAAAAAATTGATTTGTTTATAATAAGTATATCAGAGTGGTAACAAGAAAGAAAGGAGAACTTAAAGGGCAAGTCCACCCCAACAATACAGTTAATTGATTCAAACAGGCATGACAATAAAATTTTCTTCATCAAATTTGGACATGAAATAAAGAAAATTATGGCATTTTTAAGTTTTGCTTATTTTCACAAATAGTTTAATACACATCATGGTCTGTATGCAAATTTGGGATGCGGTGATTTAGATAAAATCTGTCTTATGATTGTAATTTCTTCAAATCAACTTTTCTTGGATGGTCTTGACCCCATCCCTTGTTTTATGTATACTCTAACAAGAACATAAAAGTTGTTTGTGACATTCACTGAATACTTTTAAGATTTTTCTCTTTTGATTGAATTTGTTTGAACACTTCACTGAATCTCATTCTACCTTTGATGTTATGGTGAGGTAAAAGTAAATTTATCACTACAGAGTAACATTTTAGCATTAGCCGAAAACTGGACACGTGGAGATTTTTTTTTCTTTTTGATTTTCATGCAAAAATGACCGAATTCAGCTTCTGCCTCAAGGTAATTTTCAGACCGAGAGTGATCAAAATGCCTCATTCAAGGGGATTTACAGACTTTCATTGCTTTCATAATAGTTCAGCTATGGAGTATTTAGAGCTACCTTCCAGCCAAATATTTTCTTGGCACAAAATAACTCATCTAAAGTGATTTTTAGAACTCTTGCCTCCTTCAAGGGGCTTTATAGACATCCATTGCTTTCATAATAGTGATATAGCGTATTTAGAGCTACCCTCGAGCCAAATATTTTTTGGCACAAAAATAACTCATCTAAAGTGATTTTTAGAACTCTTGAACAAAAACTAATTCCTTCCATTGCAATTTTTGACATTGTATATTACATTGAATAGATGTTGACAGAGTGGAACCTGAAGAGACGGAAAGCCAAGCCTCGTTACCTACCGCAGGAACAGCTCCTTCGGCTCCTCCCGCATCGACAGCCAACCAGGTCGCACTCACCCAGCTTGGTCCTAACTTAGACCGGCTTTGGGCTTATTCCTGTAGTCTTACGAAAGGAAGGAATGTCAGCTGCATGGCATGGAATAAAGGAAATCCAGTAAGAATAGTGAGACCCTCATATAAATATAAGCAATTGATTGTATGGCTGGATTGTGTGAATGATTGCTTTGAAGAACCTTCCAAGTTTTTAACCAAAGGCCATGAATATCACTTTTTCTGCAACAAGAAAACAGCAGAGGATTAAATAATCTACATTGTCTTGTCGGAAGAGAAGCTGTAGTGTGGCGCATTTCAGGACAAGATCTTGTTCTTTGTACTGTCACAAAAAAGCCAGTCACTACCTTGATAAATTCTAAATTGAATCAATGGAGGTTTATAACACAAGCGCTGCACCACTCAAGAACTCTGGGAATTAGTAGTCATTTTGAAATGGCTAAGAAAACATATATCTTGGGCGAATTATGTCCTCAAGCTTTGAGACATGATAGATAATGAAACTTTCCATTTCTATTAAAGATAAATAGACAATACTAATTTGACAAAATTTGCCATTATGGTGCTGACAACCTTTTGTTGGTTTGAGATGATTATCCCTTACATAGATTCCTTTTATCTCTTCTGTAGAACCAACATCCTTTTTGTGTGTTTTTCTCTCTACAATGAAACGGTTATGCCTATTTTCTTCCTTGCAGGATTTGATAGCGGTCGGCTATGGTCAATTTGGTTTTACAGAACAGAAAGGAGGTTTGGCCTGCTGTTGGTCACTCAAAAACCCTGAGGTAAGAATATCCTGTCCCCCCCCAAAAAAAAAAAAAATGTAACTTCTTTTATTGGTGGAATATGCCCTTTTAGAATATTTCCACACGTTTTCTGTTTTCTCGTTATTTAAACCCTCTAAAAGGTGTAACCTTTATCAAAATACAGCTAATCAATTATTCTTTTTCAATCACCCCTTTAAATGCTACAAAATAAAGTGTAATTTAAAATCAAAAGTAAGAAAAGTAGCCTATGTACTAAAATTTTCATATCTTTTCCCAGTGTATTCAACTTTTCTTCTTATTTGGTAATATTTTTTGACGGTATGAAATTGATCATTGTTTCTCACTATTCTTCCCTTTATCTACTTCACAGTATCCAGAGAGAGTATTTAACTGTGAAGCTGGAGTGACTGCTATGGATTTCTCAGGCTCAAATCCAAATCTCTTAGCAGTAAGTAGAAATACTCAGAAAAGATAATCTTGTCTTGTTTATTATAAACAAGACAAACATTTACATATACATAATCATAAACATTGACATCCTAATCAAATTTTGAAAATGGTATTTTCATCTTGTTTATCAATTCCCGAATATGAAATTGTTGACAGTTTGCTTCATATAAAATTTTGATGAATGCTTTTATATCGTGACATAGATGCTGCAATAGGCCATGTATTATCCAAGATTGTATAGTGACAAATTCTAAATAAAAGATTTTTTTCTTATCAGATATTCTGGCAATTTCAGAGTGAAAATAGGAACTATATAACACACTTATTTTTGCAAGACTTACTCAATGACTTACAAAACGTTCTGACAATAGACCACTTTGTATTTCAAAATGTTTAGTGTTCTGTTCCACTTCTCTGTTGTCTCTTTTTTTTTAAGTATCAAGTTTCAAGTTTCATTTATTTCTCCTCAAGAGATCAAGATAAAAATACATTAAAAAGAGACAATGTAAATACAGTGAACATCAAATTTAAAGAAAATGAGGGAGGTAATGACCAAAAAGGAAAAAACCTTGTGTGAGGCCAACCCATAACAAAAATTGTATTTAAAGAAATATTAAAAACATCATATAATCACAAATTCAATGAGAAAAAAAAACATAACAAACTCCTAACTAAACCTTAACCGAATGAGAATTGGGGGGAAGAACCAAAAATAGATCTAAGACTTAGACAATAAAATGTTTTGTATTTCCTTTTAAGTGTTCTTTTAGAGTGAATGATTCCCTCGGGGATAAATCTGGGACCCGGTTTACAAATAGTTGTGATTAATCTTATCAAAACTATGGGTGGCCAACAAATAATAAATAATAAACTGGATGTGTACTGTAAGTGATTTGTGCCCCAATTGGCTATCCTAGTTAAACCACAACTTTAAACCAGTGTTTAATTTAAACCTGAGTTCAGAATACGGGCCTAGGTGTTTACATGTAGGCTACATAAACTGTACGTCTAATTCAACTGAAAGTTCTCGTATTTGATAATCCTGAAGATTCAGAAAGGAGGGGAAGCTCAAATTAGAATCCTGAACACATTCCATGGTGCAGGATTACATCTGATCTATCCACACCTATTCTGTTAATTGACAATGTTTATTTTTAATTTCCTCTATTTACAGGTTGGTCTCTATAACGGCACAGTAGCAATATACAATGTAAGAGCTTCTAGTGACGAACCAATTCTTGATAGCTAGTAAGTATTCACATTAAATTGCCATAGTTAATCTATATAAGCTGTCAAAAATTTCCTTTGTAATCAGTTATAATTGATCCAACTGAATTTTTGCTGGTTCTGTGAGAAATTTGAGAGAAAAGTCTTCAAAATCAAGTTAAAATATGATCATTGTAGATTTAGATCCCACAAGCCATCAAATGATGAAAACTAAGTGAAAAGAGAGTACCAAGAGAAGCAACAACCTAGAATAGAGGTGTTGTAGGTCAGTGGATAAGTCTTTGGACTTTGAACCACAAGGTCTGGGATTCAAATCCAAAGGCAGCACTAGCGTCCTTTGGCAAGGCGTTTAATCTACGTTTGCCACTCTCGACCCAGGTGTAGTACGTGGGTACCCAGTAGGAAGTAATTCCTTGAATGCTCAATGCGTCCGATCAGGGTAGCCTTGCTAAGGCTGGGGTAATAGTATGCAGCACTTAGAAACATTTGTATTAAGCACTTTATGAAAATTGCATATTATTATTATTATTGATAGCACACATGGGTATGTGGAATAAATATTAATTTGAAAAAAGATCTGTCTATTGACACAATATATATATGAGCTTTTATAGTGCCACTTTAGGGTGAGGGGCGAAGTTGGAAACAAATATGGCAGCCTTCATCGAAACAGGACAATATCATAACATTACAGACTAATAAATTCAAGCAAGAAACTTGAGAAATCCTATATGAAAATCATCTTTTCCTAGTTTTCTTCTGTTCTTCTAAGGTTCCAAATTTAATATCATGCAAGAAATACAATATGAATAGAGAAATTTATCAATCAGTACACCCGGTCCCTGTTTGCAACTTGGTTAACTAACATAACCTTGATTAACCACCACTAAGTTGAATGTACTCGCATTATCTGTTACCTTGTTCAAATCTAAATTAAAAACCTACCTTTTTCAAGAGAGTTTCATTAAATAAATCATGTTTGTTTCACCTGCATAGCAGAGTGAGACTATAGGCGCCGCTTTTCCGACGGCGACGGCGGCGGCGTCAACATCAAATCTTAACCTGAGGTTAAGTTTTTGAAATGACATCATAGCTTAAAAAGTATACGGACCTAGTTCATGAAACTTGGCCATAAGGTTAATCAAGTATTACTGAACATCCTATTAGAGTTTCATGTCACATGACCAAGGTCAATGGTCATTTAGGGTCAATGAACTTAGACCATGTTGGGGGAATCAACATCAAAATCTTAACCTGAGGTTAAGTTTTTGAAATGTCATCATAACTTAGAAAATATATAGACCTAGTTCATTAAACTTAAACATAAGGTTAATCAAGTATCACCAAACATCTTGCATGAGTTTCACGTCACATGACCAAGGTCAAAGGTCATTTAGGGTCAATGAACTTTGGCCATAGTGGGGGTATCTGTTGAATTACCATCATAACTTTGCAAGTTTATTGATCTGACTTTTGAAACTTGGACATAAGAGTAATCAAGTATCACTGAATATCCTGTGCAAGTTTCAGGTCACATGATCAAGGTCAAAGGTCATGTGAGGTCAATGAACTTTGGCCACATTGGGGGTATTTGTTGAATTACTATCCTATCTCTGTAAAGTGTATTGGTCTAGTTCATAAAACGTGGAAATAAGAGTAACCAAGTATCACTGAACATCTTGTGCGAGTTATAGTAGTTTTCAAAGTCAGCACTGCTGCTATTTTGAATTGCGTGATGCAGGTGAGACAGCCAGAGGCATTCCACTTGTTATATAATTTGTAGATATATTAGGTCCCCTTTTCCCATAGTAACAATTCAATCATACTTTTTGTTTACTTAACTATTTCAATAGTTTTAGTATTGTAAAGTGCAGTTGAGTATACTATAGAAATTGTGCAACATAATGCACAGTTATTATTACAGTGCTTCAACACTTCATATGGCACAATTTTCTGTTTTTCTTCTAGTGAAAGTCGTTCCAAGCATGCAGCTCCTGTCTGGCAGCTACAATGGGTTGATAAGGAAAGAGGATCCTCTAATGATGAGAGAATAGAAGTCTTAGTATCTATCTCTACTGATGGTAGAGTAACACAATGGCAAATCAGAAAGGTATGTTCTATAAAATGGCCCGTATTCTGAAGTCGGGTTTAACTTAGACTGCGGTCTAACTCAGTACTAAAATTATGGGCAGCCAAAAATTCAGAAATTCTGTTGAAATTGTATATTTCATATGTTTACTATTTTGTCTCCTTTTGCTTTCATAATGAAGAAAAATACTTCAGTCATCATTCACAGACAGATATGAACAATTTGGATGCAATGTGAGTTAATAAATTGAATGTGTACTGTTAGGGGTTTGTGCTCCAGTTGGCTCTCCATAGTTAAACCACTACTTTAAACCAGGGTTTAATTCATACCCGAGTTCAGAATACGGCCCAATGAATATTCTATTGTAGATCCAAATGTCTTGCTTGCACCCAGTGAATGAGATTGTATATTCAATCTAAGAAAATGCATACAAGTCAGATTAAAAGATCGGAGGTTGTGTGGTATTTGTGCATATATCATGGACCAGTGATGGCCTACTGGTAGAGTGCTAACAAGCAATCAGTAGGTGACAGGTTCAAGTTCCAAAGGTTCTACGACTTTTTCTCTATCGTTCAGATCAAATATGCAGTATAATTTACTACCTATAGGTGCAAGCACTAGCACAAATTTGTGACTGCAATATCAAACTTCCCCGCCAAGCTTTAACAGTTCAATGAATATTCTTATTTGTGCTATCGTAAAAAGTTACACTTGTGTTTATTTTCACTTTGTGTTTAAAAAAATCTATCCAAAATAAGGTATGCTTCAAATTAGAAAATGAATCTTGCGTGTATGAACCAGTGAATTTATAAGTTTTGAAAGTTGATAGGGATTCCACACTTCAAAGTTTTAAAATTGAAAAAGGTGTTTTCTGTATCATTTTCTTCTGAGACAAAAAAAAAACGATTTCAGATGTATAAGTGGTGCTTTGGAAGTCATAGACACAGTATTTTTATTGACTTTTCTGCTTCATTGTTTGGTCTTCTTTGCAAACTTTCAATGTTTAGAGAGTGCTGAACTCATGAAATTGTAGGTCTACATTTCATAAGCCCAAAAATAATTATGAAACAGATTAAAAGCTGAATGCCCTCAAAATTATCATCCTAGATAAGCACACATGGGCAGTTTTATTGTCTCACCTGCGAAGCAAAGTGAGACTATAGGCGCCGCTTTTCCGACGGCGGCGGCGACGGCGGCGGCGGCGTCAACATCAAATCTTAACCTGAGGTTAAGTTTTTGAAATGACATCATAACTTAGAAAGTATATGGACCTAGTTCATGAAACTTGGCCATAAGGTTAATCAAGTATTACTGAACATCCTATTAGAGTTTCATGTCACATGACCAAGGTCAAAGGTCATTTAGGGTCAATGAACTTAGACCATGTTGGAGGAATCAACATCGAAATCTTAACCTGTGGTTAAGTTTTTGAAATGTCATCATAACTTAGAAAATATATGGACCTAGTTCATGAAACTTGGACATAAGGTTAATCAAGTATCACTGAACATCCTGCATGAGTTTCACGTCACATGACCAAGGTCAAAGGTCATTTAGGGTCAATGAACTTTGGCCGAATTGGAGATATCTGTTGAATTCCCATCATAACTTTGAAAATTTATGGATCTGATTCATGAAACTTGGACATAATAGTAATCAAGCATCACTGAAAATTTTGTGCAAGTTTCAGGTCTTATGATTAAGGTCAAAGGTCATTAGGGTCAATGAACTTTGGCCGAATCGGGGGTATCTGTTGAATTACCATCATAACTTTGGAAGTTTATTGGGCTAGTTCATTAAACTTGGACATTAGAGTAATCAAGTATCACTGAACATCCTGTGCACATTTCAGGTCACATGACCAAGGTCAAAGGTCAATGAACTTTGGCCGAATTGGGTGTATCTGTTGAATTACCATCATAACTTTGAAAGTTTATGGATCTGGGCCCGTATTCCATAAACAAGATAAGATTTTTGCTTAAGTCTTAGCAATTTGTCTTAGCATTTTGCTTGTCTAAGAAATCTTCCCTAACGATATTCTATAAACTTTAAGACATTTGTCTCAAGTCAGGCGATATGGCTAAGCCAAAGTCTCAAATTCTATGACCTTCAGTGACCTTCTTAATAATAAATTGCTGCA
Organism: Lytechinus variegatus; assembly: GCF_018143015.1. Classification (NCBI taxonomy): domain Eukaryota; kingdom Metazoa; phylum Echinodermata; class Echinoidea; order Temnopleuroida; family Toxopneustidae; genus Lytechinus; species Lytechinus variegatus. The sequence goes on from NC_054750.1 coordinate 9,404,386, forward strand.
GAGGTGATTGCAACAAACTTGCAAAAATGTCACAGAAGTTGCTTTTTCTTAAAAATTTGGATTTTATTGAAACTAATTACAACTATTGTAGTAAGAGAAGAGCATTCATCACCCATATATGGTAAGAATTTTTAATTCAAATTATCTATATTTTTGTTAATTACCAAAACATTTCAATCCCAAACCGAGTGACTTGCACAGTTTTTTGTGTATCAGTCCCATTTATTACTTTTCATGTATTGTTTGTCAAAATATAAATTGAAATATTCCTCTCGACATCTCTACTCTTAACTTCAGTTTAAGTAGACCTAGGCTCCCTTAGGGACAACCTTTTGAGACTAGTCTTGGGTCTAACATTAGGCCTAGATCTAGCCTAGGCCCAAAATCTATAATATCCGTCTGTTTGGAGGAGAATTGAACATTATTTTGACTTTTTTTTATTTTCATGAGACATGAAGGCTGCAAAATGTAACTTTATTAGACTCTAGTCTAGTGCCATAGACATAGTGGAGCAACCGACACTGAAGCTACATAAAGTACATAAAAACCTAGGCCTATATAGGCCTACCAGGCCTATCAGTATTGGTCTAGGCCTAGAACAACATTCAGGACTTAGCCTGGCTTAGCCTTACTTAGGACAGGGATAGATTTACATGCAGGACTAGAATAGATCTGACTAGGTAAAGTTAGAACAAAAGCTTCATTTCAGTCTCCGATTTTTTTTTTTGCTAAACTAACGTTACGACTACGTCTACGAATACGACACTCGACAGTCTAATTGTAACATTACTTTGGCCTAGACCTTAATCTCACCAATGTGATATGACAGTATATGTCAGAAACTTTTAAATAACTCCCAGAATAACAGAAACGACGGTTATTCATGTCTACAGTGCTAGAGTACCCATCGCTATACATTGCTTGCCAAAACTTAGATCTAGTCCTGACCTAGGCCTATATATCTATATGTAGGCCTAGATTTGGAGGAGTTTCTATTTTATACATTTTGGGGAGTTTGTTTAGATCTAAGGTTTCTAGAAAACAGGCCTGAAATAAAACCTAGACCAACAGCTCAGACTAGACTGGGGCCTAGATTTATATAAATTTACTAGATCTAGGTGGCCTAGCCTAGTATTACTAGGCCTAGTATAGCTATGCTTTCTTCTATTCATTCTAGATTCTATTTCTAGCCTAGCCGGTAGCCCTAACGCTAGGACTGGCTGATCTAGTCTACTGTTTGATCTAGAATCTCTAACGTAGATCTAGGCCTAGATCTAGACTAAATGACTAAGACTAAAAGTTACACCCTATCTAGATCTAGAAGTACAACTAACTATATAAATCTAGGTGTAGGCCTACATAGTATTAGGTCGAGATCTAAAGTGGAGACTTGTAGACTCTATCAAAATATAGATTCTAGTTCTAAAAAAAAGTAAATGTAGGCTAGTCTAGATCTATTCATCTAACATTAGGCCTGAAAAGGGAAGTGAGCTAGGGATCTAGCATTGGATTATTTCTAGGACTAAAGGATCTTGATTTAGGCTTAGGCCTACATCTAAAGCTAGGGGCTGTAGTTTGAGATCTAGAGGCCTAGCGCCCCCCCCCCCCCCCCCCCCGCAACCTCTGTCCTAAAAAATTAAAAGCTAGAACTAAGCCAAGAGCTACATGTAGTTCTCCATGTAGCCAAACAAAATTTAGCATTGACCATTGACTTAATCTTATTTTGGCGTAGATGTTTGCAGTTACATGTACCAATACAAACACATGTTTTGATGAATGAGAAAATGTGTCTTGCAGATTATTTTAGCGCAAAACCTGCATTCCATGAGCATACTGGCCAATGTCATAAAATAAGAAGTAGTTTAATCCACATCATGCTGTTTAAACATTTATTGATTTTATATGCTGTTACCATGGAAACACATTTTTCAATATATGTCTTACAGATCTAGTCTCAAAATTAATGTGTGAGCCAACTTTTATAAGAATTGGTTGAAAACTAAAAAAGCGGTTCAAACCACAAGTTTTTCACCTAATTTCATTATATTATATGTTGTTACCATGGCAACACGACTTTTGATACAGTCAAAAATATGTCTTAGACATCTTCAAGACTAATGTGTATGCCAAATTTTAGGAGAATAGACCAGTTGAAAACTGATGAAGTAATTCAATCACAAGATTTTCATTTATTTTTGGTATTTTTTTTGTTACCATGGCAACACAATTTTTTATATAGGCATAAAATATGTTTTGCACATCTTCACATCAAGACTAATGTTTGTGCCACATTTAATGAAAATTGGTTAAAAACTGAGGAAGTAGTTGGAACAGCAAGATTTATACATAATTTTTGCCAATATATACCGTTACCATGGCAACACAATTTCCGACACATGCATAAATGTGTCTTGCACATCTTTTCCTCAAATACAATGTGTGAGCCAACTTTCATGAGAATTGGTAGAAAATTGGCCATAATATATTGTTACCATGGCAACACAATTTCTGAAAAAGAAAAACATCTTCCACCTCCTTACCTTAAGACCAATGTGTGTTCAAAATTTTATGAAAATCGGTTTAAAAAATGAGGCAGGAGCTCGAAATGCAATATAGGTATAAATTCTAAAATTTTGTTGTCTGAATTACCTTGAAACTAATACAATTAAGACAACTCACAGCTGTCTTAAAGTTAGGGCTAAATTCTTAGCCATGTTGTATTTATGAAATACAGAATCTGCAGTTTTAAGAAAAGTTACTTAGCCATTCATCCTATATCTGTCTTAGTTGCGCAAAACCTCTTAGCCATATTCTAAGACAAAATTCTTAGCCAATTCTTTATGGAATACGCATTTTGGCTAAGAATTTTATCTTAGACAGAAAATAAGACAAAATGCTTAGATTTTTTTACTTAAGCATGCTTATCTCGTTTATGGAATACGGGCCCAGATTCATGAAACTTGTACATAAGAGTAATCAAGTATCACTGAATATCCTGTTTGAGTTTCAGGTCACATGATCAAGGTCAAAGGTCATGTAAGGTCAATGAACTTTGGCCATGTTGGGGTTTTTTGGTGAATAACCATCATATCTCTGTAAGTTTATTGGTCTAGTTCATAAAAAGTGGACATAAGAGTAACCATGTATCACTGAACATCTTGTGCGAGTTAGAGTAGTATTCAAAGTCAGCACTGCTGCTATATTGAATCGCGTGATGCAGGTGAGACGGCCAGAGGCATTCCACTTGTTTGTAAAAGCTTGGGAAAATATCCATCAGTTGAGATAGTATCGCATTTGTTTTGCTCATTCCCAAGAAATAACAAATTTGTATTTCTTTTTAAACCTTCAGGGATTTGAGAGCGCTGAACTCATGAAATTAAAGAAGACTGCAAAAGCTGCTAAGAAACAAGCATCGCAAGCCAAACAAGATCAGAAAGAGAAGGGAGAAGCCTTCATTACAAGACAAGCTGCTGGATTCTCATTTGATTTCTATCCGAAGGATAGCAACATGTAAGTCTCTTGTCTTATTAAGATTTGTGATGATGCAATCAATATCAACTATAGAAAGCAAGCAATGAAAATCCATGCAATCACTGGATCAGTTGCATCTGCCTGTTCAAAGTGTTTTGTGAATATGATATCTCATTGATTCGGCCAATCAGCAGGCTCCTTTTAGTTTGGATAGAACATATACACCCAGTCTATTTTTAAGAAGTATTACATCAATGTCTTTCCATGGTTGAGCATGATGGGAACTCTTTGTTAGACAGGGCCCAGAAGTATATGAAATTATATTTTTCATTAAAAATTTTGTTGTTCATTCATTGGATTGGATTAAAAATTGTTATATGTCATTTTATGTTTAGCTGTACTAACTTGAAATGATACATTTTATTGTTTTTAATAGCATGGGTTTAAGCTCAGTATAATGCACCAATCAGAAAAATAAATGGGATAAGTCATGCCTAGGGTTCACTTATAGATAATTAAAACTTTTTTTTCAAAGGGATCTACTGGTTTGATTCATTTGGAAAAGCTCAGGTTATTTTGCAGACAACATATTTTTACAAGGTTTCTTCTTTTTTTCTACAGATATCTTGCAGGTACAGAGGATGGTCTAATTCACAAATGTTCATGTTCTTACAATGAACAATACTTGGATACATACAATGGTCATACAGTAAGTTTGTTGTAAACTTCCTTCTTTCTTTCTAGTTTTAAGGGAAAAATATTTTGTCAGAGTGCCGAGAATAGTACTTTGACACTGTCATCAACATCAACACCATCATCGTCATTATTATTGCTATAAAAAGGGGTTGAATCAATTTTTGTCTCACCTGCGAAGCAGAGTGAGACTATAGGCGCCGCTTTTCCGACCTGAGGTTAAGTTTTTGAAATGACATCATAACTTAGAAAGTATATGGACCTAGTTCATGAAACTTGGCCATAAGGTTAATCAAGTATTACTGAACATCCTATTAAAGTTTCATGTCACATGACCAAGGTCAAAGGTCATTTAGGGTCAATGAACTTTGGCCAAATCGGGGGTATCTGTTGAATTACCATCATAACTTTGAAAGTTTATTAGTCTAGTTCATTAAACTTGGACATATGAGTAATCAAATATCACTGAACATCCTGTGCGCGTTTCAGGTCACATGACCAAGGTCAAAGGTCAATGAACTTTGGCCGAAGTGGGTGTATCATTTGAATTACCATCAAAACTTTGAAAGTTTATGGATCTGATTCATGAAACTTGTACAAAAGAGTAATCAAGTATCACTGAACATCCTGTGCGAGTTTCAGGTCACATGATCAAGGTCAAAGGTCATGTAAGGTCAATGAACTTTGGCCATGTTGGGGTTTTTTGTTGAATAACCATCATATCTCTGTAAGTTTATTGGTCTAGTTCATAAAAAGTGGACATAAGAGTAACCATGTATCACTGAACATCTTGTGCGAGTTAGAGTAGTATTCAAAGTCAGCACTGCTGCTATATTGAACCGCGTGATGCAGGTGAGACGGCCAGAGGCATTCCACTTGTTTTTTAATGAAGACCCTACACCACAACTTCTTGCTAATCTCCGTAAGGGGATATGAAGTATGTTTTGCCATGTGGCCTATGGGTTTTGATACTCATGCCATGCAGAATGTAGTTTCTTGTCTGTCTGTCTCAAAACATAAAGTTCAACCTTGGTCCTTTTTCATTGAAACTTTTATATCACTGACATTCTGTTATTGATAATTACTGTGAAATACTTGCTTTCGATTAGATAATAAGCTATTTTGCAAACTGGAACCAGTTGGTCATGTAGTAAAACTATGGAATTCAGTAGTCAATCTCCCTCAAACCATTCAAAATTTCAGGGTCCAATCTACAAGATTCGCTGGTCACCATTTATCAATGATATCTTCTTGAGCTGTAGTGCCGACTGGAGTCTTCGTCTCTGGATGCAGGATCGTCTTCAGCCCGTTCTTAACTTCTTTTCATCCACGGTAAGTCACAATAGTCATTCAACTCCAATATTTTCAATGGGCCACATGTAGCTCAAACGGGAGAAAAATATTAAAAGAGTACAATAAATGTATAAAACCAGAGAGAGGGGAATCGAGGCCTTGGATTGATTGGAGCGTTTCATGAAAGCATAAATCAGACATTTAATCGGATAGTTATTAGAGTAAGAGTGCTTCCTAGCCAATCAAAAATATAAAAAAATTGTAAGATCTGACAACTTGTAAACATTTTTTGTGTGACAAGTTGTTGAATCTGACAAACTTTCCTGGATTTTGATTGGCTAAGAAGCACTCTTACTCTGGTAACTGTCAGGTAAAATGAGGATCTGTCGGATGAAAGGTCTGACAAGTCCTTTCATGAAACACTCCCCTTGCCACCGTTATTGTTCGTATAAAAGGCAGGCTGCATCCTCGCAGGTTTAGTATATCTGATTTGGTGGTTTGCTGAAGCTGTTGACTTCAAGTTAAGAAAGTCATTGTAACTGTTTATTAAATTTCACCTTTTTATTTTATTGTGTTTAGCAATGAATTTGTGTATAATAATCATTCATCTTTCTATTGATTAATCTCACCTTTGTTATGCAATATTAATAGCCATATTTATAATCCATGTCTATATTAGAATCAAAATACTGACGTGCTTGTCATCACTTCAAACATTATTCATTTTTGTAGCTCTTTAAATCATATATTTATTTGTCACTCAACACTTCACCCACAGATATTGCATTGGAGCTCACAATCATATATATCCATTTCCATCTCATTTCTAATTCATAGTAATCGAACTCTTCATTCATTCACAACTGTAATTCATTCTGCATAAAACTATTTACCTGAGAAAACTCTGGTAAACACTGAAAACTAAGGTTAGTCGGATTTCTGCCATTGAGTTTAACACATGGAAAAAACTCCGGTAAAAACAACCTGAGTTTTCTCAGGTAAAAAGTTTTATGCAACGGGCCCCTAGAGAGTGTTTCATCATCATCATTATGTTTTTATCCTCCAAGTTGTCAAATATGACAACTTTCCCTGATTTATATTGGCTGAGAAAAACAGATTGTTTCCTGACACCTGACCAATAACTATCATATGATCATCCTACATATTCAAATCACTTTTGCAAGATTTCTGATATATATGTACTTACATTTCATTTGTGTACTGCTCTACAAACATGCACTTTTTGGCACATTTTAATCCCTTCTAAGGACCATGGGCCGGTAAAGTATTTTCTATTCATTCCAGGAGTTTTTATAGTAATTAGCTTAGGTTTTATAGGGATAGAATTCATTATAGACCAGTATGTGATTGGAAAATATATGTTTGAGTAATAGTATTCTGTTAATCATACACCCTCCACATTAATTAAACAAAAAAAATGTTATTCAGCTTCATGAGATTATAATCTTATGCCGAATCAAATTTGATTAAATTCTGACATTGATATTCCTCTTTCTAACAGTTATCTTGTACATAGAAAAGTTATGCTTAATCATAGAGAAAATATGTCATATTAACAATTACTCCGAAATGTTTAAAAACAAAATCCATGCATGTATGATTTGTTTAATGTTCATTAACTTCTTTGTGATCATCATCACGATATTATGTAACCTTCGTGATAACATAACATTAAACTAACCATACGAATAACCATATAAAACCACACCTTTTCTGGGAACGAACAGTATTTTTGTCATTTTGTGCATAATACTAACATGTCTGGTGCTTCCTTCTGTAAACCTTAGTCTATTTGATCAGTTATGACATTTAGCCTTACTTATTTGAGACAGTGAGTTTGATATCCATGTTCTTGTTATTTTTTCAAGTACATTTTGAAGAGGAAGGAGCAAAACATAATAAAGTTTATCAAGCTAAAAGGGATGTTATCCGATCCATGTTTCAATTAATAAACAGAAAAGATGGTATAGATCTATGAATTCCTGTATACAGTTGATGCACATGGATGTCAAAAATAATTTCCCCCTTTGATATCTGATATGTTCCTCCTTTTTTATCTTGTGTGATATTCCTTTCTGTACTTTTCCTCTCAGGTTCACTTTGATTATGTGCAATTTGTTAAAAAAGATCCAGTAAAAAATCCAGTAAATTATTTCGGAAATTTTATTAGTTCATCTAGTATTGAATTGTTTTCATTGGTTGAAATAATACATGTAGATGTAGTTATTTTGAAAACCTGCTTTATTTCTTATTCATTTACTCATAAAGAGAAACGTTACAAAGTTGGATGGTTTCACTCATTTAGAACTTTATCATCTCATTTTGACTATCAACAAATATGGAAATTGCTACGAAAAAGGGGTATTTCTTGACATGTCAGAGCAAGACTATTATTGTGACATGTTTGTTTGCCAGATATGGACAATGGTACAATGATTCTGTTGAAGATAAAACCAAAGCTTTTAGGAGAGCTTGTCATTTTACAGAAACAAGTATGTTATTTCAATACAAGTAAAAGTTTTAGAGCTAATTTCTTTGGAAAAGCTTTTGATTTGTGAAGAGATCGTAGTTGTATAAACATTCAAAAGTTATAAAGGATATACTTCGTAAATTTACCTGTTAGCATATTCTAGGGAACATCATTTTAAATGCATAATAACTTTGTTCATTATTTATTACATAAAGACCCTATGATGATTGATTGTGATGTATAATTTGATTGTTCCATTTTAGAAAGCTGTTATGGACGTTTGTTGGTCACCTACATCACCTACTGTCTTTGGATGCGTCAACGAGGGTGCTGTTGAGATATGGGATTTGAGTGTAAATACGTAAGTGTTTATGAGGTAGTATTTATGACCCGGGGGGGCCACTTCCATTCACGAGTGGATACCATGCGCGACCATGGGGTCTCGAAAAGCACCCTAAACACGTAATTTCCATATTCTGAAAATGCACCCCTTATCAAGTATTGGCGTGTGAAACCCTACCCTTAACAAGTATTGGAAACAAAACGATACTCTTGTCAAATATTCCCTGAAATGAACCCCTAAACAAGTACAGGAATGTTTTATTGTTACGGGTCCTTCGGTCGCCGGCTTTACCTTATTTGGTTTAGTACGACCCACCTCCACCTCGGGCAAATCAGACTCTAAACACGAAATGTTGGGGCAAAAAGGACATCCTTTATAAATCATTTTAATTTTGTTTTATCATCCCCGCAAATTCGACCCTAAACACGTAATTTTCCGAGCGAAATAGATACCCTTTTTTCATTATTTTTGTGTTTTTGACACCCTTTTCACGTTACGTACGTAACGTGCCCTATCGTGAAAAAGACATCCTTTTTACGTGTTTTTTGGTCGCGCATGGTATCCACTCGTCAATGTAAGTGCCCGCCCCCCCCCCCCCCCCCCCCCCGGGATTTATGAATAAGAAAAATTTAGTGAGTGATCACATATATTGGGTCAGACATGTACATGGTATGGAAATGCCCTCCATTTGAATCTTTGAATCAATCAGTGTTTATTTATTAATTTTGATGCCTCAATTATTTATTCTTATTATTTTTGTGATACCTTTTTTTATTCCTATTCCTAGATTGGATCCTATAATTGTAAATGTCCCTGCTCCCGGTGTGAAGCTCTCCTGCCTGACATTTGCCTTTAATTCTGATGTGAGTATGAGCATTCTTTGATTGCATTGAAAGGCCATTTCAGTAGATATTCACCAAGTTCTCATATTCCATGTAATTCTTGAGAATTTTCTATTTTCTGATTTTTCTCTATTGATTCAAGTCAACATTTTTCTGAGGTGGACTTGACCTTTAATTGATTAGCAACTCTTCTATAACTAGCGTATCTTATTTCCTTTCCATCTCTAGTGTATTCTTGTTGGTGATAGCGAGGGTCAGGTCTCTGTTTATCAGCTCAGATGTATGCCTCCAGTTGAAGACGACCAGGTAAGAAGCTATTACAAGATACAACCAATCTCAACCATTAGTCATTGAAGACTATGGATATGGCCAGTTCCCCCAAGTCTGCGCACACGCGTAAATGCACGATTCTAGTGAAAGAAGATACGCGACAAACTCAGACTTTACACATGCAATACATAGACAGATATTCATTAAAAATCCGACTCAAAATGGTTGGAAAATAATGAATTTTGTACATTTCATGTGCAGCTTCAAAATGCAGCATTTCTCATCAGAATCCCTGAATCGTGTGCAAAGTGAATGGGTGCACAGACATGAGGTACCATTTTTTTTTTCAATCTGAAAATGACTGCCCGAGGTTTTTTCTAAGAAAATCTTATATTTCTTCCAAATTTTAATGAGATATTTGGTACACTTACTCATAATAATATAAGAAACATTATTATCTGGAAGATTTTGTGAAATGAAAAGCAATTCATGTTAAATCTGAACTCAAATTGTTAGGTGCACAGACTTGGGGACCACCATCATACATCTTACATAGAGTTTCAAGCGATCTAACCAACCTTGACCCGTTGCCATTGAAGCCAGTGTACCATTGACTTGCTTCTTTAGATAAAGAAGTAGGCCAAATTTTTTTTTTTTTTTAGTTCAATTGACTTCAATTTATAGATGGCCCCGTTGAAATGATTCAGGACTACCAAATTTGGAATGTAGATGTTTTTCATCATGCCCCTCTGGGATGTAGTATAAAAAGTGATTTTTTTTTTTTTCAAATAAAACTGTGATATCAGTATTAGCTTGAACAAGGCCCATGCCCATCTCCATCCTAGATGAATAATAGTGATATGCTAAAAATATCCAGAAAATAAATTATTAGAAAAATTGGGAAAATTTTATGTATTGATGCAAAATTTATATGTAATGGCTGACCTTACTACCTGGAAAGCTGATAGCATACAGTCATGAACATCAATTTAATTTGCATTAAATCAACTTTCTGCTCATTTGCTATTAAATAAGTACTCTTCACTATAAAATTACCTGCATGTTTTGGACTGTTTGAAAAGGCATCCAAAAGTTTAGTTTCCCATATTTTCATCCAGGTTCACCTACGTATATCTTCTTACTTTGTAACTCAATTTCATGAAATCTTGATTTTTCCCCTCTTTCAAACTTGTTTCCCTCTTATTTCCAGTCTGAAAAGCTGAAGCAGCTTCTGCAGCAGACCATTGCAGGTCAGTTAAGAACCTGATTGCACCCATGTCAACATCTCTCGTCATCAATCCGTCCAGTCCTTCATGGAGCCGTCAGCCAGTCACCAGAAACATCATAATCATTATTAGGTTTCCTCAACAGGGTTTACACTATTGATTTGATTACCATGTACATTTCATATCATTGGCTTTGCCAGGACCTGTTGCGTTAAAGTTGCTATTCTGGTAACTTTGCCATCCAATGGTATCTACCATGAAATCCTTGATTCTGATTGGCTGTTGAGTATTTTAAACATGGTAGTTACCACTGGATGGCAAAGTTTAAATCAACTTACTTCAGAAATTTACTCATGCATAAGGATAAAACTTATCTAGTAGGATTTCCTCAAAGCCATATCCAAAGTGTAGAAAACTGAATTTTCTTAGAAATTTGTTAAAGTTCTTCCTTCACATTGATGAAAGTTTCACTCATGGCTTGTAAGCATACAGAATTTTGAGTGGGTTTTTTCGTATTCCCCAATATTTTTTTTGTGCAGAATTGTTAGACTTGGAATGAATAACAAGCTGAGCAGGATTTTTGCTGAAAGCCATTGGCTAAACATGACTAGGGTTTTGTTGAGATATCCAAGTAAACCTGAGCTTTTAGAAATCCAATTTTTGTATGTTTTTTGTAGTTCCCATAGTTTTCTAGTAATGAAGAAACAGTACACTGATCAATCTGAGGTATCCATTGAGCAGTTAATTGTCGCGATGTATGGCAACTTGAATCTATAGTCCTTTCTATGGTGTAGGATGGGCTGAAGTTACCCCCTATACAATGCATAGTGGGTATGTGCCGCAGAGGGGACCCCCATTTTTACACTCAAATTTCCGTTCCAAGGCATAGCATTTTTGCCTTGTTGAGAAAAAGAACACAGAAAGCCGCTCCAAGGCATAGCATTTTCTTCTTATCGAGAAAAAGGAAAAGAAATCCGCTCCAAAGCTTCGCATATTTTTCGTTACGCCGCTCTGATCGCGTTGAATGAGCTGCAATTTTGGTGAAAAGCGGCCGCAAAGCTCCCCGGCGGAGGCCGCGCTAGATGCATCATGCACGCATGACCGTTCCGTAGGGAGGCATACGCGCTCACACGCTGGCGATCCGTTCCAAGGACCTCCGTTTTTACAAACATTTGTCGTTCCGAAGCCCGTTCCGAGGACCCTCCTTTTTACAATAAGCCCGCTCCAAGGCCCCCGTTTTTTGTCTCGCCCGCGGCACACCCCCACCACTTTTTTGGTCGAGTGCCCCCCCCCCAAGTTACCTCAGATTTAGAATGAACACAACTTGTCAAGAGTTCATCAACTATTGTATTTTCTATAGCCATGCCAGAAAATTTTGTCCTAGTCATATCTAGATCCAAGCCCTTGAAATATTAAACTTCTGAAAATAAATAACAATCTCATGATGCCTTTGCATTTTAGTGCTTTTTGCACATTCTGTTATGGTAACTCTACTGCGGTTAGTTTTCGATTTGATTGACAAAATGGTATTAAATTGGCAAACTGAAAGATTGAAAATTAAGAAATCTTGACACTTAAGCAATATTCCATTGTATATTTGTAATATATTTGGTTCTTTATTTTTAAATAGCCATCATTCCATGCTAGATATGTGTACTATATGAAGCTGAAATTCACAAAGATGGTTTAGATATAAACCATGGTTTATGCTTCTTAGTGTGTGAAGTGCCCTTTACATAGCTTGTATATACAGATGAAACCAGAAGTTTAAATTTTGCCACACATCATAAAATTTATTGTATCTTATGAAATATTTGTGCTATTATGACAAGTTTGATATCAAATTATTGAGTATGTCATGTCCCTTCATCACATTGCTTTGTCATCAGGAGCTTAAAAATATTTAGATGTCATTTTCCCCAAAAAAATCATATTTTAGACATATCGAAAATAAAAACTTGACAAAAACATTTATTTTTGCTAGTTACTTCTCAACACAAACATTTCGGATTATACTTTTTTGTTCAGTAGTGACATATAATGATAGAAAATGTTTTGACATTTATATATTTATATGAAACGATGTTTGAAAATATAACAAACAATTGAAAACTAGGCCTACACGTACATTTGGCACAAATATCAACTTTTTTTTCTGCAAAGAAAACTCCACCTGAAATATGCTTTAATCCCAACAGCTCCCCGATCATGAGAAAAGGCTTAATATGTTCTTTCATTTGATACCAAATTCGTCATGGTAGTATTTATATTTCTGAAGTTTTAGTAAATTTTACGATGTTTGGCAAGTGAACAAATTTCACTGAATTCCATGGGTGTACCGGTATATAAACTTTTGGCCTCAACTGTACATGGTGAAAGGTCCAATAATGAGTGATGTTTTTTTTTTTTTTTGTAAAGGTCACTAAGTTCATGATGATTTGTATGGTTATAGTAAATGTTTATACATAATTGATCAATGAACTTTTAATGTAGAAACCATGGACTTAACTGTAGCATCTTGCATGAATCTAACAGATGTGTATCCATTGTTAGGCCTAATTGGATCTCTTTGTACATGCTGAATTAAGAGAGCTAGAAACCATGATCAAGATTCTAAAAAATCTTTGTGGACTAAATATATATATATATATATTATATATATATTTTTTGTTTTCAATTTACTAATGTGAAATATTAATTTAGAAGTGTACATATGCTCACTGTTCATTTACATTTTACCAGATGTATTTATTGTAATAAAAAGCAAATATTCAGACAATTATTTCATTGTGTGAATTTGTGCAGTGTTAAAATACAGTCCTATTTTCAAATTCAAATCCACCCAAAAGGCCGAGATGAATACCTCTATTTAGATTTGCTACTTCATACAAACCACTCCCCTCTAAGATTATCATAATTCCATAGAATATGTACGTCTGAACCCCTATCAGGCGTCATCCTTAAATTGTATTTTTTTTGTAGTAATGCTTTTAAATTATTATAGCTTGAACCGTTCATGAAGTGAGGTAGGAATGGAGAAAACATTGGTTTGGATGTACCAAAAGATGGCATTGCCAATACTAGTACGTAATATAATAAAGTCATTTGCATCCAATAACACACTTCTCTCCTCGACCCTCTCTCTCTCTTCATATTTTTTCAACCTGTCCAATTTTCAATTCCATTTTAAAATCTATTTTCTTTTACACTTCACAAATCTTTCTCTTTCAAACACAAAATCCAGTGTCCCTTTTCATAAAGACTTGTAATCACAAGTACAGTTTCTTTAACAAATCTATTATCAGCCAAACAGATTGAAGGATTTTAGTAAGTTAACTGTCATTACAAAAATATTTTTTGCAACAAGTTTTATTAAACGGGCCGCCAGATGTTGGCCCTTCAATGTTCTGTTTCTTCCATATTCTGTGCTCCATCCACTGATCCTGAATGTTTTTCCTCCGCACCGCACTCATCAAAATTTATCCCTCATTTGGGCATTGCGCGATCAGTGGGTACATGTGTGGAAGAAAAGAAGAGCCAGCATCTGGTATATCAAACAATTTCAGCATTTCTTTGCTCTGCTCTTTCATTCTTTAACCCCCCCCCCCCCCTTTTTTTGAACAATCTCAATATCTGTGAGGTGTTTCATAAAGCTGTTCCTTAGTAAATTTAGGAGTGACTTTAAGAACGACTGGTGAACCATTCTTGTGCACTAAACCTTCGCCAATGAACATTTTGGTGTATACCATTTACAAGAAAGGATCACCAGTCATTCTTAGTCGCTCCTAAATTAGGAACAGCTCTATGAAAGAGCCCTCTAGTTTGCTCTCTCTCCCTCTGTCCTAACCAACTATCACAAAGAATTTTCACTTTCTTTCCAATTGTTTTCATCTTCTTACAATCTCTAACCTCTTTCTCTCACAACTTAACTTTTGTCAAAGGGTAATTTCACAACACAAAGTGGTCATAATCCAATTTCATGAATATCGAACCTACACATGAAAATCGACTAGGTGATGTATTGCCCCCTTGTCTCTCACGAATTTACCTTATCCCTCTTCCAAGTGCATATCTTCTCTCCAGTCATATCCTATCTCTCCCCCTCTCTCTTTCTCTCCCTCCCCAAGTCTCCTCACACTCCTCTGTTCCCATGTCATTTCACATCATCACTTATTCACTAAGATAAGGAAAACAAAGTAATACTGACTGTGATAGTATTTCAATAAATTCATATTTGATATCACACATACTGTATGCACACTTGGCTGTGTCACTATAAATTCAATTGCTCTATGAATGTGGCATTTCAAAATCTTGATGTCGCCAGTCACACAGACAAAAAAACCCAATCCACACCGATCAACATTTAATATGTTATCTTCGATGACATGCCACTGCTTGATTTGGATTCGGTTTCGCTGGTGTGACTGCCACAGTACAGTTACCATCATGCTGAATACTGAATCTTCAATGTAAGCATTTATCAATGGAAAAGTTTGAATGAAGCCAACAAAGAGGCTATCAATAAGATTGTCTCCAGGCTCCCTCCACTCTATACTGCCCCCCTGCAAATGATTAAGGGGTAAATTCTCATCGTTTATCCTTCAAAATTGGCATAATCTATTAAATCCTTGATCAATGGTATATTTCTAACTTAAATTTTACCTTTCTTTCAGGTTTTCTTTATAAAATTTGAGTCTAAAGGTGGGTACAATCGTACATAAACAATTCTCTGCTTAACATCGACCTACTCCCCCCAAAAAGATTCCTGCCTGAAAATATTCTTCATCGAATACAGTTCAAAGTGTTGGATTTATATCTGGTCACATTTATAAAGATTCTAACATGGGTACAGGTGTATCGGTCTTCATCAGAGAGCAAAGACACATCCATACTATGAAATAATTTCATTATGTACAAAGAGCTGATTTCATCAACATCATCTGCTTCCCGTTGGATGCACAAAGTTGTCACACAAACATCTGACCCTGATGATGCCCAGCATGACATTTGGTTCTATCAATGATGTCCACCTCCCTCTGAGTGCTTTAAGATAAGAAGCAAACACACAAATCAAATTGTTAGATGTACCATTAACTAAATTCCACAGAAACTTTTACAGACAAGAATAGGGTACCGAGTCATAAATCACTTTCAAGCTTAATAATCACTCAAGATGACTGTCTTCTGCATTCCATTAATCATTATGTTTAATGAATAATACATTTGTGGATATTCGTTTTCATTGCTTACATTAAGACTATTGAATTGTTGTTTCATATTACATTTGTACAGCTCGTATGCTCACATCTCTGATGTGAATGCAGAAATAAAATCAATCAATGTAGCATGGCCTTGGATGCTACATTGATTGACATTAATACCCCTTTCATTGGTCTTGGTTACTTTCATGCCCTTTTTTAATTCAAATGTAGAAATAGAATCGCTATTACAATTCACATTAATGCATCATTCCCATTTATAATATGACAATACATGATACAAATACAGTATCAGCAGTATTTCTTACCAAAGGGTTTTCAGGGAATTCAGCTCGCTTTGCTGTGACAATATATCCAGGTTTTGCCTGTAAAAAACAAGAATTTCAGTAATCACCAAATTGATAAAATATACACATCAATTATCTTCATGTTTGATAAATCCATAACAAATAATACCTGTCATCATATATATCGCATAAATGCAATGATCATGCAATTAAACA
Organism: Lytechinus variegatus; assembly: GCF_018143015.1. NCBI lineage: Eukaryota > Metazoa > Echinodermata > Echinoidea > Temnopleuroida > Toxopneustidae > Lytechinus > Lytechinus variegatus. Next base: position 9,420,740 of record NC_054750.1, read on the forward strand.
ATGCTTTGATCAATCATAAGTCTTCAATGTTTAATTTACATTACCTCTCTCCAGGGATCTCATATGAACCGTCAGTTAACAAAATACTAATACTAGAAAGTTTTTTCTCAGTCTTGTTCATTTATAATGCACAATTTAAATCAAAGCTAAATCATCCTTGTTTTCCTTCAGCAAAGTAATGGTTTTGACCAGCCTCCTTTTGATATACATGTATAAAAATTTTGCAATCATGCAATAAGTTACCATGAGGTATTGGCATCTCATTGCCGATTACATACATGCACATAGTATAAAGCAGCTTAATAAATACAAATGAGAACGCCAAAGTTGAATTTGCGACCACACAAATCTAAACAATTTTAAAAGATAGAAATATTTGACTTGGAAGAGGAAACCATAAAAAAATTGTATTTCTTGTACTATTTTTATTCTTGCATTGTACATGCTGTCTTGTTTTTCCAATTTCTAAAACTGCTGAAATAATAATAATCCATGTTTTGCATATTCTAGATTGAAAATTGCATAGACATGTTATTCAATTTAGAAAAGGTTAAGCTTAGTCTGCTGTGGACACCCTTGACTCAATGAATTTTGTATTGAAGGCCTAAAATTGAAACAGGCGGTGCTATGTGAAGGCCAACTTGTTGATCAAAGTTTCAATCAAGGTCCGTGCCTGCAGACTTAGTCAACCAGGATGCAGGTTTAACAGTTGGAAAAAAAGCATTGTGCTAGCTTTAAAACTGCATCAATATACCAATCCTCCAAGATATGAAATGCAATGCTGATAGTTCATTTTACTATAAACTCATCTTGATAGGAACTAAACTAACATTGTTCATGTATTGCTGAGGACTATGCTATGAACAATATACATGTATACAAATTGCATATTCTTCAAAGGGCATCCAAATAAAGTTTCTCCAGTACTCACTGCTAAATGGTATTTGACTACATAATGGGTGACCCAGACAGGAAGAACAAACCACTTGAAGTAGAATCCACCCTTCCACAGGACGGAACGTAACCTATGACCCTGTAGGAAAAAAAGAAAATATTTAGGAAAACTAAGTTCTATTACTAAGTAATAAAAGCCTGAAACACAAGCTAAAATATATATTTTCGTACAGGTAACTTTGTACAAGTCAAATCGTATTAGTATTAGAACAACTTACAGTCTACACAGGGGTGTGAGTTTTCACCAATAAAAAATATCTGAATAAAAACTGAAGAGTATTGAAAAAGTCTGAAATAGAAAGAGCTCCCATACTTTTTGTACAGAGGGAAGCCAAATATAAGCTGAAATTCAGCTGAAAATCAAAACAATAAAATCTGAAATCAGACAAAAATCTGAACTCTCACACCTAGACGTCAACCACCCTGTCTGTGTTAAATCTACACGTATACAGCATACAACACTCCGAAAAGTCTTTAAAATATATCATTTTTTAAGTGATTTTGGTGATTATCATTTTCATTCACAAGAGCACTAATAAGCTGTAATATATTTTCAAGAGACCCTCCCTCTATTGATGGAAAGTAAAAAAATGTAGCTCAAAAATTCCTATTTTAATTTTTAAAAAACTTATTAATTCAAAGAATTTCAATTTAGTTTTAGGTCAGGCATATATTATGAATAACTGTTAGTACAAACTGACTGTGCCAAAAATCAAGAATTTATCTTATACATCAAGATAAAAAATTCCAAAAATTGGTTAATACCGAGGACAAGTTTAAAGCATGACCTTGTACAATGCGAGGAGGCGGACACTAAGTTAAGAAGCAAAAAACATCACCTTTTGCTCATGGTTTTCTAAACGTGTAATTATCATATACATGAAGTACAAATGTGCCTTGTTTATCCTTTCAAACTACGGAGAAAAAAAATTACACAGGGGCTATGCTCATATTTTCATAAGAGCCATGGAAATTAAAAAGAGGATCCATGGAAATCCCCATTCATTCCAATGTTAAAGCTTATCCAAACTTGCAGATTTAGGCAGTACTTAAGTTGTGAAAAGTAGTCCCTGAAAATGTAGATATACTTTTAAAATAATTTTGTTTCAATCAATTTTTCGAATATCGCTTTTCTCAATATCGCAATCAGGAACGGCTGAATTTTGGCTTTGATTTTGACCTCATCATTCGAATTCTCAGTCTCAGACATCGTTTTGCTTATTTAGACTAGACTTTGATGAGAACTAAAGTAAGCGTCCAAAATCATGCAAACATGGCGGTAAACAAACACGTGAGCTGCCACCTGGCCTCCCTCCCACAGCACAGGCAGATCTTTTGGTGGCTATTTCAAGTCCATATAAAAACTAGAGCAAAGCCGAGCATGGAAAGTGGAGCAATGTCTGATTCTTTGAATTATGATATGAATGGGAATTCAACAAGGCAACATGAAGTAGAGATCGAGCCGAAATTCTACGGCTGTTTCCAATCGCGATATTTGGGATAGCGATAGGCATTAGACTTGAATTGTGATTGACAGACTTGCAAACTACAGAGCCTGCCAGGCCTACCACTTTACAGTGCCAGGTGACATTGACATGAAAGAGAAAAATTTCTCTGTGGATTATTTCGTTTCCTTAAGCTGGAAATACTATTTCATCCCCACTGAATAAAAAAATGCCGTTTTGAAGAACTATTTATAGATAAAAATTATCATATATCAAATAATGAAATTTGAAACTTGATTTTAAATAATTATTATAATTATTTTTCATAATCATGGATTAGATTTTATTATTTGTTAAATAATAATTCTTAACTATAAATAGTTCTTCAAAATGGCATTTTGTAACATCGTTAATCCAAGGTATGTCATACATAAGCGGTTGAAGAGTCAAGCCTAATCAATAATTACAGCATTATCATGATCCAAGTCCCCAGTGACTCGGATCCCATATAATTTTTCACAACGTTAAACATGTTCTACCTGTCTCAACTAACCTTGCAGTTGCAATACATGAATGTCACGGGTCTCTTTTCACTTTATTGGCGTCGATCGGGTCTACTAAATAAATGAGAATTCCATCGATCTACTGCTTTTCAATCTTGCCTTATTTCATTAACTAGTACTTTTCATATAAATAAATCAGGGGCGGTATTCTGAATATTGTCTTTTATCCATATTTTATCTTTTCTCAGAGATATGACAAAATCGGTATTCTGGTGGATGTCATAACTTTTGTCATAAAAATTGTCACAAATTTTGTCTCTTCTCTTTAGCGCGCACCAAAAATATGCGGCTTGAAATGCGTGTAATCCTTTTATACAAGCAAAAGATATGACAAAACATATGACAGGGGGGGTAGCAGTCATAAAATGCTACATTTAGTTAACTTAGGCCCTACATATTAATTCCACCTTTCTTCTCTAAAATCCTTCACAGCTCTGTCTCTCTTTGTAATTAAGTGCATCGATATTCGCGTAGTTGCGCGATGCCAACAAAAGTATTGGGAATACCCCCTACCCTACCTGTCACGGGGTCTTCCTATTGGCTAGAATGGCTCCCATTGGGAACTAACGATGATTTTGATTGGTTTGCTTCCGAAAAGATGGGCATTATTATTATTGCATAAATTTATTTTACAGGCTTTAAAGAAAATTACAATGTTTCAACTTACCCCGTGTTCCAACTAACCCGGTCTCCCCTATTACGTTTTTACTAAATAAATCAAAAGGCACTCCCTCTTTAGTCTCCATTGCTTTATTTCGTCAATTCCTATTTTACTAAATAAATCAGAATCGCATCTACTTCTTTTTTAGTCTCTAGTGCTTTATTTCGTAAACTACTAGGCCAACTTTGTCTCTTTCATGTTTATCTGACAATCCAAAGTTTGCTAAATACTTTTTAACTAAACAAACTTCAAAATTGCATTTAGCCCATTTCTCTTCAGTCTCAAAATGGCAATTAACCCGTTGATATTCATCTACCCCTCATTTCCCTCCTCTTTAAAACCAATCTGCCACTTTTAGACAGTTTCCTGGAGATGATAAATGAATATTTTCGATAATGAAAATCACATTAAAAACACTATTTAACTGCCTAGTCACACCTCATGATCCGAGTCCCCTCCCTGCGTTAAAAATGTCAAATTTCCCAAAGGGGACTTGGATATTCAAGGAGTACTATTACTAGTGATCCAAATCCCATCTCCTAAAAATACGAAAACGGCAATAAACCCGTTGATATTCATCTACAAAATGTACCCCTCATTTCCCTCCTCTTTAAAACCACTCTGCCACTTTACAGTTTCCTAGAAATGATAAATGAATATTTTCGATAATGAAAAACACATTAAAAGCACTATTTAACTGTCTAATTACTCCTCGTGATCCGAGTCCCCTTCCGTGGGAAATTGGTAGTCTCAACTCTCAAGTCTCAACACGGGACAGGGACTCAGATCATGACATGAGGAGTAGACAGTAAAATAGTGTAGCGATCGCAACGGGTTCGCGTTTAACACATTTCCTATTCTGCCAACACACAAAATGGGCAAAATTCATTGAGCCAGTGTATCAACATTTCAAATCCTTTTTTCATAAAATGTTACAATCTTTTTCTATTATATCTAAACTTCTTATTTCTAGTCAATTTACTCACATTTGCATCGCCAAAATGTTGTTTTTAAGGCCGTTTTCGAGAGCACCACCTGTCCGTCGTCACACAATGGAAGTCGCCATTTTGGAAAATATGACTCCAGAACCGGGTTAATCTTGCAAGTTACTTTTACTTGTTGACACCCTCTAGGGGCATCAAATAACCATGTGTTATGTATCATTAAAATCGGCAGACTTTCTTCTACAAGTTAGTGACAATTTCAGTTCAATATCGGCAATGTTTTTCGTTACAAAAAGGAGTTTTTTGGACACTTTCGGTAAATCATGTTTCTATTTTCTTACTTCAAAGCCGTATAAACAGAAAATTTCCCAGGGAACAGTCAAATATCAGATATGAATTAATTCTTTGAAGTGTATTTGTATCAGAAAATCTAATTTTGATATATAAGAATGTGTCGCATAGCTGCGCAAGAGGCGAATGCAAGCCCATGTTGTGCCGCCTAGAGTGTGATTTTGGTGCCATGGCTGACCGAAAGGAGTGAGTGGGCGTGGTGGTTGTGGGTGTGGTACTTGATGCATGTATGTTATTGTTAAACCCATTGAAATTAGTTGTAGGTGATAAGTTGTGCATTTGATTTCTGCATGAATTATGTGTATTGATGATAAATTAATGATAATTTCAACTTAATATTTCAAGAAAAAAAACAGGCGGGAATTAAAGCACGTTTAATTCCAGTCTCATTTTTTTTTCATGGTGTACAGGCGCAGACCATGCATTGACTGCTGCCTGGTACTGGTATCAAATGAATAGATACATGACTATATCTATATTCTGTTGTTTTGTGTCATCATATCAATAAGCTGTCTCATCAATTCACATGATGTACACAATAATGGGTCCCTGTTTTATTATGTTTACTAGGAGGGAGATTATTTTGTAAATGTGATTTTAAATGTAGTAGAAATTCAGATAATGTCAGAGACTTGCTTTTTAACTTTATATATTCCAATATATTTAATGTTAATATATTCTATAATTCTAAGCAGTGGAGTACATTTCTAGCTACTGTTGCAGCTCCAGCTGTCTGATCCCGCATTCTCAGATCTGCAAACAAAAAGAGACATCATGGTAATTATACAGAATACAGAGTGAACATGGACAAACAGAAAGAAAAAATTTACTGCAAAACTTAATTTTCTACTTTTGAATGATATAAATCTTACAGATACCGGGAAGTATAGTGGGACATTCATTTTTATTTTCTGATTAAAGTCTGTTGAGGAATGAGACCCCCAAGAGTTGATTAATTTTTTTTAACAACGCAAAGCGTTCCATGCATTTCTCTTGTCTTATTCTAATTTGTTATCTTTCTTCTTGTATACTATATTTTCACAAATAGAAGCTGTTTGAATAAGAAAAATATGAAGGTAACACAGCCATGCTCTACAAGATCACCTCTTGTGTTGCATTTTAGTCAAATTAACTTAGTAACCTACATGAAAAAAAGTATGGAAGTTTCTTAGATCTACAAGTACCTGTAGATCTGCCACCTAATGGGTACTTGTCTTGGGTGGCAGAAAAGTTCTGCGTATAGCGTCCCTTTAAGAGGCCATATCTTCAGTTATGGTGCTCCAATTGTAATTTGGTCTTCACCATTGAATTTGTCTTGAAAAAACCTTTCAAGTGATGTATAATTTGTCTGTATTTAAAAAATAAAAAAAAATCATGTAATATAGCTAAATACTGTTTTACTTTTAGTGTGATTGTGTTTCATTTAGTGTTTTTTGATAATTGTTTCATCAACTTGGAAGAATATACAGCCACAGGGGAGAAAAGAGAGACTATTCATGTCGTTTGAAAAAGTGTCCGAGTCCGTCGTTATTGTGTCAAATGGGAAAACGTGTGGTGGAAGGAACTCAAGCCAAGGAAGTCCCCGTTCTGCGAGAAGCTTCGCACCGTTTCGCATCGCGAACAATATCAAAACTCAAAAGACTAGATTTCTTTTGAAAATCTTCCAAGGCCAACTGTGGATTCCATTTGATTAAAACTAAAAGATTGCTGATATTTGAGGTGTGTCTCAAGTTTGTCTCCAGTGACTTGGATGACGATAAGGCCATAATTACTGGTGGGGAAATTTGCTCAAAGTCCCCCGGTGCGAAACTGCATTTGCGCCACGCCAGCGCGCCCGCTACACCACCAGCACAGCCACAGCAACGGGGGTACTCACGGTCAACTTGTCGATGGGGTTTAGCAACTGTCGAAACGGTTCTCGAAGTCGCTCAAGGAAAGGATTCTGCGGCCTCCATTCGGGCCTTGGTTCGCTTGGATGAAGCTCTTGATCCCTCAGCCAATTCCTCCTACGTTGCCTTTCTTCTCCAACCCATTTTTCTAGAACATAGTCCCCTTTAGCCCACTCTGGAAGAGCAGGTTTAGAGCCAGCCGGAGGCCGTTTATCGGGTCGAGAGAGCGATCTGATGGGATTCGCCATCTTGCACGATAACCTAGGACATGCGCGCGCATGCGCGTTTGCCTATAATTAATTTGTGAAGAGCTCAGTTGCAAAAGGGGTAAGGTTCATTTTTCATCAAATTAGTTTTTTTTTCTTAATGTATAGATTTTTAGTAGCTCTATAAGATGATATCAAAGAAAAGTTGAAATTCCAATTAAAAAGTTAACAAAAATGGCAAAGTAAAATCACTTATTTTTTCAAAAGGGGTTATATGTCCTCAAAGATTTTTTTGGAAAAGAATATTTTAAAAAATATGAAGACATGCTGATTTCTCTTTTTTTCTCTAGATTTCTTACCCAATTTTATTTTCACATGGTAGGGTATCATCAAAATTAGTTTCGCACAAGAATATTGCAATATGGGAGAATTAAAAATTTCTTGGAGTGGACCTAATCCCTTTTGCAACCAAACTCTTCCGAAGAGCTCATAATTTGTGAAAGGGATTATGTCAATTTTGATAAATTTTATTGTTTTCTGTCTCAAAAGTTTACCTATAGATTTTTAGTCACTCTGATAATTCCAAACAACATCTGAAATTCACATTAAAACGTAAATAAAAGTGGCAAAGAAAAATCACTCTTTTTCATTCAAAATGGATTGGATTCATATTTCAGTTTGCTTGCAAAAAGGGTTAGGTCCACAATGATAATTTAATAAAAAAATATCTATAGAAAAAATTGAAGACAGGTAGATTTCTTTTATGGCCATTTTTATGTTTACATGATAGGGTAGTACATCATGACAAATTAGTTTCTCATAAGAATGACAATAAGTGAGAATAAAAAAAACACGTTTTTTCTCGAAATGGTCCAAAGTGGGCTAACCCCTTTTGCAACCAAACTCTTCACATCAAGCAAAGATTTTCATTATGAAGAGTTTACATGCAAAATGGACTCAATCTACTTTTGCTCATTCTTCACAAATCAGCTTTTATATGTAACCCAAATCTATTTTTCATTCAGGAAATTATTTTACTACATGTTTAAGAGCCATAAAAAAAACGTTCGGATTATTTCGTTTATGGATTTATAGTACCGGATTTACGGCCCCTTTTGCATGAAAACTGATTTCAACTTGTTGCTATATCGGGAAAATATTAAACGTGTAACTAGTAAACAGAACAGTAAACGATTTCAATTTCTAGACTGAAAAGGAAGGGTGGGGGAAGAGGAGTTAAATACGAACTACATACTTTATTTAAAGGTCAAGTTCACCCCAGCAAAATGTTGATTTGAATAAATAGAGAAAAATCAAACTAGCATAACACTGAAAATTTCAGCAAAAATCGGATGTAAAATAAGAAAGTTATAAGGCACTTTAAAATTTTTCTTATTTTTCACAAAAAAGTGATAAGCACAACTTAGTGACATGCAAACGACGGTCGATGATGTCCATCACTCACAATTTTTCTTTTGTTTTTTATTGTTTGAATTAAACAGTATTTCATTTTTTACAGACTCGACCAAAGGACCAATTAACTTGACTGAATAATATAGTATTAAACAATGCTAATTCCACATGTCCATGGAGGAATTAATCATTGTTTCACTGGACAATGAGGAGAAAATGAAAATGTTTCATATTTCATATATTAAAATACAAAAGTAATAGTGAGTGGATGACGTCATCAGCTCCTCATTTGCATACCAACCAGGATGTGCATATAACAGTTTTGAAATCAAGCGGAATTTAAAATGTCCTTAGTCTAAATCCGATTTTAAGGTTAAATTTTCAGTGTTATATGCTTGTTAGTTTTTCTCTTTTTATTCACATCAATTTTTTGTTGGGGTGAACTTGTCCTTTAAAAAAAAATCATGTAAAATAGACACATTTTGCAGGATTTGTTTGAACTGTCATTTTAGTGACCTACATATTGAAGACTCTTATAAGAGTATATAATCAGAAAAAGAACTGTCTGAATGGAATATGATTTCGTAAAATTACTGAAGAATACATAGTCCGTATTGCATGAGAACGTAAATTTCATGTCGATTTTTAATAAACTTCTTGAAACTTTTGGGAGTTGAAATATAGTCATGGTGAATGTCTAGTACAACTGCCTCATGGACAAAATGGATTTTGTCTCTGTATGTAAGCTCTTCATATCAGTGTTAAATTCCAGTTCCCGAGTACGCCATTTGCAGTGGGCCATATTCTTAAAGGTATATGGTTTCAGATTTAAAAAAAAATGGCAGCAATTTCAAAAGTGTCTATGTGTGTATTGGAAATTCATCAAATTTAATCATAGATAATATTCGAAATTTATTCACGTCATCGCCTCCATTCGAACACATCCTAGTGCATAAAGTTACAATGCTAGGATAATGAAATTCCGGGAATGAATGCAGTGGCAAATAGATGGAGGGGGGCTTCCCCCCCCCTTGAAAAAAAAATCACGACCAAGAAAAAAAAGGAGTAAGGGGAAGAGAAGGGTTATAAATACAAAGGTGTCGGGCCCGGTGTCGGTGCTCATATTATGGACTGAAAAAAACACTGAAAAACACAAAATATACTTCTGCTCTGATACTTCCATGGTGAAATATGATACTATTTTATGAATGTCAAAATCTATCACAACTTAATTTGGATATTTTCAGATTTTCCCCTTTATCTTACATATTTCACATTATCTCCTCCTGACCTTGACATATATGGTGTGGATTATATTTTCCCATGACATATGTTGTGCTCAGAAGGAGGCAAGATGCAATTTGAAAGATAATGAGGAAAATCTGAAAATTTTTGTACAAAACAAATGGAGAGTTGTCCACAAAATCAGCCATTTTGAAGCACGTTTGCCAATTTGAGGATGCCCATAGAAAGTAAAACAAGAATTTTCAAACTCCCATAACTTGCTTATTTCATATCCGATTTTGATGAAACTTTTTTTAAAATTGTTCCTCTCATTTTACTCTTTCCAATAAGATTACTTCTCTTCTTGGGTTTTGGTTTCTAGTAGATACGAGAGGGCGTGCTTAAAATCTTAAACAAGCTTTCTACAGTGTAATTTTTATTACCTTTTGAAAAATGAGCTATAAGCTTGCCCAAACCTGAATAATTTTCGGATATTTTGGTATCACATATGAGTTTATAGGACTTTTTCATAGATCCCCGCCCCCCCCCCCCCCAAAAAAAAAATCTGGCACCCATTTTAAAAATGAATGTTTAGATTATAGATATATATATATATTATGGTATACCATAATATACATATATCTCTATAATACATGATAATACCATCAAAGGGACAAAAATATTAAACAAAATGGAGTGCATTATTAATATACTCATGGAGCAGTTTTTGAAAACCAGACCTACCTTTTTTCTTTCTTTTTTTTTTATTTGGGCTGTGAGCACAATAAGTACTCTTCAGTGTTTAGCCCCGCATTACACATCGATCTTGCATTGCTGACAATGCTTCAAAACTTAAGCGAATAAATTATGGAATTCATTCCCATCCTGATCGAGGTGTCCACAAGCATAGCTTCACGAGTGGACATTTCCATTGATATTAATTCAAAATCCATGTTCCAGTTGGTAGAGCGGGGATTCGTATTCCGGTGACCCGGGTCGATTCCCACTTGGTGCACTAGTGCCCTTTGGTAAGGCATTAATCCTCAGTACCAGGTCCTTCGGAGAGGACCTTAAGCCGTCGGTCCTCTGGTTGCTTGCTTACAAGCATTCATGCTTTCTTAGGAATCAGGTAAAAATCACCACCAAACAAAATATCAGTTGCAAGCCCGGGTTTCACTCTGTCTGTTTTGTATTATCTACAGCTGTTATAGACTGTTAAAACTGAATATAATGTAGGCCTACATAAAAAGCGTGTTAGACTAGGCAAAATTGTCAAGCAATCTAGGCATGCAAAATTTTGTGATGGAGTTAAATTAGAAAAAAATAAGAAAACATGTTTTGAATAGTGCCGGAGGCCTATATCGATATTGTATAGATCTGGGGGGGGGCACAGTGGTCCGTGCCCCCCCCCCTTGAGAAGCAAAATTAAAATTTGTAATGTAAGTGGCATTAAAACAAATGTGTGCCCCCTGTCTTGATAGAAGGCCTTTTTTCTTCTTCTTTTTGCTTGTCAATTTTTTTTACGGGGACGCGAATATCATTAGTTTTTCGGATTAAAATTTTGGTCAAATTTTTCCTCAGAAAAATGTGCGCCCCCCCCCCCTTGGAAAATCCTGGATCCGCCCCTGGTATAGACTTAGATCAAGCTGCTTACCCGTCTTATATAGTAAAGGACTGGTTATAAATTAAAACGACAAAAAAAGAAGAATGGGAAAAATACAGACAGAGAATCACACATCCCACTAGCAACCTTCAACATTCCACAACAGCACCCCACCCCATCCAGGGGCGGATTCAGCCTTCGCCAATAGAGGGGGGGGGGTTGTTTCAGCAATATTTTCACCGATCGGCAGCTCGAAGATTATTTTTGTTTGTTTCCTTGAAGGGGTAGTCCTATAATTAGTCACTTCTTAGCTTTATTCTTATAAATTGATATATAATATCATAATCCTTATTATATGCGAGCGCGAAGCGCCGGCTATTTTGGGGAAAATTTTCTGTATATTTTCCTAAAATTTGAACATTCTGGGCAATGTTTGTTATCCTGAAAAAGGTGTGTGTGCAACCAAATAATTACTGCGAACGCAAAACGCAAGTAAAAATGAACTGATGGAAAAGGTATACCTGTTAAAGACTGCTTGCAGTTAGCATTTAACAATCAAATAAAGCGAGCGCGATCTGAATTTTTTGACATTTTCACCTGAAGAATGGAAATTCTAAGCACTTTTTGTAACTCAAGCAGAATAGATACGAGACACTCTATTCATGTTTTGTAAACAATTAAAAGGATGAGCATTAATAATGCGAGCGCAAAGCGCGAGAAAAAAAATTCTTATATATTATCTACGTTTTGAACTGCGGTACCTGTTGAAAAGGTACCTGTTAAGGACTGCTTGCACTTCGCCATGAAGATGTTACATATTTCAACAATCAACAAATGCGAGCGCGAAGCGCGAGCTGAAAAATTTTGACATTTCTAAAGAAAGAATGGAAAATTTTCAATTTTCGTGAACAGGATAGCTATAATTCAACATTTGATGCGAGCGCGAAGGATGAGTAATAGGGGATCTTCCTATAGGCTACATCAAAAACATTTTTGATATTGTGATCTCAACTGGATGATGATCTAAATAGAGAACAATTTGAGTATCTGAATAAATTTCATGCGCGCGCGTGTTTCATATATTTAGACTTAGAATCTAAGCATTCTAAATACATCTTTAATCATGAAAATCATGAAATTCATGAAATTTGATATTCCGATCTGAAAAAAAGGAGTCGACTTCAGCTTCATATTTTAAACATATTGAGTTTTGACATAGGACCGGGACATCCTTAGGACATGTCATCATATGAAAAATGATGTCTATCTTCCTATTCCTCTTTCGAAGTGCGAGATGAAACAAAAGGAAAAAAAAACAATTATTAAATCAATTAATGCCTATAATGAGGGCACGAAATCTGATGATTTATGGCCTAAAAACTGGACATTTCTCTTTTGTAATTATGAATAGGATGCATCAGTTAATACATTTTTAACTATTGATACGAGCGCAAATCGCGAGCTAAATTTTTTTGATAAACTGTCGTGAAAAGAGGATTGTAAGTGGTTTGTTGTATATAATCAATCGAGACATACATGTACATTTGGCACTCAAGTGCGAGCATATACAACACTAGCTGATACGTCTTGACAATTAATCAGACCTGAAAAGGGATATTTTGAAAACTTTATAGAATACATGAAAATGATAGGTACCTGATAAATCAAAATTTGCGAGGATAAATCAAAATTTGCGAGCGCGCAACGCGAGCAGAAAATGTTAATATTCAGACTATAAAACTGACATTTTTATGGAGCACTTTTTAAAAATCAATTTGTAAATCACACATGAAAGTTCGATTTCCGATATGAAATATGTTTTGTATATTGACTTCCAAACTTTATATTCGAGCTCCACATTGAACAAGATATGTAAATTACCTAACAGGCAATGCGTGCGCGAAGCGCGAGCGAAAATTTTATATAGTGGCACAAAAATTATTTTTATTTTCCAATTAAGTCTTCCCCTCATATATTTTTTTTTGCAATCGTCGTCCTTCTCTTCCTTTTTTCTCGTCTCATTTCTCTCCTCCCTTTTCCACTTTCCTCTTTTTTCGCTCCGCCAATAAGGAGGGGGGGGCGGGCCCCTCGCCCCCCTGGATCCGGCTATGCCATCCCCCATGTGATGGCCCCCGCAATCCTGATTCGCGACTAAGCGAGAAAAGAGGCATACTTTCTTTGTCTCGCAGATAACCAATGACGCAAAACCCGTTTCCTTTTTTAAAATATTTCATATTCATATCTTGTTGGTGCGATGGTAGAGGGGGGGGGGGCTTTGATGTTTACTTGAAAAAAATAAAAGTTTAATATCTAATTCTGCCCCAAAAGAAGATTTGCTATCTGTCTTGACCCCACCCCCGTATAGTGACGTATCATGACGTCATGAAATTATATATTCACTGGGCAGCAGTTAGTACTTGACACAACGCAAGGAATACCCTAAAATTTTCTCTTCTGCTGTCCTTTTGCAGATGGGTAAAGGCATGTCTTAAGCTTTATTTCCTGAAAGTATATATTGATCTAACAGGTAAGCTTCTTAGAATAAACATTTTTGTGATTCTTTAAAGAAAATCGTCAAAAGTATGTGGGATGCGATTGTGTTTAGCTGGATGTATTTGTATTATTTACTTCAGTCCCATGTTATGTTGTTTGTGTTAGTATTTCTCTGCCCTGCTCATTAAAATACACAACCCAATTAGATTCACTCCTAGTACCAATGAGGTCCAAACATTACATGTATGGACCTCATAGGCGACATCAGTGCTAAAATTGGGTTAGAGATTTATGTGGATCTAAATTTATTGTAATTTCAACAAAAGTACTAGCTAAATTTGAGGCTTTTGTTGAAATTTTGCTTTAATGATACATTTATGCTTCAATAAGTAACAAAAAATTGAAAGAAATGAAGGGGAACTTACATTTTGACGACTTTTTCCTGATTTTCTTGGCAGTTGTCCTTCACTTCTGACTCTCGATCGGACCTGATATGCAGATCACGTATACGCGTTCTCGTCAGGTGATCGGTCGGTTATTCTTTTCGCCAGATGTTGATAATTATATATTTCATAACGCAGCGTTCATCGCAAATTTAGCTGAAAGAGATTGAAGTTGAACAGCGCAAGCTTTAATTTATTCAGAAATAACGTTTGATTGCACAAGTTTCGCCTCGGACATTTAGGATCATTTGGTCCCATATTGGCGTAACTACGGGGGGGGGGGGGGGGTGTCCCTACCACCGTCCACACCGGGCGTCCACAAGCCAGCAATTATCTTTTTTCTCTCTTTTTAACCAAAATGCTTCCCCCCAGAAAAAAAAGAACCAGGGTTAAAGAGAAAGACAATTATGATAGAGGAACACAAAATACTTTATTTTTTCAGCTTTTAATGCATCGACTTATAATCAAATATTAAATGGGGCTTAGAACATTTTTTTAAAAAGTCAATTAATAAAAATATTCCGCTCTTCGGGATTTGAGCTTTCATGAAATATCAATCTTTTTCATGATTACCGAAAATACTTCAAATGTCCAAAAAAAAATTATCGGTGTATTAGCTGATACCTTGCGCCCGCCTTAATTATTTTAATGTTGAGATACTTTGCTTTAATTTAATGAATTCCTAAAAGCATTAATTCTCAGATCATTTGTCGCAATCGAATGATTCGATTGGTAAGCTAGTTGTATAATTATTATGATTCATGAATTGTTTAAAATGTGTCTCTATCAGTTTTGAATATTTAAAAAAATGTCAGCTCGTGCTTTTTGCTCGCAATATTTTGATTAGTAAGAAATTCTTGTGTATGCGAGTTTGATACATAAATAACTAGAGAGAGAGAGGGGGGGGGGGGTGTCCCTCAGCTACTTGTCCTTGCTTATTCCATATTTTTTTATTATGCTCGTGTTGTGAGTATTTCAAAGTCTTTTCTTTTTCTCACCCTTTTTATTGTCTCGGAGCTTCCCTCTATTTCTTTGCTACGATGTATAGCCCATCTTACTTGTTTCATTTTTTTATGTTCTCATTTCATTGAAAACATAATTATTAAACTGACGTAGAAGACTTTACAACAAAATTTTGATATTGTTTTTTCTTGTTTGTTTGGCTTTCTTTTTTCTTCTCAGTCCTTTTTCTAATTAGTTTCCCTTTCCTTATTTTATATTATTTCATTTCATGAGGCATCCGCCAACTTATATACAACAACAAACGTTAGAGGCGGATATCCAGTAAGGGGGTGTGGTGGTGTGCCCTCTAAAAAGAGGAAAATAGGAAGGAAAAAAAGCAGGAAGGAGAAAAAATAAGAAAAAAAGACGATGATGGCAATGATGATAATGATGATGAAAATTATCTTGGTGAAGATGATAGTGGTGGTGATGGTGGCGGTGATGATGATGATGATGATGATAATAATGATGGTGGTAGTGGTGATAAAGATGAGAATGAAGTTGGTGACGATGATATGATGATGATGTAATTTTGTCTTTAAAAAAATAATAGTGCAAAGGCGAAATCATTTAAAGTTTATTATGAAAATAGCAGAAAAAAATAATTTGAAAAATTGTACGTATGCGTATGGAAAATCTATCCCCCACCAAAAAAGAAAAAAAGTGAGATTTTGTTTTGTTATTTGTGACGGCGTAGGCCTATGCGAACAGCTGTGTGATATAATTATGGTAAAAAAAGTAAATGAAATGCCAAGAAATACATGATAATGACTTTTATTGTACATTCAGTATATCAGTAGATAAATTCATACTCGTTCCAAAAAAGAAGAAAGTGGGTATATTATGGACCATTAAAAATGGGCAGTTGCTCTATATATTATATTACATAGAATATATAGAGCAACTGCTCGTGTGTAGCGGTAAGTTATTCACCTGATCTACATAATTCATGCGGCGCACGGCGCGTGCGCAATGTTTAATAATTATTGTTGTGAATACAATGAATGTCATCAAAAACATAATAACACAGATCAAATAGTGCCAGCTCGACGCGCAAAATGAGAAAAAAAATATATATTTTCTGCCCTGATAATTTGATAACCCTAACCTAACCCAATTTCTAAGTATTTTTATCATAAACAGGATAACTATATACAATGATTGAAATTAACTTTATATTCTTTTGCGAACAAAATGAATATGAAAGACAGCTTTTTGATAAAGAACACAGTTTTAGAGCGTTAGAGCGCGATTTATACCTACAACCGCTAACATAGGCGGATCCAGGGGGGCCGAGGGGCCCGGGCCCCCCTATTGGCTCGCATTGATAGATATATAATGCCTCTTATGCATAATTACAAAGTGCTTTAAATGTCCAGTTTTCAGGCCATAAAATTAACACATTTCGCGCTCCCATGCGAGAGAAATAGGAAGATGGTCATCAATTTCATATGATGACATAATGCCCTCATAGCATGTTCCGGTCCTATGTAAAAACTCAAAGTAATAAAAATAAAATACATCAGCTCTTTTTTAACTGTGATCCATCACAATTCACAATTTTCCCACAAAGTGTTTGCATTACAGAGCTTAAATTCACCCTTTGTTATATCATATATTTTTAGCTCGCGCTTTGCGCTCTCTTTATTGATTTTCATGATAAGAAAGTTACTTAGAATACCCAAATTCTAGGTCGAAATCTAAAACACACGTTAATTCAGATACGCAGATTGTTCTCTATTTAAATCATTATCCAGTTTCAGATCACAATATCAAAAAGTGTCTGCTCGCGGATAAATAACTTATCCTTTTCATGATAAAACATGAATAGTGCGTCCAGAATCTTTCCCCATAATTTTGTTAACCCATCACATTTCTCCTATTTTCTCCTCCCTTTTATTTTCCATTAATTTTTCTTTCGTTCACTTTTTTTCTGTCCTCTTTTCCCATAATTTATTTAACCCATCACATTTCTCCCTATTTACTCTTCCCTTTTATTTTCCATTAATTTTTCTTTCGTTCACTTTTTTTCTGTCGCCTTTTCCCTTCTAAGTTCTATTTTTTTTCTCGTCTCACCGCTTTTCCTCATCCCCAGCCCTCGATCGACGCCCGTGCAGATTCGCAAACAATATCAAGAGTATGTCTACTTGCAAGGGCGGAAATCTCTCCCCAAAGGTAGGGGGACCAGGGGCTGGAAAATTTGACAAGCAAAAAACAAACAAAAAAAGAAGGTTTATCACCCTCTAAAGAAGGTCATCTTGACCAAAAGAAATTTGACAAGCAAACAAGCAAAAAAAAGGGGCATGCCAAAAGTAAGATCGTCTCTTCCAAAATACATTTCGAATTTGAACGACATGACCAAAAATAGTAGGGGGACATTTCATAATGTGCCCCCTACTATTTTGGGTGAGGGGACATGTCCCCCGGCCCTGGGGTTTGCGCCCATGTGGGTGGGGGTGTTGCGCCTCCCTATCGGGATCATATCACAGCGAGTATACACTCTTCCATATTGGAAGAGTGTTTACTCGCTGAGATTTCGATCTCACACATAATTTTATAAAAAAAATAGAACAGCTACGCCTTGAACACAGGCCAAAATGCCTAACGATTTCTCCGCGGCATTAACAACTCTCGTAAAGGGCGCTCCATTTATAAATAACGTTGCATGAACAGCTCTCTATGGCGACAAAATTTACCGCGGAATTGCAGCCAGCAGCGTGGGAAATTGGCAGAAAATTCAAGAAGAGAACCGGTGAGTACCGATTTAACAGTATTCATGTATTAATTAATATTTATTTAATCATAAGAATAATTTTTTTTTACGGAAAGAAAGCTTAGTTCTAAGCTAGGGCGGCCCAAATGCGCGTGAGTGGAGTCCCAGTTTCTTAACACGGGTAAGTATTGCGGTGTCGCCTAGAGTGCCTTGTCTGTGCACATATCAAACTTAAAGGTCAAGTTAGACAGCTGGCAGTCTGTTTCGAGGAGTTTTTTTAACATTTTTTTTTATTTACTCCTCGTACACAGACCGTGACAGACGGCTCGCTATCGTGCAGCCACCATTAGGGGATTTCATGGTTATATTATAACCTTGTTCATTGAATGAGTGGGGGACTTGCAGTGCAAAATCCCCCGTCAGGGCTTTTCAATTTTTGTCTTTAATTAATAAAAATTTTGAAAATTAACGTGACCAAAATGCAAATTTATATTCCCTCTTGGCATTAATTGCCAAAAAATGGAGAACAATGAAGTTAAAAAGGAACAAAAACAGTGACTTACCTCGGCTGTCGCTCAAATTCACTTCCCCGTTTTATCCGATCTTAAGTACATAAACATATGGCCATTGGGTCCCCTGTACAGATCGCACTAGAACTTCGCCGTCTCTGTATTTGGTGAGCGAAGCCAACGGAGTTCAGCTGAACAACCAACAAAACAGAGACCGAAGCTTTTGGTCTAAGGTCAAGTACACCTGGCCTGGACTAGATAGCCGGCTGCCGTCTGCTTCAACAAGGTCAAGCCTCTCAAGGAGTTTTTTATTTTAACATTTTTTTTCATCTCTCCTCGTACACAGACGGCTTGCGATCGTTCAGCGCATTAGGGGGTTAAAAATGCAAAATCCCCCTGACAGGGCTTATCAATTTTTTATTTTATTTCATAAAAATATATCAAAAGAACTGGACCAAAATAAAGACTATATTTCTCTGTTTTGGGCCTGTAATGCACCGAAATGGGAACAAATTTATTTAAAGGTCAAGTCCACCCCAGAAAAATGTTGATTTGAATAAATACATGTGTAGAGAAAAATCAAACTAGCAAAATGCTGAAAATTTCATCAAAATCGGATGTAAAATAAGAAAGTTGTGACATTTTTAAGTTTTGCTTATTTTTCACAAAACAGTGATATGATGCACAATTCAAATGAGATAGTAGATGATGTCCCTCACTATTCCTTTTTTTTATATTGTTTGAATTGTACAATATTTCATTTCTTTTTAGATTTGACAATAAGGACCAACTCAACTGAATCATATACTAAACAATGCTAATTTCACATGTTCAGGGAAGAATTAATCATTTCACTAGACAATGAGGAGAAAAATAGAATATTCCTATTTCATGTAATAAAATACAAAAGAAATAGTGGGTGGATGATGTCATCAGTCTCCTCATTTGCATACCCACCAGGATGTGCATATAACTGTTTTGTGAAATTAAGCAAAGCTTTAAAATGTCATAATTTTATTATTTTACATCTGATTTTGTTAAATGTTCAGTGTTATGCTTTTAGGATATCTCTCTTTTCATTCAAATTAACTTTTTCTTGGGGTAGGGGAGATTAGGGTTAGTTGGAACAGGGGGTAAGTTGAAACATTGTAATTTTCTTTAACGCCTTTAAATAAATTTATGCAATACTGCCCTCAAATTATTGCTATTATCAACAGTTTGTTTGTTTTTCCTCCTTCTGAGTAATTTTTTTTCTCTTTCAGATTTTTTTTATTTTCTCAGAGAAGTTTATAGATCAAGTTGGCCTGTTTGGGGGTATAATGGACACTTGTACCAAGCTACAAAATAAGGTTATTGATATGCCATGGTGAAGTCCCTTTGTGCTGTAAGCTTATAAATATCAAATGGGCCTCTGGGATTAGTTGGAACAAAATTGAAGGGGCTAGCTGGAACATGTTCCAACTTGATACCCCAAACATAATTATGAATAAAAACATTGGATATGAGAAAAAAATGTTTACAGTATTTCACACTCTTCTGAACATGTATAGTATACCATGCCTGTTTTGTTTCTCAGTTAGGTCTGAGTGTGCATTTAAGGCCTATTGTAGGCCCCTAATGCAATATTAACCCTTATCAAATTAAGTTGATGGTAGTAGCAAATACCGGTACTCAAGCGTAGCTCAGTCGGTTAGAGCGCATGTTTCGGAAAAGATCGTAGATCTCAACGTGAGGGGTTTGAGTCCCGCTCATGCCGAAACGCGTATAACAAAAAATCTGATGCTATAGCGTTGTGTGTTAGCATGCCTCACCACTGTATTCAGTGCAGGGGTGAATGCAGTTGGAAAACACTCTGTCCATCGGAAAGGACGCAAATGTTGGTCCCGTGTATAGGAGAGTCACAACCTATGCACGTTAAAACCAATACACTATTCATCAAAGAGTAGGGTGTTCACCCGTTGTATTGCACCTGCCGGTCCCGGCAAAATTCAGGTCAAGTCAATCTTGACATTCATATGCCATAATAATCAATATAATGATTGTGGGCATTAATGGAAAGACAAGACAAGATTAAACGGGGGGGGTCAATTTTAGCCCCCCCCCCTGACAAATTTTGTCACTATGCCGTTGCACAAAATATTTTGACCGCATCCCTCACTGACTTCTTACTTTCAAGTCTTGTGCATCTTTTGAGACCAAATTTGCGATGCGTGGGTGCGCGGTTTCAAAATTAGCAACATTTTTCGGACCCAAAATTGCTCAAAAACGTGATTCCATGTACAAGGTCATATTAGGTTTTTCAACCAAAAATCATAAATGTATGATTATTTTATACTTTTGTTGGTTCAAATGGATTTTTTTTATGCTATTAATGATCGCAAAAGAGTCCCCGACAAAGTTCATTGGAAAAACAATGAAAAACAAAGGTTCGAAAAAACAAAGAAATACAAATTTAAAAAACAAAAATACATAAGAAACTAGAATTTAATTCGTCATGCGGACGAATTAGGTGGTCTGTCATGATTTTTCATTCAGAGTCGGCTAATGTATAAAATGAATAATTTAGATATGATTGATAATCTTGATTCTAGACATCCTAAGAATAAATTTTGACCATTGCTCAATGTGATTATTAATGTTTCCCATAGACTTTACACGTAAGCAATTTTGAGAATTACAATTCCAATATTGCAAGTGAAAAACGGGCATGATCCCGGCATCTGATCAAAAAGTGGAGGGCACATTACCGAAAGCCCAGAATCTCAGCTATAACATATTAAAAGCTCCGGCAAAACTGACAAGAAGAAATGGAGATATGGCTCACGAAATAGAGGAATGTCGAATCTAGTTTTGAGAAAAAGTCATGTCCCATAGAGATTACACACAAAATACATGTGATATGAAAAAAACAATTATAATCTGTTTTATCTTGCTAAATTTTAACTTTCATACCTTTTAATTATCATAAAGGATCATGTAAGAGGTGGCAAAAAGAAAAAAAAAATGAAAAAAAAATAATCTTTTCTACCCCAGGAATCGAACCTCCGCCCTCGAGAAAGCAAGTCAAATGCGTTATCCATTGAGCCACGATATTCCCCATAGAGATTACACGTAAGCAATTTTGAAAATTACAATTCCAATTTTGCAAGTGAAATACGGGCATGATCCCGGCATCTGATCAAAAAATGAAGGGCACATTTCCGATAGCCCAGAATCTCAGCTACAACATGTTAAAAGCTCAAGGAAAGCTGACAAGAAAAAATGGAGATATGGCTCACGAAATAGAGGAATGTCGAATCTAGTTTTGGGAAAAAGTCATGTCCCATAGAGATTACACGCAAAATGAGGAAAAATGACATGCCTCTTTTCATCGCTGTTTTACACAATGATGCGTTTCTCAAAACGAATATTCATCTTAACTGAGGAGAAAGAGTACATTATAAACTACAACATATTGAAATCTGGGCGAAAAATGATCTATATTCGAGAAGTTACAGCCAAATTTGCATAAATTTGATGACGTCATTTTTGAAAAAAATGAAATTTTTAGTTTGGGCGCCTATTTGATGACGTCACGATATAATTTAGGGACAATGGTGACATGAAATCAAATCTACAACTAATACTCTATCGATATATCAAAAAAAAATTGGGGGTCAACGGACTTTTTAAAGAGCTACAGTGAATTTACAATAGGCATGTTTTTGCCCATATATGGCCTATAGTGAGAGCTCGCGCGCACACGTGCTGCAAAGTTTAACGGGTGTTAATTTCGTTATTAATGGTTGTAGAAGGTTGATCAAGGTATCAAATTGCTCAGAATTTTATTAGCAATGCAATGATATTAAAGAAACGGTTTTTCTGCGTTGCGTTAAGGTGTAACGCGCGGAAATGCGCGCGCAAATTTTTGAAATGCTTAAAATGACCTGAAACGTACCCAAAAAAATTTATAGGTCATTTGGACGATTTTTTTACCTTTGACGCGCGCGTACCCTACATGACCTTTGATGACATTGACATTTGACCCTTGACATGAAGTTAATGTCATGTAAATATTGTTAATTTTTGACAATTGATAATGAAGATATGATCAAATGAAGAATTTTACAAAATGGCGCGTAGATGACGTCATCATGACCATATGACCTTGAAAAGCTTATTTTGCCGTCTCTATGATAGATTCTATATATGACGAAAAAATCAGCAAAATTGATTCAGCCAATTTCGAGAAAAATTGGCGATAAAAAATAGGTACCATGAATAAAGAAAGAAAGAAATAAAGAAAATTCTGACGAAATCAATAGGTGATCTGTCGTAGACAGACCACCTAATTATATTTTTTGCAATTTTTTGTGGATATTTCTAACAAAGGTAAATATTGATACTCTCACCAAAGGTTAGCATTCTACTAGCCTAATAGATAGAATTAAAGGCAAAAACGTACCAAAAAAAAAAAAGGGAAAATTTCATATGCTTATTTGCATAATTAAGTAATAACTTACCCCATATGGGGTAAGTTGGAACATGGTATGGGGTAAGTTGGAATAAGTACTGCATGGTCAATTAAAAGTAAGTACTGCATGGTCAATTAAAAGTAAGTTGGAATACCCCGATATGGGGTAAGTTGGAACGCTTGCGAAGGTCTTGTTCAAGGTGGAATTCAGTAACTATCATAGAGTTAAAACATTACGGGGTACATTTGAAGCCCTTAGATATATGCTTCAAGCTGATATATTGACTGTTTCTCAAATTACAGCCATTTTTGTCAAAATTGTTCCAACTAACCCCGGTCTCCCCTAGACTTGGGGTAGATAGTGGAGAATAAATGAGTAAATCCCTGTCTGAGCAAGTATTGATCAAAA
Source organism: Lytechinus variegatus (assembly GCF_018143015.1). Classification (NCBI taxonomy): domain Eukaryota; kingdom Metazoa; phylum Echinodermata; class Echinoidea; order Temnopleuroida; family Toxopneustidae; genus Lytechinus; species Lytechinus variegatus. Next base: position 9,444,015 of record NC_054750.1, read on the forward strand.
AGTTTGCTGAATGGGCAAAAAATGAACCAATATTGATAAAGATTTTGGACTTACTCCAGTCAAGAATCCATCTACTGGTATCTCTAGTTTTTGTCTCACCTGCATAGCAGAGTGAGACTATAGGCGCCGCTTTTCCGATGGCGACGGCGGCAGCATCAACATCAAAATCTTAACCTGAGGTTAAGTTTTTGAAATGTCATCATAACTTAGAAAATGTATGGACCTAGTTCATTAAACTTGGACATAAGATTAATCAAGTATCACCAAACATCCTGCATGAGTTTCACGTCACATGACCAAGGTCAAAGGTCATTTAGGGTCAATGAACTTTGGCTGATTTGGGGGTATCTGTTGAATTACAATCAAAACTTGGATCTGATTCATGAAACTTGGACATAATAGTAATCAAGTATCACTGAACATCCTGTGCAAGTTTCAGGTCACATGATCAAGGTCAAAGGTCATTTAGGGTCAATGAACTTTGGCCAAATTGGGTTATATGTTGAATTACCATCATAACTTTGAAAGTATGTTGGTCTAGTTCATAAAACTTGGACATAAGAGTAATCAAGTATCACTGAACATCCTGTGCGCATTTTAGGTCACATGACCAGGGTCAAAGGTCACTGAACTTTGGCCATTATGGGGGTATCTGTTGAATTATCATCATAACTTTGCAAATTTATTTATCTCACTTTTGAAACTTGGACATAAGAGTAATCAAGTATCACTGAATATCCTGTGCAAGTTTCAGGTCACATGATCAAGGTCAAAGGTCATGTGAGATCAATGAACTTTGGCCGCATTGGAGGTATTTGTTGAATTACCATCCTATCTCTGTAAGTGTATTGGTCTAATTTATAAAACGTGGAAATAAGAGTAACCAAGTATCACTGAACATCTTGTGTGAGTTATAGTAGTTTTCAAAGTCAGCACTGCTGCTTTGTTGAATTGCATGATGCAGGTGAGACTGCCAGAGGCATTCCACTTGTCATCATTATTTGACCTCATTAATTTAATGTTGTATATTGCTTTATTTTCTCTACAGGCAGGCGCATATGATGTCATAAAGGTCTGCTACTATGGATGGAGCCAACGTGCAGAGAGGTCTGCAGAAAGCCTTGAATGAATCTTCCTCCAAAGGCATCAGCAATGAGGCAGAGCTTGCTCCAACTGACAGTGATGCATCATCCCGATCAGGTTCACCTGACCAATGCTGCTCTATTTGCCTTGGAAAATTCAAAGACAAATCCTTTTCCGATGGCTGCTTTCATCGGTTCTGTTTCCAGTGTATTCGAGAATGGGCCAAGGTGAAGTCAACCTGCCCTCTATGCAAAACTCCTTTCAAATCCATCATTCACAATGTAGTTTCAAGTGATGTCTATGACCAGTACATGCTACCACCCACAGAAAATGGATCTTTGGAATTGGATCATAATGGTGCTCGTTTTCGCTACCATACCACCTTAGCAAATAACAGAAGGTCTGCATGGGAGACCAGGATGGATCAACTCTTTAGTCGTCAGGCCAGGTTGGCAGAGCGGATCCACCGTGAAAATGAGGCCCGCCAGCGCCGCCAACTGATCTACGCCGCTGGCTTGCGGGTTCATCATATCGCAGCTAATAGGTTCACAAGGTTCAGGGACACTTCTCCACAGTTTTTCCGTGAGAACCAGGCTGTAACACATCGTCTTATCCCATGGCTTAGGAGAGACCTTGGTGTACTTTTCAATGGGAATGACCAACATGTCAGGTTCATGACCCAGTACATTCTATCACTGCTTCCAAACGTTGACATTCAATCAGAGGAATTCCACAACCACTTGAGGCCATTCCTCTATGGACGCACTGAACACTTCATTCACGAATTCACCAGCTTTGCAAGATCACCTCATGACATGGACACCTATGACCAGATGGCCCAATATGACTTTCGTCCTGAGAATCCTCAATTCACTGCCACACTCCGACCTCAGCATCCCCTTGTAGCACAAGAGAATAGTAGTAGTGAGGAGAGCGAGAACAACCATTCCAATAACGAAGTAATTGTCATTTCAGATGATGATGACAGTGAGAGCAATCTGTTGGTCCTACCTGGTGGAAGTTCACAATCTGCCTCTCTTGGTCATCACTTACCTGGGCCATCTTCTTCTACAAGTGTGACTGGTCCATCTGCAAGTTATAACCTTGCAGATACCCATAACCCTGAGCCACCTGCAAGCCGAGACCTTGATCAACCTGGCCCTTCTGGTGTTACTCTTTCAGGAAGTCTGCAAATCAAGCAAGAGCAAGACAGTGCCAGTGCCAGGAAAAAGTCTGACGATGGTGAGGACAGTAGTGGTAGTGTGGAGATTGTTGGTTATCAAAAACCATTCCATCTGCGCACTCCTATTGCTTTCATAACTATATCTGATGATTCATCAGATGATCAACAGGAAAAAGGAACAAAAGGAAAGCTAAGTAGAAACAAGGAAAGGTCTGCACCCAAAAGAAACCACATAGAAGAGAAAGCCGGTGGAAAGAGGAAACAGAAGACAAAGCATACCAGGAGCTTGCATGCTTCAAGTAGAGCTGGTACCTGGTCAACAGATTCAGATGAAAGTTACTACAACAGATCCAGACATGATGGCTACTACAAAAGACGCAGAGATACTGTTGATGACAGAGATGGCCCTTCTACATCGCACTATGATTCTCGGTACAAATCTTCATCGAAGCGCCGGCGTTCCCGCAGTCCAAATGAGCTTTTCCGTAAAGCAAGAGAAGAGGAAAGCAAGTGGAGTCTGTACTATGAGACTAGACATGATGATTTTTCTAACTCGAGATACCGACGATCAAGATCAAGATCCAGGTCTCGTTCAACACACTCAAAAAGGTATGGAGAAGACGGCAAATCACTAGACAATTCCAGAAACCATCCTAGACCTTTGCGAGATGAAAGAAGATGGCGACGAAGCAGGAGCAGGAGTAGGAGTAGATCAAGAGAGTGGTCCAGGAACAGATCAAGATATTACAGAGATGAAGACTATAGAAGAAGCAGAAGTAGGAGTAGAGGGCGTTCCATGGATTTCTTCAGTGATGACAGCAAATTCAGTTCACGATATGGCAGTCGTTATGGCAGTACTTCTAGCACCTTCAGCAGACTTTCACACCAAGACAGTCACGCTCCACATTCATCAAAGAAAGACAATTCTAGTGCCACTCATGTGGGTACCTCTAAAGCTTCAAGATCACCTGTGCTTAAGCATAGGCTGGATGATGATCATTCAAGCAAAGAAGGAGATTCGCATGTAAGCAAAAGACACAAGCACAAACAAAAGCACCACAAGAAGAAAAGCTCCAAACACAAGCACAAGAGAAGTCGAGACAAGGATTGTAAAAGTAGAAAGAAAGACAAGCGCAGTCGGCACCATAGCAGTAGTAGCCATGTCAGGAAGTCTCAGGATGAGAAAGAGAAAGCAATCGTTGAAAGCATATCTGACAGTACTGTAGAAGACAAGCATAAGGCAAATGACAGAACCTCACAGAGCAGGATAAGGACTATGCATAGCAGTCATGGTGAAAATCAGAATATCACTTTACAGGATTTATTAAACATGGACGAAAGCATGACATTTGACCCATCCCCAGCAGCAGGAAATTCTGATAAAGGAAATGGATCCATGCTATGATCAAGATTATCATTTGATGCACATCAACTAGCGGATGTGAACAGGGTGGTGTTTCACAAAAAAGTGACTTTAGTTATTTAATTTATTATAATGTATACAACTGGGATTAAGTGTGATTTTTAGTCCCACTTAGATTTTTGTCCAACACTCTCCAGCAAAATGAAATGATGCATGTAGAAGTAGAATATGATTGTTACAGAATTTCTTGACAGTCAGTCCTGGCAGGAACAAATGGGGACCTTTTCTCTACTTTTTGTTAAGTGTGGTTTTGCTTCGATTAGCACATGAATAATGTTTTTGCTTTCTCCAACTACTACTGTACAAGACACTCTGTATGTTTTTTTAATAATGAATGTATATTCACTGTGTGTATAAAGCCAAGAGAAACGAATGTCTTCCCTGTACATTAACCTACCCATGGGCTTGCACAGGAAACATGAAAATAAAAATTCCCAACTAATGCTGTCCAGAGAGAATTCACATTTAAAGAGAATTCACAAGTAATATCCACTGTGGAAACATTTTGAAAACTAATGACGAATTTCATGTGTATTGAACATGAAATAGATTATGTTTACAGTACATGTATGCCACCATTCGTCCCTCAAAAGTTTATTCTCTACTAATTTGTCATTTTTTTAAATTTCAAATGCATCCCAAATGAATTAGATTTTTGGATATTTTTTTCCATTTTGTTGGTATAATCTAATACCTTTCATTACTTCATTTACATGTATAGTACACATATTTGAATATATTGTTTTCAACTTTGTTCATGTTGAGGCAGGTGGGTGGGGGGGTATTGAGCACTTTTAGATGACGTCATTTTTGGGCCTGCCATATGCCCTGGGTTCTCACACACGTCACTGTCAGAATCGAGAACCTCGCCACATCCATTTTGCGTTTCTCCTAAATCATAGTCAACGTGCACGTGAGTGACGTCATTTTAACCGCTCAAGCTCAGCATGAATATCAACCTTTCCCTGTTTTTCAGTGACTTTTCAAAAAATTAATGAAAGTTGTACAATGCATTATGTTTATCATATTTGAAATTGCTTTCTAATATCCAAAATATGTATCCTATTAAACTCGCGTAAAAAGGAATCAAAGCAAGTGAAAGGGCAAGTGTGCACAACTAATTACACCTTCACATCACCCGATCGGGTCGCCAGGCGCGATGGTACTTGGTACGCCAGATCTTCCGGGTCAGGCAGCGTGTCATGACTTATCGCGCTGTTTCACGTTGACGTACGTACACGTTCAAGTCGAGTGAAATAAAACATTTCGCAACTGTAGTGAACAAAGGCAGAATACGACGTTGACTCAAACGATCAGACGACTGCTACGCTGTTCTCCTTCTCTGCTCCTAAAACTCTCAAGGTAGACACCATGTCAAATATAGACTACACTGGACCGAGGAATGAAACTGCTTTTAATAGCAAGATAAACATGGAACATATAAAACACAAAATGCTGGGCGATATCATGTATGGCATCTTGCTAAGCATTGTGTACACCTCCGTTTCTCTACCACTGAAGTGAAAATATGTTATTTCAAGTGCAGTGTTCCATACACTCAAAAGCCATATATAGAAGTTAGTGCAGGTCTTTAGATGGCGCTATTCAAAGTGCAGGTATTGGCTTTAGTACTTTACCCAACTGAATTGATATCTGTTTATTTTGTTATCCAGAACAAAATTTCTTTATGCATGAAAGATGAAATGTAGATTGTAAATATATGATTTTGTGTATATTTTATTTGCAATGCATCATATACAAAATATTAATTTTAACCCCCCCCCCCCCCCCCCGGAATTAATTTTTACTGTAACAGGAAATGATTTTGATTGAAATGCCAGATAATTGGGCATTTTAAAATACCATGGAGATGTCAGAATTACTCTCTCTAGTCATTTTTGCAAAATTTCTATCATTTTTTTCAATTTCTGTTTGTTTCAGGTAAAAAAAATGAACCTGTATGTATAATTAAAAAAAAACAGCAATGAAAGTCAGGTCCACTCAAACAAAAAGTTGATTTGAATAAAAAGAGAAGAACCAAACTGCATGTAGGATAAAACTAAATGTTTCATAAACATTTAATGTAAATCAGAAAAATATGACATTTTGAAATTTCACACAAAACTGTTTATATTTTGCAAATGATAGAGCAGCAATGATGTCACTATTTTGGGGGGCATTATTTGAATTACACAATATTGCAAATTAGATGAAAACAAGAATATTCATCAAATCACAATATGTTGCATCAGTGACAATTCCACTTGTTCTGGAGGAACCAAATATTGTTTCTCTTTATGATAAAGAGAGAATTAAAATATTTCATATAATGAAATACAAAAGAAAGAGTGGGTGATGTCATCAGTACCCTCATTTGCATGCAGACCAGGATGTATATATATTTGTTTTTGTGTAATTGAGCCAAACTTTAAATTCAGATTCAGATTCATATTAACATTTATTTGGTATAAGATAAAAATCAAGTTACAATAATATACATGTATATATATATGAATGTCATAACTTTGTTAATTGATATCTGATCTTGATGAAATTTTCAGGGTTAAGTACAGTGTATGTTTTTTTTCTGTCTTAATTCAAATCCATTTTTTGTTGGGAGTGGACTTGACCTTTAATTTGTTTTTAAAAATTGTAAAAATCAAATGAGGCTTCAAGTAATAAACTTTTACAAATTTGTATGAAGAAGAACAAGAGTAGCCAATAAAACTAAAATGATTAATATTTATCAAATAAAAATTAATAAAACTGAATGAAATTATCAGTCATGAGTAATACCTTGGTCACATTTGTTCTATTATTTGTTTTATTAATTTAAATTCAAACCACCTATATGTAAAAATGTTAAAACGGCTGTTTTCGACTCGCCGTACGGCCGCCGTAGAGCAATTGTGACCAAGGTATAATCTACAGGTAACTCACTGAGACACTCTGCGTTTCATTATGGGACTTCAAGTTTCTATTATTCAGTACTCTCATAATGGTATTCAGTCCATGCTATATTCAATTGTACATGTTCCTACAATGTTTTTATTAGAAATACATGTAGGTGTACTCTCCAAACCCTACATTGACTTACAACGTACACTGAGATTGTTAAGAGAATGAATACCGACAAATGAAAACAGACTTACATTCAAGTATATTTAGTTTTATGTCAATATTGAAAGAATACATCGTAGGCTATCAAATGATGCAAAATTATCTCAAAATTTCAAGTAAAACTCAAAATATCAGCAATTCAAAAAAAGCATAATAAAAGAAAAATATAATCGTAAAAATCACCCCAAGTTCCTTCTTGCAGGAAACTGACATATTTATATAAATTTACAAAATGTTACTTAGATTAAACTTTATGATACTACACTGTGCTCTGTTATAACTTTTTATGTTACATCACAACTTGATGAAAGGTTCTTTATGCTTGTGTGAATTTCCTCTATTTATTCAAGTAATTAGACTCTTATTGATTGGGTTTGATTGTTGGCATGTGAAATACATGTATGTAGATGAGATAGAAATGATTTTCTTGAATGTTAACTGCCCATATTGGCTAATAATACATTGATTTTCTAGATAGGTCAAAAGTCAAAATGATCTTGAGAAACGTCCAGGGTAAAAAGAATCCAAACTGAGCAAAGATATAAAAAAAAGGTTTTGTAATTTATTGGAATTTTACACAAAATTATGAAATGTGTACATGTAAAATAGTAGATGTATCTTTATAGTTAAGGCCTATGTTAAAGGTAAAAATTATCATTGTGTTTGTCAAAGGAATTTTGTGTCTTGTAATGAATCGAATTAGTATATACAAATTGTAGATTTTGTTATTTACTGCTAGGTAGGTCATTGAGAGAATTTTTAGTAGATATTAGCAATACCATGTAATGGACGTGATACAAACATTTCCAAAGAAAAACACTTTAAAATTTTACAGTCTTCAAACAATTCTTGTTGAGTTATTTAATAATTGAACATTCAGTTGAACACAGATTTGTTTTACAAATTTATTAAAGGACAAGTCTAGAGAGAGAAAAGTCCAACAAGCTTAATGTAAATAATGTAAAATAAAAAAGTTATGACTTATTAAAAAGTTTTGCTTACTAAACTTCTCAAAACAGTTATGTATGCACATTCTGGTCAGTATGCAAATGAGGGGATCGATGACATCACCCACTCTTACTTTTGTATTTCATTATGTGAAATATGAAATATTTTCTTCTTGTTGTCATGTGAAACAAGTTTTATTCCTCCCTGAACATGTGGGATTACATTATTTTAACTTTGTATGGTTCATTCAAGTTGTTCATTATTGTCAAATCTGTTAAAATTGAAATATTGTATAATTCAAACAATAAAAAAAAATAGGGAGGGGGGCATCATCGACTTTATCATTTGTATATCACTGAGTTGTGCATATAACTATTTTGAGGAAAATAAGTGAAAATTAGAAATGTCATAACTTTGTTTTACATCCGATTTTGATAGTTTTGGCATTATGCTTATTTGATTTTTGTCTGGTGATATTCAAATCAGCATATTTCTGGGGTGTACTTGACCTTTAACAGTTGCAGAGGAAATACTGCTGCCTTGCTGCTCTCTTGCATAATGGATGTAACATTCTGAATGCTATTTCCACAAGTTACAATTTCCATGATTGTCAATGTATTTGTACTGACAGAATGACTTGAAGATGTATCAAAAATCAACTTTCTTTGCTTGATGCTACATGTATGTATGAGTGCGAATGAATCATTTAATTAATTCAAGGAAGTGTGTCTTTGTATAAACTGAAGAAAAAAGGAAGAAAATTAAAGATTGTATAAAGAAAGCTGATGCAAATCTTGTACATGGACTAAATAACCTTATTGTGGATACTTAGTTCACATCCCTCAAAAATTTTTCCCAGTGGTGTTTTCTCATATTTTCTATGTCCCAAGATGACTTTGAGGAAAATACTGAAGGCAAATAGTTAAAAGTACCAGTGTGAGATGTGTACCAGTTTGAGATGTGTATATAAAGAGGGAAACATAAAAAGATACTTGTTATTTTGAAGGAAGAGAAAAAGATAAATAAAAATGGGTTCGACGGAGTAACTAATGGCGCAGTCACATTTCCCCTACAGCGAGTTGAAAACAGTGTTTTTAACACTTTGTACCAGCTACATATAGGTGATTTGAATGAAAATTCATAAAACGACAGTTTTAGACTCAACGTACGGCTGCTGTAGGGGAAATGTGACTGCAGCAAAAGGGTGAGGAGGTAAGTCAAATACAGTAAGAGATAAGAAACAGATGACACTTGGTAATGGAAATGAGAAAGTGATGGTGTAGAAAAAAAATGGTTGGGGTATTTAAAGGGGAAGTTCACCCTGAAGAAAAGTTTGTTAAAAATAGATAAAATGAGAAATATTTGTGAAAGTTTATGAAAAATCCTTCAGAGATTAAGAAAGTTATTAGAATTTTGAATTAATGAGACTGTAATGGAGCAGCTACCCCATATGTCATGTAATGTAAAATCCGTAAATTTCAAATTTTTGATGGTTTATGAAGACTTGTACTTGTTTTCTTTCAGGAACAGGTGTGAAATGATTTCTGTTTTTCTGAGAAAATGACATTTTATATTTTACCATACGATATGTAGGGAAGCTGCTCGCATATGACGTCAAAAATCAAGTTAGATAATTATAACTCTAATAACTTCTTTAATCTTTGATGGATTTCCTCAAGCCTTTGCAGATATTCTTTTTTTTTCTGTTATCTTTACAATAATTTTTTTGTCAGAGTGAACTTCCCCTTTAATACAGGAAGATAGATTGAGAAAGTCTGGGGTAATATGATAGCAGTGAGTTAGTTTGAGAAACAGTGAAGAAATAGGTGGTACAAGGGAGACAGAGAAAAAGAGAGTAGACAAAGAGGGTAGACTGTAATACAGAGGGATCTTCTTTCGAGGAAGATGGAAAGATAGAGAGGCCAGGATGCACTGGACCCCAAGGGCGGTATTCTGAACATTGTCTTTTCTCCTATCTGTCACGGGGCCTTCATATTGGCAAGAATGGCTTCCACTGGGAACTAACGATGATTTTGATTGGTTTGCTTCTTAAAAGATGGGCGGGAACTTACAGATATGACAGGGAAAAAAGACAATGTTCAGAATACTGATTTGTGCCAATCAAAGCGGTGTCACATCTCGGAGAGAAATGACAAAATTTAGGACAAAAGTTGCGAGTGTTCCAGAATACCACCCCTGACTTTCATTTATCCAAATCATTCTCTATTCCTTCTGATCAGTACCTCTCTTTTCATCTCATTCCTAGTATCTCCCTCCCTCTCTTGAAAATCTCACTCTTATTCCCTGTTCCTCTATCTCTCTCCCTTTCTCACCGTTTCCCTCTCTAATTCTATCTTTCTCTATCATTACAATTAGTACTTCTCTCCCCATCTCTCCCTCTCACTTTCATTCTTCATCTCCCCACTCTATTCTTCAAAAAGCACATTATAGCCAGGGGAGGGAGTCTTGGAAATTCTACGGGGTCAGTTATTTCATCAACCAGTGTAAATAAAAAAAAGCCAATAGGTATCTTGACCCTTTTCATTAAGCAATATTTTTCAAGAGAGAATGGATGTTGATCAATTTTGCGAATTCTCCAAGAATTTCTATCACATATCCTTGCTCTTTTAACAGCTTCATAATGATTATTTCTACTTCCTTCTCCTATTTTACATTCTTTCCAACAAAAAACACTTCTTAACCACAGCCTCTCTTTGCATACTGTGGGTTTTCAACCATCATCCTTTAATCATACTCCCATTGCTTAAAATAAGCAACAATAACAAAAAAGGAGAACAGAATAAGTCATTTTTCATCAGAAATATTTACATTCCAGCAAAACACAGAAGGCTGTTCCAGACAGACTTCTTTTAATTACAAGAGAAAAAGTAAAATAATATGTCAACCTGCCATAAGTCAAATATTCACCAAAGTGAAAGCAATATTTGTAGACCAGAATATGCAATATATGTGTATATCACTTGTATTAATAGATTTCAGTAGTCCTGATGATTTGACATAGGCAAAGTTACCTGTAAATTATATGGCTCTGTTTTACATAACAAAATTGACTAATACTGAAGACCATTGCAAGATGTAGAATGTTATTGCTGTACTAATCTCGAACTTCCATTACTCCACTCATAGCACAATTAATCTGTAAGCTTTATACCCAACAAACAATATCTCAGCTGTGATGCTTCGTCCCCCCCCCAAAAAAAAAAATATAATAATAATAAATAAATAAATAAATAAGTAAAATAACATTAAATTGTGTGCAGTCCCATATATTGAACTGAAATTAATTGGATTGATGCTAAGTTCAGTGCATGTAACTCACAACACATTAGTGTTGATTTCTGATAAATGCATGATCCAAAATTTTACATCATACACCAGTTTAAGGTACATTATTATAATCGACGTTTCCAAATCACATTGAAATGTTTTTTGCACAATTCAATCTCTCCATGTTTATCTCTATTGGTAGATTTCAAAATCAAATAAAAATCCAAAATCATAATTTTTAAGTTTGGATGTTGATAGCACAACATGACTGACCATGGAGTCATCGACCGTGGATGCTCTTTGACCTTGATCATGTGACCAGAAACCCTGATGTCAAATAATCAGTGAGAATTGAGTACCGTTTTATCCAATCTTCATGAAAAATATTTGTACACTTTTAAAGCCATGATGACATGACACTATCACTGTCGAAAAAAAAACACCCATGTCTCGCTTCTGCTATGTAGGCAAGACAAAAAAATGAAGTGTTTGATTCCATAAACAGCTCACATTTGACTACATACATGCAGGAGCATGAAGTAAATTCTGGTTCAGAAATGCTGGAAAGAAATCGTTAATATTTCTCCTTTATCCACACATGAATATTGGAATGAGATCTGGGCCCTGTTGTACAAAGAATTACAATTGATCCGATTAATCGCAACTATGGACAGCCAGCAACATCTATTATGCTTGTTTGATCAAAATATTTTCTAGCTATGATGCATATTCATGCATTATTCATTGTTTTATTGAAAATTCACTGCGCTTCTCTTTATAAAAAAGGACATTGTGCAAATTTTTCGTAGAAAAAATTATGACACTAATGGATTTCCATAGAGTTACGATTGATCAGATCAATTGTAACTCTTTGTACAACAGGGCCCTGGACTCTGTCTTACAAAGAGATACGATTGATCAGATCAACCTCAATTCTATGGAAATCCATCATTGTCATGACTATTTCTAAAGGAAAATTGAACAATTTCCTTTGTAAACAAAGAGAGGCATATTGAATTCTCAAGAAAACAATGAATGCATGCATATGCATCACACATTTCGAACAAACCTGCATTTCAGATGTTGACGTTGCTGGACATCGATCGCTGTGGTTGAGTGGATCAATCAAAACTCTTTGTAAGACAGGGCCCTGAAGTATTTTCATTTTCCATTATTCCATTATAAAAGTCATGTGACTATTAAATATAAATGCAGTCAGACCAATCCAAAGTGAATAATATAATCTCTAGGGTGTATCTTAAGTGGGATAATGACCCAAACTTAACTTTGCTTTGGATCTTTAAAGAGTACTTACATTAGAATATCTTCAGAGTTGTAAATATGATTTTAAAAAATCTAGATATAAATATATAAAAAGTCTCTATGTACAAATCACTGAACATGTCACGTCAGAACATCTTGTGGAACATAGTAAGTCTCATTGTCCACTCCCATCTTGATCAGCTTTGGGGCGTAGAAATCCATCTCATATTCTGAGCGATCAGCCGGACCAACCACCTGAAGAGTTTAATGAGAATAATAAAATAGGTGTATTACGCCAAGCATCACAATTGGTCAAACGTGTCGCATGACATATTTTTGCACATTGAACTGCAGAGCGAATAAGTGTACTACAAAAACTGACATTTTATCGCACATTCCAGCAAACCAGCGTTACTGTGAAAGAAAAGATGAGCAATGAATAAATACCATAAAACCTTTTAAAGACTTGTGTCTCTGTGTCCTATCTTATAAAACAAATAATGCACTTAATTCTTTATTTCAAGAATCTATTTTCTTGATATCAAGAACTGAATTGTTGATTGAATACTAATATTGCTTCATACGAACATTAGCATGTGCTGGCTAAAACTCATGTAGGAGTGACAACCCCTTTACACTGTAATAATCTAAGATCTGTTTTGTTTTGTTGATTATTGTACAGGGCCCTTTCCTCGCAAGCTCTGCTTTTCTTGGGGTCCTTCCGATTTCTATTCATGAATTTTGTAATCATGTATTTATTTTGATTGAGTATTTGATGGAAAGTAAATGAACTGAACTGAAACTTTAATGGTAGAGACAACATATAGTACCTGTGTTGCAATGAGTATGACATCTACAAAATGGCCAACAAACAGAAGACCCATGGTGCAGAATTTGAGTAGCCCTAGAGCAGGGTAGCCCAGATACATTCTATCAACACCAAACATTCCTAAGAAGATGGAGAGAAGGAGAGTTGTCCGGTAGGAGTAGCCTTTCCTGGATATAGAAAATATAAAAATATCAAAGTCAATATGAAAATGCAATACAGTCATTAAATTCTGCATACGTCAACCTTCCAAAAGTCAAATAATCACCAAAGTACTAAGTACAAGCAATTTGTCAGACTAGAGTCTTGTTTCATAAACATTTGCAATTAAGGTAACTGAGGATAATAGCATCCATTATGGCAGAATCAACATGGTAATTAAGATACACAGGTGGATTGACGACGATCAGACTTTATGACACAAACCCTGGGAACCCACGATGTCTTCTGGCTTCTCATAGTCAAACAGTATCAAACAGACAAGAGCTTTATACAGGTCTTGATGGTTGAGAAAAAAAGACCTTTCATAGTTTCATTTGTGACAATTTAGACACCATTCTCGCTGCTAATCTTGCATGAGATCAAGAATTACAGTGGAAACAAGAGGAAAAGGATCAGGTCCCTGTTGCACCATGACTTGATTTTGAATACAACTCACAACATCAAATGCAAATCCAAAATGCGAACATCTGATTACCTGAAAATCAAGTTGTGTTTTGATACTTGAGATTCAATTATCTAAAGCCTCATAAGAAGGTAGTATTCCTAGTTAAGTCTTATTCATCTATAGTTCATTCCTGACCAAACATACTCTAATTCCTGCCAATATGCTAAATGCAATTCTTTATTTCCTGAAAGACTCATACCTAAAAACACTAATTAAAAAAATGTAATGATCCATTGCAAATCCCTTTGTGATCCTCTAATCATTCATAAGTCTTGCATTTGATTGCTGATTTGCTTTTTGCAAAAAGGAGTGCAAAATTAATCTATCATTGTCAAAGATCGTTAAAAATTTGCAATGCCATGGATTGCAATGCCATGTGAGACAATGTAAGATAAGATAGAGAACTAAAAACAAGCAAATCTTACGTGTTTCTACAAGGAACTTGTTTGTGAAATCCAGGAGTGGTGCCGTTATAGGTTGTACCATCACATGTTATACCAGGAGCTGGATAACAGTCAACTACATGGAAGAATATCAAGAACAGAAATGAAGAAGTTAAAATCATTCTACAGCTGCTACAAGCTACGTATTTCTATTTAGAATTATTAGAACACATTCAGGATTTGTCCTTATATTTTGTTTCATTTTGTTGTCTGCCTATTAAGAAATTCATCAAAATGGACAAGCCTGTCTTTGGTACATTCCTGATTGGTCTGTAACCACTCTGCCTACTTTCCGTTTCTCACATGGTCTTATTATACTTGTCTAAATCCAGTTCATCTACAAACCATTTGCCATTTAGCACATTTTACCATTTGTCTAATAATAATTATATTGTATTGGATGGCTCAGAATGGAATACCAGAAATATTCCAAGAGTTTGGGTAAGAATCAAAGATGAGTGGGATATTGGCCTTAACGAGTGGAATATTGGCCCTAATGAGTGGAATATTTCTGGTATTCCATGAAAGAAAGCCATCCAAATAATCATTACCATCTATTCCACCTCTGGTAATCCCCCCGGAATGACAAGAATCAAAATACCCCGGGAGATTTGCGGTTAACCCATGTGGTATTAGACTATAGACCAACTGCTTGTACAACAAGTAAATATTATCTGCCTTCAGGAGCTTTATACAGTCATCTCTCTGTTCTTGCTTTGACTGCAAGAAAGATTGAAACCCTGAGAAATTCAACTACCATTAACACTGCCATCTGTACATCCGCTTGCTGCCTGAGTTACAGGATCTATTTCAGGGTCACTGCACTGATATCTGATTAAATTCATGGGTCAAGGGTCAAACAAGAAACTAAATATATTATCACCTTCATTGAATTATCATCTTGAAAAATATCATCAATGTCATTAATTTATATATCATCATCATTGTCTTCATCATCATCACCACCACCACCACCATCATCTTCATCATCATCATCATCATCACCATCATCATCAACAATCATAATCATATCATAATCATCATCACCGTCATCATCATATTATCATATCATTGGAGGGGGGCACTCAAATTACATTTTGATGGGGGTGTGCCTCACGAAACCCTGAAATGGGGGTCTAAGGAACAGACCACAAGGGTAAAATACAGGGTCTTGGGAACTAAATATAATACCGGGCGGTGTGAAAAACGGTCTACGGAATGGGACTGCAGTACAGTAGGTACGGTGCACGCTAGCACTGTGCATGTAAACATGTGGGCACTATGGGCCTATGGAGCTGCTAGCAGAGAGTTGTGAAGCTGTGCGTGCAGCTCCTGCTGGACAATTTTAGCAGGGCTAGGGAACTGAGATGTTTTGTAACGGGGGTCTTACGAGCCAGGCGGGGCTTCTGAATGGAACTTCTGTCATTCAGAGTATCTAGAGAAACTGAAAATTAGGTCTGAAAAAGGGGGGTCATCAAAGCGGCACGTACCACCAATATATGTGAGTGCCCCCCCTCCCCCGGGCATATCATCTTCATCATTATTATCATAATCATCATCTTCATCATCACATCAACATCATCACCACCACCACCACCATCATCATCATCACTATCATCATCATCAACACAACCATCATCTTTATCATCATCACCATCATATCATCATCACATCCCATCATCTACAATTATCCTCATATCATCATCACCATGTCATCATTCACATCATCATCATTATTATCATCATCATCATATCTTTATCTTCTTTTTTCCTTTCTCTTTGTCATCATCACTATCAACAACCAAAAGCATCTCTTTTCTGCTGATCATATCAAGGATACTGTCCAAGTAGTAGCTCAGAGCAAGTGAGATCAATATCTTCCAGACAGACAATGTCAAGAAGTAGACCAATGACAATACTCAGGCATATCCATAACTTCCGTTCACTCAGTCGCCTCAGTAGACACAGTAAAACCGCCATCAGGCCCAACTTCTCAACAGGAGGTCTTCAATGGGAGATCTTCTGTTCTAGGAGGTATCAGTTGTATAAGTCTTAAAATTCAATTGCACTGTTTGGAGGTTTCCAGTCTGTTGAGAGAGAAAATTGAAGATTGACAGGGTGGTTAACAAAGCGTTAAATCTGAATAAGGGCAGGTCCAAGCTATTTGACTTGTGACGTACGGGAAATTTAGAGACTTTAAAGGTGTGTAACATATAAAATAAATGCACAACAGAGAATCTTTTATGGATTTTGGAAGGCCAGTTGTATCCTCTTTATTCAGTAAAAAAAATGGTGATCTACAATTCCATTAATGACATATTTTAATTAATATGGAAGTACTTGACCAGACAAAAGCTGATTTTTTATTTAAAAAGTTTGTCATTAAAACTGTGAATTGAAATAAGCTGGAAATCTCTCATGTTTTCATCTTGTATCTTTTCAAGTTTCATTAGCCATGAATGAAATCATAGAACTCATTGTTGTTATTATGTAATAGCTCAAAATATAAACATCTGGGGCCTGTTGCATGAAATGGTCTTTCGTAGAACTATTCTACGTAAGAACGAGATATTGCTCAACTGTTTCACAAAGCCAATTTGGGCGATACGAAGAATGGTCCTTGGAAAGACACCTCCAGACATGTCCTACGTAGGCATGATCTTCTTTGCACACCGCCCGCCACCGTCGGCAATGAGAGAAAATGCGGTTACAGCAAGCCACACTGACATATCACCTTTAAACATATTTTTTAGGGGGTTGATGCGTTTTATCTGGGATGGCGCCAAGTTTTTTTTTTTACATGGGGGCTAGTTGTCATCACTTTTCAGGTCGACAAGACGACCAAAACGGAAGTCATTTTAACTTCTCTGAGGGTAATGTAAGCCCAAATATTTTCAAAATATGTTTTCTTTTATTCTCCCTATACGTCCTATCCCCACCCCTTTTCAATTAAACAATAAATAAACTTGAACTATGAAATGGGCTGCACTCTCTCTCTGACTCCTTATGCTTTCTCAATACAGATAATTAAACAACATGAAAACAAATTTCTTAAAAAGTAATTATGTAAGTAAAAAACGTGTTTATAACGTTCAGCAAAAAAAGACACAAAACTAAGATGTTAAACATGCTAAATCATTTATTTTTATTCATTTTCATTATAATTATTATTTTTGATGAGCTTGATTATAATCAATGAAAATTAATTCTTGAATGGATTTGGGATAACTTGAGATGTAACAAAACAAAGATCTGCAGAAATAGCTAATTGAATTTAAGATACAAATTAGGCCCATAGCTTACGAATCCATCACAATCATATAAATGAAGATAAGTTCACAAAGAAAAGATTATGAAAAGTCCATGCGAAGAGGCACATTTCAATTCGCAGGGTAGGCCCCAAAAGAATCACGTTAGTCATATACATTTTGTATATTCTTAAACCTTATTTATTCTGATATAAATTTCCATTAATTCAGTGATCAACTTTAAATATGACCAACGTTTATGATCGTTGTAATTTTTAGCATTATTTCTGGTTAACGGTATTTTTTCCATTGCGGATTACACTTTTTTCTATGTTTTAATTATTATGGCATAGCACTACTTTATTCACTTGTCCATGTTTGCAGCAATGTTCATATTTTCCTTGTCTTCGGTACTCATCATGCAACTGAGGTATGTTTATACTCTAAACACTCACATTTGTATTTCTTGCGTTATATCTAACAAATAAAATAAATAAATTACATATTTCACACGCAGCCTCTCATATTTTCCTTTTTAGTCTCCTACAATCAGACACTGTTGATTTTGTTTACACCATTCAAACCCTATTTTTACCTCAACAAATGATATATTAAAGCATAATTTGCAAAATTGTCATCATATATAAGTATTCTATAAAATATACAATATTGAACTACTAAAATGTCTAAATTACTAAGTTAAATCAATTTTTACACCGGGCAAGGGTCTCTTTCGTTGAAATATCAATGAAAGGTGTCTTTAAAAGAACACCGTGTTCTAAATAAGGGAAATAATGAAAATTTCGATTTTATTCAGTTATGTTTGTGAATCTTTAAAGTTTTTTCTCTTTTTATTTTAAACACGTATGCTTATATATGCTGTGATTCACAGTGAACAAGGTTATGTCATGTTAACCCAGCTAGGGCCAGGGAGCCGGGAGCTCCCTAGTGTCAGACATGACACACTTCACCGAGTCTGATAGACCAAAAGCTTCAGTCTCTGTATTTTGGTTGTTCCGCTGAACTACGTTGGCTCCACTCACCATACATAGACTGAAGAGCTTAGGGGCCCGTGGCTACAGACAACGTATAGTGAACTAGCGTTTTATAGATCGCGATATAAAACTTATATCAGGGAAATATAAATAACTTAACTACCTTGGACCGGAGTTATTGAAAAAAAATCCACTGGATGATTGAGAAATCTGTCATCTAAGACATTTTCTCCTGACCTGACGGTTTTTCTTGCAAGTTGCCATCTTGAATGACTTCATTATCGTTATTAACTTACTTAAGTTAATGTCTCGATATATCGCGATTATAACTAGTATCGTTTATCTTCATGTAGGGTAATGCCTCTCAAACGAGACTGAATAAAGTCTTGCTACTTCAGAAAAAAGTACTGAGAATAATATGCAATATGTCCTTTAGAGCTCATACGGATGAATTGTTTCGTCAGAAACGTATCCTTAAAATCAATGACCTGTACCGCTTGCAACTATTCCAATTTATGTATCAGCTAGATAGAAATAGTTTACCTAATGTCCTACAAAAGAAATTTATGACAAACAATACTTTACATTCATATAATACGAGACAATCAAATGACTATCACTTACCTAAAAGTAAAACAGTATTTTCTAGCAAAACTGTATTTTTCACAGGACCAAAACTCTGGAATTCTCTGGACAGAGAAATGAAAGAGGCAGCTAATCTTATACGATTTAAATTACTCATCAAAAAATTTCTCCTGAATTCTTATTGATTCAATCTAATATTTGTGAACTTCATACTTATCCACGGTAGTATTGAATATTTTTTTAAGTCAATATTTAATTTTGTATATAGTGTAAATACATTTGTGTTACAGTGTTTATATCTATATAATTTTATAGAATTTTGCTGATTATTTTACTCTTACCCTTGTATAAAGTTTTGATAGGGGGTCTACATTTTACAAGCTCTGCTTTTTAGTAGGCCCTAACCCTGTAAGTTAGAGCTCTGATCGGATCGGATGATCGGGACCACATACTTTTCCCTATGATTGGTATCGGTCAAAAAGATCGGCAGTAAATATCGGATTTTGCTATTTGTTTATCAAGCACAAAAAACAGACCCATATTGTCCTTAACTGACCTGATTGTCCTCAGCTGACCCCATGTATGCCAAGCACTACTCACATATCTTATTCTTCCCTTGGGAGTCTGGGTCTCACTGTCAAAAGCGAGGCAGTGATTTACGATTGTTCAAGGCCGACATGGCCCAGCTGGTTGGTATCACTACCAGCGTTTAATAGAATGGATCCCCCGCCCTCAGTGCGCGCCCTGGCCCGGCCTTGTAAATGTGTCATCGCAAGCCAAAGCCCGGCCGTCCACTAGAGAGAGGGAGATGGAGGGGGAAAGGGACCATCGGAGCTCATCTAATAAATACGCCAACGCAGACACTTTCCCCGATCCGATCCACACAGAGAGAAGGTGAGAGAGAGTTTGGGAGAGGAGACGGAGGGAGTTATGGACGAAAAAAAAAAGAGCAGAGAGTAAACCTCGTGGAATGATGCCAACTTTCATCTGAGGGTATTTAAAATGTGATCAGGCCTGACAGAAAATGTAAGAAAGGTCTGATTTTTTTATTGGGGTTTTTTTTTGTATGAAGTCGTTGTTCCTTGATGGTTGTTTTGTTGTTGCTTTTTTTTTCAACAAGCGTTAATCATGAAAATAGGGATGATTAAATGTTGAAGTAACAGCCTCGATGTCATATAATCATCAATGAAAATACCATATTTTGTATTCAAAGCAGTGGCGGCACTGGGATGGGGGGGAGATTTGAATAAAAAATGACGTCCATAATCCCGTAATTTAAACAAACAAAAAATCTTGTCTGCCCTCGGCTCGCCCCAACATTTTCCACATTAATATTCACTGAAGACAGCAGCTATGAATTTCAATACAAGAAAAAAAGACTTGCAATACTGGAAAATTAAAAGAGAATATTTCAGAGATAATTGGGAATTTACCATCACTCAGAAACGTTCTCTAATTGTTTTTCTCCTCTCTTCCACTCTGCTTTCACTCAAGATACAATGAATCAACTAAGTTCTCTCGTTTCTTGCCTCTGGCTCTCCACCCTCTTGGATATGCTTTCCCTTTCATCATCTCAATGAATGACCATTCACAGCATCTTTTTCACTCATTTGCAATGCCAGTTTTCATGCCCCGACACTGAATACTGGAAACACTTCTCAAAATCGCACCTCACATTTTCCATAACATTCCATCAAAAACATCTGCAAAAAAATTGTCCCTTGCCCACACCATGTCCCCACCCCCACTTGTGGCACTGCCCACGATACTACACATGTATTTCAAAAAAAATATTTTGCAAAATATTTCATTTGAAATACCTTTCAAAATTACGAATTTTTATCATTTGAACCTACATGTATAACTGGGTCTATTTTTTTAGACTAATCGAGAAAGTACTGGTGAAGGCGGCGTGTGTTGGAATGTCATTTTGATTGTGTGAGGGGATATAAAAAAAGGTTGCATTGTTTCGAAACATAAAAGGAATTCTCCGGCTCCCACCACCTATCCTTCTCTCTCTCTATCTCCCTCGCACACACAGATGGGGGAGGGCCCCCGGAGGGGTCAGTTTATTTCTGAAGTCACGACCTTTCCTGATAAGGGAACCATGTGGCTTCTTCTTTGTTTCCCCAAAAATTTCATTGGCTATCGAAGGTCCAATCAGCTCAAGTGAGCTGGTTGTGTGTTTACTTTCTGTTTTGAGCATGCAGACAGTATCGAGGGCAAGGTAGGGAAACACCATGGAGCAACACCTTCTTTCTGACCCTCTGACATGCGGGACCGTAACTCCATGGTTGGAGCTAGCTCGTAAATTTTGGTGAAGCCTTGTCCTTGCTTGGAATTGACCAATGAGAATCGTTCCCTCTAATTTCCATCCACGGCACTCGACGCTGATTGGATTTATCATCTGATAAGATCTCTTTCATATGACGAAGGTTGTTTACAAAACCACTGGAGCGTAATGCCCATCAGACGATTAGGGGGATTTTCTCAAGTGGATGTTTCCAAAATATTAAACAAGTCTGGTCCCTGGGGTCAAAGTTGTCAATGAAGGAGTTGTGGGCAGGAAAGGGTGTTCATATTTTGTTAGGGACGCACCATAAGATATCCAGGGGAGGGGGTTGGAAGTTTGAAAAAAACTTGACTTGCTAAATGAGCAACAACAAACTGACTCAACATCAGATTAAAAAAAAAACAAAAAAACTTGGTCCACTGACAAATCATCTCAAAGGTGAAAAAAAACCTTGTCTCAATGGAGGATGGGGAAAAAATGCTCAAAGAAAGGAAAAAAAAATCACTACCCTGTCCCCGAACTCTCCATCGCTACGATCTGGCATTACCGTATTTGAAACTTGAAAGTAACATACACCATTACTCTCATTCCTTTCAGCCCCCCCCCCATTCTCCCTCCCCTCGTACGGTACCGGTAGTCAGTCTCTCTCCCCATCTCTTCCTCTCGAGCTCACTGAATCATTTGAATTCCCAGGTCATCGTATCAGGACGGCCAGAATGAAGCTCCGCCAAGCACCTAATACCTCGATGTGATTGTTGCACGCGTACACGTGGTCTTTTTTTCAGTTGTGTGTTTCCTCCGATCCTTCAGCGCTGCATTCATATCACATTATCACATCCATGCACAACCCACGACTAAATATGCACTGGATTTATAATCAGTATCACAAACAAGTTTTATTTGTACCGCCAAATGGGAATAAAGTATAAAGATAATTTTTTTGTATTTTTGTGATTTAAGTTGGAAACTTATTCTTACTGTAACATGTACAAACTACAAATTTGAATTGGTGGTCATGAACAAATAATTTACTTTATGGACAATAAAGTTATTCAATTCAAAATGACATGAACCACCCCCTCCCCCAAGAAAAAAGTATGGTTTCAAACGATGAATGAGAAAGAATGACATGATTTTCAAAAAGTTGAGAGTGAGAGATGGAAATGATAACTTGAGGAAATGGAGGTAAAATATGAAAACATGTAGTCAAGAAAGGAAAATCAAAATTAGAATCAATGGAGGAGTACACCCCTCTTCACTTTCTTGCACAGCCTACATAACCGCTCATCTTACTGCTGGAAAGAAGAAAATGTAAACATGCTTTTCATATTCTTATACTGATTTAAAATATAAACCTGCTTTCAAAACACGACACATCAAGTTTCCTTTATATTTTGATATATAACAGAAAGTGAAATAACAATTGAGAACGTGAAACAAAACAGAGAACATGATGGGCTCAGACTTTGGAGGTCGCGATAACATTCTTGTGCACGGTGGTGGAAGTAATTTACGAGCGTAGCCTGCCAAATGGCGCTAGGAAAAAAGTGAACTGTAGTGTAAATCTTTTTCTTTAAGAGGAATGTGGAATGATTGAGGGGCACGCGACTCCAATTAATCCGCAGTTTTCTGCATGGCAACAGGTATTTTTTTAATCTCTATTGTGGTAACCCCGGAGCAATGATGACCTGAGTTAAGGACATCAAGACATCCATTTCACTGTTGCAGCCATATCGGCTTGCAGCATGGCACCCGACCAAGAGCTAATACAGCAAGCGCACAGCAGCTACGGCCGGCTAGTGAGCCAACTGAGGCCTGGCGCGGTGCGGGGAATCTTGCAACCGATCATAACGATACTTGGCTATGATCGGTGATCGGCATGAAACGATCGATCAGCATTGATTAGATCGAGATCGGCCGCCGATCCGAGAATCGGTTACAGGGTTAGTAGGCCCCTCCACTTTTTTCATTTCATTGCTACGTTTCAATCCTGCATATGTTATGCATTTTTTTTTCATTGTAAACATGATTACGAAATGTACTTTGATGATTGTGGAATATGAATATATCAATAAATAAATAAATAAATAAATATATGTAGTGTATCGTATCGTATTATTGTATTCGTATATTGCCTTGTAGGTGTGCTGGTGGAATGCAATATCGATATCACATTCGTAAATTGTTGACGCCCTCTCCATTCGTTTGTAAATATTTCATAGTTTGGCTGCCATTTTGATCGTTTTTGCTGTGTTCTTCCCAACTAAACATCGGTAAAGTATAATTTTCATGCATTTTTATCTATATCGTTTAAAATTAAAGTAGGCCCCTATTTTAAAATTGAATAATTAAATATTTTTAGTTTGTAGTTTACCGTATATATCCTTAGAAATATTTACACCAAAGTTTGGACTCTGGATTCACAAAAGTGTTACAGTAAAATGTAAGAAATTGTTGAATAAATCCCCAGAAACGGGCTTATGTCGAAAGGGTGGGTGCTGTCGCGTTAGGGTGCGTCAACGCGAACGCGAAGATTCGTCCAAAGCCCCCCCCGGTTTGGCCGAAAGGGTACGTTGGGAGCGCCACGTCGCGTCGCGTTCACTGGAACGCGCCCTTTTGTCCAAAGCCCCCCCGGTTTGGACGAAAGGGTGTGTTTAATAATAATAAATAAATAAATACAAATATTTATAAGAAAGCTGAATATAAGGTATTTTGTCAAACATTGCCAATTTGCACGTAAAATAGTGGATTTTTAATCATTTAAAGCATTGACAATTTGAGGAAAAGAAAGAAAAGTTCAACTAAGAATAATAATGATAATAATAATAATGATAATAAAATCAGATACCCACCCTTGCAATAAGCCACTTGGTGCCAATTTTTCACTCAAATTCATTTCCATAAATTCACTCTTTGGGGTGAAAATTATTATTATTATCATTATTATAAGTATTATTATTATTGTTATTATTTTTATTATTATAAGTATTATTATTATTATTATTATTATACAAACAACACGCACATATTATTATTATTATAGATACAACACGCACACATACACAACAGATATCTCACAAAATATACTGAGGCAGGGTCTCAAGTGTAAAATATAGTAAGGTAGGGTCTGAAGAGTTAAACGTTGTGAATGCTGACCCGACATCAATTTTGGCCTTGCCCTTCCAGGACACATCTGCCGTAAGTTTTATAATTTGGGGGACACCAAATATCTCCAGGTATACGAATGTTTTCCTTTGTAATAAATACACACCTGCAAAGTATAAAATTGAAGGTAAATTACCTTTTTTTTATTTGAAAGGACCTTGAAATCAGTCATAATTTTTTCATGTATCAATATTACACCATAAAACATTTCCACCGAAAAATCCTCATGCAGCATGCCGTCATTGTTTTTTTTTTACCTTAAAAAGAATGTTTGTGCCATATGATGATTTATGTTCCTATGCAAATTTCACATATCACTCGTCTTTTTTGTTTGTTCAGCTTTCTTATTAATATTTGTATTTATTTATTCATTATCATTAAACACACCCTTTCGTCCAAACCGGGGGGGCTTTGGACGAAAGGGCGCGTTCCAGTGAGCGCGACGCGACGTGGCGCTCCCAACACACCCTTTCGGCCAAAACGGGGGGGCTTTGGACGAATCTTCGCGTTCGCGTTGACGCACCCTAACGCGACAGCACCCACCCTTTCGAAATAAGCCCCAGAAACGACGGTTATTCCCGTCTACCTGAGAGGCTGAGTGACACTCCGTTTCGTCTAACAATAATATCGAACTAGTTTAATAGCCACCTAACTAGTTACTAGCCAACAAAATTATAAAACAATTAGGCCTACCTAACTTTAGCCGTTTTTCTACCTTTGAGTTCTCAACACCAAGTGTTTGTTACAGTGTGAGTGTGACTATCTATCTATGACTGTGAATGATTGAATGATCATGTCTAACTCTACTCTCTAGTCTAGTCTACGACTACGACGTGACTCACATTGACTGTTACTGTTATGTTAGATCCAGTTCGATCTAGAATCTAGATTTATTTTAGTGCAACTTCACACTCACAGTACGGTACTCATAATATAAATGGGCGAAATATTTGAATGCCAACTTACGGGTACAGAACACCAAAAGAGCAGCTAGCAGAGAAATTAGAAGCCAACGTCGCGCATCGCACACACCAAAATTACCACGTAGCCAACGAATGTGATGTAACGGCCGGAGATTTAACCCCTGTCTAATTTGAACGACTGAATCACAGTAGCATGATTATTTGATCAGATATGTGTGCAAAAGTATTACATGCGCTATGAATGAAATGGTTTATTGTTTGAGCCATGTACTCTACATGTAATTCTGACCAATCAGAATTAACAGTACTTTCTGAACGTCACTTCTTTTCTACTGTGCCCCGCCCCCCTCCAAGAAAAAAAAAATCTCTCCGAAAAAAAAATGGAGAAAATTATAAATGAGAAGAGAAGTGAAATGGGGGGGGGGGGGCGGACGGCGTTGAGGAAAGAAGTGCACCATTGTGATTTTTTCCCCCATTTTTTTATCAAAAGAATGAATGAATTTGATTAAAGTCACGAGAGATGCTCATCGCAGATATTCAGATCTAACTTTAGAAGAATTAAGTAACTATTGTAGCACTTGGGGAAAGCAGTAGCGGAGCCAGGTAGGGGCATCCGGTCCGTGCCCCCCCCCCCTTGAGAGGCACAACAAAGGGATTCATAGAGAGTACTCATCGACTCAGATCGTAACATTCATGATTGTTCAAGAGTGAAATGATATGATAGGCCTACTACATGCATGCAATTGTTTCAAAACAACCATTTTGAATTAAATGCCCGGGGGGCCACTTCCATTCACGAGATACCATGCGCGACCATGGGGTCTCGAAAAGCACCCTAAACACGTAATTTCCATATTCTGAAAATGCACCCCTTAACAAGTATTGGCGTGTGAAACCCTACCCTTAACAAGTATTGGAAACAAACGATACTCTTGGCAAAATTATTCCCTGAAATGAACCCTTAAACAAGTACAGGAATGTTTTATTGTTACGGGTCCTTCGGTCGTCGGCTTTACCTTATTTGGTTTCGTACGTACGTACGACCCTGCCTTCTACACCTCGCGCAAATAGGACTCTAAACACGTAGTGTTGGGGCAAACTTGAGGACATCCTTTATAAAACATTTTAATTTTGTTTTATCATCCCCGCAAATTCGACCCTAAACACGTAATTTTCCTAGCGAAATAGATACCCCTTTTTCATTACTTTTGTGTTTTTGACACCCTTATCACGTTACGTACGTAACGTGACACCCTTTTTACGTGTTTTTTGGTCGCGCATGGTATCCACTCGTCAATGTAAGTCCCCCCCCGGGATTAAATGCTCTGCTAAAAACAATGCTGTTTATTCAGTATGTGAATCGCTCAGTAAGTTGTTTAAACAGTTAAAACAAGTGTTTAAAATCTCAAACACTTGCCATGCTTATAAT
Source organism: Lytechinus variegatus (assembly GCF_018143015.1). Taxonomy (NCBI): domain Eukaryota; kingdom Metazoa; phylum Echinodermata; class Echinoidea; order Temnopleuroida; family Toxopneustidae; genus Lytechinus; species Lytechinus variegatus. The sequence goes on from NC_054750.1 coordinate 9,470,897, forward strand.
TTCATGATAGTTGACTATTTTAATTTGTTTAAGATTTCAAACAACTACTGTGCGATGCACATAGTAAAAAGCGTTGTTTAAACTATTTTTAACAGTATATAGTGTAGGCCTATTTTAATGAGACTTTTATATATTTTAGTTGTTTAAGATTCAAACGTTTGTTTAAATTTTCTTAAAAAATATACTGTAATGTTCATAATATAGGAAACAGGGTATGCGCTCCAGCTCCCGTCCTGGGATCTTGATCGGAGTGACACAAGGCGACATCGGGTTTCATGAAAGGACTTGTCAGACGTTTTATCCGACACTTATCCGATCGTTACCATAGGAACAGTGCCTCTCCAATCAAAATCATGGAAAGATGTCAGATCTGACAACTTGTCGGATGAAAATATTGATGAAACGCTCCACTGATCCCGACATCCAAAGGCTTGGCATCATATAAAATCTGGTGACAAGACCCAACGGAAATGGTGCATCATAGCCTATACACAACCGAGTCTATACCGCAACACTGTGCCTGGTTGTCATATCCCACGATGACGCAGCATATAGGCGGATCCGGGGGGCCGAGGGGCCCGCCCCCTCCCCCCTATTGGCGGAGCAAAAAAAAGGAAAAAGGAGAAAGAAAGGGAAAAAAGAAAAGAGATGAAAAAAAAGTAGAAGAAAGATAAGATGAGGAAGACGAGTGAAAAAAATAAGATGAGGGATGACTTGGGAAAAAAATCATCACCAATAAAATTTTCGCTCGCGCTTCGCGCTCGCTTTGCCTGTTAGGTGATTTTTCATCTTGCTCAATATGGAGCTTAAAATATCAGATTTTGAAGTCATTATACATAAAGCATATTTTAGCTCGGAAATCGAACTTTCTTTATTTTGTTTGATTTACCTTTTTTTCTAATAAAAATGCACTGTATAAAATATGTCATATTAACATTAATTGCTCGCGCTGTTTGATTGTCAGGTACCTATCATTTTCGTGTATTCCATAACTCAAAATATCCCTATTCAGGTCTGATTGTCAAGAGGTATCAGCTAGCGCTGTACGTTACGCACGCACTGTATGTTATTATCTCAATATTAATTAACAAATTACTTGAAATCCCCATTACATGACAGTTTATCAAAAATTTTGGCTCCGATTTGCGCTAACATTAATTATTAAAAATATGTATCCTATTCATGAATTTCAAAAATGCTTGAAATGTCTAGTTTTCAGGCCATAAGGCGGGCCATAACAGTTTTAGCGTTATGCTTATTAGAATAAAAAGTAAGTTATTGATTTAATAATTAAATTGTCCATTTCTTCAGAATGGAATATTGACAAGTTTCATCTCACTGTTAGATATTGGGAAGAGGAAGATATGATGACACTGAAATGTCCTAATGTCCCGGTCCTATTGTAAAAACTCAAGGGACCTTGTCTTGACAAGCCTAGCTTTTTAAGGTCTTTTTTTCAAAATTTAAAATTGTTTGTAACGTTTGTCTCCGGAATCCTACTCTATTTTATTATAATTTGTCATGTAACTACCATAACGCGGCATGAATGTTTTTGTGAAAGGAAGAAATAAATGAACTATTAGTCGGAATGTAGAGGACCAGTGTCCACGGACGAAATTTTCAGAATTAGTCAGTGATTTCCAGAAATTTGTCGGTGATTTTCTCCGACAAATCTTCATGAAATGGAATTGAGTCGGAGACAGTGAAATAGTCGGAGAAAATGAAATTCGTCGGACCCCCCCAGCCCCCCCGATTTTAGGAGTAGCGCCCTCTAGTGTTGAAAATCAGTCCATTCATTCGATCAAAGGTTACACAATTTCTCCGCATGCATGTCTGAAATTATGTATCGCCGATTTGAAGTTTAATACAATCATCCAAGACCAGCAAAGAGTAAAAACCGTTTCGTCCCACTTCATTGATCTGAATATTGACAAATAAGGAGACTTAAGGGGTGAGTATCATAACATAATTAATCAAAAACAAATGAGCTTTCACTGCACCGGGCCTAGCCCTAGGCCTAGCCGGCGGTAGTGACTGGGTCTGGAGAACTCACGGGGCCGGGGAGCTCCCGCTGCCACCCCGCCGAATGCAAAGGCCGTGCTCTGCTCTGTTCGCGGTAGAGATAGCCCACTTGTCATGCTTGTTCACTGCAACCATCCTGCCTGTGGGGAATCTACATAGTACAGGTAGGACTATGGACTATGGTATGCCAATGCTGTACATAGCACACACTTTAAAAAAATCATTTAAAGAGAAATTCCAGTACCGGTAGTTGTAGTTAACACTGATTTCATGAGAAAGGCTTAATTGCCAGTATATCATCGAGGATCTAGATCTGGTACAGTTACATCAACTGGACTTTGTGAAATCTTGAAATCTACGCTGAAAAATGTTCACGCCGAAAATCCCCAACACAGATAAGCACACGTGGGACAATGTTGCTTAGGGCGTCGGGCCCGACGCCCTACCCAAATCCCGTGCTTATTTGCTGATTTCTCAGCAATTGCACAATTTCTTCCAGAATCCTTTGGCACATGCGTTTTATTTATACAAACAGACACTTTAGTGGTCATTTCATTGGATTCTGTACGAACTCATTTTGATATCGTTACCAAAACTAGCATTTACCTTTAACTATCACTTTTGTGAACAAAATTACTTATTTCCATACAGTTGCATTTTTTGCAATTGATTTTTCATGACATGAGTAACTTGGGAATAATTTTTGACTTTTGTATTCACCAGACAGTAGAGGTGCACGGCCAATATGGGAGACTCTCCAATAAGGGAGACAATCTCCCATATTGGAAACTTGCTTTGCAAAAGAACAAAAGAAACAACACCCACAAAAGTATGATTTTTCCACCCAAACTTTTGTCCCACTGAGGTCAGAAGCCTATTTGTTTTGTGTGTGGATGACAACAAAAATCCTTATAAAAACAAAAGTAGACAGTGAATTTTTAAGTAGACTGTGAAAAGGAGTAATATTTCATGAGGAATCTGCTTATCACATTTTATTTGCCGCCAAGGTAATCCTTTTTAAGCAAATGTAAACAAAGAAAATTGGTCTCCAAAACTGGAGACTGTCTCTGAAATTTGATACCAAAATTCTTTATGGAAGTCTCTGATATTGGAGATAATCTCTCTCATGGGAGACAGTCTCCAATATTGGCCGTGCGCCTCTACTGCCAGAGCGCTCAAAAACTTGAATTTGGGGGATATTTTTGTGAACGCCCTCTATTTTGCGGAAAGTAATATGGCAACAAAATTTTCATTTTTCAATCTCTATTTTTAAAGGTCAAATCCACCCCAGAAAATCATTGATTTCATTCGATAGAGAAAAATCAAACAAACATAACGCTGCAAATTTCATCGAAATCGAATGTAAAATAAGAAAGTTATGACACTTAAGTTTCACTTATTTTTCACAAAACAGTGATATGCACAACTCAGCGATATGCAAAAGAGAGAGTCGATGATGTCCATCACTCACTATTTCTTTTGTTTTTTATTGTTTGAATTATACATATTTCAATTTGTATAAATTTGACAATAAGGACCAACTTAACCTCAAACTGTTAAAATAATGGTAATTCCACATGTTCAGGGAGAAATAAAACTTTGTTTCACTTGACGAGGAGGAGAAAAATAGATTATTTCATATTTCATATAATAAAAAACAAAAAAATTGTGAGTGGGTGACGTCATCAGTCTGCCAATTTGAATACCGACCAGGATGTGCTTTGTGAAATTAAGCGAAACTTTAAAATGTCATAACTTTCTTATTTTATATCGATTTTGATGAAATTTTTAGTGTTTTGCTTGTTGGATTTTTCTCCTTTTTTTCAAATCAACTTTTTGTTGGGGTGAACTTGTCCTTTAATTAACAAAAAATAATTCAAAGAATCAAATTTACATAAGAGCAAAGTTATATAGGGCCTAAGGAATAGCTGTATTTGAAAACCGACAGTGTAAGAAAATCAAACATTTGTCCCATAGAAAAAGAGAAAATAAGCCAAAATTGCCACCCTTATTTGGCCACACATGGAGATGTAACTGAGAACGAGGTTAAATATAATAACCTTGTTCACTGAATGAGTGGAGATGGCCTGGAGGTTAGTTCTGGGGAGTAAAATTATTTACTCATGAAGCCTGGAACATTATGTCATTTATCCCTGTGTAGGGATAATATTCTCATGGTGAAAGTAAACCTAAATCACATGTTTTCTTTAACGTTTGGAGCCCAAACTAACGTTAATGGGCCCAAACAGTATTAACCCCCGTTTTTATATTTATGAAATAAATAGTACTTAATTTGAAAAAAAAAACATAAGAGCATGAGCGTTTACTTACCCAGTCTGTTTAGGTCGCCATTTGGAGTCTTGTTATCGATAACAAGATACCACATGTAGAGCTGCCAACTTAGATTTTAAAAATACTTGAATCAGCCGATAAATATGAATTGTAAAATGCTTGTTTCGGTCGATAAATTTAAAAAGTGCTGAATGATATTTATTGACTGAAACAAGTATTTTACAATTCGTAATATTTATTGGCCAATGATCTTATGCCTGATTAAAATTTCATTATTGTAAGCCTACCTAAAGATTAAAATAGCAGAAAAATAATGATTATGGAAGGTTTGACAAACTAAGAAAAATCCATTTAAGAATAAAATACCGGTAGTTACCGTATTAGAATTATAATTATTTGATTTCTGAGGTCATATGCGTGCAGCTTTCCTACATATCGTATGGTAAAAAAAAATCAATTAAATGTCATTTTCTCTGTCAATATTGAAAATGGTTTGTACCTTCACTTCAGTACATCAATACACAAATCATTTTAGACCTACACTCGCTCCTAAAAAGAAAATATGAAATTCAATATTGAACCCTAACACTATAATTTGAATAAATTAAAGTATAGGCCTCACATTGAAATGTTGCCCATTGACTGTAGCACAAATTGCCATGCTCTGCACAGATCACGGCAGTGATTCGGAGACTACTTATTGGTTCATCACGCAGTTCACAGGATCATGTTGTGACAAAAAATAATTTGGCCCGAAAAATATTTGTTAGTATTGATAACAATGAATATATCCAGCCTCGTATTCTGCACTTGCAATGGTCTTGGCTCGTGATCGGATCGCTCAAGTATCGTTAGAGAAATATAGAGATTTGGCAATTTCTTGCAAATTCACTGTGCGCTCCGGAACTCCATTGACTGTACAAGTTGTGATAGATTCTGTAAACTGAGGAACATGGAATCCCTTTTGCAAAATTGCAAAGTTGCATTGCAATTTCTTTTGTATTTTTTATTTTGCAAATTTCACTTGCTCGTAGGTGAACCAGGACAACTAAGTACATCATGGGAGGGTCTTTATCCTCATCTCCGACTGTCCAGGCTGCTACTGTCCAGAGTGTTCCATCTGCTGGAGCTACGTCTCCACCGTCAGAATGTCCCATGCACCAGGGTGACTCTTTAACAGTACAGACCACTGCCATTCCTGCAGAATGTCCAATGCACAACAAAGACACATCTCCATCAGCACCAGCTAAAGGGACTGCTGCAGACATCCCACCTGAGTGCCCCATGCATGCATCTACCGGTCAGGCAACCACTGGATCAGGGGACGGATGGGTCAGTGAGTGCCCAATGTCGACTGGAACGAATACATTGGTTGTAGACAACAAGACCGATGACATTAATCCAGCAAACAGGGTAAGAATGTGTAATCTATTGACTACTGATTTCATTCATCTCATCTAGACTCTGTGCAAGTGTCACCCGGTTCCAGTAAAGCATTGGTTAATTTGTTAATTCATTTTCTTTGCAGCACTTGAGGCTGTAAAATATTAACTTGCTCTGTTCAAGAAATATTAAAAGCTGTCATCAGAAAGGATGTCTGTAAAAAACTAGATGTTCAATGCTTAGGAATTTAGGATAACAATTGTTATAATTGCACTTCACTATTGTACTTGTGAAGGTACAATTTACATGTAATAAATGGCTGTGATGCATGAAACATCATGTACATAGAAGAAGGTATCACTTATGCAATTAGGAAGGTGGGTTTTTCAACAGAATTTTGAAAATTAGAAATATTTCCTTAGCGTTATTTTAATGTGCAAAGAGTTAATATAGGACTGTTTTTTATTGAAATGAAGTTCATTGAAGTGTACTTTTGAGAGGACTTTGCATCCCTACATGAATCATGACAAGAATAATGCTTAAAGGAATAAATCAAGTAAGATTTTCTTCATTTTCAAAATGTCCATAGATGCCTCCTCCAAATCAAAGACCTGCCCCAGACCAGCCGTTCAGCCTCTCCACTGATCGACAGACCTCCAGCATCCCTCGGGCAGGAAAGGATGAGAATTGGGTGTACCCATCTCAACAGATGTTCTGGAATGCCATGTTAAGGAAAGGATGGAGGTGGCAGTCAGATGAAATACAGCAGGAGGATATGCATAACATCATCAATATCCATAATGCTAACAATGAACAAGCTTGGAAGGAGGTGCTTAAGTGGGAGGCAATGCATGCCAAGTGAGTGTTATCACACCCCTTTCAGAATTTATTGTCAATCATCAGGCTTGCAATAATTATATTTTTTTTTCATGAGACTCCGTTTTTTAAACAAATTTGATTTAAAATATCATGATAATTCAGGGTATAATGACTCTTCTCTTATGTCATTGGGAGTTTGGGTCAAGTATTGAATCATCAAATTACCCTGTTACACCAGGAATTTTGTTATTAAATTAGCGTTTAAAAATGAACTAAAAACTCAGAAATATTGCTCAGATGGTCGGATAATAATGATAAGGTTAATTTTGAGCAATAGAGTAAGCTATGTGGTATTGCAACAAGCGATAGTAAGCCATTGCCCTGCATATCTAAATAGAGCAGACTCAATCACAGCGCCACCTTGTGGCGGTTTAGCGATAGATTTGCGTATAAATTTTTATGGAGGATGATCGACACGGGAAATAAAAACTGAGGGAGGAATTCTTGCACACAAATCTGACTTCCAAAGGTAGTTATTCTTTATAAAATCAATGTCAAGTGCTTTTGAAATACAATATGGGGAAGAAGTTTCATTTTACCACACTATTATAAAATGGTCTAATATTGTTTTCACAGGGCTTTTTACAATTTCCTTCAGAGCAAAACTTGAGTTCATTTGTCCTTTTTATTGAGAACAACTCGTGATTAAAAAAAATCATTATTGAAAGAAAATTTATGCTCTATATTTTTTTTTCAGAGAATGCCCCTGTCCTAAACTGGCAAGTTTTGGTGGACGTTACAATGATCTTTCACCCCGAGCTAAGATGAGATGCTGGATGGGGTAAGTTTGTGTATTGATATTTAATTTACGAGGGCCCTGTATCACAAAACTTACCAATTGATCTTGGGGATGATTACTACAACTGATTGCATTGCTTATATATGATCAATCATAAATATCAGCCAATGCTCAATCACTTAGATTCATGTTACAGAGACCGGGACTAAGTGCTCTTTAACCACTAACCAACGGGGAAGTATTTCATGAAAAGTTTTGTGAGTGATTTTTACCTGATTTAATTGCTCTTAGCCAATCAGATGCGAGGATTTTCTGTAGCTTTTTACAGTTTTCAGTGATTATCACTGACAAAACTTGTCATGAAAGGCTCTCCTTGAGTGTGACAATTTGACCCACCATGAAGTTTGTAGTTACTCTGCAACTAGTCTAGGAGCCAGGGGGCTTTATTCAGAATTTTTGGTGGGGAAGGTTTGACAAGCTTATCCGGGGTAAAATTGTGCGTTGATTCCAAAAATGCCACTCTTATTGACCGTACTCACGCCATTTTGGTCATTTTGGCCAAATTTTGGCCAAAAATGACCATTTTGACCACTCTTTGGAAAATGGTCCCTTAACAGACTGCCTTTGTAGCCACATGCAATTAAAAGTGTCTATCTTAGGTAGAAATGCACACAGATTCCAGATAAAGTGCTTTCATTTGCCAAAATCACAATAGCAGTGGTCATTTTGGCCATAATTTGGCCAAAAATGACAATTTTCATGATTTTTTGGCCGAAATGTGTTACAAATATTGATCAGAGCTTCGACTGGATGTCTTTAGAAATCCACATTTATTTTCAAAATGTGCGCTGGATCATAACCATCAACCCCATGTAATTTATTTCATCAGTTTTTACCTATGAGGGTCATTTTGGGTACTTTAGACATAACTGACCATTCGCTCAATTTGCATTATTAACCTTTCAAATAGGCAGGAAATTGAGGCCTTCAGCATGGTTTTTCTTATTCCCTTATAAAATGAGAATGCATTAAAATGTCCTTCATGTGTAAAATTTTATGCTGATTCCAAATATATAAGTCTAAATGACCCTATTTAACAGTTTGAGGTCATTTTGGCCACTTATGACCCTTAAAATGACCAATGACATCAGTTCAATTTATCCAAAAATACTTTGAATGTTACCAGAATCGTTACAAGGGCATACTGTGACACCTAACATTGGTGTATTAATCCTTGAAATTGAACATCTCAAAAGTATTTTGACCTAATGCAGTTTATTCCATCAGTTTTGACCTATGAGGGTTACTTGGCGTACTTTAGCCACAACTGACCATTTACGCAGTTTTGCATATAATAAACTGCACATAAAATGGCCAATAACATCAGTTCAATTTATCCAGAAATACTTCGAATTTTACCAGAATCTTAACAAGGGTGTGCTGTAATACCCAACACTGGTGAATGAATCCTTAAAATTGAGCATCCCCAAAGTTGACTACCTTGGTCATTTTGGCCACCTTGACCCCCCGGCCAGCCCTGCTCATTGTGTATGTTAATTCAGGTGATATCGAACATGGTGAGGAGAAATTTTGGATTGCGTTAATATTAGCATCAATTATTGTTAAATGGGGAAGTTTGAAAGCTTCTTGGTGGAAATCAATGAAATTATTCCACACAGACCATAACTATTGGACCCTGTGGTCATTTTGACCACGTTTCCCTCAATATTGTCCAGTGACCATGGACCCTACTAATCTCCAATTAGTGGAGACATCAGCTAAGAGAGTGACCTTGCATGCTTTGATGAGTCAAAAAGGGCTCAAATGCTGGTCAGTATCATTATCAGCACGAGCTACCAATAATCGGTGAAGAGTGTCATAATTGTGATAAAATCCTTTACATCGTGCATACATAAGGTTGTTTGACCATGGCACTGTGGTCATTTACATGATTTTAGCCACCATGACCACACAGTAAATGTTTATGGAAACCTCACATATATGGGGCAGTAAATTCAGGAATGAGACACTTTAGCATCATTTACATGTTATTTTAAGACACTTTTCTATATTAATGTAGATTAATGATTCCAAATAATTTATGTTAGTCTTAATGACCATTTATGAGCTAGTGGTCATTTTGGTCGCTTTTGGTCCCGACAATGACCAATCACATTTGCATGTATCAAAGAGGATTCAAATGTAGTTGTCGCTCAGTATTGTTAATAAGATGTATTTTATCAATTATTGATTTCAATATGATATGACTAATAGCACATTATCAAAATTTTGAAACCAATTTGGCCATTTTGACTATCGCATGTATGACTTTTGTAAATAAACATGACAGGAGCAATTGTGGAAATGCGTTCAATCCCTTTCGATTGGAAATATTAAAAGCTCACCTTGAGTAAAAAAAAATTGTGCCAAATACCTCACCATTTGGTCATTGTGTGGTCATTGAGTAGCCATAACATCATTCCCTCATTTTTTATTTAAATTATACAGATAACTATATTCTAGAGGAAGGCACTAATCCTGAACTCAAAGGTGCGTCATTACAAAGCTATTGGTCAAAGTGGATTTCACGAATAGATTTAACCATGGTGCATTTTTATTACCTTTGCCATTTTGTGTAATGTTTCACAAACCTCACATTGGCATGATTGGTAAAGTTGAAAGTGGAAAACTTGCCCTAAATTGTTAAAGAGTGACCAAAATTCGGCACAGAGAATAATTTCATATAGAGAATGTATTTCATTACCCAGTACGTCTTCAAAAGAATTAAGGGTAAGTTTGCTGCTCACCAATCATGCCAATGTGAGCTTTGTGAATCACTGTACAAGAAAAAACAAAGATTGTAAAAATGAATGATAGTTAAAACTCTTTGTGAACTTCACTGTGACCTATTTTGCTTTGTAATGATTCTCAGTACAATTTGACTTTAAAGAAGGAAAATAATTCTGGCTATTTAGGAACATACAGTGATCAAAGGGGCCACAGTAGACAGTCACATGATATTTGGCACAATTTTTACTCAAGGTGAGCCTTTAATATTTCCCATGAAAAGGGATTACGCATTTCATCATGTTCATAGACCTACAATTGCTGCTAAGTCAATTTTATTTCAAAATTCACACATTGGATAAACGGTCAAAGTGGCCAAAGTGGTCACATTTTGATTATGTACTATTAGTAATATCATATTGAATTAAATAATTTGTCATTTATTATGATTGATACAACAAATCTTACAAAAATATAGAGCAAGAACATTGGAATACATTGAAATGACCACTAAGTAGTATTGTATTAATATGGTGCAAAAAGTTTTTGTAATATGTCTTATCTAACATCATTCTTGAATTCGTTTCCATGAATTACAAAATGGTTAATGTGCATAAAATCATGAAAATGACCAAAGTGCATGGTCAAACAACCTTATGTGTACTTGATGTAAAGGTTTTTATCACATTCATTAAACTCTTGATTATTGGTGTAGTAGCTCAAGCTGAAAATAATATTAAGCATCATTTGAGCTCTTTTTAAATCAAATAATGTGTGGTGACGAGAAATTATTGAGGAAAGGTGATCAAAATTACCACAAAGTCCAATAGTTCGGCCAATAACACTGATTTATATGAAATCCTTGCATTGATTTTCACCCCAAAGCTTTCAAACTTTTCCAATTTAACAATAATTGATGCTAATATTAACACAATCCTGAATTGTCTCCTCACTATGTTCACTATAGGCTAATTTAGTATACACATTGGGCAGGGGACAATCTGGCCAAAATGACCAAGGTTGTCAAAAATATTTTTGGGACACTCAATTTAAATGATTAATACACCAGTGTTAGGTGTCACAGCACACCCTTGTAACGATTATAGTAACATTCAAAGTACTTTTGGATAAACTGAAGTATTGAACAGATGGTATTGGTCATTTGGGGCCAAAAAGTGGCCGAAATGACCATAATCTGTTGAATGGGGTCATTAAGACTGACATATTGGGAATCAGCTTGAAATTCTACACAAGAACGACATATGCATCATTCCCATTTTATAAAGGAGGAAGATAAAGCACACTGAACACCTCAAATTCCTGCCGATTTGCACAGTTATTATGCAAAATTGTACGAATGGTCAGTTACCCAAAATGGTCAAAAGTCAAAACTAATGATATAAATTACATGAGGTCAAAATACTTTTGAAATGTTCATTTTAAAGGATTAATACACCAATGTTTGATGTCACAGCACATCCTGGTAACGATTCTGGTAACATTGAGGTATTTTGGATAAATTGAACTCATGTTATTGGTCATTTTTATGGCCATAAGTGGCCAAAATGACCATTAGGTGTTCAATAGGGTCATTAAGACTGATATATTTAGAATCAGCATAATATTCTATACAAGATGGACATTTAAATGTATTCCCATTTTATAAGGGAAGAAGATAAAACACACTGAAGACCTCAAATTTCTGCCTATGTGCGAATGGTCAGTGATGTCTAAAGTACCAAAAATGACCCTCATAGGTCAAAACTGATGAAATGAGGTCAAAATAATTTTGAGATGTTCAATTTAAAGGATTAACACACCCCAATGTTAGGTGTCGCAACACACCCTTGTAACGATTCTGGTAACGTTCGAAGTATTTGGGGGTAAAATGATTTAATGTCATTGGTCATTTTTAGGGCCATTAGTGACCAAAATAACCATAAGCTATTGAATAGGGTCAATAAGACTGATATATTTGGAATCTGCATAAAATTCTACACAAGGTGGATTTTCGAACGCATTTGCATTTTATATTGGGAAGAAGAAAAAACACGCTATGAGACCTCAAATTCCTGCCTACATGTATATGTGCACTTTATTATGCGAAACTTCGTAAAGGGTCAGTTATGTATAAAGTACCCCAAATGACCCTCATAGGTCAAAACTGATGGAATAAATTACACAAGGTCAAAATACTTTGTGAGATTGCCAATTTAAAGGATTAACACACCAATGTTAGGTGTCGCAGCACACCTTGTAATGGTTCTGGTAACGTTCGAAGTATTTGGGGGTAAAATGAACTGATGTCATTGGCCATTGAAAAGGCCATAAGTGGTCAAAATTACCACAAGCTATTAAATAGGGTTATTATGAATGATATATTTGGAATCAGCATAAAATTTTACACTTGAAGGACATTTAAATGCAATCTCATTTTATCAGGGATGAAGAAAAAAACATGCTGAAGACCTCAATTTCATGCCTATTTGAACAGCTAATAATGCAAATTGTGCGAATTTACTGCCCCATATATGTGAGGTTTCCATAAACATTTACTGTGTGGTCATGGTGGCTAAAATCATGTAAATGACCACAGTGCCATGGTCAAACAACCTTATGTATGCACGATGTAAAGGATTTTATCACAATTATGACACTCTTCACCGATTATTGGTAGCTCGTGCTGATAATGATACTGACCAGCATTTGAGCCCTTTTTGACTCATCAAAGCATGCAAGGTCTCTCTCTTAGCTGATCTCTCCACTAATTGGAGATTCCTAGGATCCATGGTCACTGGTCAATATTGAGGGAAACGTGGTCAAAATGACCACAGGGTCCAATAGTTATGGTCTGTGTGGAATAATTTCATTGATTTCCACCAAGAAGCTTTCAAACTTCCCCATTTAACAATAATTGATGCTAATATTAACGCAATCCAAAATTTCTCCTCACCATGTTCGATATCACCTGAATTAACATACACAATGAGCAGGGCTGGCCGGGGGGTCAAGGTGGCCAAAATGACCAAGGTAGTCAACTTTGGGGATGCTCAATTTCAAGGATTAATACACCAATGTTAGGTGTCACAGTATGCCCTTGTAACGATTCTGGTAACATTCAAAGTATTTTTGGATAAATTGAACTGATGTCATTGGTCATTTTAAGGGTCATAAGTGGCCAAAATGACCTCAAACTGTTAAATAGGGTCATTTAGACTGATATATTTGGAATCAGCATAAAATTTTACACATGAAGGACATTTAAATGCATTCTCATTTTATAAGGGAATAAGAAAAAACATGCTGAAGACCTCAATTTCCTGCCTATTTGAAGGGTTAATAATGCAAATTGCGCGAATGGTCAGTTATGTCTAAAGTACCCAAAATGACCCTCATAGGTAAAAACTGATGGAATAAATTACATGAGGTTGATGGTTATGATCCAGCGCACATTTTGAAAATAAATGTGGATTTCTAAAAACATCCAGTCGAAGCTCTGATCAATATTTGTAACACATTTCGGCCAAAAAATCATGAAAATTGTCATTTTTGGCCAAATTATGGCCAAAATGACCACTGCTATTGTGATTTTGGCAAATGAAAGCACTTTATCTGGAATCTGTGTGCATTTCTACCTAAGATAGACACTTTTAATTGCATGTGGCTACAAAGGCAGTCTGTTAAGGGACCATTTTCCAAAGAGTGGTCAAAATGGTCATTTTTGGCCAAAATTTGGCCAAAATGACCAAAATGGCGTGAGTACGGTCAATAAGAGTGGCATTTTTGGAATCAGCGCACAATTTTACCCCGGATAAGCTTGTCAAACCTTCCCCACCAAAAATTCTGAATAAAGCCCCCTGGCTCCTAGACTAAACTGCCCTCTGTCATGACATGCTGATAATTCACTTTTTGTACATAGTTTGAAAATCTGACAAGGGGTTAGAACATAATTTCATTATAACTTTTCATCCTTTGATCTTATGATATTATACATTTAATAGTTATAGTGAAGAGAACAGGGTTTGAGAATTATCTCCTCAGAAATTCATTCTTTAAAAAAAAGTTGTAATCATATTTGGGGTTGTCTCACTTGTCTGCCTTAACAGGTTGAGAGAGATTTCTTTGAGAATAATTGTCTTCAGGTTAGTTATCTGGAGGGGGGGGTAGTGGTTAGAGAGCTATGGCCAAGGGAATTCATTGTGATCCTGTACATCAGAAGGTCAAGAGTTTCATACCATTCCTTTTATATCCATATTCCAGATACGAGCGACCGTTTGATAGACACGACTGGATCGTCGATAGGTGCGGTAAAAAGGTGCGATACATCATTGACTATTACGACGGAGGTACGGTGGATAAGAAGACATTTGAATTTGCTATCCTTGATGTTAGGCCTGCTATGGATTCACCAGGCGCTATGTGGGATCGTATGAAAGCTTCTTATTGGAGGTTTCTCTACAGCAAGTAACTTTGCCAGATTAAACTCTATTAAATGTCATCGCTGGAATATTTGAATTTGGTGCGGATTGTCAGATGTATTGAAGAAAACACACATTGGAAGAGCGATGTGCATGGATCCTACTGTGGCCTTTATTAGATTATTTGCTCTGTTAGGTAAAAGGCATAAGTTCTAAAGTTGGATGACTGTACTTAGAGATCCATAGTACACAAATTTGCCTTCAACTTTTTTACTGAAATGACAGCTTTATCCATACACTTCAGGAGAACACGGAAAGAGAGGAACTGTTGCCCCATCTGTTGATGCTGTCTTACCTTATTTGCCATTTTATTTGTCTTCTGTTTACTACATGCTATTATTTTAAAATGACTTTATTTCCGTTTTGAAAAAAAAACTTTTATTTGGCATACTCATATCAAGCTGTATTGGTTTGTTGCAAAATTGGTAGAATTGTGTTCCAATAATTACATTTATTGTATTTCTCTCAGTCATGATACAGTATGATGAAAATAATTTTGGCTTAGAATATATGTGCTGGTACCAGTAACTTCTTTTTTTTTTTCATTTTATGATTCTGCAGCATGATTGAGAAACTATGCAGTACTTCTCACAAGTGTCTAAGTAAAGCCCTCTATGTACTGGGGTCTGTTGCAGAAAGAGTTGCGTTTAAACGCAAGTAAAAAAATAAATCGCAAGTCCCAAATGCGCGCTGTTGATTGGTTGGAAATCAAGTTTCGCATGATTTTTAGAGTTGCGTTTGATTGCAACTCTTTCTGCAACGGGCCCCAGGTCTACCACCTGATATTGGAACAATGCATGAAATTTTCTGTTAACAGTGTGAATTCTAGATGTTGACATTGCTGGCTTTCCATAGCTATGGTTGATGGTTCACTTGCAACTCGTAAGAAGATGGTCCAGGTTTTGATGTTGTGTTGATTTTGATACTAGCCACATGCAAACCACAAAACTTTGAATATTGCTTTAGCTTTGACTGACATACCTGGGGCCCTTTGCAGAAAGAGTTGCGTTTAAACGCAAGTAAAAAAATCAGTCGCAAGTCAAAAATGCGCGCTGTTGATTGGTTAAAAATCAAGTTGCTCGTGATTTTTTAGAGTTGCGTTTGATTGCAACTCTTTCTGCAACGGGCCCCAGCTGTATGTGTGCATTACATGAATTAGGTCTGTGCATAATGTCTACTCCTGTGTGCATTAATAAATATGAAAGAATGTTATGCACATCACATGGCTAGTTTTGGGGTAGCCCTCACTTGTTCAACTGACATTAGTGAGAATAGATGTTGATTCTTACCCATATCCAAGGCTCCACACTAACTTTTTTTCTTGGTGGCCCAAACAATCTACCAAAATCATCAATTTCATATTTTTGGTGGCCCTAAAACAATAGAAAACATTACAATTTATCAAAACTTTGGTAGCCCAACCGGGCCACCAAGTGTTGGCTTTTACAAAATTTTGGTGGCCCGACTCTCATTTTTGGTTGCCCCGGGCCACCGGGCCACTGCTAATGTCGAGCCCTGCCATATCTAACCTGAATGTTCACTTTCAGCAAATGATTGTGAAAGTTTTCCCTTGTTCTATAGAGAATTTCTAACCATAAACATAGTGGCCCGTATTCTCAAAAGAGGTTTTAATTGTACCATGGTACAAACTAAGGTTTATCCAGATTTCTCATATTATTGTGCTTCCCTTTTAGTGTACTTTGCCAGAAGCACATATTTCTTAGTGTGTGCAATGAAATGATCATTATTATGTACTAAGATCTGCATAGTCCAAGGTTATGTACATGTACCATGGTACATATGAAACCTCTTTAAATATGAGCCATGCCAAATATGGCTATTTACACTTTGTTTGGACTTCGATAACTACATTTATATGTATTTACACAGTTGTTGTATAATCCCCAGTAGTATATCTCAGACTCTTGTGATGCGTGAATTGAGCAAGCAATCATGCTTCGTAAGTATAAGCTTGTGATGAGTAATTGCATCCTTCCTGACTCTACCTATTATGGCCACCGCACACATTACGACTGTTCGCGATCCGATTTTTTGGAACAAATCGCATTTTGCTCATTTTCTGAAAATGTGAATGGAACATATCATTTTATTTGGAGTTAAAATAAATTGAAAGAATACTAATATAAACATTTTGAAAGATTGCAAGCTTTATTTTGGAGTAAAGGCCAAATTAGTTTCAAGTCATAGCCAATCGTACGACTGTTATCATTACGACAAGATATTAAATTCGCTTTTATTCAAAGAAGGATGATAGCATAGTCACAGATTTAAACATAGGTATTCGTACGATGATTTAGAACATTACGCAGTAAGTAGTAGTAGCATAGTAGGAACAAATTCTACTACATTAATTCTGAAATCGGGTCGCAGACCAATCGTAAGGTGTGCGGTCGCCTTTACACGTCAACAGGGAAGGACCTAATAAAACACCATTGTGAAGACTGATTAACAGGAAGGTGTACTTAACATTACCTTATTGTAACATCACAGTTGGTGATAATTTAATTAACCATAATATGCAACATTGTGCAGAGCATCCATGCTATTAAACACAAGTCATGATGTATCACTGTAGATTAGTGTTCTTGAATATATATATATATTTCTGTTGAGAAGCAGAACTATTGAACTCTTATTCTTCCTCCTGTTATATATAACATAATGCTTGCACATGAAGAACACACACCAGGAATGGCACTGACAAGGGTTTGACAGTTGACCCATCCAATTTGCTGATAATTTGGTGCTACTAT
Source organism: Lytechinus variegatus (assembly GCF_018143015.1). Classification (NCBI taxonomy): domain Eukaryota; kingdom Metazoa; phylum Echinodermata; class Echinoidea; order Temnopleuroida; family Toxopneustidae; genus Lytechinus; species Lytechinus variegatus. Next base: position 9,488,251 of record NC_054750.1, read on the forward strand.
TGCAGGGCTTCACACTAACCCATTTTCCAACTGGTCCAACCTGTTCATATCAGACCAGTAGATAACAAGTTATTAAAAAAAAATTACTTCTCCAAACCTAATATTTACTGGTCCCTCAAATTGAGAAAAACAATAAAGAATAAAGTTTATTTTGCTGTCATTTATTGCTTTTATTGCACCCCCAAATAAAACAATACAAACACACACACAATTTAAATTATGAGAGCCATTTTTGAAGATGCCATAGCCATATTTATAATTTACAATAAGAGAAAAAATATCATTTGTATGAAAATTTTATCAATTTGATATATTTTTTACTGGTCATGTTGGACCAGCAAATCTGGTTATTTCTGAAGAGTTACTGGCGCGACACAAATTTTTACTGATCTGAGACCGTCAGGGCAGTGTCGTGCACTGAATATTGATAGTATGGTAGCACATACAATCTCCAATGTCTTCAATACAGTTTTACCACTCTATGAACTGCATGGCAAAAAATGTAACTGGAGGTATTAACAAATTTTACTTGAAGATATATATGAGAGTTTAATATTTGTATCTGATGTTTTGAAAACTGCTTTAACAAAATTTTGCTCTCTGGAATGCATAAATCTATGCTTATTGGGATTGATTCCCATTTTACAGTATTGAATAAAATTGGAATCTATTTAAAGAAGTGATTGAAGAATTTGAAAATTTCTCTTGTGTTGTAAGAGTGCAATTTTGGGAGAGTAATTGATGATTTGATTCCAGGGGGGCGTTTCATGAAAGGACTTGTCAGACGTTTTATCCGACAAGTCCCATTTTATCCGACAGTTACCATAGGAACAGTGCCTCTCAGCCAATCAAAATCATGGAAAGATGTCAGGGGAGCGTTTCATCAACACTTTTGGCTGACAAGATGTCAGATCCGACAACTTCTCTTCATGGTGATTGGCTAAGAAGCAGTGTTACTATGGTAACTGTCGGATAAAACGTCCGACAACTCTTCATGAAACGCTCCCCTGATCTGACAACTTGTCGGATGAAAATATTGATGAAACGCTCCCCAGTTCATAGAATTGAATAAAATTGGAATATGTTTAAAAGAGGGATAGAGGAATTGTATTTTCATAATAGTACAACTATGGGAGAGTAGTTGATGCTTTTGTTTTATTATTCCATTCCCCTTCAAAGCAAGCCAAATGAATGCACCCCAGAAAAATGGCACAAATGGATAGTATTTATGATGGGTGCAGATTCATACAGCACTGCAAATCATCTAAAATTAATATTTAAGAGGGAATCACTATTGAAAACAATTATATCTCTCTCCCTTCTTCCTATCTCTCCCTCTCTCCGATGATAGATATGTATTTAAATTGTGTTTTACAAAACCTTGTCCTTGGCATTTCACATTTCATTTACAAATCTTTCTAAACATATGCCCCTTTTGACTCTCTAATTTACTTCATTGGATCTCTTTTTTTTAGATAAGCAGTTTTCAGCAGCTTATTTTTGCCATTAAACATTTCAATTAAAAATAGATATACCGGTATTTCACTTTTTCACAAAATTCTATTTCACTTTTCACGAAAATATATGTCCCTATTTCACTCAAAGTTTTTCCTCTTCGAAGGATGTTTAAAAAATGTTTTTACAAAAATTGAGCCTCTATTATATTTTCCTGTTTGAAAATTTGTATATTGCACTTTTCACGAAAATAAATTTCACAAATCATATATCTCTTGATTGAGAGAACCTCTTTCGCACGTATACCTCTCATTCCGTAGGCTGGTACTCTAGAGCTAAACGTTGAGAGATGCTGCTGATTCGATGATGCGGTGTTTAGTGTCACTAGCTAGCGATGTTATTATATGATAGAGCGCCATCATATCAGCAGCGAATTTTCGGATCAAGTCCTTCTCAAACTTTCATTTTTACCAAAATATGCCACCCGTTCTACCGATTTGAAAACAAACTGGACTTTGAGACAAAGTAGACCAAAGACATACATTGCAATAATTGTAAGTATCCTTTGGAAATCTTTCAATCGCCTTTGGGAAGAGTTATTTTGACGAGAGTACATGTATGTACCTCTGTAGTCGCCGGTATGTCACTTGATTTGACTTGATGCATGCACTGCTCTGGCTGCCAACACGGTACCGTACGAGTACCCAGCCCAGGGAGCTCCGGCCCGCGAAGCGTCCCGGAGCTCAGGACTCGTCCGTGTAATAATTAGGCAGACGTAGTTACTCTCTAAAATGGGGTAGAATTGGGTCGCAATAGCACTCCAAATACACGGGGAAAAATAAATTATGCACTTACCTCGATTATATGGATGAAGATCTATCGTGACGCACAGGGAAGGGACGATCGCCCCACCAATAAAAATATTGGGTGGGCAAACATCGTTTTGCCCCCCCCCCAATAATTCTCTCGATGTGCAAAAATAAATAAGATTGTAATGTTACACAGAAATCGGAAAGCGAGATTGAGATACAGAACTCGCTCTTTCATGTCTTTATTCAAAATCGTGCTCAAAATGTCCGCTTTTCAGATTGGAATATAAAAATGTTCAGCTTTTTGCAATAATTGTGATATATCTTGTTCTTTGACTTTATTAATAAAAACGCCCAATTAAACTGTTAATGACTTTCAGATCGAAATATCAAAATTTTCAGCTCTCGCGCTTGCATCTGTTGTTCTTTTCAATACCCATCTTAATCATTGAAAAATGCTTAGAATATCAAGCTTTTAGGTCAGGATATAAAGAAATTTCAGCTCGCTCTCGGCACTCACATTATCTATGTAGTAAGATATGTACATGTATCCTCCGCATGAGTCACTACAAACATTCCTAAAAAGAAAAGGTACCTTTTTCCTGTTTTCAGATCAGTATACCGGTACTTAAAAAGTTCAAATCGCGCTCGCATTAATTTCTTTCTCATGATATGTATATATATATATATATATATATCAAGGCTCCACATTAACTTTTTTTGGTGGTGGCCCGTTCGGGCCACCAAAACCTTCAAATAATTTTTTTTGGTGGCCCATTACTAAAGTTTGGTGGCCCCGAAAAATATAAAGAAAAACATTAATTAAAAATGAATAAGGCCTAAAACAAACTAAAATATTATGCAGTCACTACCATGTACCACTATTCTTTGTACATCTTGTATGTAAATCGTGCTTGCTGTTATACTACTTTGCTTATTTTATGGTAATTCATAAAACCTAGATTAGGCAGGCCCCAAATCCAGTTTATTTTCTCTTTTCCAGCATATTATAGCAGGAGAAAATCACAGAAAAATATGCTGCAGAATTAGAACAATGTGTAAAAGGGGGAAATAAAAAAAATTAGAGGAGTATATTGAAAAAAAGAAAACAAAAATTGTAAAAATGAATAAGTGAAATAAAACAAAAGAAAAAATGAAGAAAGAAAAACAAAGAGGAGGGGAAAAAAAATTGAGAAAAAAAAACAAAGAAAATGTAAGAAAAATGAAGACAAAATTATCAAAAATGGGGAAAATTATTATTATTCAGTAGAAACATGTTCTTTAATCAGGCATATTCAATGGGAAGGGGTATAAATGGTTTAATCACTGTAAAAAAAAAAAAAAATGGCAAAAGTTATCTGGAAAAAACAGGTAGAAAATTCCTTCCCTATATTTTACAAAATGATGGAAAAAATTCACATTTCATATCAATGAAATGCCTTCCCAAAGTATTTACTTCCTTAAGAGTGGTTTAAGAAGTCATTTATAAACAAGAAAGAAAGAAGCTGTCTATTCATTTTTGGCTAGAAGAGACACAGCCTCGAAATAAACCCAATATCAACATACATACAAATGCACATGTGGGACTGTCATATACTCATCTATGTGTTTCATGTGTATTAATGCATTTGGAAATCGGTCTTTTTGAGTCAAAAGAGAGGTCATAATTCCTCCTTCTAATGCTTGCAAATAATCTGGTTTCAGTAATATGGACTGTAGAAGGGCATTTCATTGGTGTAAAATGTGACTTTGACGTAGATTTTCAAAGTTCTGGGGAAGATTTCTTAGCAGTAACATTTCGTATCGCAGCTCCCTGAGTCTGAATAGTCTGCAAGCGCACATCTGGCTGCAGTGGTTTCATGCATGCAAAGCTCACCCAGACAGCCGGCACAGCCGGTTGAATAATAGTTACTGTATGCTAGCTGTAGGCCTACATACTGTCATGACTACGCAATCTTTGTGTGTGTGTATATTTGTGTGTAGATTAACAAAAAAGGCGCAAGACGAATTTTCTTGCAATTTGAACTGTAGTAAGTTGATAAATGCATGCAAAATTGGGAGAAAAATTGCGCTACTTTGAAAATTATTGGTTGCCCGATTCGGGCCACCAAAACTTAACATTTTTGCAATAATGGTTGCCCGAGATGATTTTTTGGTGGCCCCGGGCCACCGCTAATGTCGAGCCTTGTATATATATATATATATACACACACTCACACATATTTATATATGCCTATGTGTGTGTGGGTGAGTTTGTTTTATTTTGTGTGGTCGAGCGCCTCTGGAACTTTGATTCATGATTTTACCCCCCCCCCCCAATCTGAAAAATGGATCGACGCCCCTGGTGACACAGAGTCCTGACATCGAGCTGGGGGAGGGGGTACTCGACCAAAAAAGTAGTAGGTATGTGCCGTGGGGGAGACAAGAAATAGGGGCCTTGGAGCGGGCTTATTTTAAAAAGGAGGGTCCTCGGAATGGGCTTTGGAAATTCAAATGTTTGTGAAAATAGGTGTCCTTGGAATGGGTCGCCAGTGTGTGCATCCCTATGGAAAGGGCACACGTGCATGCAGCTAGCCGGGTGCACTAGCGCAGAGGCAATGGTCGGACAGCGCTCTGCGGCCGCTTTACACCAAATTTGCTGCTCATCGTACAGTTGTAGCAGATCAATGTGACCGTAACAGTCAACAGCTCTTTTGGAGCTTCCCCCAAATGTCGATCTTGGGGGCAGGGTGCATGCCATTGCCCTTGTTCCTCCATCCATGGATTGGTATCTGATAAAAAAGATTAAAAATTATAACATGGTCATGTGTAGGGGCGGATCCAGGATTTTCTAAAGGGGGGGGGGGCACATTTTCCTTTTGCAAGGTAAATTTGACAAGCAAAAATAACAAAAATTTCACTTTAAAATGCATTTCAATTCATCAGGTACAGTTTGAAAAGCAGAAAAAAAATATTCCTATTAAAAATATATGCTGTGACTTTCAAAGGAGGAGGGTACATGTGTAAATACTAGCAGCATTTTACATTAAAAATTTTGATAATGGCTCTCAAGGGGGGTGGGACGGGTTGGATGTGCCCCCCCTTGAAATGACACATTTGAATGGGGGGGGGGGGGGGTGCAGCTAACCTCTGGTGTCAAGCACTGGCATTAAAACTTATAATGCAAGTGTGCCCCCCCCCCCCTTTGAAAGGGAGGCCTTTTTTTTGCTTGTCAAATTTTTCCTTGGGGAAAATGTGCCCCCCCCCCCTTTGGAAAATCCTGGATCTGCCCCTGGTGTCAAGATACTATATTTGAAAAGAGATATACTTTTTCCATCCCTGATGTTACCCATTTGCTGTCAAAAAATATATATTTGAAGAGGGGGCTAACATAACCCCCTTTGTCTCCTTTGGCTTCACACCTGATGATTGCACATGATTTATAATTGTATACATGCAAATACACATGCAACATGCTGGTTCTATTATCAGAGTTTGTATTTCAAGGCCCTATTAAATAGCATTTCTGATTTTGATGTTTAATCAACTCTTTGAACTTCCTTCATAGATTTGTCTGTCTCCTCTGCCTCCTCATTTTGCTCCCCTCCTGGCCCTTCTTCTGCTCATCTCTCCTCATATTCATTAATGCACTTCTTTATATTTACAGAGCTGTCTAAATTAAAATAAACAGCGCCCTCTTTAGTGAATGATTTTGTGGCTTTTGTACATCAACAAGATATTATCCTTTCTCCAACAGGCCAGACAATTTACTGGAGATTGGTGAGGATGTCATCTGGAAAACCAAGGAAGAGTAGCTCCTCACGGAGCAGCAGAGGTACCTCATCAGATGTGAATGCAGATGCTGGAGGAAGCAGTGATGAAGAACAGGTACATGTATTTCAGTAGAATATCTGGGCCCTGTTGCATGAAAGTTACTATCATGGTAACTTTGCCATCCATTGGTAACTACCATTGTAATGATGATCAACAGCTAATCAAAATTAATGATTCCATTACCATTGCATGGCAAAGTTACCATAATGGTAATGCAATGGGCCTGAATACAGCAAACTTTACTGTCCAGGTGCCTGTTGGATAAAAGTTACTTTTATAGTAACTATGCCATCCAGCAGTGACTACCATGATTACGATGCTAATCAGCCAATCAGAATCAAGGATTTTAGGGAAGTTACCATTGAATGGCAAAATAGTAACATTTGTGCAACAGGGCCCAGTCCAAAACTTGTCACTCTGTTGAGTGTGGTTGTTGTTAAAATCCTGAGCACTGCAAGTTAGGTTGGTAGGTTTGTGATCAGGTGCAAGTTTGAAGGTCAACTCCACCTCAGAAAAATGTTGATTCGATTTTGAATCAATAGAGAAGAAACAAACAAGAATAATGCTGAAAATTCATCAAAATCAGATGTGAAATAAAGTACAACATTGTGAAGTTGTGCTTATTATTCATAAAATGGGTATATGCACATCTCGGTGACATACAAATGAGAGAGTTGATGATGTCCCTCACTCACTATAACTTTTGTTGTTTTTTATTGTTTGAATTATACAAGGATCAGATGATTAAAAAAAATGATACACTGGGCTGATAAATCTCAAAATTAAAAAAATTGAGGGCAGCTTAGAAAAGCTGTATTTTCAAAATACATGTGTATAGCCTAGCAATGGCGGCAGTCTCATATTGTCTGAAAACAGTCTCTTGCTACCTGCGATTGACTCTTTCGAGGCAAAAGAAGGTTGCTATCCACAAATATCACATTATAACTCTAATATAGATTCTGAGCTGCCATTAAAGATCATTTAATTTTGAAATACAAGGTTATATTAGCCCAGCCTCGATATGATGATTCAGACTTTCATATATTTAAAGAGAGGTGTTAATAGTTGATGATAACCTGAAAGATTTATGTTTCCTGAGCATAGCAACAAACATTGTACATGTATGCAAACTGTATTTCAAGTAATATTATTTCATTAATTTCAGCAGGTCTGCTAATTTTTGACTGAAAGTTTTGTTTTTGAAGAAGTACATACCTTACCTTTAAATGTAAAAACAACTTCTATTTGCTGGTGAATGATGTTACATACAGGTTATATCCTTGATACAAGTAAAGTTTATCTCTTTCAGATGTCTTGTATTTCTGTAGCAATGTTGAATTTGAGAAATGTCCAGAGTCTCTCCAAAAGTCACTTTAAAAGTGCCCCATTCCTTTACAGGGGTTCATTGTGCATACTTGCAATATGACTGCAAAAATAATTGAGTAGTTACATGTACATCCTGATTGTTAGTCTCTTTGCACTCATTTAGCAGTATGTACGCTTGTATTAATCTGCAAATACAGTAGGTTTATTTATTGTCTAAGCTTTTATTGATTCAAATTTCAAAAATTAATGGATTTGACAATTTACTTTTGAAATTAAGACAAAATTTCTAGCCAGTCTTTTTTATGCTATTAACTTAATATACCAAATTTACTCCATGTAGTTTAATGGAATGTATATATTTTTTTTAATCAGAGAAATGTCATTAATATTGACTTGGAAAGTCATAATTCTTATATCATTTATGATGTGCAATAACCATCTCACATACAGAACTCAATTCAATTTTATCTCAATTTGCATAAAAAATATAATGTCATCATACATGGTGTATCTTTGAAATTTTCATGGATACATTACTAGAAAATGAACAAAATGGTAATTTTAGTTTGCGTAACAAACATATAGTGCACTTTAATTGCTGCTTTGTTGATGGCGGCGCACGACGGAGAGAGGTTGTCAACATCAAATCTTAACCAAGGTCAATTTTTGGAAATTATACCATTTTCATGAAACTTGAAAGTTGGACATTTTTGTATTTTGCATTTTATATTTCTATAGGCAAGTAATACATACAAAGTAGAACATGTCAAGGGATACAATTTTTTTTTGAAAAGTCCATACAAGTTTGAATCCCAATTATATGATTACCATACAATAAAGTAGCAGCAAGATAAAAACACAAGTTTAACAATTGGAAAATAAAAATGTAAATTACCATAAAAAAGAACATAGATAGATTTATGTAATGTAAAGATTTAAAATGTGATATGACAAAAAAATTGTAGAACAGGCATAAGATAACATGATATGACAAAATATAATGAATTAATGACAATTCGTTATGAGTTGTGGGGTGGGTCAAAATTATGAGTACTATGACAAAATTAATCATAATTTACAATAACTGTGAGGCATTATTGTGGAAAGGAAAGGTTGTGAAATTATTTCGTAATAGAAGTTATAAGAAGGTGAGCATTGATTAAGTTTTTAAAAGAGAGATACTTGTAGATGTGCTATTTATTACTTTGCTAGGGAGCATGTTCCAATTATTGGAAGATCTAACATAAAAAGTTTTGGTAGTAATCTGTTTTTGCAAAGGGCGTGATTGCCTTGTTTTCATGGTTGTTCCTACCTATCCTGTTGGCTGTTTCACTACATTGACATGAACTAAATTATTAGTGAGCTTATAGAACCTAACAATTCTGTTTTTGTCTTGCTTCCAAAGTTGGCATATTCAATTTTTGTAAAAGTATGTTGTAACTTGTTTGCCGATCCCGGCACATCATTCTCACGTATCTATTCTGTATACGCTTGAGTAATTTTATATGGTTTGCTTGATACAGGTCCCATGCTATACAGCAATGCTCTAAACATGGTCGAATGAGTGACTCGTAAAGGGTCTTAAAAACTGACCTTTGACGGTTCATAAAGTTCTTTTTCACAATACCAATAATTTTAGTGCATTTAGTATGTTCTTCACAATGATTCTTCACAATGATTTTTCCAATTTAATGTGTCATTAATTAAAATGCCTAATTACCTTTCAGACTTATGGTTAAAACATCTCCATCCATTTTATATGCATACCCGGTAGTCTATTTTAAAACTTTTGGGGACATTCTCATAATTTTTACATTTTGACACATTAAAATCAAGAAACCATTTATTTGACCATTTCTTTAATGTGTCAAGATCATATTACAGAATTACACAATCTTGTATAGAATTTACTGGTCTGTAAGATACGTTCATGTACATGTAATGGGATTGGTACGGTAATGTGCCCCAACCCTGCACATTGCCCTTGTGTGGGCATACATTTAGACACATACATGTATTTAACTGTGGAATTCTAAATAAAAGAAGACCCACATTGGCGCAACAACCACAAACCTTGCACCTACAGTATGATGTTCATTAAAAAGTCTGGGTCAAAATGGTGGAAAATATGGAATTGTCTGGCCTCAAAATACAATCTCTTTCATAAAACTCGGATCATGGGTAAAGTGAATGGATGCACCTAGAGATCACACGGGCACCATTTTTTTCATGCTGGAAATGGCTGCCCAAGCTTTTCCCAGGAAAAGTGTTGTCAAGGTGAGCACCATGCTCATAGGACTTATCCAAAATGGCAATGGACCCCTCAACCAGACCTTTACCCAGTTACCTGTCCTGAAACTGTGCTCATAGTTTGCTGGATAAGGCTTTAAATACTATCTTCAAATTACAAATTCAAAATCTTAAACAAATGGATAAACTTGTCAATTTCACCCAGGACAAGTCCTCTCCAACGCAAGTTAATTTGAATGAAAAAAGAAATGTCCAATGAGCATAACACTAAAAATTTCATCAAAATCGGATGTAAACTAGGAAAATTATGATATTTCAAATTTAATTTCACAAAACATATATGCACATACATGTAATGGTCAGTATACAAATGAGAAGACTGATGATGTCATCCACTTACGACATGTATATCTTTTGTATTTTATTATATGAAATATTCTAATTTTATCCTCATTGTCAAGTGAAACAATGAATAATTCCTCCATGAACATGTGGAATTAGCATTGTTTAATCTGTCAAATCTGTAAAAATGAATTTTTGTATACTGTAATTCAAACAATAAGAAAAAAAAGAAAGAGTGAGTGAGGGATGTCATCAACTGTCTCATCTGCATGTCAGTATCATCTGTAGGTCATTGAGTTGTGCATATTAATGTTTTGTGAAAAATAATCGAAGCTTTAAAATTTCATAATTTTCTTATTTTACATCTGATTTTGATAAAATTTTCAGCGTTATTATTCTTGTTTGATTTTTTTCTTATTTATTCAAATCAACATTTTTCTGGGGTGGACTTGATCTTTGAAATAAATATGAGAAAATGATTGAAAATAAGAATACTTACATAAAAACCAAAAGTTATCCTTCTAATGTCCATAATGTATTTTCTTACAGTGAGAAACATTGCTATTTGATACCTACATTATATCCAACACATTTCATCTATAGATTTATTGTTGGTTTCAAAAGTCATTGTCATGCTATCCACATACATGTATTGATCTTGTCTGGACTATTTATCATGCTCACAATGTTCCCTGACATACATTTTTAATGTTACATGTATAATTTACAATTGTATTCTAATATAAAATCTTTTGATTTGGATCTTGATGGTCTAATTGCCATTTCATACATGTTCGTCTAATAACCAGTTGGTCCAATAGCCAGTTACAATGTAGTCAATATACCATTTTGTCTAAATTGAACTTTTTGGGCAAAATGAAAGAAAATAAAATGGATATTAGACCAACTGGTTACTAGACGAAATGGTCATAGACAAACTGGTGGATAGACTGTAAGACAAAGTGATGATCGGACCAAATGGTTGTTAAACAAAATTTTGATGGACATAATGGCATTAATAGACTATAAGAAGGTAGATCATGTGATGAATGGATGAGTTGGCAATAGACGACTTGACAATTTACCTCTTATTGTATATTGATATCGTCCCTGTACATTGCTCTCTTGTGTTTTACAGTTTCAAGATGCGATGGAAAACTTCCAAACGTAAGTAGAATTATTAATATTTTTTATTAATCAAATACTTCAAATTTATTAATGCAAAAGATTTTGTTTCCTCTTTTTTTTTGGGGGGGGGGGTGGGAGGGGCAGTTTCCTGTCATACATTGTACATGTATGCCACTTTGAAGTACTGTAAATACAGATTTTATCATGAATTTAGATTTATAATTCAGATTGTGGTAAACCATTTTTGTATTCAGATGTGACATGATGGATGTATTTTTGATGAATTGAGGTCATAGGTATTAAAGGGGTGGTCCAGGCTGAAAATATTTATAGCTTAATACACAGAGTAGAACTCACTGATCAAAACGCTGAATATTTTATCAAAATCGGATAACAAATGATAAAGTTATTGAAGTTTAAAGTTTAGCAATATTGTGCAAAAACAGTCATGAATATTCATTAGGCGAGCTGATGATGTCACATCTCCACTTTCCGTTTTCTTATGTTATTACATTTCATACTTGTGTGAATAAAATGTCTCCCTTATGATGAAATAAGTTGCAGCAATAAATATCTAATGCACTAATCAGTTGTCAATCCAATTATTCTAGTTCTTGGAGGAAAAAAATTGAATAAACCAAATTTCATATAATAAAATACAAAAGAATAAGTGGAGACGTGACATCATCAGCCCACCTAATGAATATTCATGACGACCGTATTTACAAAATATTACTAAACTTTAAAATTCAATAACTTTGCTATTTGTTGTCCGATTTTGACGAAATTTTCGGCATTTCGCTCAGTGAATTCTACTCTATTTATTAAACTATAAATACTTTCAGCCTGGACCACCCCTTTAAGATTTGGTATTCTCATTCATACATGTACATATAGTGTGTCCCAGAATCAAACGAAAACGTGGATTCCCATTTCTCTTTTCTTCAAAGGAAAGGAAATTATGATAATTCATTACATCATCATACAATTCAGTTATTCTCTATTTTGATACCTATGAGACAAACACTTCACCAATAATGAGCGAAAACAAGTTTGAAACTTTAAATGTCAAAATCTGGCTGCGCAGAAAAAATTTGGCAAGATTGGTATGTGTGAACGATTTGATAAGCTGTTGGTCTTAAAATAAAGACAAGATTCCACTATATCAACATAACAATTTATGGTGAAATCTATGTCTGAAAACGGGTTTCTTGTTTTTTAACCACTGTAAAGACCATTTTATATTCCATATTTGAATTGCATGACATATTGATATTTTTTTCTTTTTCCTTGTCATTAATCTTCAGCTGGTAGTAGCCCTTTAATTATAAATGTCAGTTTTATTGATATTGACAAACCTTAAAGTGGAATGCAAGGGTTGTTTGTACTTCTGATTACATCTAATGAATCATTGTTTACCATATTACCTGAGGTCTGAGGACAGGTTAATCTAGCCTTCTAGGTCAACAAAAGGACTCTAAAGCTGTTGTACACTCTTTTCTGTTTCAAGATTTGTTCTTCTTGATTTGTGCCATTGCAAATTTTATTATTTTTGGGTCATTCCAATGCGATTTGAAGATTTTTCTAAATGAAATTATTTCTCACTGTAAAAACTGACAAAAGGAATGCAGATTTTGATTGTTGTGCATGAGTACTACATGTATATCTAGTAATGATATGAACATGTTAGGGCCTGCATGTAATCACATATGGATTTTGCATTTTTTTTAAAAATAAACCGATGAAATTATTAGTTTTTTGGAAGTATTTAAAGAAAATTTTTAGTGTTTGAATATTCAGGTATACATGTGTAGATGTATATCTTCAACACATAAATTTTAGAATTTGAAGGTCAAGTCCATCCCAGAAATATGTTGATTTGAATAAATAGAGAAAATCATAATGCTGAAAATTTAATCAAAGTTGGATGTAAAATAAGAAAGTTATGGCATTTTAAAGATTCGCTTATTTTTCACAAAACAGTTATATGCACAACTTGAGAGTCAATGACGTCACTCACTCACTATTTCTTTTGTTTTTTATTGTCTGAAATATACAAATTTTCATTTTTTATAGATTTGACAACAAGGGCCAACTTGATTGACCCATATAAAATAATGTTAATTCCACATGTTCAGGGAGGAATTAATATTTGTTTCACTTGACAATGAGGTAAAAATTAAAATATTCAGTATGTCATATAATAAAATACAAAAGAAATAGTGAGTGGATGATGTCATCAGTCTTCTCATTTGCATGCTGACAAGGATGTGCATAGAACTGTTTTGTGAAATTAAGCAAAACTTTATAACTTTCTTATTTTACATCCGATTTTGATGAAATTTTCAGTGCTATGCTTGTTAGATTTTTCTCTTCTTATTCATATTGACTTTTTGTTAGGATGGACTTGTCCTTTTTATTACTGGAACCCCCACCCCTTGTCCCCTGAATGCTTTTGACGGTGGGCTGAGGCTACTACTTGGTAAATGATAGAGGAATAAAATAAAAAATAACAATATTCAATGAAGAAATACATGTATACATGAACATTGATGGAAGAGAAGATTTTTAAAGAAAAGAGAATAAAAAAAGAAATTCATGACACAATTTAAAGAAGAAAAAAAAGGTAAACACACATTACAAAAAAGATGGGGAGGGGAGAGAAGAATGTAAGAGTTAGAAAAACGAAAAATAGATTTGAATAAAAAATCAAAAATTATTGTTTTAAAAAATGGCACAGCTCGAGGTGGTATCAAGCCAGCCCATGTTAAGATGTGAACTTCTTTGGGGTTTAACCATGTACATGTAGAGGTGGCTTTTAATTGCGGATGTGGGGCCTCCTCTGAAACATGAGGCAGAACAGGGTACCTAGTGCAGGAAGCTATTATGCATTATAGGTGATAATTAAACTGAGGGTTATCAGGAACGGACCCATGTGACAGGTATTACTTAATTAGACCAGTGCACTGTGGAGGACAGATCAAATTTGCGCATGTGTGTGATGTTGTTTGTGAGTGAGTGTGTGTGTGTGCAGGTATTGACTCATCGTGAGCTCTGGCCGGGCTCATCCTATTTGCCATGCATGACAGTTCTCTGCAAATCAGATGAGAAGGGATCAATTGGATGAGGTAGATTGGATTGATTATCATTAATGTATGCATAGGAGTTTAGAGGATACCACTGCCCTGCTAGGGTGATGCATGGGGTAATAATGTGTGAGTGTTCTGCTGATGGTGATGAGGATCGCTGGCAGTGCTGTGTACAGTACCTGACTGATATTTGGATTATCCCACATGTGATGTACTGAAAAGGGATAATATAGTAATTAGAAGGATTCTGTTTCAACAATGTCTGTAGAAGCTATTGGTTTTGAAGGGTAAGTTAGTACATTACATGTATGTACATGTACACAATTTATGCAATATTAAAGGGGTAAGTCATGACTTATTTTGAAGAAAATAGAATGTGCAGACAGAGAATCTCTGAAACTAAATATCCAATCTCAAAGTAATTTTTGAAATTGTTATTCGAACTAGTGGAACTGAGGTCCTCTGTCGTTTGCTATAATGTAGTGTGACACATGATGTTTTTCTCTTGTATCAAACACATTTTAGCCTTCATCACATGCAATAGTTGTGTGATATAAATAAAGTGACAATGCACACCATCTCTTTGAATTATGTTATTGTGTATGATGTTGATCCATTAAACAGATGGCTCTAATGATCACCTCCAAGTATTACTTGATTTTTATGAGTCATATGCAGACTGCAGTGAGCCCCATCACAATTATTATACTTGGAGGCCTTGCATGTTTGTGCTTTGATTTATAAAAGTGTGTTCAAAGACTATGTATTACATGCTTTATCATTGTCCACTTGGACCTCAATAGCAGTTGTTTGTGAATGCTAAATTTGACTCTATTAGTCTATTGCACCAACAACATAGTTTATGTGTGAATGATATTTGATAGTATTATCATTATTCTTGCTTGCATCTGGCCTCACATAGCAGAAAGAGCCCAAAATACAGGTAGGAATAGTGTTTGTGTACAGAGGTGTATTAAGTAAGTACATGTACATCCAACTATGGACGATTCCATCAAGCCTTAGCAATGTCTACAGTCTCCTACACTGTATTTTTTAAAAATAAGATTAATATGATAACCCATTAAATGCACATGTATTGCAAGGGGAAAGGTTTGTTTTTTTCACATCTCTGCCTGTTTTCATCCCTCACAGTCCCTCGATTGGTTCCAAGCTCTTCAGCTTGTTCTCTGATGTATATGTGGTATTAAACACTGCATGTTTCATTCCAAGCCCTGATTTTGGTTGGCTGGTATTGGATTTTTGGGTCCCAGGTGTTCATGTTTTTCACATGAATTTGATTTCAACTAAAAAAAATCTCTCTTCATGGGACCCATGAATGAAAAAGTTTCATAAAACATTTTGCATTAATTGTTGGCTGGGGTTCTTGCCAAAGTTGGATGTACATGTACAGTACTAGTTTCATATAATAAATGTCTGCTCTCCCGAGCCCATTATACATGTAGCTGCGCCATACATAACCTTCTTTTATTTGCCGTCTATTAGTGTGGTGATCTCATATTTTTTTGGCCATTATCATATATATTTAACCTATTCATTGTGTGATTTCGTATTTTGTTTTGATAACATTGTATAGCTGACCATATTTTTTTATGCCTCTGGCCATTGTAATGTTCATGTAGTAGTTTGCCAGAGGCATTGTTTTGAGGTTCTATGTGATGTCTGTCCCAATTTTTCGTTCTCGCGACAATGCAAGATCAAGTTGATTGATCAACTTCAAACTTATATTGTAATGTAATGATTGTTTCATAGTTCAATGTACAGTAAATGTAGACTTTTGGGGTTCATTTTACTTTGTTACCCAGTTTTAGTGTACAGTAATTGCCAAAAGAACTTTGCCGAGTTTTTGATCCAGTATTGTTCTGTTAAAGTGCCAGTAGACTTCTTTTAGTTCTAAATACATACAGTATCTATTTAATAGTTTTTTGTTCAAATTTAATTTCTCATTTAGTTATTTGTAAACATTGAAAAGCATGCCTTATTAACCTGAATTGACATACATGTACATTATAATTTTAAAGTCAACACATGGTTAAAGATAATGTGTTTACATATGTGCAGCTCCTCATGAATGAATATGTTGCTTTATTTTGTTTACATTCAAGTTCCAATGAAATTAAAAGAGTATTCATTATTCTGTCATTAATCAGACATTATTTCATCATCATCATGTATGTCTTAAAGATTTATTGTTAAAGTTTTATGTTCAATCATGCAAATACATGTAGACATGAGGGAGCAGCTGACAAGTGCTGCAAGTGAATTGAAACTTCAAAATATTGTTTCTCTGCCTCTGATAATCTGTCGATTTTTGCCAAACCTTCAATATGTCCCCCCTGCTTTTATGCAAATAAAACTAATTTCCCAGTCCTAATATGTATGGGGGGGGGGGAGGGGCATTTCAATCATTAAACATACAATATGTACAGTGAACTTTAATTGGTCATCAAAAACAACTAGCAACTTAATTTCAATGCTGTGTGTGAATTGGTATTAGATCATTTTTTTTTTCAAAAGCCATATAAATATTAACTTTCTCATTTCTAATTGTCTTATTCACAGAGTAAAAGAAATGGATCTAGCTACTGCCATTGAAGAGACTACAGTAGCACTCAACCTCTTTCTCAACAACAAATTCAGTGAGGCTAGAGCCATATTTGAACCATGGTAAGAGATAATTTTATACTTTTCTGACAGTCAATGTTTGTCTAGTATCTGCGCACAACACTGGTGTATCACCATCAGATTACCAGTAGGCATGTGGAGCGATGTGGCACAGTGGATTAGTCTACGGACTTTGAAACAGAGGGTCGTGGGTTCAAATCCCAGCCATGGCGCAGTTTCCTTCAGCAAGAAATTAATCCACATTGTGCTGCACTCAACCCAGGTGAGGGGAATGGGTACCTGGCAGGAATGTATTCCTTGAAATGCCTAGCACGTAAAAGCTGCTTGAGCTATAGCCAGGCTAATAAAATCCAAGTTCTTTGGAAGCGCATAGAGACGTTATAATGTGTTATGCGCTATACAAGAACTGACTACTATTAAAGTGGTGTATTCAAGCAAATGTGAAAAAAAAGTAAATTATATTTTCCTTCATAAATCATGTTGAATTTGTATTTATGTTGTTTACCGTACATACCAAAGATAACAGTTTTAGAGCCAATTAAAAATACCTGATAATTTATAAGCCTTTATTTATAGGGGGAGGGACTCTACCTCCTGAATACCCTCTCATACTGTAAGTGCCTTCAAGCAGTACAGTTCTGGTAAATTTGGCATTAAAAAAACTGGTAATTGAGAACTTTTGATCAATGGTCTAGATTATAGACCTACAAGAATATTACCCAGACCATAATCAACATAAAATTGATTTCAGATTAAATGAGAAGAGGAAAATAAGTCAACAAGATCGGTAGAATATCTGTGAATAGCTGTCAGTATATGGTGAAATTTTTATGAAAGTGATGGAATATCAATTTTGAACACTCTTTTATTAGTAATACACTGAATGCATGTAAAAATTACCATCTTAGAGGCATAAATTATTGTCTGCATGCAGTCAGTAATTTTCTAATTCTATTCTTTTTATCTTACCGGTGCTTTCTCTCCTTTTGCAAGGTCTCATGCAAGTATCTACCATGCCTTGGGCCACGGAACTATCAGTTACCTCCAGGCTGTCATGACCTTTGACCCCACAGACATCCAGGAAGCTATCAAATGGATCAAGAACTCCATTGAGGTTGCCAACCGGTTCCGGAAAAAAACGAGTGTGATGACGTCCATGTCGAAAATGATGTGGAAGACCAACTATAACACATACACAGATGGTATGATGATTTGTAACTGTGTGACAAATGTTTGTGTGTGTACTTTTACATGTTGACGATTTTGGGCCAAGACCGCTGAACTGGTGAAATCAAGAAATGCATAATAAATACAGTGGCATGCTTTCTAATGTCAAGCTTAATTTTTGGCCATGGTCTACCCCTGATTAAATTTATTTATAGGGAATACCAAAAATGTTGGTATGTTGTTTACATCTTTATATTTGTAATTTTTACTGTGCTCTTTCCCAATGCTTTAATGGTGAATAAAATAATTACTTTTTGTTTTGAGTCTTTTAGTTATTCCATAGCAGTTATACAGTATAATTGCAGCATGGTAATAAAAGCGTCATTTCAAATAAACAGAATAGAATGACTGCACCCATATATGAATGAGTTATGTGGAAGCACTGTGGTGTAGCAGTACTGACGCTTGCCTTGTAATCAGAGGGTCATGTGTTCGAACCCCACCATGGCCTAGCGTCCTTTGGCAAGGCATCAATCCACACATTGCCACTCTCACCCAGGTGCTAATTGGGTACTGGTAGGAAACAACCGTCATTGTGGTTGGTTTAGCAAGTGCGCGCCTAACAGGCTGCTTGAAATGCAATGAATCCAGTGACCGGGTAATAATAGTGAAGCGCTTTGAACAGTCGTAGATTGTTAAAGCGCTATATAAGTGCCAATTATTTTTATTAATAATGATAAGTTGTGTTTTTCCCTTTAAAGATAAATTCCAGTTTTGGTAACGATCTCAAAATGACTTTTTACAGAATCTAATATAATGACCACCCAATTGTCTGTTTGTATGAATAAAAAATATGTGCCAAAGGATTCTGGGAGAAACTGTATAATTGCTGAGAAATAAGCAAAATAAGCCCGGATTCGGTCACTTCCGTCGGGTCTTTATTCCAGCAATAATAATACACTGTCCCACGTGTGCCTATCTGTGTTGGTGATCTTCAGTGTGAACGTTTTTCAGCGTAGATTTCAAGATTTCACAAAGTTCAGTTTATGTAACTGTACCAGATCTTCATCCTCGATGATATACTGACAATTAAGCCTGGTTTTACAGACTTTCTCTTGAAATCAGTGTTTACTGCAACTACTGGAATTTCTCTTTAAATAGAAGAGGTACATGCTGAGTTATGCTATGCTGAATCCCTCCTGGAGCGTGCAATCCTATCTTTCATCCAAGATGACAACCTTATCAATTTCATCAAAGGTGGACTGAAAATAAGAAATGGTTACCATTCTTACAAGTGAGTTAACACTCCTCTTTCTCTTCTACAATGTATGTTTTATCCATTTATTTGGTTTCAATCAAACCATTTTCTATGTCCCCACAACCATTTGATTTGTACAAACGTCATGCCAAAACAAATGTGAAACCGAAAGGTCAAAAGTTGCTCTACAGCTCTTAATTCAGTGAACATGCAAATAGGTGATAATTCACTAACAGATAATTGTACTGTCACTTTCAATTAAAGGATTAAAGCCTGTAAAAAACTTTGCTTAAGGGTATGAATTCTGTAGTTGTATTATCTAATATTCAGTCATACATATTCTATTTTCTGTTGAAGAATTTTCACTTGTTGATGCTTGTAAAATTGAATTTTTAAAAATATCTTTTGTAATTCTGCCATCAAATGTACATCTACAGCCAGTAATAATTAGGCTTTCACAATTAATGGTATCATTATTAAAATCATTGAGGGACAGCATATTATTTGCTGATACCAGACTTTTGAAAAGCACTGGAATGCCTGTAATATACATGTAGCTGCATGTTTTGGGCTACCTAAATATGTCCAGTGTATATTCGGGCCGTAGAAAGCGAGATAATGATTAGCAGTGAAGGATGGAATGATGCAGAACATTACATGAAAATCTTTTGGTCAGAAAATCACATGCAATCTATGTGATAGGTAACGTGTTATTCAATAAACATAGTCGTATCAAATTCCCAATTTGTTTTCATTCATTTTACACAGTCCATCCTTTCGTAATTTTTATTGAATGTACTATGAATGATACTTCATATTCAAGTTGTTTTCTTTGTGTTTGATGTTTAAAAAAACAAATCACTTGATTGCTTTTCCGCAGATCATGTGTCCAGATGTTTGAAAATAGAACTTGGCCATCAGCTAGATCAAAGCAACAGTTTGAGAGCGGAGTCAAGTTTGGTAGTGGTACATTTAATCTGGTAAGTTGGTACCACCCCCCCAAAAAAAAAAAAATCAAATAAAAATGATCAATGAACCCCCCCTCCCTTACAAAATAAAATAAATAAAGAAGAAAAAGAAATGAATAGAAAAAATAATTTTTAAAAATAAAAAGAAAAAAATTAACTAAATTTGAAGAAAAATAAACTCCAAACCTCATGCAGGGTAGGAAATAATTTTTATTCAATAGGTCCAATGTTTTTTTTCACATCGGGGTGATTGCTAAACTTCTTGGGATATTCCTTTAATTGCAAGCAGTAGATTCAAATATTACTATCCTCAATAATGGAATATTGATTTTCTAAATATTCTTTAATATTGTTTGTGGAAGGTCTTGGGTGACTCTCAATAGATGGTTGCCCCAATGAATTCAATTTGGGGAATAATACTGGAATTTGGCTCTGATAATGGCAAGATCACCCTTCACCCTTTTCTACTTCTTACGCTAGATGACTTTAATAGCTATCTTTCATTCATTCATACTATGTCTTTTGAAGTCATAAATAGCATATTAATGCAATATACGAGGAAGTGAATAGTATTATTGATCGACCGATAAATGATACTATGGGTGTGTTTGTTTGATTGTGTTTATAAATAGATATTGAATGTGATTTATTTCCTAGTGTATATCAATGTTGCCAAAGAGGATACTGAAATTACTAGAGTTTGTAGGATTCTCAGGAAACAGGGTAAGTATATATTTGCATTATCTTTAAAGGGAATTAGCAACTTTATAGGTCATTTAATGATTTAGGGACCTGATGGGTGTTTCATAAAGCTGTTTGTAAGTTAAGAGCGACTTTAAGAACGACTGGTGATCCTTTCTTGTGGTAGATTGTATATTCATAGGCGATGGTTTAGCAGGTAAGAAAGGATCACCAGTCGTTCTTAAAGTCGCTCTTAACTTATGAACAGCTTTATGAAACGGCCCCCTGTTTCACAGAGAACAAATTGTTTTGGTAAAAACCATGGTAACAGTGCTCAGAAGGGTAACAAAGTCAAAGAGTTCTTAGTAGTTACCATAAAGGTAAAATTGTTACGTATCATAATAATTCATGAAATTCGCAATGGGAATCTTAGCGAAACAATTAAATGACAGGACTGTACATACTTCAAATCAGATAATGATGGAATTAGTGTTATGCTTTGTTATGCAATGTTAGATGTGGCTTTTAACCATATTGAATCCTATTTTTCAATGTATTAAGAGTTGATATCAAGTTTCAGTATATTTATTGATATATTTTCATTATTTCTAGTCCCTCTTCTGAACTTGGGAAGTGAATATGGATGGTGTGTTAAGAAACTTCTTTTAGAAGTTACCTGATTATCTTAGTACCATGAATGTTGTACTGATTGATTAATGGTTTTAATCTTATTCACTGATATCCCTCCTACACAGATAAAAGGGCTGACTGATTTAGAAAGGGCTTCCAAACTTCCTTGTCTCAGGTCTCCTATGTGTTCTATGGTCATCATCAGTTACCATTCCATAGGAACTTATGTATTCGGTTAGTACATCTGACATTAATGATAATGTATCTAGAAGTCTCCTATGTATTCTACCATTTCATAGGAACTTATTTATCCGATGAGTACATCTGACATTAATGATAATGTATCTAGAAGTCTCCTATGTATTCTATGGTCATCATCAGTTACCATTCCATAGGAACTTATTTATCCGATGAGTACATCTGACATTAATGATAATGTATCTAGAAGTCTCCTATGTATTCTATGGTCATCATCAGTTATTGTACAACGCCTACTTAGCTTGTTGTACGCGATCAAATGGGAGGCTGAATGTCACACATTCGTACCGTTGCACACAAGACGTACCATCCTACATGTACCGTCCAAAATGTACCATTGCACGGCTTTAGGAGGTGACGTCACAATGCGATTTCATTGAATAAGGTGACAATGCGCGTACAGCCCGCTGGCTAAATGCGCAATGCTGTCCAAGATCATGCGCGCTTGTGGGCCCGGCTTGTGGGATTTTGCTTTTCGCTTTCGATATTTTTGCTCCCTTTTCATAGATTACTGCAGGGAAAAACTCTTGTTTTTTCATATTTTCGCTAGAAATTACCGAGGCGTTGTACAACACAAATAGCGAATATTCTTATTCGTGCAATGGTGCGAGATTTCGCATTCGGTGAAAGAAAGAAACGCTCTATTCAACTCGGCTAACGCCTCGTTGAATAGAGCAACTTTCTTTCACCTCATGTGAAATCTCGTACCATCGCACTCATGCCTATTCGCTATTTGTATACCATTCCATAGGAACTTATGTATTCGGTTAGTACATCTGACATTAATGATAATGTATCTAGAAGTCTCCTATGTATTCTATGGTCATCATCAGTTACCATTCCATAGGAACTTATTTATCCGATGAGTACATCTGACATTAATGATAATGTATCTAGAAGTCTCCTATGTATTCTATGGTCATCATCAGTTACCATTCCATAGGAACTTATGTATTCGGTTAGTACATCTGACATTAATGATAATGTATCTAGAAATCTCCTATGTATTCAATGGTCATCATCAGTTACCATTCCATAGGAACTTATTTATCCGATGAGTACATCTGACATTAATGATAATGTATCTAGAAGTCTCCTATGTATTCTATGGTCATCATCAGTTACCATTCCATAGGAACTTATGTATTCGGTTAGTACATCTGACATTAATGATAATGTATCTAGAAGTCTCCTATGTATTCTATGGTCATCATCAGTTACCATTCCATAGGAACTTATTTATCCGATGAGTACATCTGACATTAATGATAATGTATCTAGAAGTCTCCTATGTATTCTATGGTCATCATCAGTTACCATTCCATAGGAACTTATGTATTCGGTGAGTATTTCTAACTAAGGCCCAATTCATATTGCTTTTGTCTTCTTTAATTGCTTATTACCTTGTCAAGTGAAAATTTGGTTCACAAACAGGCCATTTAACCTGATTGACTCAGTGGCAATAGACCAATTGGATGTTGAATAAAATGGGTATACATGTAGCTTAACTGGACATTAGACAAAATGGTAAATGGGCTGAATGACAATTGGACCACGTGGTGACTAGATGGCGTAATTTCCTTCAGCAAGAAATTTATCCACATTGTGTTGCACTCAACCCAGGTGAGGTTAATGGGTAGTGGTAGGAAGAAATTCCTTGAATGCTTGAGCACCTAGGCAGCCCAGCTAAAGCCGGGGTAACAATTATCGCAGGGCCCTCTGGGAAAACAGTTTTCAGAACTGAAATGGCTTCCCTGGGTAAATAGACCTATATTATTATCATTAGATCATGTAGGATGAATTGAAAAAGAATTGATTGGAAGTGGTTATTGATCTTGAGCAAGTTATTAAATGCCGATACTTTTCAACACACAGGTACTGCTGATGGAGACATTGAGCTTGCTAGACAAATCTTAGAACCGTGTTTGAAGAACTATCCCAAGGGAGTCATCTTCTTATTTTTAGCAGCGAGGATAGAAGAGATATCAGGAAACCTGGATGAAGTGAGTATAATGATAATGAAACTAATTATGATAAGGATAAGAGTAGGGGAAGGCAGGGTAAGTTGAGCATAGGGTCAAGTTGAGCCACCACCCCCAGGCCAATAATGAATGAGTCAGACATTGTAGTGGTGTCATGTATTGATGACCCATTACATAACCCTTAACCCCACCACATTGTTTAAAACTTTGAAAAAAAAAAATTTTTAGAGGGGAAAATACAAATTTCAGCCAAAAAAAAACAAAAAAGGGTGTGAAATAGATCAGTGCTTTTTACCCACACATGTCTTAAAATCTAATAAAGAAATAAGAACAATATTGTTAGTCCTGGTATGGATTCTCATTTCTGTCATAGTCTTTTAGTTTTTACATGATGGATGCATAAGAAATGTATGGATTAGAAGTTGGGACTGGGAAAATTTGAGCCAGCCAACATGGGGCATGTTGAGCCATGGTAATTCTTATGGTAATGTATAATTAAGAATACAAACAAACCTTAAAATGCCATTGATATGCAGGCAGAGGAGCAAATTCACATGACAGTTCTTTTGAGGGAGAAGGACTTGAGAAAGGTGATTGAGTGCAATTGTTTATTTGTTAATACAGGCAATAGATAAGTTCCAGGAGTGCATTGCCTCGCAGCAGGAATGGAGGCAGTTTCATCACTTGTGTTACTGGGAACTTATGTGGTGCCACGCCTATAAACTTGATTGGCCAATGGCTGCTCAATATGCTAATAAGCTGTGTGAAGAAAGCAGGTGGTCTAAGGTAAGTACATGAATGAGGCATTGCAAGGGGGGGGGGTAGAGTGTACAGCCAACTTCAAGTTTTTATATTTTTTTAGGATAAGGTGTGGGATTCATGCCCTATGTTGTGGCCTACATTGGCCACTCTCCTCCCAGGAGTAGTAAATGGGTATTCAGTAGAAAGGATTCCCTTGAATGCTTGAGCCCCCATTCAGGATAGCTGCGATAAAGCTGGTGTAGTAGTAGGCAGCATTAGAACCATTGTGTGGAGCACTATATAGATACTGCATATTATTGTTATTGGTGAAGGAAATAATCTGTTGCCTCACGATGCATCAAACTGAAATTGCAACGTTTCGACTGCACCTGCTAGTTTTCGTCAGGCAATGAAGTGGACAATCGCCTGTTATACCGTAAGCTGCGTGCCGTCGGTGCCGGAATCGCTGCGTTATGATTGGTCGGAGCAACCAACCAATCCTATTGGGCGGTCGTAGGGGGCGCATGCTGGCGAATGATCGGAAGCCATTCCTCAGGGATGTCAGTGCCGTTATCCCTGTTAACATTATTCGGATGTAGGTGGATTTGGATAGCCTCTTTAACTCGCCATGTGTACCAGTGCTTATCCCACATTCCAAGCATGCTCTGCTACTGCCGAACTATCTATGTGCCGGTGCTTGAATCTCGGCGATATTCTAGCATTCTTTTGCTTACGGGTCTGCCCGTTCCCGATATATATCTTGTCACAAGCCAAGCATGGTATCTTGAAGACAACGCTATCGAGTCTGGCTCGATAGCGTTATCTACAAGATACCATTCCATCATCATCATCATCGTCTTCATCATCATGATCATTTTTTTTCAGGCTATTTACCATCACCAGCAGGCTAGCTTCTTAGCCATGCATCTACCACGTACCGACGCTTGTATACAGAACATCAATGACATCTACGCCAAGGTACCAGAACTTAAACAACGTATTGCAGGCAAGTCTATCCCCATGGAGAAGTTTGCGGTTAACAAGGCCAAGAAACATCTCATCCATGGCACTGAAAATTCACTCGTAGGGCTGGTATGTATGCGCATATTAATAGACTCTGTACAAGGCAACCTTCTATAGGTAGAATAATCTCCTAACTCAAAGCATTATTTCAGACCATAATGTAATATTCCATAATGGGTAAAAAAAATGCTTTCAA
Organism: Lytechinus variegatus; assembly: GCF_018143015.1. Lineage (NCBI taxonomy): Eukaryota > Metazoa > Echinodermata > Echinoidea > Temnopleuroida > Toxopneustidae > Lytechinus > Lytechinus variegatus. The sequence goes on from NC_054750.1 coordinate 9,514,010, forward strand.
TGACTACTAAACTTTTGTAATATTACAATATTTTATGATACTCGAGTATAGTTCACATTATTTAACCTTAAATTCTAAAGCTATAGTTAGTCTTTAATCCAAGGCCACCAATGTCATGACCTCAGATTCCCTATTGATAAAGCTCAATCCCCTTCACATTGGCCAAGGCATAAGTTTTGAATGTTCAGTTGAAAATTAAACAATTTTTTTTAGTAGTATTTATCTTAATTTTTTTTCTTCACTTTTCATCCTGTTTAGGAGTTGATCTATATCTGGAATGGGTTTTCCATTCTTGCCAAGAAGAAAGAGCTTTTAGAACCAGTACTACTCTTAACAGAGGCAACACTTCAACAGCTTAAGAAGACGAAAGGTAAGTTATGATGTATGGGTCGACCTGGATCATCTTTCACCATATTGCCAAAAATGGGCTGTCAGTAATTGATACAGAATTTAATGATTTATAATTAAAACATATTTTTTATGTATGAAAAATATAGAGTACTGTAGTGTCACGTAATCAATTATTTTTTGTGCAATTTAGCATTTTAATGACCATATTCCCATTAAATATGATGAAAAACCTTTACACATCAAGTTTGACATGAATTGGTCCATGATGGCCCAAGGTCTAGTCAAATGAAAACGTATAGTCCCATTAAGGGAAGTGAAAAGTGGCCTTGGTTATTGAATTGGGTGAATTTACACTGAGTTCGATGGGCTTAGTAGGTATTTATATTGCTATATCTTTCACCCCTATGGACTGACTTCCTCCAAAATTGGGCTGTTGATGCTTTTCATTATGCTCCGCTGAAATACAACAAATAAAATGGCGTGGGGAGTCTATTATCTTAAAATTAATCTCAAGGGAGCTGTTATGTACCCTCAATAGATGTTTCATTGAGAGGTCCATTGTTCATTTTATTCTAATGACTTTCTTGATTTTTAACATTTGTTCAGGTTATGCAAGTAGAAGTAGTGGCTGTTACTGGGATGATTATAGTTTAGCCATGCTCCTGAAAGGAATCACCCTTAGATATCTGTCAAGACCTTCTCAAGCAGAACTCTGCTTTCAAGAAGTCATCTCTAAGTAAGTTCTACCAATTCCTCTTCTTGTATATTACAGACTGCAAGAGCAGTGCACATTTTAGCTTGCAAGCAGCTTGAGCGCTGCGATGAGCGAGTTCGCCACACATTTTATTATGAAATACACTTTTTGGGGGAAAAATACACTTTTTTTATCACAGAATACAATTTTTCATTCCCAGAGGTTGGCAGGTCTTGATTAGGACAAATCTTTTTTTTTTTTACTCCCTGATCTTTCTAAGAAAAATTGAAAGGTGGTTGATAATGTGATGCACATTTATTAATTTCTTTACATTGAGGCAAATGTCATCGGAGCAATTATTGCAGGAGAAATCACCATTATACTATTTTATTTTATGAAATCTGAAATACAGAGTTCAATTTGCCAGTAGTGTGCATTTACATTTTATCTAAATAATTTAGAGCAATGGTAAAGTTTCTTCATTCAATGATTCTCCTTCTGTAGACACCTTCAAGATCAGACTCAAAACAGATCTATTCAATGGACTGTAGTTCGATTCACTAATTCCATGTCACCCATCTGTTTTCTTTGTTTATTATAATTTCTTGCAATGTAATTTAACGTAATGTAATTTAATGTAATATTATGCAACGTAATGTGATATAATTCATTTATAATCCTTATACTTGTATTGCTTTAAGATATAAATGTTAAGCGCTTAGAAACTATTGTAATAAGCGCTATATAAATGTACATTATTATTATTATTATTATTATTATTATTTTATCCATTAATTAAATAATGATTTTTATCCCATTCAATGATTTTATACATTCAACAGTTCAATTCATTTTTTGAGCAGAAATTATTATAAATATTCCCAAACTGTACTTTTGTGATGCCATCACTAACTGATTAGACACAACCCCAATCACTCTTTCCTGGAAAAAATTGAATTTCATTCATTAAAAGTAAAAAAATCAAATTGAGCATAAGTCTCTGACTATCACATTCATATGTCTCAATGATCAAGCTCCACCATACCTGTCAGACCTCCTAACAGTTCGCCAATCAATGTACAACACTCGGTCATCATCACATATCCCTCTTCACATCCCCCGGACATTCAAATTAGTAGGTGATAGGTCATTTTCTGTGTTTGCCCCCAAATATTGGAATAGATTACCCCATAAACTTAGGCAATGTTCTTCTACTGATGTGTTTAAGAAGATGCTTAAATCTCATGTGTTTTAACATGTTTAATATATTGCAAGTAGTGTTTAATTTTGTGTAGTTTTGTTTTAAGCTTTTACCGATTGTATTTGTTTTGTCATTGTACAGCGCTTTGTAACTTTTAAAAAGCACTTAATAAGAAGTAATTATTATTATTAAGTACATCCTCTCTTCATTTTGTTGTTGTTGTACCACAGTGAAAGAGATCTTCATTATGATCATTACCTGGTACCGTATGCAACCCTTGAACTTGGCTTACTCTATCTACAGTATGATAGATTGCAGGAAGCGAAGACGTTCCTTACACAATGCAGGTAAACTTCTCTTCCTCTTCTAACTTTTTAACCTTAAAATATCAGAAATGAGCCTGTCCCTATTCAAATTTCCTGTTATATGGATCACATATTTGTACTCAATCTGCAGTTGTGTTGATTCATTTATGTATTTATTTAGACACATTATTACAATAATGAAGTTCTTGTACAAAATGTACAAAGTACATGATCTTTTTTGCTGATGTGGTTTAGGGTACACCATGTGGTGTGTTATAGAAACAGTGGATAGAAGAAGAGAAGAAATGGATAGGCAAGAAAGTGGAGATTTGAGAGTAGAGTATTCTTTCTTGAAAGTAGTCCTGAAAAGGACTGTAAACCAGAAGGAATTGATGAGTGAGAACAGCTTGAGAAGTAGAGCTGATGAGGAGATGCTGGCTTGAGTCGGCGAGTAGAGATGATGAGTAGTAGAGAGACTTGACGTTTCGGACAGGTTGACTGTCCGTCTTCTGAAGACTGACAGTCAACCTTCAAACAACACATGATCTTTTTTGTATGGTTGAATTATAGAAAAAAGAATGTTCCAAACATACCACCAAATATTATTTTTTAACTGACTGTACTCTCGTATTATTCTAATCCTCTTTTGTATTTTTTTTGTAACAATTTTCCCCGTTGATTGAAATAATTTGTTCTTGATGAATTATGTGACAAATAGCAGTCCCTAAAGGTATGATAAAGGTTAGCCTAGAGTTAACTAAACCACTGCTATGAGAATTCACCAATGTGCCTGTATTCTAAAAAGAGGTTGCAATTGTAACATGGTACAAAACCTTTGGGTCATGCAGATTTCTAGTGTTGCGCTTCATTTAGATGCCCTTGTGCCCAAAGTGTGCAATTATTTTTGGACTTTTCTTTAGTCTATATGATGAAATAAGCATAATTATGTAGACAAATCTGCATAGTCGATGGTTTTGTAGCATGGTGTGATTTAAACCTCTTGAGAATATGGCCATACTGTCTAATTGTGACTGCCCCTTGTCAATCTTCTTTCTGACTATACCTTTCATCCAGGCATCACAACAAGAAATACATGTTAGAGAACAGACTTCACTTCAAGATGCATGCTGCCCTGGATAACCTCAAGACCAAGATGACACAGTCATCAGAGATCCCGGCCCAGGACTCGCTCAACCTTGAAGGAGAGGATGAAGAAAGGACTGGACCAGAAGAAGATGGACTAGAAATGAGCATAGCATCTGAAGCATCCCAGGACTCACTTGACAAGGATGGGCCGATAGATGGGCCAGGAACCAACCTCAAGAACAAAGACCAGGATTCTCTTACAGGAGATGGATCAGTAGATGGACCAATGAACAAAGTGGGACCAACAGAAGATGAGATAGCAAGGACTAATGACAAAGAAGACCAGGACTTGTCTTCTGGTCCTAGATAGTCCTAAACATCATCAAATACCCTGTGGTGAAGTGCAGCACAAGGCAAAATATAAAAACCGATATTGAGACTTGTGTGCAAAAATCGAGCAGGCATTCTTTATGTACAGTACTCAAGCATGTTGCTCATCACATCCTTCTTGATTATTGTGTAATAATGCATGTATGTAATATGCATCTCAAAGTTATCCCAATAAACTGACCTGAAAGTGTCAATAATGCCAAAGCGAAGGTACTTCGGAGATGCCTTTTATTAGTTTAGCTGTATGCATGTCTGTCCCAGACATAAATAATGACATCTGATTGATGAACATCTGTTAAAACCCTCAGACAAACACAGGTTTCTTTTAGTGTTCAGCACATACTTGCAACCCAGTGTCTTTAATAGTGTTATCCTTCATGCTTTAGGAAACGGTGCTAATTCATTTTTTTTTCAAAGGATAAGTCCACAATTTAATAAGTATTAAACTTAGATTTAATCAAATTCAGATGTAGAATGAGAAAATAATGTCATTTAATTTTTTTTAATAAATAACAATTCGCATAACATAGTTTGTAAATGAGAGAGCCGATGATATCACACATAATTATATTTGTTTAGATGGAAGCATCATGGTCTGACTCTTTCCTTTCAATCTAAAGGCGACCCTACACCTTACGATTGGTCTGCGACCCATCGTATGAATACCTGTGTTCAAATCTGTGACTGTGCTATCATCCTTCTTAGAATAAAAGCGAATTTAATATCTAGTCATAATGATGTCATAGCAGTTGTACGACTGCCTATGATTTGAAATTTATTTGGCCTTTACTATAAAATAAAGGCTATTAATCTTTCAAATTGGTTAAATTAGTATTCTTTCAATTAATTTTAACCTGAAATAAAATATGTTCCATTCACTTTTTCAGAAAATTAGCAAAATGCGATTTGTTCCAAAATTGGATCGCGAACAGTCGTAAGGTGTGCGGTTTCCTTAAGGGTGGTGAGTTCTAATCCCAGCCATGACCTTAATTTTTTTCACCAAGGATTTATCCACAGTGCTTCACTCAATCCAGGTGAAGAAAGTTGGTACCTAACAGAATTTATTCCTTGAAATGCTTGCATACTGTCAAAAGACTGCAGGGCTAGATCTTGGGTAATAATACTTCAGTCCTTTGGAAGCGCATAAAGACATTATGATATGCACTACACAAAATTGTGAATTAGTATAATAAATTTTCATTGTACGAAATTTCAAATGCTTCATTAATTTCATGATCTCAATTTAATCACGGTCACCGTCAGTTACATTATTGATGAATTTCTTTTTACTTAAAAGAGTCAAACCATGTTTTATGTTATTGGAGCATGATATGAAATTAGTGAGTTTATGGCACCAGCCTGTATTCCCTCATTTGCATAAGGTATGAATTTCTCTGTTTCTCTGAAACACAGAAACACCGTCACTTTTCTTCTCTATCTCTCATCAGTTTTGTGCATGTTTTATTTTGCCCTTTCTAGTTATCAAATTGACTTTTTTTGGTCGATTTGATCTTCAGTGAAAATTGAGTATAAAACAGATGTATTCCTGATGTGTGTTCCATAAAAATGTGATGGTACAAAAACCTTTGTGTGGGTTACCTCGCTGGTGTTGTTCGATCAGTATTCCATGCCAAAGTATAGTCAGATACAGTTAGTCATGTGTGATGCCACAATACATTTGTAGCCCTTTTTATTTTCAAGAAGACTTTTGTCCCTCCAGCAGAAATAAGACCATTTTCTTTGTTTATTTATTTCATTCTTCTGAACTACTCTTTTTTAGGTGGTGACTTTGTTAGACTATAGGGATATAGCCATGAATATCTAGTAAATTCAGTTTGTTGATAGCATGATGATAATGATAGTATGAGCATTGTAATACGCTAGTATCTATCATGAGTCGACGTTCATGGCGCAGTAAAAAAGGAAATAGAAATGTATAAAAGTACTAGGAAAAGGGGGATGAGAGCTACATTTACTGAAGAAATATCAAGGATGTTTCTGCAGAAAAGTAAAATGGGACTTTTGTAAGCCCGAGGAAAGAATCCTAAACAACTCATTATAGTGTTCAATGTTATTTTGGTAGGATCAATGAGTTGCTGGTGACTCCAAGGTAGGATTTGAGGACTCTAAAAATGAAAGAAATATGAAAAAAGGAAACAAAAAACACTTTGTACTGCTTATTACTTCACATGCAATCCAAGTCTTTTTTTGTTAACAATTTGCAGAAATTTTTTGTCATGACCGAGACTTCTGAGTGAAGGAAAAGAAAGATTAAAGCTATCTTTGTAGAAAAATGACTATTTATTATATCCAAGAGACCAAAAAAAATTTGCCACAGTCTAACTAATGAAACTGACTCTAAACTGATCAATGTTAAGCCATTGATGTTAATGTAATAGATTTGGTTAGTCTGGAGTCGATTTCAACATTGTGACTGAGGCTTTACAATGAGACATTCCAAATCATCAGGCTATAAAAGCAATGCTGAATTTGTACATATATTTCTACTGCTATGTTTCATAGTGATTTTGATAAGCATTCATGTTTAATAGCCTGGATTCTATGTATAAAGATATTATCTGTTGTCGTTGCCATTCAAAATCTTTTGTAAAACATTCCAGCAGAACACCTTAGTAAATTACTTTTTGGTATTCAAAGACACGCTGATATTTGGATATTTTTTTATAGGCTAATGCAACAATATTTGTTTCTTGATTTGGTATATTCTGTATGGTCTGAAATGGACTCTAAGCATGATTTTATTTATTCTCAGGACCCAAATATACTACGGCAAACATACCACGATCATTAAGATAGTACCCAAATGAAAGCACTGGTAACAGCTCAGCAGCTAAGTAAGTTTTGATGGCAAACATACCACGATCATTAAATGTGCCCCCCCCCTCCCCCCGATAGGATTCCAATGAATGACAATCTTTGATTAATAAACAATCAATGTCGGATTCTGGTTAATGGTGTTTCATCCAGGCATAACTTCTTAACCATTTAAGAAGCTGCGAGGAAAGAAATATTAGACCACGGTTGTTTGACAATGAGAGATATCAAGTGCAGTGTTAGCGCTGGTGTTGGACGGCACAACACCAAGTATGGGTTAATAAAAGTGATGCCAGTCACATTATAGACAGCACAACACCTTGCAAGGTCAGTCCAAACACCAACTTTCAACAGCCATCTTCAGTGCAGTGTTGGCGCTGGTGTTGGCATCAACAGCACAACACCAAGTATGGGTTTATAAAAGTGATACCAGTCACATTATAGACAGCACAACACCCTTTGCAAGGTCAGTCCAAACACCAGCCTCATTTTACGTTCTGTGCTAGATCTTGGATGAATATCCCATCACTGACACCAACTTTCAACACCCATCTTCAACTCAACCAGTGTACACATGTGCCAACCCTTACCTATTAGTTTTCAAACATTTTTTTTCTTGATTTTACTTCTTGAATGTGCACAGGACCAAAAATATTGAATACATCATTCTGGACATATTTCAAAACCTCAGATATTGATTATTTATTTGATATGTAAACCGTATTTATTGAGTTTTCATTCTAGCTTGAAAATCCAGAGATATTGAGTGCTATTTATGAAAGCTTTAACTTATCAATATTACTATTAAGAGTTCTTAGAACACAGAGTATGTATTTTCTTACATATTATTAATGAGCTATATTTAGATGCTTTTACCTGTACATTGTGCAATTCATGTACTCAGAACTATGTCTTTAATATAATGTTCTCTTATTTATGAGAGTTTTATATACTTTTCATTGCTCTTTTCTTGCTGTTCATTGTTTATTTCTTCATTGTCTTGCACAACTTCGAGACCAAAATGGTGATGCCTTTGGACATGGTTGTAGAGTTGTGTAACATTTTTGAGTGGCATGTCAGATCCAAAAACAGCCCAAACACATGAATTCATGTAAAAATCCAATGCAGATTCTGTATCTAGCCAGTATTCAGAACTGTATCATTAGTTTTACTTTTGCTGATCATGCGTCTTTTAACGGTCATACCCAGGCATCGCAAATTTGGTTTCTAAAGTTGTGCAAGACTAAAAACAGAAAAGTCAGGAAAATGTTTTTGAAATATCTTTTTTCAAGTTAGACTTCTCTTTCATAGTGGAGAGGGAGTAGGGCCTGGGAGCACCCCCCCCCCCTCTCTAGCTGCAATATTCATATATTTATATAATATTGACTGGCCTTGAGGGGAACATCAAATATATTGCCAGCAAATGAATCATATTGGCCCGAGTCTTTAGACGAGGGCAATATGGGTCATTTAAGGGCAATATATTTGATGTTCCCCGAAAGAAGAGCCAGTCAATATTTTTATTATCATCCAAATCAGATATCTAGAGCAAAAATCATGATAATGGGGATATTTCTTTTAAAAATAGAGTTCTATTGTGTCATGTTAATATCGGTCTAGACTCTGCACTTTACCATTATGACGTACTTGCAAGCGCTCGGATTCAGCGTTGTCTTTATTATGACGTATATTGTTGGTGGGCGGATCCTTATGAAGCGTATCTCTTTATACGCATCCACAAATTCCCGGATGTGAGACCAGAGAAAATACAAAGGTATATTTTGCGTCGTCTCTGCATGCAAAGTAAATATGCGCACTGAGACCGAGGAAAATACAAACAATATACCTACCCTTCCCGATATTCAGAAAATGTAGGGCAATACGGTTTTGTAAATGACCAGCTCAGATGTCTGATACGGGTGATAATTATTTATATTCTGTTCAAAAGAGACTTTAGATAACTGCTATATTAAATATGAATATACATGGTGTGTAGATATTTAAAGATGCCAAAAGAATGAACAGGGGCTGATCAGTACATGTTTGAATCAATTCCTTATTAATTTTATGTGATCTGATCTTATAAAAGCTGTTGCATAAATCAAATATATTGATTAAATGTTCTCCTTTATTTTGAAGTTTCTCTTGGTGTTGAAAAATTGAGCTTGTCCTTGCTTAGTTTGAACTGCAAAGTAATCCATTTTGATCAGCTTTCTTTTTCCAGGTCCAACAATTATATTCAAGACTAAAACATAATGCTACATTCAAAATCTCCAAAACAATGAAAGCAAGCAAACCATCTCAAACACACAGAAGATACATATTTCACTGAGTTGTTTTTTTATTTTACCAATATACAATAACTGTCAACCATACACATGTTACAATTCTAAGCATGCATACAAACAATCGAGTATGACAGGAAAGTACTTTTAATCTTCACACTTTTACACGACGGGTGTTTCATAAAGCTTATTCGTAACGTTAATCCTGACTTTAGTACGCACGAATGAAACATATTTAGTGTTAAATGGACGATCACATATCACTGGTTTAGATGGCGATTCAAAGTGGTTTACCCTTGATGTTGGATACAATCAGAGCCTGCAATTACAGAGTTTGGCCAATTCGTTATCTATGAGCTACAACAAGGCGCATGTTTCTTTGTTAGGCAAAAGCAGTCCAAAATAAATTGTGACATGTAAACGACTGACGGACAATTTGCCAAACTATAAAAAAAAAGGCTCTGCAAGCTGCCATTAACCACCATCTAAACCTGCAATGTTTGATCGCCCCCTCAAGTCAGCTACAAAGTAATATATCATGTAGCATGAGAACTGGGCCCTGTTGTACAAAGATTTACGATTGATCCGATCATTCGTGACTATGGAAATCCATCAGTGTTTGTTCTACGAAAAATTTGCACAATGTCCTTTTAATGCAAAGAGAAGCGCAGTGAATTTTCAAGAAAACAATGAATGCATGAATATACATCACAACTAGAAAATATTTTGAACATGCATAATAGATGTTGACGTTGCTGGCTGTCCATAGTTGCGATCGATTGGATCGATCGTAACTCTTTGTACAACAGGGCCCTGGGTCCCGTAACACAAAGGTTAGCGATTGATCGCTAATTCAAAAGAACAAATCTGATTGGTTCATAGTCAGTCTACTTAGCAAAGTGCACATGCAACGAGGATCTTGATTGGTCATTTCATTTAGCAATTAATCGCCAACCTTTGAGTTACGGCGCCCAGGTCATCAGTCTTGCATGAGGTCGCAATCACACTAACAGCTTTATGAAACAGTCCCCAAGGAAGCACAAAGAAAAAGGGATGTAAATCTATAACAAGCCTAACAGACATTCTATACTGATTGCACCCTTGTATATTCTTCAAGTTTTACATAAGATGCTTTTCAGAGTACAGGAGATAGGATGAACACAATTCTAAATTTCCTAAACAAAATGAGGCAAACCTCCCACTCGGATACATGTACCTTTATCATATAATAAAGTGGCATATGGTTATCAAATAAATATAATAATGGGTACACACAAATAACCACTGTTCTTAACACCTGGGCATCTCTATTAGAATGTATGTTATGTTTTTCCTTGTGACCAAGGTAATTATAATGCAGTTAAATCGTTTAAAATCAGAAAAATCACACCCCATTTTATCATTTAACCTTTTTGCTAGAGTTGATTAAATCTTGCTGCCCTTGAATATTTTGTTATTCAAAATTTTGAGCATGTGTGCACTGCACTCCGTAACCAAATTTCTTTCTCGGGCACACAAGGGCTCGCCAGCTGTGTTCCACTTATGCAAAGCAAGGGAATGGCAGGAGGGACAGATCAAAGCAACCTAGCAGTACCCACTAGCCTGAACTCAATGAAAGAGAATTCAGAGTGATCAAAAGCCCAGTATTGCGATATGTCTAATCCTCAAGACACCTAATTTAACTAGGTCATTGGGATTGCACAAATTACTCCTGCTTCAACATTCAAGAGAATAAATTCAATTTGGAGCGTTGTGGCCCAGTGGATTAGTCTCTGGACTTTGAAACAGAGGGTCGTGGGTTCGAATCCTAGCTATGGCGTAATTTCCTTTGGCAAGAAATTTATCAACATTGTGCTGCATTGTGCTGGGTACCTGGCATTATTTTATTCCTTGAAATGCGTTTGCGCTGTAATCTTAGTAATAAGGCTGCCAAGCTACAGCTGGGGTAATAATATCCAAGTCCTTTGGAAGCGCATAGAGAAATTATTCATAATTGTGATATGCACTATACAAGAACTGACTATTATTACTAAAGCCATTGTTTGGTGTCTACCAAAATATTTTCATGTTCCCTGTTAAAAATAATAGTTGGATATGACAAGCCATATCTAAATAAATGTATATTTTTTTTCGGCGAAGGTAGAAATGGGACTCTTTCCCAGCAGAACATTACGAAATGAATCGAATTTACATTTGGTCTTTCAGATGGCACAAAAAATTCTTCATATTGAATAAACCTTATTTCTATTCCTGAAGCTCTTCTCTAACATTCATATTGAAAAACAAAACCCACAAATGTTTTACTACCCAACTAATAGTAATATCTTGTTTGCCATGTGTATAGATAAAAGAAAATATAGAAAACTGATACACAGGTATATCAATCATCCAATTAGAATTGAACAAGAACAATCAATTTCTTGTGATGTGAAAACATTTTATAGTACTTTTCACACAAGCCCAAAAAGCATGTATACAAACCAACGTGCTTAATCTTTCAAATTAATTGTATTTACACTGTACACACATCTGTAGTATCATCAAAACTCATATAAAGATCTTGCTATTTACATATTTCAAGTTTTAAGTGGGAGCCTTATTTTCTCTTTGAAATCTCCACAGCATAAAAAAATAATTTCATTATCTGTCAATTCGGTTTTACATATCTTTTACGATGATAAAGTATCATATTTATATAATTTGTATATGGCTATGCCAACATGATCAAATAAAGACATGAATTAAAAAAAAATATTCAAAAAATTCAAAAGCCTGATTCAATTTTCCAAGAAAAAAGTTTAAAATACACCACCATGATGGTCATGCTTTAATTTTAAATATAAACAATAAATTTTCTGTTTCAATTAATAAAACAATAAACCTATCATACACTTTTATTTCTTTGACAATTAGTCAAGCAAAGGATTTTCATAATATCAAATAACTTGATCAAAGCAAACTGCATTAAACAAAGTGGATACCACAAATACAATATGTCAAAACCATCTTCAAACTATTATAATAGAAAGCAATGAGTTGGTCTAATAAACATCCTAAACATACAGAGATTTAAAGGAAGGTTGAATCTCAGACATCTTCACAAACTCTGAACGCTGCCTTTCAGAAGCAACCTCAGCGTCTTTTCCTCTCTAATTATAGCGGTGGGTTCCCTGCAGAAGAATTGGTACGTGTTGCCAAAAATATTTGCAATCAATTCCAAATTGCCATTGAAATATTACGATCAAAAGATCAACTGTAGTAATTCAGTTTTTACAAGAAACAGATCAGCAAATGACAGCAAATTTGCAATTAATCAATAGATATACAATTCATTTGAGAACCCCAAATACATTTGAAATCGATTTTAGCTGTAGCGAATCAGTTTTTACAAGAAGCAGATGACAGCAAAATTACAATCATAAGATATATACGATTGATTTGAAGACCCAAAATAGATTTGAAATATGCGAGTTCATAGCTCCACTCTGCGCATGATCAGAAGAAGGTCATTGGTACTAAAGTGACGTGATGGTTTAAATTTTAATGAGATAAGCACCAACTTTGATGTCTTGATTATTCATATATTCTTTTGAATTATGTTTTCATTTACATCCACAAAAAACAATGCGTCCACGTATTTCAGTTTGCCAAGTACATTGTACAAAATGCTCCAATATGCATTCAAAGTAAAAATGCAATACCTTCACAGAGCATTCATTGGTGTGCTATTCTAGTCACCTGGTCTATTCAATTTCTTCATCCTGCTACGTAAGGCATACTTACGTAATATCTTGCTTTGAAATCTGCCTATCATAATGACCAAAATTGTCCATGAAGTAACTAAGAACTGGTCTATTGATTGTAAATGTTTTGCAACACGCTATCAGCACAAACCGTTATAAAGGTGTCTTATGGGGTGTTGCAAGAAATTTGCGATCAATTGCAAGTCTATTTTTGTTCCCGAAATCAAGCATATGCCGTGCAATTAATTGCAAATTTTCAATTGATTGCTAATCTGCTCCATGAAACAAGGAGTGTAATCCAATTTGCGATAGCTAGAAGTGATCAATCAATTATAAAATTGCAACAGAATATTTGCGATTGATTGCAAATATTTTCTTGCAACACCCCCTTAGTATAATCTTCAACTACCAAATACAGTCTGATAACAAATCTATCATTCCATTCCCTAAATAATTTAAGGATTAAAACAAAAGTCACCTTTCAAATTTTAATACAATAATTCATAACCTTTGATATATTCTTTGAAAATCACTACTGCCATGAACTCAAACATATATATATATATATATGGACTTCAACACAAGACATCTCATAGCCATGGGCTAATAATGTAACCTTAATGTATGAACATGTAATAACACACAACAAATATAAAGTACATGAAGTACTGTAAACACCGTCTATATGTAAAACGAATATATCTATATTTAAAGCAAAACCAGACTAAATTCACTAGCGAAAAACACCGAAAATCTTTCTGGGAATTTCTGCTGAATTGCAATGAGTGTGAAAACAAATATAAATAAGATATTGTGGCACCGAATGTTTTGGTTGAAGACGGCTTAGGAGGGTTGAACTATGGTGTGTAGCCAATAGCTTGACCCCCACTTTGTCATCATCTTTTGAAGACTGCTACACAGTTAGTGTAACAAGATTATTACTTCAAAGGCTGATAAATCCAAGGAGGAACACTGAGTGTTCCTCTATGGTAACCTTATTTCCATAGTTCAACTTGGTTTGAAATCTAATAAATGAATTTTTATGACATTTAGTTTTTAAACTGGTTAAGTCTTTGACTTCAAATTTCTAAATATATTTCTTTATTTCATTGGTCTGCCAGTCTGAACGCAATTGCAACAGCGACAAGCAGCATCGGTTCGGCATTAGCGGACCAACTTACTCGATTCAGGCCAATAGGATCTAAATTAGGGAAAAATACAAGGGTATATTGACACTGATTTCAGCCAACTCTTTGGCATGAACTCTGTTGGTTCTTGGCCATCAACCGATCCAGACCATCCTCATCGTGCAAGGGTTGCGATCAGACTAGCGCACATCTCAAAGAATTCCATGGTACAGTGCTGCATGCATCGTGGTGAACCAGGAGATTGAGGGAACGGTGGTGTGGTCGGTGATCGCGGTGACAGGGGCTCCTCCACATCCATTCGATCATCTAGAATCACAAAAGAGGATGAAATAAGTTGAGATTTGAATTTCATTTCAATTTTTCATTACTGAGAGATCCTCAAGCGATCTCTGCCGATAATCCAGAGCATCTGTTTCAAGAGCAAACAAGCTTCTCATCGATATTTCCTATTCCCACATTTTTCAGGACCCCAGCCTCGGCCTTGAGCAAGCAGCCTCAGACCAAGTACTGCTCTGAAAATATAGCAATCCTCAAACGCCAAGTTGTTGGTATCACTTTCATTTATGTTAGGAGACCTTCAGGATATGCTTCAATACATAGTGACTAAACTGTCCCATTCCCACTAATATGAAATTCATGGTCATATCCCAAGGCCTAATTACATTCATTTTCCTAAACTTCTGGCAATACTCAAGAGCCCAATCTGGGTGGCCATACTCATGCTGGGGTAACAGTAACCAGCGCTAAAAAAACCTGTCAAGTGCTATTAAATTGTCCATATCATTTATTATTATGAAAATGCAATGAAAAATGAAAATCCATAATTTATTGTTCGAAATAGACATGAAACAAAATACTCCAAAAATTTGCTTTGCCCAATTGATCGTGGGAACGGCTGCCGCTGTGCAGCGCCAGATTGACGAGGCTCTATCCCTTTAATCACTGAACATCAAACAGGGTAGCAGCAACTCCAATCTTTTAACGTCTTTTGGTCTGACGTGGCCGGGGTTTGAACCCCCAACCCCCGGTTGTGAGATGGACACTATACCAACTGAGCCAACACACCGGTGTTATCATAGATGAATTGTCAGTGATTATACTTACCAGAACCAAAGTTGCTCATGCCACTGTCCCTTGGATTGGTCAAGCTCTTGAAGTCCAGTAGGTAACTCTTACTGTCCACCTGATAGAGTTGAAGACCCATCTTAATCTGAGCACCGGTCAGTGGATTGGTTCGTCGGACTCTCACATAGAATGGATTCACTACCTTCCATTCCTAGTAAAGCAATAAATGCAATGAATACAATAATACAATGGTAAATTTTGATTGTGGAGGTGTCGTGGTGTAGCGGTTCTGACTCTCACCTCGTAATCAGAGGGTCGTGTGTTCAAATCCCACCATGGCCTAGCGTCCTTTGGCAAGGCGTTAATCCACACTTTGCCACTCTCCACCCAGGTGTTAAATGGGTACTGGGTAGGATGTGAAAGCCTAAATGTAGTATGCCTAGCAATTGTGTCTTGGAACTGTTGTTGGAATGCTCACCAGGGAGTGGAGAAGGTGCATAACATTGTATGCGGGCAAGCAAGGATCCGATGACCAGGGTAATAATATGTCTGTAAAGCCCTAAGAGACGTTGTTTCGATGTATTAAGCGCTATATAAATGCGGAATATTATTATTACAAATTGCTGATTGGTCTAGACATACTTCGCCTACTTTCTGCTGGTTCTCACCCTAGACAGTATATTTCCTCTTAAAAAGTTTGTCCACTATTTGGTCTGAATGCCATTTAGCCCATTTATCATTTTGTCTAATTTGAAGTTAGGCTCTACCCAATGTACACTTGGCCAGATACTGCTTTGTCTATCAAGGTTAAGGTTTCACTTGACAAAGTAAAACAAATATTAAACATGTAAGATACTGTCAACTCACTATTTCATATTCTGTAGGCTATTTTCTAATGCCTATTCATTGTATTATTCATTCATACTATTCATAAGATTAGTCCATTCTGTATCCTTATACAGTAAAGAGAAAGTAACTTCTCCTGTCATGACTCATTACTGTGGAATGTATCTTAACCATGGGATTGACCATTGGCATTCTGAATAAACCACTTGACCTTAAGTTTTCATACTACCAAGACATGTGTACCTGTCTCTCTCCTTTGTATTGAGTATTATAAAGTGTTGCTGGAACTGTTTGACTATTGAAATATTATAGTTTGTCCAGTATATAAAAAAGCACAAGTGAGAATTAGACCGACTAACCAATAGAATAAATGAGAATGAGACTAATAGGTATTAGACCAGTGATAATAGACCAAATGGGTTTAGGCCATGAGGTATTTGACTATCTCTGAGCAGTAAAAATGAACTGATCGTAGACCAAGTTAATATTAACTGATTCAAATATTCTTTCAGAGTGAGAAAGGTGGCTATTTGGGTTGTTAATGTGAAATATACTTGAGTTTAATCCGATCTTACAAAGAATTTCTAAGAATATAATTTAATCAAAATATGAAGAAATGAGTTAAATTCATCAATTAGACCAATCACCTAGCCTGACTAATGCACAAATACTACCTCATGGTCCCATGCATAGTCTTTCATATATATATAATTTTTACCCAAGCCTACTTACAAAATTGAGTGCTTTCATAGCTCTGAAGACTTCTCCCATGATATCATGTGGTCTGCTCTGTGATCTGATACCAAGATGCCACTTTGACCTCTTAACAGGTGTTGCTGGAACCCTTCTCTGACTTTCAGAACTCTGGTTATTGAAGTTTTCCAGGGTGTTCATTGTCATAGCTGTAAGATAGAAGAGTGCCATGGTTTAGATAGCACAAAGTCAACATCACAACCCTGAGAGTGCCTCTAAGACCTTTGTCCTTTGATCAGATCACCACCACTCTCATACATGCGATCAATTTGAATTTAAACTCTATTAATGATCTGAAGATTGAACAAGACATTTTTGGGGAATATGACCTTTGCAACCTTCTACCTACGACCCCATGTAATTAAATTTAATCTGGGTCCCGACATGCAATACAAACAAATGCACAATTTATTTAACAAGTTTACTACCAGCCAATCAGATATAAGGATTTCAGTAGCTTTTAACTGTTCTCGCAAAGTTTCTGTTATAACATTTTCTATGAAATGGGCCCCAAATCACTGCCACTCCCAGATGCATACATGAGCCTAATTCAAGTTGAACCCTCAAATGAATCTCTATTTTTTGTGAGATTAGAATATTTAAAGTAATCAATAACCAGTGAGACCTTTTGACCTCATGACAATCAAGAAACTTGTATGCCTCCAGCAACCATTTGCTGCAGGCAGAGGCATAAACTCAGGTGAAACTTGTTAACACAAAACGTATCTGAACGTGAAAAGCTATAGTCAATCACTTACTTGTTAATCTTTCTGGATGTGCTTTGGGTGCCAGGAAACCTGCTTCTTGCTGTAAATAATAATAACAATAATTATAGTAACAATAACATCACAGAATAAGTCTCAAACATGTTTTGGAGGCAAACACATAGGACATGAATCTCTCTCTTCCACAAATTTCCCACAGAAGGAAGGTGCTCTTTAAAAATTGAAAATTTCTTTCTTCATAAATTACATATTACATAAAAATGTACTGTAAGTGGTTTATGAGAAAATTAATGATTTTCTTTTTTGATGACAATTTTTCTTTTTGCCATGGAGAACCTTCATCCTACTTGGAAGAATGATTGCCCTCTTCTTTTTAAAGATAAATTCCAGTTCTGATAACGATCTTAAAATGACTTTTTAAGATGATGACCACCCAAGTGTCTGTTTGTATGAATGAAAAATATGTGCCAAAGGATTCTGGAAGAAATAGTGTAATTGCCGAGATATAAGCAAAATAAGTGCAGATTCAGTCACTTCCGTTGGGTCTTTATTCCAGCAATAATAACACACTGTCCCACGTGCGCTTATCTGTGTTGGTGATCTTCAGAGTGAACATTTTTCAGCGAAAATTTCAGGATTTCACAAAGATAAGTTTATGTAACCGTACCAGATCTAGATCCTCGACGATATACTGACAATAAAGCCTGGTTTTACAGACTTCCTCATGAAATCAGTGTTTACTGCAACTACTGGTATTTCTCTTTAAGTAATGCATTGAGGTCAATCTATACAAATGAGTTGTTTTTGCACGAAGCAATTAAAGATGCATTTTATTTCTACTTGCGATGCATGTAGAAACTCTTCCAGAGGATACAATACTTGAGAACTTACTTGAACTTCAAGATAGGACTCCCTTGGAGGCGGACTAGAAGCAAGGTAGAAATCCTTCATTTGTGTCTTAGAAGCTGGGAGGTATAATAAGAGAAATTGATTTTGGGTGAAAATCTGAATTTTTTTAAGGCGACCGCACACCTTGGGCCTGTTGCATAAAACTTTTTACCTGAGAAAACTCTGGTAAAAACTGAAAACTAAGGTTAGTCTGATTTCTGCTATTGACTTTAACACACAGCAAAAACTCCGGTAAAAACAACCTGAGTTTTCTCAGGTAAAAAGTTTTATGCAACAGCCCCCTTATGATTGGTCTGTGACCCAATTTCAGAATAAAATGTAGTAGAATTTGATGCTGATATTGAGACTTGGAATATCTTACTGTGTAATGTTCTAAATCATCCTACAAATATCTATGTTCAAATCTGTGACTATGCTATCATCCTTCTTAGAATAAAAGCAAATTTAATATCTAGTAGTAATGACATCATAGCAGTAATACGATTGGCTACGATTTAAAACTAATTTTGGCCTTTACTCCAAAATAAAGGCTTGCAATCTTTCAAAATGGTCATATTAGTATTCTTTCAATTGATTGTAACCTGAAACAAGTGGAATGCCTCTGGCCGTCTCACCTGCATCACGCGGTTCAATATAGCAGCAGTGCTGACTTTGAATACTACTCTAACTCGCACAAGATGTTCAGTGATACATGGTTACTCTTATGTCCACTTTTTATGAACGAGACCAATAAACTTACAGAGATATGATGGTTATTCAACAAAAAAACCCAACATGGCCAAAGTTCATTGACCATACATGACCTTTGACCTTGATCATGTGACCTGAAACTCGCACAGGATGTTCAGTGATACTTGATTACTCTTATGTACAAGTTTAATGAACTAGACTAATAAACTTTCAAAGTTATGATGGTAATTCAACAGATACCCCCGATTCGGCCAAAGTTCATTGACCCTAAATGACCTTTGACCTTAATCATGAGACCTGAAACTTGCACAAAATATTCAGTGATGCTTGATTACTATTATGTCCAAGTTTCATGAATCATATCCATAAACTTTCAAAGTTATGATGGGAATTCAACAGATATCCCCAATTCGGCCAAAGTTCATTGACCCTAAATGACCTTTGACCTTGGTCATGTGACGTGAAACTCATGCAGGATATTCAGTGATACTTGATTAACCTTATGTCCAAGTTTCATGAACTAGGTCCATATATTTTCCAAGTTATGATGACATTTCAAAAACTTAACCTCAGGTTAAGATTTCGATGTTGATTCCTCCAACATGGTCTAAGTTCATTGACCCTAAATGACCTTTGACCTTGGTCATGTGACATGAAACTTTGATAGGATGTTCAGTAATACTTGATTAACCTTATGGCCAAGTTTCATGAACTAGGTCCATATACTTTCTAAGTTATGATGTC
The DNA here is from genome assembly GCF_018143015.1 of Lytechinus variegatus. Classification (NCBI taxonomy): domain Eukaryota; kingdom Metazoa; phylum Echinodermata; class Echinoidea; order Temnopleuroida; family Toxopneustidae; genus Lytechinus; species Lytechinus variegatus. The sequence continues at coordinate 9,533,780 of NC_054750.1, forward strand.
ATTTCAAAAACTTAACCTCAGGTTAAGATTTGATGTTGACGCCGCCGCCGCCGCCGTCGCCGTCGGAAAAGCGGCGCCTATAGTCTCACTCTGCTTCGCAGGTGAGACAAAAAAACGCTTATTTGATATGTTCCATAGAGCTTATACAATTACATCATTTATTCATGAGTCCACTATTCAAACAGTGGACTCGTGAATAAAATAGCGTAGACAACAACGACAACAGGGGCCAATTTGGCGCACTGTGACATAAGCGCGCATCGGCATTGGACATTTTTTATACACGAGCCCGATACAGGCTAAATTAGATGTAATTTATACAGGAAATCTGCATAAACCATGGACTCAACCGTGGGTTTTCAAAACCACCTTCGTGAATTCAGGCCAAGGATTTGGTAGCTTGTAACAATACTCAATGAAAATCACCATTTCTTTCATGAAATGTTCCCCCAATCTTTAGCTGCAATTGCACCCTGCCAACACAATTAGTGCATTAGTGTATTTTTGTTAGCAATTGACATCTCAATTTTGATCGATGAACAGGCTTAGGGGGTGTTGCAAGAAAGTATTTGCAATCGATTGCAAGTATTCTGTTGCAATTTTACAACTGATAAAGCAATTTTAACTGAACCAAATGAGATTACACTCCATGTTTCACGAAGCAGATTAGCAATCAATAATGAATTTGCAGTTAATTGCAAGACTTATGATTGATTTATGGACCAAAAATAGGCTTGCAATCGATCATAAGTTTCTTGCAAAACCCCATTAGTCCTACAGTATTGTTGGAGTAAAGACCTACCTTCATCCATTATTCTCTTGTTATCAATGATGAGATAGTAAGCGATCCGAAGTTGATCATGAGGATCACCACACATTAATGCATTCTGCACTTCACCTTCTCGAACATTGAATTTCTGCATATAAATCAAAGGAAAGCAAGAATTTCAATTCAATATAAGGGCAATTTCCATAGAATAATCAACCTTTTTTATTCTTCCGCCCCCCCCCCTTTCTCATTCTTGCTTCAGTGCTTAAACAAGCGATATGAATAGCTTCTTGGACTTGTCAATTTCAATCTCACAATCGGAAGCTGAAATTCAAAGAGGTGGAATAAACATTTCAAACATCAACTCTATATAGCCAAGGCTTTTTCAAAACTGCATAGCAATTTTTGGCCCCCATCAGATCTTTACTATAGATAATGCAATCGTGACGAAAATTGACATGCATGACAAACGCATTTCACCTGGATTATTTCCTCCAAAATTTGAAAGATAACTGCACCAAAATTATTCAAATCTATTTCAAATTAATCAATGCACAAAAAAAAGATTTGGCCATTAATCTTTAAATAATGATCCAAAAACTAATAAATTTTGGAATATTGTCCTTAATTAAAGTAAATGACTGGTCATGTGAAAGAAAATTTCAGACAGTCATTTGACCAAAAAAAAAAAAGAAATATATAGGTACTGCAAATCCAAAGACCATTTGTTGGAAGTAAATCAAATAACTTTTTGCCTCCATGGAAGTTATTGGCTGTTATATGACACCTAGATAGATCCTTGTGATTTGATTGGTTGTTTGATATCGTTCATTCAGCCCATTTTGCAATGACGTCATCACCATTCATCATGCAATTTTGGATCTATATGATTTTGTCCATTGCACGCGCGCACCGAGACTGCAGCTGCAGGCACCAGCAGTGCGCATGTTGTACGTTGTACTGACGTAACAATCAACAGACCGAACTCCCACTGCAGGAGCGTGTTTTGCATCGAAATTCATGAATTTCATGTAAAAAAAAAAATTAGGTGTCATATAAACCAAATAATGTTTTTTCATTCATGCAATGGACAGAATACTTCATGAGGTGAAAGATGAAATAATGATCCATTCAACTCGGCTAAGCCTCGTTTCACCTCATGAAGTATTCTGTCCATTGCACTCATAAATATTCATTATTTGTCTGTTGGTGTGTATCAATGATGGCATGTACTGATGAGAATGAGAGGTTTTCAACAACCAAATCAGAGCAGCATACTCACCTCACAGACTTCTTTGACAGCCTCTACATCAACGATAGAATCATCAAAATCATTCTGAGGAAACAGGTACTGTGGCAGATCAATCTTGAACCAATCATGCTCTCTGTATTTAAAAAACAGCATTACAAAATGTTACTACAAGACACTCTTGAGTACGAATCACCAGTGGGGCTGGTCTTATCTGTTTGGTAAAAGACCTCCTGCTTGCCCTTTACTGTTTCAAGCAAATAGTGTCGCTGTTTTATTCTTTTTCTTTATAATCATTCCAAGCTTTTACTAATTTTGAGTGATGAAATCATAATTTCTTTAATTCTTCTTTATTCGGATTTCTAAATTCCACTGCCTATGGACAGTGGAGAACATCTGCCACAAAAACACAGAAATAGGGGTTGTTTTACACAGGTAGGCACGAAACGCAAATAGAGCATCAGAAATGCCAAATATGAAAAAAATGCCCCCTAAATTACAACTTATGAAAATGGGAATATCCTAGCTTAGGGTGTCAATCAATTTTTCTGATGACTAATGAAATCCCTGTTAGGAGTACGCAAATCTGAGAAATCCTTGTTCGGGGTGGGTTTTTAGAACGATTCTCGTGGAAATTGACCGCTTTTCATTAGGATGGTCTGGAATAATTAACTACTTACCTTATATCCTTAATAGTAGCTCTCTTAAGTGGATCAACCTGTAACATGTGTTGGATCAAACTCTTGACCTGTGAGCGCTCTATATGATCAGGAATTGTGAAATGACCACCTGGTAATGAAAGAAAATGACAATGTTCATATATTAGCGTGTCACTAAAACAAAACTTTGTCCTACTTCATTTGGTATTCCAGTATAATGCCTCATTAATCCTGACTGATGGTCGAGTATTTTTCAAATTCGTGTTTTGTACTCCGTGTGTGTGTGTTTGGAATGGAAATGACAACTTTTTTTAGTTTAATCAATACTTAATTACTTCATACATTACTTGGAACATACATCCTGCAATCTGAAATATTTTCTGTGTTTTTTGTAAGGATCGGTGCACGTCCTAAGAAATATGAACCTAGACCACGGAATGGATGTATGGTGTAAAATGTAATTTTGTAAGTCTGCACTACATCACCTCACCTTTGATCTTTCTGAAGAGTGTAGGGACATGTTCATCGTCAAACGGTAGTGTACCACATAAGAGAGCATAGAGAATGACACCACAGCTCCAGATATCAACCTCAGGTCCTGCATACAGTCTTTAAACACAATCATAGATCACACTTTATATAAACTCTTTGCATGTTGAGTTGTGAAAGGATAATAATCATACATGCTTGAATTTTGCTTTCCAAATTGTACCAATAATACTGATGGTTATTTTGTACAAGTTACTGAAGAACTGTAGTTACTACGTTTTGCTGCTACAAAGATGAAGGGGAAATTATTACAATCTATGAATTTATAAATTTTACGACATTTGTGAACAAAAGATTAATATGCTCTTGGATATGTTGATTCTTTATTTTGCAGTGCAGATTATTGCACACTTTTACCCACTGAATTAATGCAAATGAATCAAATATCCACCATATACGTACAGTATACTTCACTTTATCTGATGACAACACATTTCATGAAAATAAAAAGACACCATACCTAACTGTATTAAAGGGAAATGAAACCTTTGGAACAAGTTGGCTCGTGCCAAAACAGAGAAATCAAAGAAAAAGAACAAAGAAAGTTTGAGAAAAATCAGGCAAACAATGAGAAAGTTGTGAGCATTTGAATATTGCAATCACTAATGCTATGGAGATCCTCCCATTGGCATTGTGACAAGGAGGTGTGATGTCACATGTGAACAACTTTCCCTAAATGGCTCTTTTTGCTTTTTCTTATGGTGATACAAACTCTTTATCCATGATGTATTCTTTAAAAAATCTTTTTATTACATGCTCTCCTATAATAAGAACACATGATCTACTGATGGATGTGAAAAAAGAGGCAGTTTAAGTAAAACATATTATAGAAATGGGCAGAGTTGTTCACAAGTGACATCACACATCTTTGTCGCATTGCCAATTGTGAGGATCTCCATAGCATTAGTGATCACAATATTCAAATGCTCATAACTTTCTCATTATTTGTCTGATTTTTCTCAAACTTTCGTTGATCTGTTTCTGTGATTATTCTGTTTTCACACAAGCTATCTTGTTCCAAAGGTTTCATCCTCCTTTAAATCATGAAAGTGAACATTGTTATAGGCGTGAGAATTTTATTCAAAAACTAATTTTACATGAGATGTAAAACTTTTGAATCTAACTGCATACATTATCAAGTACTTTGATGACGTTTGACATGACTTACTTGCCAGATATGACTTCTGGTGCAGCATAGTTTGGTGATCCACAGCTCGTTCTCAAGAACTCACCATCAGTCATCATGTTTGACAAACCTGTTAAAAGTACAATTTAACTATAAGTCCCTTGTTTTTACATTTTCTAGAATGCATATTGTGTTATTATGTATTCTCAATATATTTTGTGTTCTTCATTGTAAAACACATGAAAAAGCAATAATAAACAAGATAGATATGCGTATGTCTTTTCCAAATTTCTTACACACTAGCATGTTTTGTGAAAGGTTTGATTTGCAGATTTTCAACTGATGGACAGTTTTGTTTTATATTCGAATTGCTTTGATATTTAGTGTAGTTAATTGTAAATTCATATTTTTGACCTGAAATAAAAAGCAGTTTTTTTGTTTTGATTCAGAAACATCCCTTTCTTTTCCTCATTTTTTTCTGATATTTGCTACTAGAAAATTGAAAAGTCACAGATATATGTCAGAATAAGAAAAAGATTACACAGTAGTTTATTCATGAGTCAATATCCTGTAAAACTGAGTAGGAAAAGGGTTATAGTTTGCAAATACTTGAGGACCTACCAAAGTCAGCAATCTTGACATGAAGATTGGGGTCAAGTAGCAGATTTTCAGGCTTCAGATCACGATGTACAATCATATGACGGTGACAGTAATCCACACCAGATATTATTTGTTGAAAGAATCGTCTGGCTTCATGTTCCTTCAGCTACAGAATGGAATTGTAAGAGGAATTCATTCAATTATTGATAGGTCATTAATAAGCCTGAGTCATGTCAGAATTTTTTGTTTCTGAATCCCCCGTGTTGCGCCGGTCGGAATCAGGTATCCCGAAAAATGAATTCATGAACAAGGAAGTACAAAGAAGTCACAGATTATACAATATTGATTTCATTTTTAAACAAACATTCATTGAAAAAAAAATATTATGAGAAAACGGGAAAAAACCATAACCCATAAAAAAGCCAATGTTTGTGTGACTATCTTGTTCTCTTTGCTAGTAGCTAAGCTATGAGACGCATATAGAGTCTGCCGCCCTCTATATGCATCTCGCAGGTTAGCTACTAACTAAGAGAACAAGATGGCCATGTAAACATCGGCAAGTTTTTCCCCTTCTCGAATTATTCTCGGTGGTCACCTGAAATGTAACAAAGAAACCTGGGTTATGATTGGTAAGACCAAATAAAAAATACTCGATCATTGGTAATTATGTTAAGATATTCAGGAGAAGAAAATGTTAAGCTATTTGTTATGTATTATAATTGTTTTATGGGAATACCGCAACGGAAAAAAACAAAACTGGAACCTGCACACACCAGACGGATTCCGGCATTCCGTCCGTTCCGACCCAGGCCTAGTCATTAATTTCTACAACTTACATCACTGAATTGTTTGCGGCTGCTGTCATATCATACGGAAGGCTGTACAATACACAAGAATGATGCTCAATAAGTTGTCTGCATGCACACACAAATGAGTGTATACTACAGAGCAGGGCTCGAGGTACCAGGAGACTGGGTAGGCTCCAGCCTCCCAAAATGACTTTTTCCTGAAACCATTTACAAAAATGACCGTATGATTGTGATCTTTTGCATGGTCACCCCCCCCCCCCTAGTAAACCAGTAAGCTACAATGTAAATAGACAAAGGTAGAATACATGGATAACATTCCAAGTCAAGCAATGGGTACAGTACATGCAATTAGAATACTATACCTTTCATATAAAATGGCAGTAATCACAATCAATACTGAGATAAAAAATGAAGTAAGGCAATTATTAAACTGACCTGTTAACAAAGACGACCAAAAAGAATTGCATGTGTAAAATAGCCACAATATTTGAGGCTTTTGACAGATAATGTAGCTGGCATTTACGAAATATGTATTCATGATTAATGCTTCATCATCATTATAATGAGATCATCTCATATTAAAATATAATGTGATTATGTTTCAACCCACCTTTCCATGTTTGACAATATAATCAAAGAGTTCTCCTCCAGCTACATATTCCATCACCATGAAGATGTCAGTGGGTGTACTGATTACTTGATACCTGAAAATATTAATCAAACAAAATATCAAATAAATCAAGTGATAAGCAAGGTCGGCATCCAAATTATCAGATACAAATGATTACTGTTATTAGAGGTCTAAAGTAACTCTTTACACTTGTTAACACTGCATTGATGATTACCCACATTCTTGGGAATCAAAATCTATCCCTTTGATCTGATTTCAAAGGAAACTTCTTTCAAGTAATGTGTTCCTTGAAAGGACACATGCAAAAAAAGTTCCCTTGAATATTGTAGTTGGCCATCACTTGCCACTCATTCTATGAACAAGGTTATGATATAACCTTGTTCTCTGTTACTCCTCCCTATATAGTGAAATAAGGTTACCTTATTTTCTCTTTTACTTTGGGACAAATGCTTGATTTTTTTATACTGTCAGGTTACAGCTATTCATCATATAAATTGTCTCTTAAGTAAATTTGATTTTTTAGATTATTTTTTCTTCATTAATAATAGAGATTTAAAAACTACAATGGTCTTGCCATATTTCTTGGGCAGGGGAACGTTTCATGAAAGGATTTGTCAGTTTCCATATAAAGTCTGTTTTATCTGACAGTTACCATAGTAACATGTACCATCCCATGTTTGAAATTTCTTATGTAAAAGCCAGTGGAGAAAATATAGACTAATGACAATAATTTGAATGGGAATGAATCGAAGTAGACTCCTGCAAGATGCAAAAATATAGTACTTACAGTTTGATGATATGAGGGTGACGGAAGAGTTTCATATTTTGAATCTCTCGTCTGATCTTACTGACAACATCCAAGTTCTTTATCTTCTGTCTATTCAGAATCTTGATAGCCACCTTATGCTGGGTCAGTTGATGTTCACCCACTGGAGAAAAGATCAATGATACAAGCAAAGAAACCATCAGAGAAGATACGCCTACTGAAAGTTTGAACAAACTATGAGAAAGTTACAAATTAAATTAAGGCTGTTACCTCTCTACCTACATGCAGATGAAGATTTCAAACTGGTTGCATAGCTGAAGTCATGGTGCCAGATATAGAGTGGTAGTTATAAATGGGAGGGATGAAATGAGAGAAAATACATGGAGGCAGGGGTAAAATAGAAACTACGGTAAAAACAAGTGGAGCGCCTCTGGCAGTCTCATCTGCATTACTCGATTCAATATAACAGCAGTGCTGACTTTCGTTTGAAAACTACTATTCAATTTTTCAATTCAATTCATTTATTTTTCTCTTTCAATCTTTTCACATTTACAATGATAGTTCAATATACCTATTTGCAAAATATAACATATAAATCATTTCTATAATACATTAATACTATGAAATTGAAAGAGACGGAGACCAACTAAAAAGCAGAGCTTGTAGGGTGAAGGCCCCCTTTCATAAGTACATTTTATGAATGAAAATAAGATAAAATAAAGAAATAAACAATACATATATACAATAAATAAAAAAATAAACAAAAATAAAAATAAATGAATCAGTATACACTATACAAAATCATAAAACGATTAAACATATATGCAAAGAGAAATTAACAAAAACATTTACATATTAAGTTCTGAATTACATTACTTTGTGAAAAAAACTATAAAATTATTCACAAAAAACATTCATATAATGATACAAAACTATGTTCATAATATTAAATGATATTTGACCTTGATCCTGTGACCTACAAACAATGTAAGACTTGTCAGTAATACTTGATTACCCACATTTCATAAACTATATCCATAAACTTTGAAAGTTATGACAGCAATTTAATAATTACCTCCAACATGGCCAAAGTTCATTGACCTTAAATAACCTTTGACTTTGGTCATATGACCTGAAACTTGCATGAGATATTCAGTGATAATTGATTACTCTTATGTGACTTATGTCCAATTTTTATGAACTAGATCTATACACTTTCAGAGTGATGATGGTAATTCAACAAATACCCCCACATGGCCAAAGTTTGACCTTAACTGACCTTTGACCTTGGTTATGTGACCTTAAACTCGCACTGGATGTTCAGTGATACTTGATTATGTCCAAGTCTTATGAACTAGAACAATACACTTTCAGAGTTATGATGGTCAATATCCCCAACATCAGTAGAGACGGCCAATATGGGAGACTCTCTCCAATAAGGGAGACAATCTCCCATATTGGAGACTCATACCCCTTTCATAAACCCAATTATGGGGCTAATAGCAGCATAATTTGGTCGTAAAATTGGAGGACCAGAGTTATCCGCATTATTTTGATGCTGCTATTATCCGCATAATAGCAGCATCGGGACAAGATTTTGAGTTTATGAACGCACTTCCAAATAATGCGGATATTGCCATGGTGCGGTCACAAGCAACGAACGTAGAGGGCAGCAACACACAAGCGTGTTGCTTTTAGGAAGGTCCACTTCGCTCAGATTTTGTGACCACCTTCTCCCAGAGCACTTTTTTGGAAGATTGTAGAGTTGATTTTTTTTCGTTTGTTCAATTTTCTTATTTTTCATTGATAATGAAGCCTTGAAGGAATTATGTTAAATAATATTATTTTGGTATATTTGTATTTTTTAAAAATTGTAAGACAAAAGGTAATCATGATTCTTGTAGTTTACGTAGCAATAAAAATACATAGACTGATGACATTTGTGTTACCGCTCTTCTGCTTAATTTCGCTGCCCCCTACCAATCTACACAAGCTAACGCCAAGCCAAGACCGTGATGTTCTGGTCTGGCCGCGCCGAAGCTTCCCCGGTCACCTGTACCTCGGTGCGCGTACTGCGCTGCGCGAATGATATGCGGGCCGCACTGCACTGGCAGGATAATCTCGACGCGATTCGACTTCGCTCGATATGGACTTGAAGGGTATAGGCTTGGTCTGTCATTAATGTGGCACTATGGCGGATGAGGTACGATAAATATTCAAGGTTATAATTTTACTTTTCACTTACTATGTAAATTGTGGTCTGAAAATCTAGAACAATCCTGCTATATCCGCAAATCCAACCAACATTTTGCAATCCATCAGGCAGGATCGAATACGGCGACTAAACTTACTAGCAAAGTCAAGTCCTAGACCTAGTCTAACGTTAGACCTTAGACAGAAATTATCTGGTTCAGTATCAAGCTATGTATATTCCGAAGGGTCTTGACTTGAGAACGATTAAGGCGCAAAGGTCTATGTCACATCTATTATTTTCATACCATAATTTTACAAAAATTTGTGTTAGCATATGCATGCAGGCAACCGTACCCTACCTCAGCATCGACCGGCCCGGCGGGGCACCGGCGCGGTCAATGTCAGCCATGGCGCTTGTATACTCAAGAGGCGGTGTTAGTTGTTTAGGCGCATTATGGTGCAGCGAAATTTGGAAGAAGACGTATCAACCTCACGTATACTTGATATCATATTGATATGCAAAGTCTTAAAGCCGTTGTCACCACCATGTAAAATATTATGAAAAATACAGGAAAAAATATTTTATATTTTTACGCATCATATTTGATGTAAAAACTTTTCAAGCAAAAATAATGTTAAAGAGGAAATGAAAATAAATCAACTCTACAATCTACTAAAAAAGTGCTCTGAGAGGATTTCGGTGGTCACAAAATGAGCTTGACTAAATCCGGGTGAAATTAGCAGACTGGTTTATTCATGACAGAATTAAACCCTTTTTACTGAAGATGTACAAAAATTTGGGACAATCATTTAGTGATATATTATTTTCAAAATGTGGTAAATTATTTCTCAATATCTTATATATTTTTAGTTTTTATTGTTTTAATCTACTTTTGTCATAATCTATTAGTTTACCTCTATTTTGCTGTCACTCCGTGGGTGTATTGTATCGGATCATGGTTTCGTTGGCATGACTACCAAATTGTTCGCGCACTTCATTTGTATGCGCGTATCGAGTGGACCTTCCTAATAGCAACACGCTTGTGTGTTGCTGCCCTCTACGTTCGTTGGTCACAACTCACAAGGTCAACCTTTTTCAACACAACCGCATCGGAGGGGGCGTGTCCAGTTGTCATGACGATTATCCGCCTTTTTCAGGATGCTCGTAAAAATAATGCGGCTTATTTTCGGAGTTTGTGAACGCAATTTTTATTGAATTATCCGCATTACTCTTAGACGGCTAATTGGAGGATAGGTTTATGAAAAGGGTATTAACTTGCTGTAGGGTGGCTACTGGAGTTAGATGGCTACTTTTAGGGTTCAACTACACAGGTGTTATCTAACAAATTGATACATAAGTCTGCCAAGAGCACATGGCCCACTTTATTCCTCTCTCCTTTCCAAAGTCATCTCATCAATTGACCAATCAAGAATTAGTGTATCCTCTGGGTGGGCAATGAGTGTGTAGTGTATCATCTGGGTGTGTGCATGTACCCTGTATCCACATTACATAATACACAGTGCATTAATGAGTATGTTAGATTCAGAAAAAGGGCAGTGTACCAGTAAGAGAGAACCCCGGGGGGCCACTTCCATTCACGAGTGGATACCATGCGCGACCATGGGGTCTCGAAAAGCACCCTAAACACGTTATTTCCATATTCTGAAAATGCACCCCTTAACAAGTATTGGCGTGTGAAACCCTACCCTTAACAAGTATTGGAAACAAAACGATACTCTTGGCAAATATTCCCTGAAATGAACCCCTAAACAAGTACAGGAATGTTTTATTGTTACGGGTCCTTTGATTGTCGGCTTTACCGGGGCTTTACCTTTTTGGTTTAGTACGACCCCACCTTCTACACCTCGTGCAAATAGGACTCTAAACACGTAGTGTTGGGGCAAAAAGGACATCCTTTATAAAACATTTTAATTTTGTTTTATCATCCCCGCAAATTCGACCCTAAACACGTAATTTTCCTAGCGAAATAGATACCCTTTTTTCCTTATTTTTGTGTTTTTGACACCCTTTTCACGTTACGTACGTAACGTGCCCTATCGTGAAAAGGACATCCTTTTTACGTGTTTTTTTGGTCGCGCATGGTATCCACTCGTCAATGTAAGTGGCCCCCCCGGGCAGAGAACATGACTGCACAGAAAATCAATGAACCATCTAAACCAGGTCAACTCCATGTCTAAACAAGATTCAAATTTACAAAGACTGAGCAGATGAACAGAATTGCATCCAACATTCCAACTCGTTTATAGAAAGTTCTCTGACCTATAGAATACTAAACTGCATCTAACATGTACATGTAAATACAAAGTTCTCTGACCTATAACAATTGCTTTGCAAAAAAAACAAAAGAAAAAACACCAAAGGCAACAAAAGCATGATTTTTTCCACCCAAAATTTTGTACCACTGAGGTCAGAAGCACATTTGTTTAGTGTGTGGACGACAACAAAAATCCTTGTAAAAACAAAAGTAGACGATTAATTTTTTAAGTAGACTGTGAAAAGGGGGAATTTTTCATAAGGAATCTGCTTATCACATTTTTATTTACACCCAAGGTAATCCTTTTGCAGCAAATGTAAACAAAGGAAATTGGTCTCCCAAACTGGAGACTGTCTCTGAGTCTGAAATTGGATACCCAAATTCTTTATAAAAAGTCTCTGATATTGGAGATAAATCCCTCTCATGGGAGTCACTCATATTGGCCATGCGCCTCTACTGAACATGGTCAAAGTTCATTGACCTTAAATGGAGTTATTGTTCTTCGCAAACATTACAGACGCTTACGTTGACAAAGAACAATAAGAAACAAGAAAGCGGCGTAAACATCGAGCAAATTTCCCCCGTCTTTTCATATTTTTCTTGTTTAAAAATGAGATCGATATCGTAGAAATGTCAGAAATTAAGATGTATCTCCAATGATCTCGTTTACATGATTTAGGGCTAGATCTTTTAGAAGGAAAGTAGAAATCTCTGGGACGAAAGTTTCAGGTTTTTTCGCCGTACACGCACATGAATGGGACGCAATCACTGCCTCCATGGACTGAGTCTCGAGAGTACCGGTAGGCGGTAAGCATACGTTTAGTTAATGATTTTTACTCTCTAGGAGCTCCCTGGCTAGGTCCAAGTTGAGCTCCGTTGCCTTCATCGGAGGGGCTCATGGAGATCCAGTTAAAGGCGCTGGCACTGCCAATGCCACGGGCACTGTGCGGTGCACGCACTGCGCTTCCAAACAAGCCGCAGCACCAGGCACGCAATGCCAATGCCCAATGGAAACGGACGAGGTACACACGCCCATTCTTTAGTTAGCATTTAAATTTTACTCGATTTACACAAAAATTACCGATCTAAAATCTAGATATTGGTCTATATTCAAGGTACCTACTTTTGACTTTTCCAAATGTTCCCATTCCAATCGTTTCACCGAGGACATAATGCCCTATTTTCACTCCAGAATTTATAGTCGTCATCTTGATTTCAGCAGTAAACACCGAACGTGCAGCTGTGCGCTACACATACACAGCGCGCGTAAGGTCAAGTTTTGCAAGCTTTTTGCTATTATGTTTCATTTTAAATCCAAAAATAATTAGTTTGATATTTATAAATTAATAAAATATAATAAAATAATTTATTAAAGATTAACAAATTTAAAAAGGCATAAAATATTCATTCACTAAAAGAAAATAATAAATACTGCTTTCTCTTTAGTATTGTTTGTATGTATAAATAAAGCGCGCGCGTTGGGAGCAAGCACGTGTATTTGTTGATAAACAACATCGTTAGCGCGCTAGCTAGCTAGGGCCTAGGCAGGCCCTTTGGCTAGGCCTACTATACAGCTAGCTAATAGCCGCGATAGCCGATTACGAGTGATGACTTCAAACACTGTTATTAGTATTACTGTTTGTGTGACTTAAAACTGAGATCGTATAACCCATTGAAAGAACCTTTACTCTATGATATCTGGAAGACTCCCTCCCTAATCCTAAAAGATTTCCGGCTGATCGAGAGAAATTTTGTTCGACGTACGGACGACGTACGTTTAAATGAGAGGCACGTGGCCGGGGCCGTTGCCCTGGCCTGATTTCCTGAATATGTTTCAGTCAAGGGATCGACTAGAAGCTCGAACACCACTTCAACATGGAATTGGGAGATTACAACATCTACAAAACTTGATGATAGAGTTTCAACAGACTGAGGACGATGGTAGGTAAACTGGTGTTAACCTATACTCCCCAGCAAGTTTAAAAAATCGAAAGTGAAAAAGAACTGGCTTTAACTTTAAACGATTTTAAACTTACCTTACCTTACCTTGTACGGAATACCTTACCGCAAATACTGGATTCTGGAACTGGAAGAATGCTGAATTAGCAGTCGAGCTTCCAGGTCTATCTTCTAATTTTGTCATCTTCCTTCATTGGCCTTTATGCTTTTCACATTGCATTTCCTTAACCATGCAACTATCCTTAACCACTATCTTTTTTTATTCACAGTGATCATGGTGTGGGGGGGGGGGGGCACAAGTCTACATGTAGGTCATATGACCAAGGTCAAAGTCATTTAGGGTCAATGAGCTTTGGCCAAATGGGGGTATATGTTGAATTACCATCATAACTGAAAGTTTATTGATCTAGTTCATAAAACTTGGACATAATATAAGAATATATATATATATACATACATACATACACATACATACAAACATAAGAGGAATCAAGTATCACTGAACATCCTGTATGAGTTGCAGGTCACATGATCAAGGTCAAAGGTCATGTAAGGTCAATGAACTTTGGCCATTTTAGAGGTAATTATTAGATTGCTGTCATAACTTACAAAGTTTATAGATATCGTGTATAAAATGTGGATAGTAATCAAGTATTACTGAATATCCTGCTTGAGTTTTACATCAAATGACTAAGGTCAAAGGTCATTTAGGGTCAATGAAATTTGGCCAAATTGGGGGTATCTGTATAATTACCATCATAACTTTTAAAGTTTATGGATCCGACTTATGAAACTTGGACATAATAGTAATCAATTAAGTATCACTGAACATCCTGTGCAAGTCTCAGGTCATATGAACAAGGTCAAAGGTCATTTAGGGTCAATGAACTTTGGCCAAATTGGGGGTATCTGTATAATTACCATCATAACTTTGATAGTTTATTGATCTGACTCATGAAACTTGGACATAATCAAGTAATCACTGAATGTCCTGTGCACATTTCAGGTCACATATGACCAAGGTCAAAGGTCAATGAACTTTGGGCATAATGGGGTATCTGTTGAAGGCATTATCGTGATATTGGGAACCACCGTTCACTTCATACAGCAGTGCTTTATTCAGTCACACGCACGGTTCCCCATTTCCACCTCCATTCACTTCGTACACAAGTGCGCATACACAAATCTACGAGTGGTTCCCAAAAACACGACTTGGCCCTGTTGAATTACCATCATAACTTCAAAAGTTTGTGTATCTGATTCATGATCAAGGTCAAAGGTCATGTTAGGTCAATGAACTTTGGCCATTTTAGAGGTAACTACTAGATTGCCGTCATAACTTTCAAAGTTTATATAGATATAGTGGGTCGCATGTCATAAGGTGGTCCAATTTCGCGAACAGGGTAAAAATGGTCAAAAATTTTATTTTTTGATATGTTATAGCTATTACCATTCTCTAAATAACGAAAAAGTTTTAAGTCTCGAATACCTTTATTTTTCCTTAAAATGACTAATTAACAGCTAATTATTACATAGACGTCAATGTAAATGTGAATTTTGAAATGTGTTTTTCTCAAATTGGACCTGCTGCACATAAAATGGTGTCAAAAGTTAATGCAACATTGGATCACCCTAGTATTTTGCAGTTATAATCTTGAAACTTCAATAATTAAATCTGTACCCAAAATCGAATAATTATTATTATTGTATGAATATTAATTATACTAATTAATTACCAGTATTTAATTTCACATTTTTGCCCCCAAAATACCTGTCACTGTATTTATATGCTTGGCAAAATGACAATATCATGGGTAGAAATGTTTGTTGCAATGATACACAACATTTGTACTAAAAATTAAGATTACAAGTTAGATAATTAACCAAATCTCTCCGGTTTACTAATTGATTAAGTTGCAGATCAGAGCTGACATACACATGCATTCCATTGCTGCATATTTTCAAAATTGTCAAATTTTTATGACATTTAGTTCTTCCCTGCTTTAAAACACCCAGAAATATGATGATAACAGTCATATTACACATTATAGAAAGTTGTTAATTAGGTTTAATTAATATTTTATCATTTACCGCATCCACCGGCTCCGCATCCACCGGCTCCGCCACCCCTGTTACTTCAAACTTAATGTCCTATAGATTTTGTTCCTGATATTGTATTGATCTAATTCATAGTAATATATTTAGCCTATAGTTCTAGCTTCAAAATGAGATATTACTCAATAAATTTGGTCAAGATGCTGTGATGTAGCAACAATTTATCCATGGCACCGTGTGGAAAATTGTTCATACGCCACCCTTTTTGCATACCCAACTTATGAAATGCGACCAGTGTATAAAATGTGGATATGTATAGTAATCAAGTATCGCTGACAAGCTTTAGGTCACATGATCAAGGTCAAATGTCAATGAATGTAGTATTGTATTATTATATGAATGGTGTTTTTTGTTAATAATTGACATGATGCAGGCGAGACAGCCAGAGGCATTCCACTGTTTTAAGTTTGTGTGTGATTGTGCTGGGAGTGTAGATTGCAAAATAAACCCTGTTAAAAGTCTGAACAAGTTTACATTTTATTGTGCCCTCCCACAGCACCGGCCATACAAAAAAAGTGAGTTATTGATAAAATTTGTTGAACATTGTGGTCAGGTCTTTGCTTATTTTCTCCTGATAAGTACTGCATGTATGCCGACCAGTTTTGACTTTGAATGTTAATATTTTTAAAAAGCACAATTAAAAAAGAAATTTGAATGAATATAATTTATAGCTCTCTGAAAAACTTTGTTTTGGGATATATCAAAGCTTTCATTTTTTTTTTTGCAGCCAGTGCCTCAACTCCGAAGCCTTTTTTTGGTGGACACAGATCCTGAGACTTATCGTTTGAATCATCCCCTTCTTTGATGTTCCTTTTCATTTCCTTATAATCTTAGGTTGCCGAGAACAGGTGCTGGCTAATTTGGCTAACTTTGCCTATGATCCAATAAATTATGAGTATCTGAGACAACTAAATGCAGTTGATTTATTCCTAGGTAGGTATTCAATTTTTTTAAACACTCATTCCTTAATAAAGCTTATCATATTTCCTACTGTAATTCTGATTGTGGTTGCATTTGTGGTCATATGTTTAATTAAAGCCTTACCTGTTACTCTCTGCAGAACATTATTCATTGTATATAACATAGATGGGGGCGTCGTGGTCTAGTGGTTATGACCCTCGTCTTTCAATCAGAGGGATGTGGGTTGAATCCCATCCAGGTGTGTTTTCCTTCAACAAGAAATTTACCCACGCTTTTCGCCAAATCGCCATCATGGGTCGTATGCACGCTCCCAGAAAGGGTATCTCTGCCTCGGCACTTCCATACAGACGAAGTGTGCCAACATGGCTGAAACTGTCATCAGATGATGTGAAGGAGCACATCCAAAAGATGGCCAAGAAGGGTCTCACTCCATCACAGATCGGTGTGATGCTTCGTGACTCCTACGGAGTAGCTCAGGTACGCTTCGTCACCGGTAACAAGATCCTCAGAATCCTGAAGGCCAAGGGTCTTGCTCCATCCCTCCCAGAGGACCTCTTCTCCCTGATCAATAAGGCTGTCGCTGTACGCAAACATCTCGAGAGGAACCGCAAGGACAAAGACTCCAAGTTCCGTCTTATCCTGATCGAGAGCAGGATCCACAGATTGGCCCGATACACTACAAGACCAAGCGTATCCTTCCTCCAAACTGGAAATATGAATCATCAAAAGCCTCAGCCCTCTTGGCTTAAGGAGTTGACCTTGTGTTGACCTTGAGTGTAGGAGCTAAGAGTATGTACATGTACAGGTAGTAATAAAACCAGACCAAGATCAAACAGTTAAAAAAAAAAAAATTTACCCACATTATGCTGCACTCGACCCAGGTGAGGTGAATGGGTACCCGGTAGGATTTATTCCTTGAAATGCTTTAGCGCCTATATATGGCGGCTGAGCTATAGCCGGGGTAATTATATGATACCAAGTATCAAGCGCAGTAGAGTATATGCAATTATAGTAGCTGGCTAGTTGTGCTACATAAATGGACCATGTTATTGTTATTATTTATCAAACTTGCATGGGACAGGTGAAGTCCATTTTGAGAGTGGAAGGAAAGGATTTTTAAAGAAAATACCTTGTCATACTGATTAAATTATGCTAGTATTACTATGCATGATAATTTTTCAACATTCAGACTTGATTATTGTAGTTGCAATATTTTCTTGTTTTAGTTTTCTGATTAATTATTTCCATTTTCCCTTTTTCTATTTTATACAGATACCTTAACTGAGCCATCAGAACGGCTTGTTGAGTTTGGTATTGGCGGACTTTGCAACCTTGTACTAGGTAACTAGCAAACTCATTTACTTTACAAATATATCTATTAACATGCCATGCTGATATTCAAATCTGACTTCTATGAGGTTCTTTTTTAGAATAATTCCTGGAATTGAAAAAAATCGATGATTTTAAAACATTACAAAATTCTTACTAAAAAATACCTGTAGGTCCTTATGCCTGTATTTTTTTCTTGCTCGCTCCACTTTCTCACAAAATTAGAGACAGAATTCAAAGTTAGAAGCAATTATTTATCTCTGTACTGTAACAACTCATAAGAAAATATCAATGCATTATTGGCCATTTGAATAATGTCAGGATATTTCAGGAAATTCCTGGAATTGTTTGTTGTTCAATTCAGTATAATTTATTTTGATTAAAGCACTGCTTACAAATAGCACTTGACAAATTGGATTAATATAGCAACATGCATTGATGCTACATGTACCCCTTCTTTACAATTCACATTTCCACCCTAATGCCCCGACCCCCCCCCCCCCCCCCCCCCCCACCCCTTCAACAGTCATCATCACTCTGTATACTACCTTGTTTTATTATTTGTGATATTTTTCCAAGATAAGGAGAATAAGGCCCATATTCTAGCAAATGACGGTGTTTCTCTGGTAAAAGATTGTTTATCAAGGTAAGATGCTTTAGTATGACCCAAGAATCTACTTTATAAATTGTTGCATGAAACTTACACCTATCAACTACCATAATATAGAAGTTGTTATAATTGAACCCATAGAGGGGCATAGCTTTTATCATGGAGGTACTACCTCCATGCTTTTATATATTCAAGATTAATCTGCCTTTATTCCTCATACTTGTACGGGCAACAACTGCTGATTATTTTATATTCATATACTTTGGAAAAAAATCATCAGAATTTATAGTTGTAGCAAGTTTTAGGAAAAATTGCCCGTTTTCATTCATATGATGTAATTTTGTCATGTTTTGCTTCAATATCCTATTAAGAGAAATGCACAGATTTTTTAAACTTGCAGGAATAGGTGACTGAGGTTTCATAAGCTTTAACTGCACCAGTCTTTCTTTTCTTACACATTTAGTCCGAATGAAGAGATTGTTTTGTCAGCCATCACGACCCTAATGTACCTCATGACACCAGCTTCTAAACAAGGTAATTTTCATCAAAGGGCCCCGTAACAAAAAGGTTAGCGAGTAATCACGAATTTGAAAAAAACAATTCTGATTGGATCCTTGTCAATCTACTGAACAAAATGCACATGCAACAAAGATCTTGATACGCCATTTCATTTAGCGACTATTTGCTAATCTTTGTGTTATGGAGCCAACATATATCTATTTAAGTAACTTATAGAGGTCCTATGGCCGATCAGCTGTTGTGTGTTGATTTTAAAAAAAGATTAAAATATATATAAGGTGCGGGCATTGTTCACTCAATCAGGTGTGGGAGGGAAGGCCTGTGGGCTATGGCCATTAAGTTGACCTATTCCCTACCAGGCTACCTTGTTGGCTGAGAGAGGGTCTAAAACTATTTGTATTTCTGTATTATTTCTCACTCTTGCATTGCACATGCTGTCTTCTTTTTGATTAAGTGCCAAATAAAATAATAATTTTGTGCTTGTGTTTTGGTGGAAAGACATTGTAGATATAGATATTTATGTGTTAATGTAAGCATTACACTGGTCATAAAATAAAACTTTCTGAACTTCAGGGGGCACTTCCTCCTTACACCCCTGCCATACTTTGCCCAAAGGGGCCCATTTTCAAAATTCAAATGTTGGCAGGTCTGTGATTTGATAGTTTTGTATTTCATTTTGAAAGAATAAGTGATCATACAGCCTCTTGTGAATGTTATAGCGTCATATTTACTCTCTTTGTTTTTAAACATGCATCTATCTTGTAGAGATCACAGCCCCATCCATTGTTGAATGTATGCAGAGGTTTGCAGGGTCCAGCAGCAAGAGATTGAGTAACCTAGCCAATGTCTTTCTCCAGGTGAGAATTCTAACTTCTCTCACCAGCGATTGTATATGGTTGAGATAGCATAGTACTTTCATGTTATAGAATATACATTTATTACCAAATGTAGCTTTGATTTTACATTAATTTGTTAACTTGATGAAATCATGATGAAGAGATATTCAAACATTAATTCATGGTGAATTTTCCCCTCTTATTTGTTATTTCAGGACTACTGTACTCCAGAGCAACGCCTAATGGCAGAGTCACCGTCGTTGACCACAGGTTCAGCAGTTGGGATACCTCTACCACCTGAACCCAAGCAGGAGACAAGATGAAAAGTTGTTGTCATCCACCACAGGTTGAATTGAAGGGATACCACTACTGCCTGAACCAAAGTAGGAGACAAGATGTCGAGAAGTCACCCTCATCAACCACAGGTTCATTTGTTGGGTACTACTACCACCTGAACACAAGCAAAAGCTATAAAGATGTCACTCATCTTGGTGACCCATCATCTCAAAAACTGTTGTATCTCCAGCTTCAGATGAAGATATTAAATACAATCAAGTGTCTGCTTTCAATATGTCATCTGTATGGTGTCTAGAATCAGTTTTCAATTCAAAGTTAATTTTGACGACAAGTATTTGGCTAGATGGGATTGCTTTAAGATCTTGGCAAAACATATTACATCCCCTTCAGGTCCATTCTCTATCACCAAGTTCAGCATTTTGAAGCTAGCTGAATACTCAGTTTATATTCACTTGGTCCACAAGCATTTGGTCTATTGATGATTGGTCTATACTATTAGTCTAATACACACTCAGTCCAATACCTGGTTGGTCTAATTTTCACTTTGTCTATTTACTATTTTGTACTTTGTCAATTTGTTCATGAAAAGTTCATCTAACGGTGATTTTAGACCCAGTGGCCCGTATTTTGAAGTCAGGTTTAAATTAGACCATGGTCTAACTCACTGCTAAAATTATGGGAAGCCAAAAGTGTCAAAATTCTTATTGAGCTGTATGTTTCTTATGTTTTTTGTGCTCTTTCCTGATTCATTGATGGTGAAGACAATCATCTATACTACCTAGACAATTATGAATGATTTGAGAGCCAAATGAGTTGAAATATGATATATATATCACTATCTACCGGTAGTGATTTATGTAACAATTTGCTGTCCATACTTAAACCACAACTTTAAACCTGAGTTTAAGTTAAACCCAACTTCAGAATACGGGCCAGTGGGTATTAGACCAAATGGGTGTAACAACTGGAAACTAGACAAAATGGTTAATGACTTGGGTTAGATGATTAGATGAAATGGTTAGTAAACAAACTGGGTGAAGATATAGTACTGCACATTAGGCCATGCTGATTTGACCTATTGGAAAATGAACGGAGCAGGTATATACAAGTCAGCAATTTACCATTTATTTTAGATACTGTGATGAACTAAAGGACAATCCATTTCCATAAATATGAATCCCTCAGCCCCAAGTCTTATCAACATTCTTCTCATATTGATTCTGTAATATATTTATACCCATTCATGCATTTTTGTTTTATGAAATAAAATCATTTTATTAAACACATTAATATAATTTCAGTTCTTTTTGTGTATATGTCAACTGGAGTTTATCAAAAAATATATTTATAGGTAAAGTCCTCCCCAAAAAAAGTTTATACTAAAATTTAACTAAAATTGGGTTTAAACTTAGAATATTTCTAACATTTAAACTTTTGCATAATATACTCACAGAACAATTATATGCATAACATGGGTGATAGTGAATGAGAAAGCAAATAATATCTTATTTCTTTTTTATTTATTATGAAATATAGAAATGAAACATTTGAACTGAAAGGACAAGTCCACACACCCCAACAAATACTTATAAAAAGAGAAAAATTCAACAAGCATAACACTGAAAATTTCATCAAAATCGGATGTAAAATAAGAAAGTTATGGCATTTTAAATTTATGCTTATTTTCAACGAAATAGTTATATGAACGAGCCAGTTACATCCAAATGAGAGAGTTGATAACATCACTCACTATTTCTTTTGTACTTTATTATATGAAATATTTTTATTTTCTCGTCATTGTCATGTGAAATGAGGTTTCATTCCTCCCTAAAAACGTGGAATTCCATTATTCTAACATTTTGTGCTTCAGGCAAAAAGGTCCTAATCGTCAAATTCGTAAAAATTGAAATATTGCATAATTTAAACAATAAAAAACAAAAGAAATAGTGAGTGAAATCATCGACTCTCTCATTTGGATTTAATTGGCTCGTTCATATAACTATTTTGTTGAAAATAAGCGAAAGTTTGAAATGTCATAACTTTCGTATTTTACATCCGATTTTGATGAAATTTTCAGCATAGTGCTTGTCTGATTTTGCTCTATTGATTCAAATCAACAATTTTCTGAGGTGGACTTGACCTTTAAGAAAGCTTTTAAAATCCCAATTGGTTACAATAATGGAAATTCCACATATTAAGAATTAAACCATATTGTAAGTTGAAATATTTCATATTTGGGATTATATAATAGAAAAGTGGGCAACCTATTGCAAATTAACTTAGTTTTAGTTCATTTGTATTGTGTGAAGTAAAGATTTTTCAAATATTTTTTTTAATTTATGCTCATTTTCTATGAAAAACAATTCTTTGTGGGGAGAGGTGTTTGGATGTTGCAAATACCAGTTGGAAGCTGGCAACTGCAAATGAATTGTATGCACAGTAAATCAATTTAGAGTTTCTGATGCGAGAAGCAGAGGAGAAATCGTTTGAAAATCAAAAGTATGGCCGAGTTGGTCAATGGAGCAATATCCTGCAAACAGGTGGATATTATAGTATGAAATACCCAATATTTAGTATTGGAGAAGTCGGGATCTGTATCTGGAAAGGAGTTCTCCCCCCACCCCTTAAAGTATCAAAATCAGTTACAAAATGACAGTTATGAAAGTTGCTTCAAAATGCAGGACATGTAATACAAATTTAAATCCATGTTTTGAACAAAAAATTTTACATCATTTGCTCCATTGTCTCTCGACTGAAGATGCTCATCTTGTCATTTTGTATTTTCAGAATTTACAAACATGCATGTTTTGTCAAATTCATTTTCATGATATATATTGAGCTAAGGAAATGAGCTGCACATTGAGAGAGCTTCAGATGACAGAAAATTCTTATTTGAATATTATTTTTCGTGTGCAAAACATGGAGAGTTACACTAATTCCGTCCACTGGTCTGTACACTATATAATATTCAGATCAGTAATCCTGTCACATTGGAAGCAAGATTGCCAATTTGAGGATTGCTGTAGAAAAGAAAATTGACCTTTCAGATTTTCAGAACTTTCTCATTTGGTAATTGATTTTGATGGAATTTTTAAAATTCCTATTAGCATTCCCTTTTTATTTTTTCAATATATTTCCCCATATGGGTTTATTTTCCTTTAATCACAGTAACAACTAATCAAACTAACAAAATTATTGGTGAAGGAAAATCAAGTCCTATCTGCAACCTACACTCTCATTAGTGGACTGTCATGAATGAAGTCATTCTCCAAGTAACTATAGTAAGAGTCGGTTACCTCTGCGAATCAGCCAGTTACCCCCGGGTGTTTGGGAAGGGGGGAGCACTTATTACAAGGTAGACACCATGCTCGTTCACAAGAACTCATTAAAAGGGTCGCTTTTCACTGATAGGCATTAGGCAATGCACACTTATGCTGTGAAAAAATTGCGGGAATTAAGCAGAGACCGTTCTCTTTTCAACATCCCAAAATATGTAAAGGGTATATTACACTCTTGAAAATCATCATTCGAGTCATTGAGGCAGAGGAAAAGGTGTATGTGGTACATTCTCGAAAGTTTTCTCTAATGGTGTTCAGTCAACCTTGTAGACAGTCCCCCCCCCCCCCCCCGGCCAATCAAAACCAAAGAGGGTTGTCAAATATGATAACCAACCCCAAGAGACTCGACTTGTTCACCCAATCTCATTTAAGAGTACTCCTCTCTCTCTCTTTTCCGTTACACGTCTTGTCAAATCTTGCCACTCATCTCTCATGTTCAATCTACTTCGCTCAACAGTTCTTTTCACTACCTGCCACGGACTTTACATCACAGAAATTTCAGAGAATGCTAAAAACACTACAATAGGATCCAATGTGGATCAAACTGATCAACCAAATTGACTTCCTTTCCACACATATAGCAATGATGTGCTTTTCTATAATGTGCATTTTCATGGCTTTTAATTCATTCATTCAGATGACACGATCATCTACCTTGCCTGCGTTAAAATTTTGGATTTTGTACATCACCCGAGTGTGCATACCTAACTGAATTCTATTCTAGTGTATAGGGTTCTCATGAACTTTCTTGTGCTCTAACATCAAGTCCTCCTTTCAACCACACAGTGAACCGTATCAGGGGAAAAAATACCATGGGGGCTTGGGACACCTTGAAATGCTCAAGAATCCAAGAAAAAGAAAAAGAGCCTAAGAAACTCCCCATTCACTGGTATGTCTAATGATCATCCGATGTTGCAGTTTTCAGTGCGCTGTGAAAAGTAGCCCTGAAAAAAATATATTTGTTTTTTCATGATATAACCACCAAAATTTCCCTTGAGATCTTTTCACCCCTTCAAATTTCTTGTAGATGTCCTCAGAACAGAAATGTGTTTTCATCACAAAGAATTGGGAAATGACATTTTTTCCCTTTAGAAAAATTTATGTAAAGGTACTAAATTTCCGTGTTTTATTTCTACTGCTTTTAAAGGGGAAATTTGCCGACACTACGTCAGTTTTAATAAAAGCAGAACAAAACTGAGAAAAATCTTGGTTAAGTTTTGTGATGTAACATTCAAGCAGTTCCTCCATATATGTTGTGATAAAAATTCTAGGAAGTGCAATTTTCTCAAAAAAATTGAGAGCATTGCATTTGTGTGGGGGATATCAATCAGACACATCATTTAGTACCCCTCCATTATGAACAATATTTTTATTGATCAGTGTCCTATTGAAAATTTGAATTTATAGAATTTAGAGTTAACGATTTGGGGGAGCTGCTCGCATATGACTTTATAAATAAAAAGAGCATCATAATTTCCAAGCTATATTATTCTTAATGGATTTCCTTCAATATTTTTCTCCCAGTTTTTTTTTGTAACAAATTTATCATCAGGGTGAACTTTACCTTTCAAGGAGTTTTCCAGGCTGAAAATAATTATCTGAATATAAATCTAATCTAAATAGAGTTAACTTCACAAAGCAAAATGCTGAAAATTTTATCAAAATTTGAAAACAAATACGGACGTATTTGAGCTTGCCTAGAACTCTTTCACCAAAATGCAAAATTTTCAAAATGTCATTACTGTCCTTGTCTGATTTTGATCAACAAATTTTCAGTATTTCGTTGTCTGATCTTTCTTTCTGTGTTCAAATCATATTATTTTCAGCATGGGGTACCCCTTTAACATGGCAAATCATGAGTTGTTTTATAGCATTACCCGTCTGTGATTTTTCTCTTTTCATAAGCAACTGGTAGTGATAAAACCACATGCAGATCACCAGCACTCAATTCATAAATTCAACATCACACAAGTTCCCTTGTACTTACTAGATATGGACAACATATTGATGTATAAATGGAAACAATTAATTGGTGATTCTGTGAGGATTTATTCACATCTTACGAAGGGAATAGTTCTTTGAAGAGTCTTTTGCATTTTTTTTGAGAGAGATATTGTCTACTGCTTGCTGTTCTTGGTAATAACTGGTAGTGGGCCATGTGAGATTAACATCTTAAGATGAAGCTGCTCCTCGGGCTCTGGGTTTGGCTTTGGTGCCTTCACGGAATCCATTGCTGTATTAAAAGGGAAACAAAGATAGGTTCGAGACACTAAATCCAAAGAGAGTAATGTACAAAATGAACTTGTCATAATGGTTTCAATTTCATGAACATTAAAAAATCAAATGTTAAAAACTAAATCTAGATATCTTTACAGAGTTAATGAAAACTTATCAAAAATTGTGAGCCAACAACTTGTAAACTAAATAAGTTTACTGATGCAGTACCTTAGAAACCAGTCTTAACTATAAAAAACCCTCGGCTTTACGTGCTGCCTTTCCATGACAAACGGAACAACGGTTCATGATTTGAGATATTTTCTGTCTGCTCTACAGGATGTCACTAGCCCCTAAGTTCTGAAATGTATAGCTGGCTCAAAAGCAAGTAGCTCTATGTTTTTATTTTCACATGAAACAATAATACATCTTTCCTCCTTTACTATAAAGAAAATCATTCTACAGATTTGCTCCCTTCTGTCATGCGATGGAAAGTCAAAACAGCCTACTTCAGTAGCATCAAAACTTCCAAATGCACCTTTATAGTTTTGCTTTACTCCATGCAATATCTCCAACTAATGAACAATGCTGTGTATTATTTGTATAGTACTAATGAAAGCATATATTTGAAGAAGTTACCGGAATCTCCTGTTGACTGCCCTGAGATGCCTGATGCGTCCAGTGCCAGTAGTCTTTCTGCGTTTAGCTTTCACACTCCAGTTATCTACGCAAAACCAACAAAAATATTTCATTACAAAGACATTTTTTAAAACATTCTGTTTTAGGCAATTCATACTTTAAAATCAAAATAATCTTTCTAGCTACATAAAAGGGAACCTGTACGTACATCAGATACGGACTGAGCTTTACGGGAATTAGGACACCTTTTTTCAAGAGCATCCCCATGTGTCACATGCCTCTGCTCTACCGCTGGGTACTGTCAGGTAAACCTTGATTGTTTGACACTTTTTAACTTGATACCTGAAGATCCTCTTAAACTTTGAGGTAGATGTACAATTCAAAGGATACAGCTAACCACTCTATCAGAAGTAAATTAAATTTGTGTACTATTAACAATGTTTACTTCACATAGCTCATCGAAGCAGTTCAAAGGTCAAGCCTATTGTATTTGTGATGTTTACGAATGGATCAAGGCATCTATATGAGATGAGTCTGGTAAGAAACCTCTCATTTTTCGTATCTACAGCAGATTTTGCACCTTCATACACATTCTGCGTATGAAGGTGTATCATAGACAAATAAAATACAACAAATTTACATGATTTCTAGGTCTAAAGATGGATTTCTTCGGGGAATCCATCTGTGTGTACATGTCTCACTTAGGCAAGTATGGGGACCGTGTCAAGGCTCCATGATGTAGAAGTATATGGAAAAATATTTTTTAAATATCATCACAGAGTCCTCAAGGATAACCAATACCAACCCCAGGGCCCCATACCACAAAGGTTAATGATTAAAGGTATTGTTTAACTTTGTGAGCAGCCGATTTAAAAAATTCTCAAACCAAGATGAAACTTGTATATCAGTGCATGTATTAGAACTAATAAACCCTAAAAACAACCATTATTGAGAATGAAAAGCTAAAACTACAAGGGAAAGCCCGATTTTGTAAATAGGCGTCTTGTAGACGCCTAAATAGTACACATAAGTGTATGGGATGAAATTAAGATGGTGTTTCCGGTCACTTTATATTTCAATTTTTGAAGCACTAAATAATTATTTTCGAACGCAATTTTTTCTGGGCTTCATTTTTGTAACATATCCTAGACACAGGTGACAAGTGTGACCTTCTAGCTCAGATTTTTTAAAAGTCAAACCAATGTTAAACAATCACTTTAACCGCTAACTGAACTGGCCTATCATTAAAGGTCAAGTCCACCTCAGAAAAATGTTGATTTAAATCAATAGAGAAAAATCAGACAAGCACAATGCTGAAAATTTCATCAAAATCGGATGTAAAATAAGAAAGTTATGACATTTCAAAGTTTCGCTTATTTTCAACAAAATAGTTATATGAACGAGCCAGTTACATCCAAATGAGTCGATGACGTCACTCACTATTTCTTTTGTTTTTTATTGTTTGAATTATACAATATTTCAATTTTTACGAATTTGATGATTAGGACCTCATTGCCTGAAGCACAAAATGTTAAAATAATGGAATTCCACGTGTTCAGGGAGGAATGAAACTTCATTTCACATGACAATGACAAGAAAATTAAAATATTTCATATTTTATGTAATAAAATACAAAAGAAATAGTGAGTGGTGTCATCAACTCTCTCATTTGGATGTAACTGGCTCGTTCATATAACTATTTTGTTGAAAATAAGCGAAACTTTAAAATGCCATAACTTTCTTATTTTACATCCGATTTTGATGAAATTTTCAGTGTTATGCTTGTTGAATTTTTCTCTTTTTATTCAAATCAAATTTTTGGTGGGGTGGACTTGTCCTTTAATCAAGATCACCGTTGCATGCGCATTTTGCTCAGTAGACTGACTATGAACTAATCAGAATTCTTACAAATTATTGATTAATCGTTAACCTTTGTGTTAGGGGCCCCATTTCTGTTTTTAAAATAAGTACTTACATTTCCTAATGGTCTTACACGGGTATGAACAGGCTGCGCAGGAACACTTCTGGATGTGCCAGCTACGGCGCCCACACCTCCTACAGAAGGTGTGGGTCTTGTTATGGCGCTTTCCAAAGCTGGAAGTACCCTTCGTCTGTTAAGCAAAAATAATTGTAAAGATACAGTTAGTTGACAAAATGCTAACTAGCATTTAGGAGTATATCGGTCAGCTTATACAATTTGTTCACATCTATAGGCACTGTGTATGTACTACTGGAAAGGTCAGTTCCTATGGTCCAATTCACACAGTTCATTTGGAAAAAAAATAATGCAATTGTTTGTTTAGAATAAAACTGTTTATCTATCTGTGTTGACAATCTTCAGTGTAGTCATTTTTCAACTTTCTTAAGTAATTAGATTTAGGCCCTATGTCAATTTACCAGATTGATGTAAATTGGATCCACTGTGATATAGTGACAACTAACCTCAATTTTAAAGACTCGTAAAATCATTGATCTTATTAGCTGCAACTAGACCTAGACCTACTTTAAAGGGGAATCCAACCCAAATAAAAACTTGTTCTTAGGGGAATAAGAAAAATCAGACAAGTTGATAGGTGAAAGTTTGAACACTATCTGACAAATAATAAGTTATGATTTTTTAAAAGTTGTGAATATTGGTAATCCCTAGATCCATGGAGACTGCAAATTGGCCACATGTGATGTCACAGTGATGTAAGGCAAGGACTACTCTTCCATGTACTCCAATACATAAAATGGCCAATATGTCATTTTTTCAAATGTTTTACTTCAAATTTTATTTTTCTTTGATGAGGACATAAAACAATATAGGGTCATGCCATGCCAATTCACCCAATGAATGTGCAATTTTGCACCCGACCGTCTCAGAATTCATTGTAATTTGGTATACATAAAATTCACAATGGCCCAAGCACAAAACAAAAAAAAATAGTCCAATCGGTCCGTCGGTTCTCGCGCTACGGCCCGCCCTTTTCTCCTTGTTTTGACAAAAATGGGCGTGACCTTCAACTTTCAATGGCCACTGCGTCGTTACGTGTTGACCAATTTTCATGAAACTGGTACCATTTTATAGGAAATTCAGAGAGGAATCCAAAACATGCATCGAATAATGTATTGGAGCAATTTATAAGGTCATGACCTTTGATCTTAACTTTGACCTTGAGTTTGACCCCGGACAAATAATTTTTTAACTTGATTTTCGTGTATGTTAATTATTGGTATGATATTGACAAAATATGTTAAAATCAATGATGATATTTTATTTCTTCACCTTTAAAAACTCTTCCAAAGATACCATGAAATTTTACTCTAGTCCCACACACTGATATTCATGTTAGTAAAGTGTTTACCAGTTACATGATTTCTTCCAATCTTAAGTTACAGTATGCAAACACATGAAAAGAAATTAAGCTTAATCAGTTTACAAATAAAAGATTAAACCTTTATGCTCATGAATAGGTTTCTGTTTAGGCATTTTATGATTCAGCAATATATATCATATACATCTATATACATGTATATATTTTGATGATGAAAGTGAAGACTTAACTACCATGAATATATATGATATATATTGCCGAACATCAAAATGAATATATATTGATGAACATCAAAATGCCTAAACAGATACCTATTCATGAGCATAAAGGTTTAATCTTTTATTTGTGAACTGATTAAGCTTAATTTCTTTTCATGTGTTTGCATACTGTAACTTAAGATTGGAAGAAATCATGTAACTGGTAAACACTTTACTAACATGAATATCAGTGTGTGGGACTAGAGTAAAATTTCATGGTATCTTTGGAAGTTTTTAAAGGTGAAGAAATAAAATATCATCATTGATTTTAACATATTTTGTCAATATCATACCAATAATTAACATACACGAAAATCAAGTTAAAAAATTATTTGTCCGGGGGTCAAACTCAAGGTCAAAGTTAAGGTCAAAGGTCATGACCTTATAAATTGCTCCAATACATTATTCGATGCATGTTTTGGATTCCTCTCTGAATTTCCTATAAAATGGTACCAGTTTCATGAAAATTGGTCAACACGTAACGACGCAGTGGCCATTGAAAGTTGAAGGTCACGCCCATTTTTGTCAAAACAAGGAGAAAAGGGCGGGCCGTAGCGCAAGAACCGACGGACCGATTGGACTAATTTTTTTTGTTTTGTGCTTGGGCCATTGTGAATTTTATGTATACCAAATTACAATGAATTCTGAGACGGTCGGGTGCAACCACTGGGTGAATCCAGATGGAATGACCCTATACTACCAGGGTTATATTTAGATTACTGCCCCAGGGGAGTGGGCAGTTAGGAGAAAACCACAAATCCCTGATAATTAAGTACATGGCCTATGGGAAAGTTGTCCTTGCCTCTTGTCATAATTTACTTACCCAGTTGCCAATTTGAAATCTACATAATCATAGGGATTTCAATTTTAAACTAAAGCAGCCATAACTTTCTTATTGCTGGTCCGATTTCTTTCAAACTTTCACCATTCTGTTTTATCTATTTTTCTCCTTTCCAACACTACATTTTATGACCAAGGCTGGATTCCCCTTTAAACTTTTTTTTAGCTAAAATGAAGCAATTTTCAGAACAAGGGGTTTGACATTTGGTCATCTGTCCATTTATTCACTGCTTATTTTGCTTTGGATGAAAGTTCCCCCTGAATCCATGATTGTCCCTTCGATTTGCCCCTCACTCCGAAAGCATCGGTCAGGAAAAGAATAAAGCGAATCGGAAATAAAAAGGTAAAAGCAGGCCACAATATTTTTCACGAAGCCTGGATCTATCAACATTGCAGTTGGTTGATTGGTTCTATTTCTTTCATTCCGACCTCTACATGGTGTTCAGTCTGTGATGGATGACATGAACTTTTGTCTGATTCATTTTTGTATAGATCTCAATATTTTCCAAGAGAATTATTATAATAAGAGACTTAAGAGTGGAAGGGCTTATTGTTTACGTCATGAACCCTGTTGCGTGATTGTTGCAGTACCATCATTTTTTTTCATGAAACCTTTTTTGATTTTGCAAACATGTCAACTTTTCCTGAGGAAAGTGTGACCCCCCCCCCCCCCCCCTTTGGAAACTCCTGAATCCATCCCTGCATGAACATGTAATTTTTCTTGAAATCATGAATCTGAACTAGATCTAGCACTTTAATCAGTAGAGGGAAGAGGTGGTAATCTTGGCACTATTGCAGTTTTGTACTAGATCCGACTTCAAATTTTCCCACCAGAAATTGTTCGCAAATGTCATGGCATGCCTCTCAGTCACATGACTAGATTCTATGCCCACCCTTTACCAAATAGGGCCTATAGTGATCAGGAACAGCTGTATTCATGGTATTACAGCTTCAATCTCAACGGAATCATTTTGCCGATTTATTAATGCCAAGAAAGAGGGAATATTAATTTGCATTTCGCTCGCATTCATTTTCAACAGTTTGATTCATTAAAGACAAAAATTGAAGAGCCCTGACAGGGGGATTTTGCATTGTAAGTTCCCTAATAATGTTGGCTGCATGATAGCGAGCCGTCTGTGTACAAGGAGAAATTTTAAAAATAAAAAAATGTTTTAAAAAATCCTCTAAACAGACGGCTGCCAGATGTAATTGTTCATACCAAGGACAAAGACCCAAAAATATAGGAATTCTTTTTATGTTAGAATACGTAAGACATGGAACAGCCTAAATAATGATGTTGTCACTGCCCCAAGTGTGCACAGTTTTGAAGCTGCCCTGGATAGATGCTGGAAAAATGAGCCAATAAAATATGACTACGAAAGCCCTGTTCCCGGAAGTGAGCCAGCCATCTGCATCTATCTTGAGGAAAAACCTAGAACTGAATACAGAGGCATAACATGCCTACATTCAGAAACTTCCCTAGGTATCCCTAGGTAATCATGGATGTAATAGTATACAGCCGTTCCAGATATTTGGGAAATCCGTAGTCGTAAGCCTATTGACCTCGAGGTGAGACTTGCTATGACATTTGCGAAAGATTTCTGTTGTCGAAATCGGCCGGTGCGAAACAGCATTAGGCCTAGCTCCAAAGTATCAAGCATCGCCACCGATCCCGACGAACATGTCACTGACACTGGTCTGGGCGATTATACCGCCTACCGGGACATTTGTCAATAACATGAAAAGGTTTTAATTAACATGGTTAATAAAACTTTCGCGGTTGCAGACTAATGGATACAAACCGCACATGCAAGTTAAGATAAGATTACGAATCATATTCCATCAAATATGCCCTCATACTTTAAGAAAATCCCATGTAACTGTTATGGTTTCTGGTTCACGTAACGAGCCACATCGTAGACGTGAATTCATGAACACTATGGCCATCAAATGACACTTTTCCTTCCAACCAATAAGGAAACTACTTTTACAAAATGATCATATTATAAAACCGATAAAACATTAATGTAAACAAGGTTGCAAATACTTATAAATAATGATGGATTTTCTTAGATTACATAGATTCTTTGGGAATTTCAGGATCACTAACCATCTTTGTAAAGCAGCAGACTGTAAGAGGTCGACCAAGAGATGGCGCACATGGGGTTTCGTTCTTCGTCGTTGCGTCTTGTGAAAACAGTGTACAAGCAGTATACAAGCTAGTCCACGTCCTGGACGATTTTTACTGATTGGGCAAACCATAACCAACACACACACGCCCGGGCCCGCGCCCTCCACTGATTCACTTACCCCCAGTGATTCACCTTACCCACTGATTCACTTTCCCCGAAAAAAAAATCGTCCAGGCCATCTCGGCAGAGAGAGGGAAGATAATGAAGTTGTGACCTTTGTCTGACCCAGAGGTTACGACCGCCCCTCGCAGATATTGCGCAAGGAGCACATGAATATTCAAGTTGTTTGAACGCAAGCTAGCGCATTGACCTCGCAGGGCGAGGGCATGTCCTGTGCGCACAGTATACAGTACAATCACAATTGGTACAATGAACATAAACGTGAGTTTGGATTGGAGAAAAGCATAATGGCTACCAAAAGATGGCATAGGCGGATCCAGGGGGGGGGCCATTAGCGGAGCAAAAAGAAAGAAAAAAGGGGAAAGAAAAAAAAAGGAAAAGAGAGGAAAAAAAGAAGGGGAAACGTAAGAGGAGGAAGACGAGTGAATGAAATAAGATGGGGGAAGACTTGAAAAATAATTTTTAAAAATCCTTCATGATGGGATGTAAAATTTTCGCTCGCGCTACGCGCTCGCATTGCCTTTTAGCTAAATATTGAGCTTAGAAAATCAAATTTTTAAGTCAATATACACAAATTCATTATTTTTTTTGATTTACAAATTGAATTTAAGATCGAAAGTGCTCTATAAAAATGTCCCGGGGGGGCCACTTACATTGACGAGTGGATACCATGCGCGACCAAAAAAACACGTAAAAAGGATGTCCTTTTCACGATAGGGCACGTTACGTACGTAACGTGAAAAGGGTGTCAAAAACACAAAAATAATGAAAAAAGGGTATCTATTTCGCTAGGAAAATTACGTGTTTAGGATCGAATTTGCGGGATGATAAAACAAAATTAAAATGTTTTATAAAGGATGTCCTTTTTGCCCCAACACTACGTGTTTAGAGTCCTATTTGCGCTAGGTGTAGAAGGTGGGGTCGTACTAAACCAAATAAGGTAAAGCCGACAACCAAAGGACCCGTAACAATAAAACATTCCTGTACTTGTTTAGGGGTTCATTTCAGGGAATATTTGCCAAGAGTATCGATTTGTTTCCAATACTTGTTAAGGGTAGGGTTTGACACGCCAATACTTGTTAAGGGGTGCATTTTCAGAATATGGAAATTACGTTTTTAGGGTGCTTTTCGAGACCCCATGGTCGCGCATGGTATCCACTCGTGAATGGAAGTGGCCCCCCCGGGAAAAATGTATGTTTTACTGTGGTCTGAATATTAAAGGGGAAGTTCACCCTGAAGAAAACTTTGTTGCAAAAATAACAGAAAAAATAGTAAAAAATTTGGTGAAGGTTTGAGCAAAATCCGTTAAAGAGTAAAAAAGTTATTAGAGTTCAAAGTTTTGGATTTGTGACGTCATAAACGAGCAGCTGCCCCATGTGTTATGTAATATAAAATGCATGAGTTTCAAATTTTGTATGGTTCCTGATGACTTAATTTTGTTTTCTATTCATAATCGGGTGTAAGATGATTTGTCTATTGATATACAAAAGGTACAGTGAAAACCATTTTCAATTTTCTGAGAAAATGACATTTCATTGATTTTTTACCATTCGCTATGTAGAAATGCTGCTCGCATATGACGTCACAAATCAAATAATTGAAATTCTAATAACTTTTTAATTATTTGATGAATTTTTCTCAAACCTTCGGCAATATTTTTATTATTTTTTCTGCTATTTTTACAATAAACTTTTTGTCAGGGTGAACTTCCCCTTTAACAATTTCTGCTTGCGCTGCACGCTCGCAATATTTGTTTGTCAGGAACCTTTTATTTTCGTGTATTCCATAGTTATCAAAATATGTCCCTTTTCAGGTCTGATTGCCAAAACGTATCAGCTAGCGCTGCACGTTCGCATTTTCATGTTTCATTGGTGAGTTATGTATATCTCAATATCAATTCTAAAACAAACTACTTAAAATCCCCATTTGATGACAGTTTATCAAAAATTTCTGCTCGCATTGATTTTTGAAAGATATTAACTCATGCATCATATTCATAATTACAAATTGCTTTAAATGTCCAGTTTTCAGGTATAGTTTCGCGCTCTCATGCTTTGGAAGCGAAATAGGAAGATAGTCATCATTTTCATATTATGACATAATGTCTTTATAGAATGTCCCGGTCCTATGTCAAAACTCAAAGTAATAATAATGAAACATATCAGCTCTTTTTTTAACTGTGATCCATATCCACCTCACAATTTTCCCACAAAGTGCTTGAAATACAGAGCTTAAATTGACCCTTTTTCAGATCAGAATATCATATATTTCTTAGCTCGCGCTTTGCGCTCGCTTTACTGATTTTCATGATAAGAAAGATATTTAGAATACCAAATTCTAGGTCACGATCGAAATCTAAAACATGCGAGTGCACATTCTTCAGATGTGCAGCTGGTTCTCTATCTAAATCATTATCCAGTTTCAGATCACAATATCAATAATTGTTTGCTGGCGATTTGCTCTCGCATTATTTTTTTCCGCTCGCGCTTCACGCTCGCATCAATTGTTTAGTTATATACTTATCCTTTTCATGATTACAAAAAAAAGCTTAGAATTTCCATTCTTCAGATAGAAATGTCAAAAATTTTCAGCTCGCGCTTCGCGCTCGCATTATTAATGTACGTTGATTTCAAATTACTCATCCTTTTCATGATTTAAAAAATATGAATAGAGTGTTCCACTTTTGGGTTTAAATCTCGAAGTTTTCAGCTCGCGCTCGCATCACTTAACATATGTAACGTCTTCATGGCCTACAAGCAGCCGTTAACAGATCCTTTTTATCAGATCAAAACGTATATCAAAAATAAGTAAAAAAAAATTCTGCTCGCTCTTTGCGCTCGCATTATTAATGTAGGATGATTTCAATTACTCATCCTTTTCATGATTAAAAAAATATGAATAGAGAGTCTCATTTTTTAGGTTTAAATCTCGATTTTTTCTGCTCGCACTTCGTGCTCGCATCAATTAATTAGATATATACTTATCCTTTTTCATTCTTCAGATAAAAATGTCCAAATTTCTGCTCGCTCTTTGCGCTCGCATTATTAATATAGGATGATTTCCAATTACTCATCCTTTTCATGATTAAAAAAATATAAAAAGAGAGTCTCGATTTTAGGTTTAAATCTCGAATTTTTCTGCTCGCACTTCGTGCTCGCATCAATTAATTAGATATATACTTATCCTTTTTCATTCTTCAGGTAAAAATGTCAAAATTTCAGCTCGCTCTTTGCGCTCGCATTATTTGATAGTTGAAATATGTAACGTCTTCATGGCTAACAAGCTGCCGTTAACAGATCCTTTTTTTATCAAATCAAAGCATATCTTAAAAATTTTCTGCTCGCGCTTCGCGCTCGCACTTGAAATAAGGCTTATGATATTATATGAATATATATATATATATATATGTATATATATATATTTAACTTAGTGACTAGGTGACTATTAGGACTACCCCTTCAAAGAAACAAACAAAAATTAACTTTGAGTGGCCGATCGGGGAAAATGTGGCTGAAAAAAATTCCGCCCCCCCCCCCCCTATTGGCCAAGGCTGGATCCGCCCCTGAGATGTTGTATTGTTTGTGACTCGCAACTGGTAACTTGTAAAAGTTATGTAAGGATAAAGTCTGTGAAAGTTGCTAGAGCTGGATTTCAAGAACAATTGCAAGAAATTTTCGCAGATATTTCGTCCAATTCTTCCAACTGTATTTGCGACAGATGCGTGACAAAAGTACGGAATGTGCACAAGTCCATTGAACTTTGCCAGGAACTTAGGGATCGATACGAGTCAACAAAACGTAATCATAGTCACAACCTGTCATCTTCCATTTCTACACCATTAAAGACTATCCCCAACAGGCTGAATGTAGGAAGGGAAGCTAATGAAAGAAGCAAACGTAAAATTGCTTTTTCTCCAGGAACTCCAACTTCTCGAGTAAGTACAACGAGTAGATCTAACTACGTTAGTCAAGTTCATGTGCCCATGCTGTCTCGTACTTAGTAACTCGTCAAAATGAAAAATATGTTTTTATATCGATCATGTCGATATAGCCTGAGTCTGAGTGAAGTTAAAAATCCCAAAGTTTAGGACTAGATTCTAGACCAATCTGACTTTAAGCCCTTATTTAAAAACAGACGTCTAGAAAAGTTGTCTTCCACTTTCCTTTGAAAATAATCAAATAATAAATATGGTATATTACGACAGTTTGATAATACCAAAAATAAAGATTTTCTCCAGTGTAATGAATTATGGGTTATGTTGATGTTATTAAGTTATAAGTGATTCAAACCAATCAAGTGATACAAATATAGTAGGCCTACAAAGTTTGGCAAAGGGAATATAACATAAAAGGTTTGGGACCCAAATAGAAGAGCTTGTGAAAGGGCCATTTGATGAAAGTAATATAAATCAAAGGAAGATACCGTATAGCAACGTAATGATGATAAACAAACATACATACAAAACAAAAATAATATAAGATGAAGTATAAAATGATAAAACATTGTAGCAAAAATATTGATGATAAAAACAAACATAAAAAACGAGAATAATACAAATATATTTACAATGATAAACTAGAAAGTAAACAAAAGATTAATTAAAGACATTTTGCAAGCTCTGAAATAAGATTTTTGACATATTGGCAATTTTGGAATTCCAAAATGAGTTCAAAGCAGTTTTTTTCTTCCAAATGGTTGATGGTTGATAAGAGTTCTCTGACGTGTAATGTATGTAGATCTACATCAATTTTCCCGGGGAGTAGCATTAAAGGTCAAGTCCACCTCAGAAAAATGTTGATTTGAATCAATAGAGAAAAATCAGACAAGCACAATGCTGAAAATTTCACCAAAATCGGATGTAAAATAAGAAAGTTATGACATTTCAAAGTTTTGCTTATTTTCAACAAAATAGTTAAATGAACAAGCCAGTTACCTACAACTGAGAGAGTCGATGACGTCATTCACTCACTATTTCTTTTGTTTTTATTGTTTGAATTATACAATATTTCAATTTATACGAATTTGACAATTAGGACCTCCTTGCCTGAAGCATAAAATGTTAAAATAATGGAATTCCACGTGTTTAGGGAGGAATGAAACTTCATTTTACATGACAATGATGAGAAAATCAAAATATTTCATATTTCATATAATAAAAAACAAAAGAAATAGTGAGTGAGTGATGTCATCAACTCTTGTTGAATTTTTCTCTTTTTATTCAAATCAAGTTTTTGTTGAGGTGGACTTGTCCTTTAAACCTAACAATAAGTCAATTAATACTACAGTGATCTCGGGATGATGAACAGAGTCTGGATGTTTGATTTGTTGATTTAATTATGAGACAGAAAAATTTCGTGCAGTGCTTTTAATTTAACATGATTTCCACCCCCCCACATAATTATATGTATGTATGGGAGTGTGTATGTACTGACTATACATTATGTATTTATTTTATGTATTTATATTATGTATGTATTTATTTACAGATCGGTGCTGCTTGGAAAATCACACTTTTTCCAAAGCCAGTTGGCAAACTAATAAAGGAATCATGTCCTCGCAAAAATGACAATGCTGTGACCTGTTCACTCTTGAATTGGAGACCAAGACGACGTGATGTCTCTTCGATAGCTCTCCCCACGACTTTCTCTGACTCGTTTTGGCGATCTCCACGGGCACGGTAGTCAGCCATCATTCTTAAAATGGCTAAGAAAGTCAACTACATGTATCTAAACGGTCAATGAGTAGATCGACTTGATAAACAGAAGATAACGCCAAAGTATTAAAGAATAACCTTGAGTAGTACAAGTAAACGATCCGAAAACAAACGATACAAGCATGCGTTGTATATACGAGTAAAACAACAGCCATGTAGCATGCACACGTGTACATAGGACATAGAGTGCACATGGTGTAATTTTTTTCCATGATGTATCAATAATTTTATTTCTTTATCATATAAAATCGTTCAAAAAATACTCAACCAAAAATAATTTTCATATTTATAAATATTTTTTAAGAATATTTTACAGGGATTGTGTGACGAATATTCGTAAAATAGATTTATAAATTTTATTAATGTGAGTTAATTAAAAAATATCCTTGAAATAAGACTGGGAACACCGTCCCCCAAAACTGTCACTTGGAGTTACGTAATGGCACCGAGGAGAACGCCGTTCTGATTGACAGGGTTTGTCGACCAATCGGAATCGAGAGCGAGGGAGACTGGGCTCAGTGGGCGGAATATCAGTTCCCTTGAATCTGACGGGGAACTTGCCAAGATTCACTGGACTGTTGTTTGATATGACTATTCAGGATGTGTGTATACGTATGCGTGTACTGTTATGGGGTTGTAGTAGTGTGCTGGGTGTTTGGTAGTCGTGTCGTACAAAATAACAACAGTCCAGGAGGTGGACTATATACAAGCCGCCTCTTGTACTTGAAATTTTTGATATTGCTAGCCAGATATATATATATATATATATATATATATATATATATATATATATATATATATATATAAATGCTAGCCAGATATATATATATATATATATATATATATATATATGGCTAGCAATATCAAAAATTAAAAGAGAGAACTTTTCATATTTTGACTTGAAAATTTAACGTTTTTCACACTTTTTTTTATATTAAGAGTGAACTCATGCATACGGCTATTCCATTTAACAATCTGTGTACCTTAATTTTCTTTCTTTCTTTCACTACCGTACCTATGGGGGGAGCAGGGGTCAGACTGCCCCCCCCCCCCCGACGAGTCACAACTGATCCCTGATGACCGTGACGAGCCACCAGTGGCCCGGCCCCTCATTTGTAGTTGAAGACTTTTTTTTGTCAATGTCCTTTCCTGCTGAGGAGACCTTTTTTGTTTTGGGGTTTTTTTTTTTGCTTGTCAATTTTTTCTGGTGCGAATGTCCTATATTTCCTTTTGAGGACCTTTCTTTTTTTTTTTTTTTGCTTATCGATTTCTTTTCTGGTACGAAATCTTTTATTTGTGGTTGAATTAAGACCCATTTTTTTTCTTGTCATATTTTTTTGGGCGGACGATTTTGCCCCCCCCCCCCTGTGGAAATAAAACAATATACTACCAGGGTTATATTTAGATTACTGCCCCAGGGGAGTGGGCAGTTAGGAGAAAACCACAAATCCCTGATAATTAAGTACATGGCCTATGGGAAAGTTGTCCTTGCCTCTTGTCATAATTTACTTACCCAGTTGCCAATTTGAAATCTACATAATCATAGGGATTTCAATTTTAAACTAAAGCAGCCATAACTTTCTTATTGCTGGTCCGATTTCTTTCAAACTTTCACCATTCTGTTTTATCTATTTTTCTCCTTTCCAACACTACATTTTATGACCAAGGCTGGATTCCCCTTTAAACTTTTTTTTAGCTAAAATGAAGCAATTTTCAGAACAAGGGGTTTGACATTTGGTCATCTGTCCATTTATTCACTGCTTATTTTGCTTTGGATGAAAGTTCCCCCTGAATCCATGATTGTCCCTTCGATTTGCCCCTCACTCCGAAAGCATCGGTCAGGAAAAGAATAAAGCGAATCGAAAATAAAAAGGTAAAAGCAGGCCACAATATTTTTCACGAAGCCTGGATCTATCAACATTGCAGTTGGTTGATTGGTTCTATTTCTTTCATTCCAACCTCTACGTCAGGATGGTGTTCAGTCTGTGATGGATGACATGAACTTTTGTCTAATTCATTTTTGTATAGATCTCTATATTTTCCAAGAGAATTATTATAATAAGAGACTTAAGAGTGGAAGGGCTTATTGTTTACGTCATGATCCCTGTTGCGTGATTGTTGCAGTACCATCTTTTTTTTCATGAAACCTTTTTTGATTTTGCAAACATGTCAACTTTTCCTGAGGAAAGTGTGACCCCCCCCCCCCCCTTCCCCTTTGGAAACTCCTGAATCCATCCCTGCATGAACATGTAATTTTTCTTGAAATCATGAATCTGAACTAGATCTAGCACTTGAAAATTTAACGTTTTTCACACTTTTTTTTATATTAAGAGTGAACTCATGCATACGGCTATTCCATTTAACAATCTGTGTACCTTAATTTTCTTTCTTTCTTTCACTACCGTACCTATGGGGGGAGCAGGGGTCAGACTGCCCCCCCCCCCGACGAGTCACAACTGATCCCTGATGACCGTGACGAGCCACCAGTGGCCCGGCCCCTCATTTGTAGTTGAAGACTTTTTTTTGTCAATGTCCTTTCCTGCTGAGGAGCCCTTTTTTGTTTTGGGTTTTTTTTTTTTTTTGCTTGTCAATTTTTTCTGGTGCGAATGTCCTATATTTCCTTTTGAGGACCTTTCTTTTTTTTTTTTTTTTTGCTTATCGATTTCTTTTCTGGTACGAAATCTTTTATTTGTGGTTGAATTAAGACCCATTTTTTTTCTTGTCATATTTTTTTGGGCGGACGATTTTGCCCCCCCCCCCCTGTGGAAATAAAACAATATACTGTGGAAAATCCTAGGTACGCTACTGCTTCCTTTCTTTCTTTCTTTCTTTCTTTCTTTCAATCTTTCTTTCTTTCATTCTTTCTTTTATTTCTTTCTTTCTTTTTTTTCCTTTTTATCTCTTTCCATTTTCCTTTTCTATTTCTCCCTTCTTTTTTTTCCTGTTCGCTCCTTTTTTTTCCCAACGGCAGCGCTGATTTACCGATGATATCCAAATTAGTGTGTGTGTGGGGGGGTGTGGTTAACGACGGCCATGGGTATGAATCTCATTGAACAGGCAATGTGAGCGAGAAGCTAGCCATGGCTCTGGGAAGTGGGGGGAAAAGACCAACATTTTGTGTTGAGACTTTTTTTAGGGCTTGCTTGTCAAATTTCTCCGGTCTAGATGAGTCTATGATTATCTAGCAACCCCCATAAGCGGCGGAAGCGGGGGGACGGTCCCCCCTAATTTTTTTTTTTGATAACCTTTTTTTTGCTTGTTAATTTTTTTTCCTGCGTTCCCCCTAAATTCACGTGGACCCCCCTGAAACGTGTGTTATCCCCCCCTAAAATTTAGGTTGATGACTTTTTTTTTGCTTGTTAAAATTGTTTGGTTAGCCACTCCTATTTTTTTTTGGGGGGGGCTTGTCCAATTTTTTACCTGTGTCCATCCCAAAATTTCAGGTGGACTCCCCCTAAATTTTTTGGCTTCCGCCGCCAATGGCAACCCCCCTATTTCCTTTGGAGTTTTGGAGCAAAACGACCTTCATTTTAAGTGATCTCCCTTAATTTTTATTTTTGCCTGTTAAATTTACTTCAGCGCCCCCTGCCCCCCCCAAAAAAAAATGTTCCCATGGCCCTGCGGGAAGCACGAGAGAAATTTTCAAGTTCAAGTTTAAGTTCAAAATAATCTTTCCCTCACCTTATTTTTCTTTACCGTGCATGTATTTCCCTCTTCCTCTCATTATTCCTTTTCCTCTTTTCCCTCCTATCTCTATCTCTCTTTTCCATTCTTTAAAAAATTTCACTCCCCCTTTTTGCACCGCCAATAGTGGGGTCAA
Organism: Lytechinus variegatus; assembly: GCF_018143015.1. NCBI lineage: Eukaryota > Metazoa > Echinodermata > Echinoidea > Temnopleuroida > Toxopneustidae > Lytechinus > Lytechinus variegatus. Next base: position 9,576,443 of record NC_054750.1, read on the forward strand.
CCCATTGGCGGCGGAAGCCCAAAAATTTAGGAGGTGTCCACCTGAGATTTTGGGATGGACACAGGTAAAAAATTTGACAAGCGTCCCCCAAAAAGGTTATCAACCTAAATTTTAAGGAGTTCCTAATCAAGAATTTTTGACAAGCAAAAAAAAAAAAAAAGGCCATCAACAAAAATTTTAGGGGGGGTCCACGTGAATTTAGGGGGGACGCAGGAAAAAAATTGACAAGCAAAATAAAAAAAAGCTTATCTAAAAAAAAAAACCCACCTAAAATTCAGGGGGGGGACACGTCCCCCCCCCCCGCTTCCGCCGCCTATGGGTCAACCCTTTGGATCCGCCTATGAAAAAGGTACTGTAAACAACCCAAGATATCAGGGCAAAGTTTCTCCATGCAGATTACATACCGGGGCTTATCAAAATGTTAAACTGACTAAAACTCTAGAGTCTCTTTTTGGTGGTGTTTATTTCCCGCTTTTAGTTATTTCTGCATTCAGATTACATGGATTAGTTATTCGGGGGGAGTTTAGGGTAGGCCTACTCTGCAGAGAAGCCTGCAGAGATCGAGGAATTGTCCATTTGAAAGCACCGCCCCCCCCCTTGGCGGTATTTTTTTTAACCAATGACGAAAAACGGCAAGCCTGATGATCATAACCCCCCCCCCCCATATACAATAATGAATTCTGACATTCGCATGAAGTGACCCAGAGAAGTGACAATTAAGATAAATAACAAACAGCATAATCGAAAACACCAGGAAACAGACTGTTTTTCAAGGTAATCGGAAATCAATATTGATTCGATAGTGTGGGTGTGTGTGACAGAGAGAGAGAGGGGGGGGGGCAACATGGAAATATCAATTACACATTAAGTTGAAATCGAACAAAGCGCAAAGCGAGTGAACAATACACCCCATAATGGGATGGAACTGTAACCCTTTTCTACATAAGACACGCCCTTGTGGTATTTAATAGTTCAGAAAGTAGTCAACTCGAAAATTGTCATTAAATTGCCATCGACATATTTTTTTTTAAATCGAGTTGAAATGAATCAATTACAAGCTCCCATAGAAATATATTAGAGAGAGATATAAGCAAACATGCACATAAAACAAACCATGACCTCTAAAACAACTTACATTAACACACAGAAACGTAACAGGGGTCGGTGGCCGGGGGGGGGGGGGGCAAGAGCGGAAAATTCCTGGTCATATCATGGTATGAATAGGCAGCGCACAATGAGGCACAAATTTTGAGGGGCCAGATATGGAGCATCGGGCAAAGTTTATTTTAAAAAAAATGCGAGCGAGCGAGCGAGAAAAATTTCGACATTTTTTATTACAAAAATCAAAGTTTGTGATAGATCTTTGTATCAGTGGCGTAACTACGGCGGGGGGCATGGGGGGCTCGTGCCCCCTCCCAATCGACTGGCCAAAAAACGGGGAAAATGAGAAAAAGAGGGAGAAAGAAAGAGAAACGTAGCGGGAAAGTAGAAATTATTGTTCATTATAATTAAATTATGTTATGTTATATTACATAAGAAACATTTTTTCATAACTTTATGAAACATAATTTGCTCAGGGCCTATGTCTTCATTGTTCCTGGTGCTCGCATTGTCTGTTTAACGAGATATATATAATCCTGTTGTACTAAAACCTCCCGTTTTCAAGTCAATATACACTATTAGATCGCACTTCGAGTTGTATTGTTTTATAGTGACATATGCGTCTTTTTCATAACTTTTTAAATGATTTCCCCATTTTGAGGTCTTAATATAAAACATTTCCTGTCCGTGCTTGCGTTCGCATTGGCGGATTGGTAATTATATCTGCTTTCATGAGTCCTTAAAATGTCCCTATAATCTGAATATCAAAAATTTTCAGCTCGCGCTTCGCACTCGCATCATTCGGTTAGTGAAATACGTATAATGAATGCCTACAAACAACCTCTGGAATGTTCCTCTTGTTAAATTTTCAGCTCTCGCTCGCAATATATGATTAGTGAGATGCAAATGATAATCATGATTACAATGACTACAAAAAGTGATCCCTACATGTGTTTAGATGTATAAATTCTAACAAAATCAGCAAGCGCTTTGCACTTGCATTAGATGACTATGGTGAGATATGTATACTCTTAATGGATTCTTTAAAAATAGTCCTCCAAAAATTGTCCTCCAAATATACGAAAACTTTAGCTCGCGCTTCGCGCTCACATTGTTTGTTTAGCGAAACAAGTATTATCATGATTTTAAAAAAGATGCTTATAATATGTCCCTTTTAGATCTAAATTTTCAGCTCGCGCTTCGCGCTCACATTATTTGATCAGTGACATACATATCAGTCTAATGGCACTGTTCTTAAAATGTCTCTATACTAGGTCAGTATACCTGGCAAATGAGCGCGCTTCGTGCGCTCACTAATTAACCCAAATTTTTTGCTGGTGCCCCCCAATGCCGTGACCCACGGTACGCCACTGCTTTACATGATATACAAAAAATAATATAACATTTCATTCTTCTCTCTTCTTTTTCCTTTTTCCCCTTTTGCGGCAATAGCGTGTTGAGTAAAAAAAAAAGAGGGGGCACAGTATGATACATTCTAAATTGCTGTTTAATGTAATTTCATTATTATTATTATTATTAGTTATTTATTGTAAAACGCTATATAAGCGTTTAAATAATATAAGCGTTCAAATAGCGTTTTAAAAGGGGAAGCTGGTGGTGCACTTAAGGAAATGGGAACAAATCAATGCATACCTTAATTAATAATATGGATGTATTGGTTGCTTCATGTTGTTTCTGTTTTGTTTTGTTTATTTGTTCAAATACAGATAGTTGTACCAGAGCAGGATGCATCGTGTGTGCCACGTGTGTAGATGGATGTGTGAGTTTTGTGACGGGAAAGGGGGGGGGGGAGCTGTGGGTGGTGTTGAGTTAAAGTGAGCTTGTGTGAGTGTCTGGGAGAGAGATGAGGGGGAGGGGGTATGGGGGTGAGGTGAGGATAATAACCTTCCTCTAAGTAACCTTTGAAATAATCTTTTATCCTTTTTTTCTTATTCTTGTACAATTTATGTGTTCAAAGAGATTATTTCTATTCTATTCAGGAAAAAAGTCATCTTTTACAAAGTATTTTTTGTCGATTGATATGGGTTTTTCCCCTCTGCTTTGACATTGTTATAGAAGAGAAATTTGGCAGTTTAACTTCATTTGTAATCATTTTAAGAATATTTGTAATCTCATTGATATTCATATATTTATTTGTTTGATTGTTTATTTATTGTAGGGCCTATGCGTGCAAAGAATTTATGAATTGTGTGATTGTAAACTTATTGATTTGAAAGAGGAAGAAAATCAAATATTATTCAAAACAAAAAAATAAGTACCTGTTATGTATGTATGGTGCGTGTGGCGAAAATTTGCTTAATATAAGTTCCAAGCGAGAGAGGCGAGCGAGAAAAAAAATCACCTTTTCTTGATAATCTAACTTTGAGATTTTCACATGGTATTCAGAAAATCACATAGCTTACACTTTTCCTTTGCTTCTTTGTTCTTTCATCCCTTTTTTTTGTGGTTGTAGAACTGTTTGGGACCATGGCCCTAATCCTTCCATCTATATGCCAGTGATTTGCGGGTAGGGTCTGGGGCGGAACCCGGGAATCTCTTGATATTATAGAGCCATTTTAAACCTCACGGATTGCCGCTATTTTTAATCAAATTGCGGGTATACATTACATATAGCTTTTGACAACACAGAACTTTGCGTAATAAACAAATTATTTTGAGGGAACACAACATAACGAATTTTTTTGGGGAAAAAGTCGCCAGTGAGAAAATTTTTAAAAATGACATTCTAATTTTTAAATTTTATTCAGGAAATAACATATATTGTTTTCTTAATTTCATTGCGTTGCCTCCTTAACTTTTTTTCATTTCTCTTGGCTAGCTGAGGAACACTCCCCCAACCCCTGTACCTACCCCCAGTGCTTCAACGTATAAAGCTTAATGCAGGAACGATCTATTTAGGCCTTTGAACATGTTGAAGGTTACAGATGAAGAGCCCATACTCCGGGCCGCGAATTGGGCCAATACTGCAAGGCGACGGGGCAGAGCCCCCGTAGCATTGGAGATTTCGGTCCGACCACTTGATCGAAGGTCCGCTAGGCCGAAGGTCCGCGAGACCGACCTTTTTCCCCTTTCATCGGTTGCCGCGGTCGAGTGGTTTCAGATGCCTCGTTGCAGCGGCGTAACTTTTTACGGTAACGCTTAATACCAGCGTAAAGTTTTATGTCTAGCTTTTATGTCCTGATTAATTGCAACCGTTTAATATATTGCATAAACAGCAAGGTTATGATAGACTTCATGTCATGCACAATGATATATATCATTCATCTTTCTTCATGCACTTTCTTTATTTTCAATCTTCGGCAGTCCGATATCTTGTTATTAATTAAGTTCTTCTCTTTTTTTTCCAATTTGGCTCATTACATTCTATTTATTTCTATTTCTATTATTTCCGCTTTTGTTTGCCATTTTGACATGTTTAAATTTCTTTCCTTTAATTCTTACCAATCCTGCTATAATATTTCTGGTTGATTTGTTATTTCTCACTTTTCTTTTCTTCGTTTTCCCGCTTTCCTTTCACTTTCTTTCTTTCTTCCTTTCTTTCTTTCTGTTTAAATAAATATTTAATTTTCCCTGTGAATCTGCCAGGGGGCAGCCTGTCTCCCACCTGCTACGCCACTGGCAACACACTAAACTAAATTGGATAGCATATGCCAAACTGAAAAAAAGCTTACATAATGCAACATCATAGCACACATAAGATAGTTATAATATTTTGTCTAATGAACAGTTTAGAGTTTTCTTGTTGGTATACCATCTTTTGTATCGATTGAATGGGCATATATTGCCGCTTAGTGAAGTTAGTAAATAGTAGATTAATATAAAATATGTAACAACTTATTATTTACTATATTACCAAAATAGTTCACTCTCTCCGAGTTTTCTTACAATATGCCCACGTAACAGTGTATATTTCCCCAACTGTTATTTTCGCCCATTGCAGTACAAAATTTTAGGCCTTATATAGGATAACGTATTGGGGCAGGTCCGGGGGCAGGTCCTACGGAGAGTCACGCGATCGACCCAAACTAGATCCCCTTGATCTATCCCTTTACTCTTCTTTCTTACTGTTATTTCTCTTCCTCTTCTTGATCTTCTTTTTTTCACAAAGGGATGGGGGAGGGGGTGGTCACTCCCTGTTTGTCTAAATTACCCATTCATCATTTTTAGTCTGCAAGCACAGACTTAAATTTGACATTTTACCAATTATAATCATGTCTATCGAGTGAAGACTAGTCTCCAAACTCTACATGTCTGTGTCTGTGTCAAATTTGATGGAGGCAGCCAAAGTCATAGTAAACCTAGTCTTACTGCTACAGACTTTCTACTTTCTGCATTATGCCCTGTGTGAATTGCGGAAGCCAATGGCATGTGCATGCAGACTATCAATATGGGGCAGTTCCTGGTAGCGACTTGTGCACCTAAACACTTAAGTTTTATTTCCTTCTGTTATGCAGGCCGTCACTGGTTTGTTATTTGTGTCGATCATGGACCTATGTTTGTGTCGAGAGGATATACTTTCCTCGCATAGGGGTACGAATTGAACGTCTGGATATCAAACTGGACTCCATTGTGTTGTTAAATCGTGGGCCAACTAGCTGTAATTATTTTTACAAACATCTTATAAAGGCCTTTTTGCTTATATGCTAATAAATGGACAAGTCTTAACCAGACCCAAGAGCGTTTTGGAGTTCGACCCTTTTAATTAATTGCCATGTTTTGACTCGATCCGCGAATTGGTGCATTCAAGAATTTTGGTTTTGGATTCATTCTGTTTACAGTATCCTGTCAAGCGGTAAGAATGACTCACACTTTAATTGAATCATGAAAATACGAATATTTCTTTTTTTTTATATTACATATATTATGTACAAAATATTGCTGTACTTGTTTAGGGGTTCATTTCAGGGAATACTTGCCATGAGTGTCGTTTTGTTTCCAATAATTATGTTAAGGGTAGGGTTTCACACACCAATACTTGTTAAGGGGTGCATTTTCAGAATATGGAAAATACGTGTTTAGGGTGCTTTCCCGGGTGCTTTTCGAGACCCCATGGTCGCGCATGCCACTCGTCAAGTGCCCCCCCCCCCGGGAGTATCGACCCCACTCGAAAATAAGCACTATATATATATATACTCTAAAAGGGACGTAAAAGTAATTAATATCTTAATTGGTGAATGTGTCCGACCGTTGGTCAATATCAACCAAAATTATGTTAACCAAGAAATTGATTGATTTTGATCATTTTTGTCGGTGAGACAATACATATTGAATAAAGTCACCCGATCATTTTTTTAGTGTAGATGGGGTATGGGCTGGTCTGGGCTACCTATTCGAAAGTGTTACAACCAAGAAAATGCTACTAATAAAAGAATTTTGTCCCCCCCCCGAATATTGATGCAGTACACCACTGAAAATAAGTACACTCCTAAGAGCCACTATTTACCCCCCCCCCCCCCAGAATCGAGTGAGCAAATAGGCCTTCGGTGTACACCGATTTCAAGAATATTGATTATTTCCGGCTCATTTTAGTCATAGCAGCAGTTTGGATGTCATAACTGATAAACACTTGGTGATTCATCTAAAAGAACAGATAGCTCTTAATACAGGCTTAAAATGTACCGAATCATATTCAAGAGGACCCTAAAATGGGCTCAAAACAAGGAATTGAAATGAAGTGTTTGAGTGAACTCCACTTAATTTATTCATCATGTTCATGATTTTTCTTCCCTTTTTCAATACAGATTGATGAACCCGAATTATAGTGTCACATGCCAGGATAGCTTGTATTAAAAGAAGTTTTGTTCATCTGTTTCTCCATCTTCAGTTTTAGTCAGTCGAATCCAAGCTGTCATCTGTGTAATTTTCAATTGTAAACCTTTAGTTTTCACCCATTCTACAATTCAATAAACATATAATTCGTTAAATACAAACAAACTGAAAGTTGTCAACAATCCATGTTCAAGATGGGTGCTGAAGTCGATCCGAAGATCGTTGGAGAGTTGGAGAAAATCTTACGCGAAAAATACTCGTTTTCAGGATCACTGAGTGATATTGCTTTTGGAGTATCAACAAACGAATCGTTTCGTCAGCTGATCAGTGCTTTAGAGAAGCAAGTCCCGTCTCAAAAGGCAGAGACCAACGAATCCGATGATGGTGATGAAACTCCAAAAGTTGGAGACAGAGCTCTTGTGCATTGGTACGGTAATGGTTGGTTCACTGCTACTATTGAGAGCTGGGTACCTGATACTCTAAGCTACATGATTCGATGGACGGACGGAAATTGGGCAGCAGAAGCAGCAAGATATGATAACTTGTGTGTTGATAAGGTACCAAGTTCATCTTCCGTTGGGGTCGGGACAAAGGTTCTCTTTAAGCAAGGCCTCTATTACTGTGGTAAGAATAGTGATGGCAGCATCTGCGACAGCACTGGCAGGACCCTTTCAGATGCTAAAAAATCGGAGCTTGCAAAACTAGGCAAGATATCTGATCGATGGCATATGGGTCGAATAACAAGCATCACAAAGGATGCAAATGGTGAGCCTCGCTACAACGGGAAACATGTAGATTTCACCGATCCACAGGTTTCCCGAAACAACTATGTTGGATATAGCCTAACTTTCACTGACCTCAGGATAGATCAACTCAGGGTTATTCCAAATATTTTCAACTGTTTGGATTCGGATACAAAGGGGGATAAGAATAAGGATGCGTCTTGTGACGTATTCATATCGAAAGTTGCTAAAGATGATGAGACTGTTATCCGGATAACAAAGAAGTTTAGCGGCAAGTATAAGATACGGCAATCCACTCATGGCCAATTAGCAACTGATATTCAATCAGCTGTACAACTCATCAAGAATTCTTCCATCTACCTAGTTTGCCTCAGCGACAACTTCATCGAGGACAGCCAAGCCATGTCTGAGCTTCTGTACGCGAAGAAAACACTGGGGAAAACTGTAATCCCTGTCGTTCTCGGTAAAAGTGATAACTGGCTTCAGACAACTGCTGGTATGCTGCTTGCGGGACAACTGTACATACAATTTGCGAGTTCTGATGTGTGGCAAGAGAAGGCTGAAGAACTTGAAGCCAACTTAAAGAAGCTTGTCTTTAATGAGTCCAAGAACGCCTCGACGGATAAGAAATCACAAGGTGAAGAAATTCCTCCGCGAGTTTTCCTGTCTTACTGCTGGACCAATTCCAAATCTTCATTTGACGCTGGACAGGTCCGAAGCTTTTCTGGCCATGAATTTTCCGATCCCCGAAAAATCAAACAAGACCTTGAAAAGGTATTAGGAGAAAAGGTCTGGCTTGACATTGAACAACTGAACAGCGTTGATGATTCTGGTATGTTCGGGCAAATCGCCGACGGACTGAAGCAAAGTTCAATAGTGGTCATGTGTGTGTCAAAGGAGTACACCAACAGTCAGAATTGTAAGATGGAAGCTAATTTCGCTCTACGATCTCTTAAGAAGAGTGCTCTCGTATTAGAGGTTGGTCGAGGGACAGTTGAGGATAGAGATGCATGGAAGGGCAGCAGTGTTGGGATGGTCCTACCGACAGACCATCAGCCATACGTCATGACTTTGGACACCACAAACTCTACCAATAGCTATGATACCATCATCCAGAAGATCAGTCAGCATTTGAAAGAAACGGTTCTCACTGAACCACCAAGCTACGACGCGTCTTCAGACCTCGATCAAACATACGATGGAAGTGAAAGTAGTCTGAGAGCATCGATCCCAATGGTTGGAGATGCCGTCATTGCTCATTACGCTGCATGGCAGTTCTATCCAGCAGTGGTAGCAAACTTTGACAAGTCTAGTATGAAGTATACAGTTGACTGGGACGATCCAGATCCAAGTTGCAGAACTCAGCCTTATGATCTTGTGGCTATGAATACCACTCCCACTGAAGACCTGATTGGAATTGGTTCTAGAGTGTTGTTCAAGCAAGGCAGATACCAGTTTGGGGCTTCCACCGGCGACGTCTGGAATCTTGGAGAAATAACCAGGACATACGATGAAGGTGGGCAGAGGTTCTACGACGGAAAGCATGCTAAGACGGCCCAAGATGGGTTAGCAGTTGCCAGCTGGCCGAGTTATAGACCCACATTTGAGCGGTCGAGATGTCAAGATTTGAGACTGTTCCCGAACGCAATCGAAATGCTACAAGCATACAAGAATCTTTGAAGAATCCTATCAAGGTCTGTTGATGACAATGCAGATCTATCTTGATCTTGAGTTTGTTTTGGTTGATATTCGGTTCCGGAGAATATAAATTGTAGATGTTTAAAATGGGAAGCTTGTTTCTTAAAAAAAAAACATATTACCATTGTCTGAAAGCATTTTAGTCTATTATATTCATCATACCACATGTCGCATCGTTCGAATATCAATTTTTAATGGTAATTTTAGAGTAACCCTTTGAATATATATTACGTCGTAGTGGCGTTTTAATTTTCATGATCAATGATTAAAACACAGATACCATATTTACGAAAGTGGAATTGATTTCAGGCTACTCTGAAGTTAGCACAACCCTACTGAACACTTTGAAGCAGTACATTTCACCCCTATACAGAGTATCCCTTGACCCCGTCTTACAAAGAGTTGCAATTGATCCGATCAACCACAGCTATGGAAAGCCAGCAACGTCAAAATATGAAACGCATGTTTGCTCAAATGTTTACATAATGGTGTATATTCATACATTCATCGTGTTCTTAACAACCCAGTACACTCTTCTTTGTTCACAAAAGGGCATTGCCAAAATGTCCTGTAAGAAAAGTAATGACATTGATGGATTTCCATATAGGTTGATCGGATCAATCACAACTCTTTTTAGGACGGGACCCTGGTATGTCCCCATTGATAGACAAAGCACTTGTCAGTATTCAATCATCTCACTCTCACATAAGAATGTTCACAAAAATAGCTCAAATAAGATAAACAAACAAGTGAGAAATGCAGGAAATTATATATTTTAATTTGTATACTCATTACAAATAGAGTAAAAAAAATAGTATCTGAACTATCATTTTTTTATGAGTTATTTACATGAAATCATCAGACACTATCTTTAGTAAAAATGATGGACTTTCCGAGAAAAAATACAATATCTAGGCTCACAACTATTAATGATCGCATATTCAACATGTTCGTTTTACGAACGAAAGGAGAATACCTTCGTATAAACATCATAATTTGAATTTTGTACGCTGAAAATAAGTTTAGTCAGCACTAGACACTAAACATGGATGCTAGCTTGCATCCTATACAAGAATTACTTTTAGTATTAAAGCCCCTTGCTTTCGCGTATATACTCCATCAAAACGGTTATGAATTTTATAAAGATGCTGATCATTTATTAATATAGTGATAACACATTATAAACCATTCATTATTATGATGCTAAATGCAAAGAAAGAATGTAACTACAGAATAAGAAGATTACTATATGTATGGGTATAAAGTATATTAAAATGGAAATGAGAGAAAAAAGGTGACAAATGCCTTGGTAATATTTGAATTTTTTCTGTGTAGCTTGAGAAGTACATATCTAACATAGATTATTGATTCGTACTTCAAAGAACTGGCGATTAAGATGGTACGAGAGTGCGGGATGCGTGTAGAAATGAGGAAATATGAAGAGAGAGAGAGAGAGAGGGGGGGGGGGCAGAGAAAGAATTCGGGCCTACCACCTGTGATCCACTTTTGGAGTTCACCTTTCACGTACAACTGAACTAATAAGCAATGTTGGTAATAATATTGGTAGCAACAATTCATTTTGATTGATTGATTAAACAAACTAACATCATCTGCTCACGAGGAGTAAGAGAATGACCCTTATCACAGAGAAACAATTATGATACTTAAGTTTCGTCTTCACTTTTGATTAAATGTTCTTTTAAAGTTGATTTTTTTTCTAGCGTCTATCGCAGAATGCTAACGCCTAAAAAACTCCTTCTTACATTCTTGTAAAAATCATGTATGATCACTGCTGAGAGGAAGATATGTCCTTGTATTCAATGATTAAGGTCAATCCATTCAGTTTTCGGGAGATGCATCAAACCCTGGATTCTGAAACTCTACTGAGTTGACTGTTAGCTCCCTGAAAGTGAAAATGAGATGATTGACGCATTAGATAAGAAAAAGTGACCAAATTCATATGTGCCAAGCAATGCGAATGCATTACATGGACTGCAGCAAAGAACAAAGTGCCATACAGTGTGTTCACACTGTGGAACACAATTTAAAATTACATTCATTCTATTAAATTTGAGCATTAAACAGTGTGAATCACATTTTCACACAGTTTACTAAGTGAACACACAGCTAACACACACACTGTCGAGACACTGCATCACACTTTTGAATTTGAGCATATTATTTTAACAGTGTGAAATGTACGTTTACACAGTCCACTATGTGAACACACTGAAAGTACCATCACACTGTGTAATGTGAGCATTGTAACAGAGTGAATCACATCTCCCCGTGACAGTGTGAACAATCAGTGAACATTCACACTGTCGAGGTACCCACAGTGAAATTATCTTCACCAAATGGTTATTTTGATCAACCTCATTAAGAGCCGCGGTGTACGGCCTTTTGTCTTAGAATGAATTGATATTATCAGGAATTTGTATTCTGGAAAAAGGGAGCAGTATAAAGCAAGATGATATAAATTGTCTTAATTTGCACTAAATTCTACATTAGGAGGTAGAACTTGAAATAGAAAATCCTTTTTAAGTGGCCATATATTTCATAATCTCATTTTTATATTATGTGTGTGTGTGTGTGTGTGTGTTTGAGTTTTGTCAGACGTGTATCAATCAGATATGATTATTTACGTGTGGGACCGACCTTTAACGTCACCATCCGAAAGACGTGACAGGGCTCGAACCTCTGCATCAATTTGTAACTTCCCCACATAGCTTGGATCACAGGCGCACGCCACAACGCCCAGTTGTGGGCTGTGGCGTGCATAACTGAACTAAAATTTATCTTAAGTTTGTCTTACTGCGCTTGAGAATCGATGAGCTTGTCTAACTCATTCACTGCCTCGTCTTCTTCTTTCTTGGCAAGTTGATCCTCATTGTCCTTATTATCAGCTATGGGTGGTGGTGGCTCATAGTCTGGTGGGATCTCTTGCTTATCTTCCGCCGTCTAAAGACATTGGGAGTAATATAAAAGTTCAGTTCAAGGACTTTGGCAGAGGGTCAATTACATGAATGGAGCAGGTGTGACATATTTAATATTAAACCATTTCTCAAAAAGGGGTCAATAATATGGGAATATTGCTGGAGTTCCATAGCACCAAATTTGTGTGGAAGCCATGGGATAATTTTCCCAAGGCTGATTTAATGCCAAAATATGATATTTTTCTAGTGCCTTTTATCGGTCCTTTTTAAAAAATATTATAGTTTTTTCTTTTATTGTTAAATGGCTCTTTGAGCGGTTATCATACAGATTTGGTGATTGAATCAGATTTTATACTTATCTATAAAAAATAAATATTAAGGTATTTTACCCCCGGGGGCCACTTACATTGACGAGTGGATACCATGCGCGACCAAAAAAACACGTAAAAAGGATGTCTTTTTCACGATAGGGCACGTTACGTACGTAACGTGATAAGGGTGTCAAAAACACAAAAATAATGAAAAAGGGTATCTATTTCGCTAGGAAAATTACGTGTTTAGGGTCGAATTTGCGGGGATGATAAAACAAAATTAAAATGTTCTATAAAGGATGTCCTTTTGCCCCAACACTTCGTGTTTAGAGTCCGATTTGCGCGAGGTGTAGAAGCTGGGGTGAGTACTAAACCAAATAAGGTAAAGCCGATGGACGACCGAAGGACCCGTAACAATAAAATATTCCTGTGCTTGTTGAGGGGTTCATTTCAGGGAATATTTGCCAAGAGTATCGTTTTGTTTCCAATACTTGTTAAGGGTAGGGTTTCACACGCCAATACTTGTTAAGGGGTGCATTTTCAGAATATGGAAATTACGTGTTTAGGGTGCTTTTCGAGACCCCATGGTCGCGCATGGTATCCACTCGTGAATGGAAGTGCCCCCCTCGGATTTTACCTTGATTGGGTGCATATGAAATCCTACGATATTTATACAACAAACACATTGTTATTTTAAATCCTCCACACAATAAACTCACAATAGGCTCAATATATATAGTAGCATAATAATATTCAAGGTAATATCTTGGCGATGACTTGTCAACAAATTAATTAATTATACTTGCTTATATAGTGCTTAATACTTACTTTATCAGAGGTCTCTAAGCGCTCTACAGTATGCAGCATAATTACCCTGCCTTTAGCAGATCAGCAGCTGTTACGCGCGCTGCGTTTCAAGGAATAAATTCCTCAGATTCCTCACCTGGGTTGAGTGCAGCACATTGTGGATCAATTTCCTGCTGAAGAAAATCACGCCATGGTTGGGATTCGAACCCACGACCCTCTGTTTCAAAGTCCGGGGACTAATCCACCGGGCCACAACGCTCCACATTTTAATACTCCATAATTAATATTAACTACCATGGTTTGGTAACAATGCTCAGCAGACAGTAAAAATCAACGATTCAATGCAAGTCACAACTGGATGGCAAAGTTATTAACTTTTACGAAACGGGGGCCCTGGTGAATCTGAAAATGCACGTATCCACCTCGTTAGGTGCTCAAGGCGCTCAAATTACCCCGGCTAAGCTAGTCTAGTCTTTTATGCTGTATTGCTATACTTGCAGAGTGCATAGAGACTTCTGATAAAGAAAGGCACTACCTAAGCAAGAATAATTATTATAAGTATTAATAAATAATCTCATCATCAATGAATTTACTAAGTGATTCTTACAGCATCTTGCTCGGTGTCCGATGGAGTGGAAGAGCCGGAAGAGGATGATGAAATCTCAGCAGTCACTACCACTGATGTTCCTCCGTTTGGTCTTTCGTCAATCTTATTAGCTTCCTTTGGAGTGTTCCCTTCTACTGCTTCATACCCTGTTTCAATCAGTATATCTTTGTATTTCACCTGTTCGAGGCAATAAGTTGGAAATAAAGTGGGTGTCGATTTTTTTTACCTATTTGATAAATAATGAAGCGAAGATTGTATATATTTGAAGGCATCACTGTTTTGAAAATTCAAACTGACATGGAAACGATAAAAAGGTCTCACATTTAAAAAAAGTCATTCACTTTAAACTTCAAGGAAAACTTTTTGAAATTAACTCCTCAACGATTTATTCCAAGTAAAAAAAATATGGAGCGGGTTGCCAAGAATTCGAATTAAATCTGTTGAGAATCAACGATGATATAAAGAGGATGGGTAAAGCATTATCGTACCTAAGGGGGCACGCATAAAATCATTAGAATCCAAAACTAAATTCTCTGATTATGCTGAGTGGTAAGAAGATTCTATAGGGAGAATGCAATCATATCAGAACCATTAATGGCAGGACGCCATTTACCTGTGTAGCAACATTAGCTTCGTCCACGGGAGGTTTTTTCTTGGTTTCTTTTATTGGTTGGTCCAAACCATTCGTGGTTACAACCGTAGAATAATCATTTCCGGTCTGCTGTTCCGTTAGATTTGATTTCTTCTCCTGTAGTTCCACATCTAACTCATCGCTCTTGGATTTTCTGAAAGAGAAAAGCGGTGAAATTCCTTCAATCATACAAGCGAAGAGTTTGATAAAAAGTTTTGTCATAACAATTCACCTGCAAAGTAAACGTTTCATGAATCGTAAGACGTTTAGTGCTGTCCACCACAATCGCGGTTAAAGTAGTTACGCTTAGATTTAGGATCTACGAAAATAATATGGTACATATTATGTTACCATCTACGACAATAAGGACAAAGATGAATAAGATTAGCATGACGAAACGATCACCATCATAATGCTTTTTTATTTATAGGATCGACATTTTCCTTAGACACAATACAAACATAAGAGCAGACTTGTTTGTGACATATATTATATAGTTATGGAAGGACTAACTTGGTATAATTGAGGTAGTATATACCGCCAACCACGAGTCCAGCTGCAGCCCCTGATCCTATAACAATGAGAGCTATCTCCCAACCTTCTAGTCCCTCATCATCCACTGGATCGGCATAAACAGGTGCGATACCAGTGTAACCAGTGATGTCGGTCTGTAAAGAATAAAGGATATACGATGAAGAAAGTTAATCCGTGTTGGTAGAAGATAATGAAAAAATGTTTTTTTCTATTCCCAAAACGCTCCGAACTAAGATGTATTTCAAGACAACTGTTATTGTATATAGATTGGCATCCTCTATTTAAATCATTTTCGATGATTATTTTAGGAATATGACAAAAAGAGATATAAGGACTGTCGAACCTGTCGGGTGTGTCAGATGTTTTATCAGAGTTGTCATAGGTACTGTGCTTCTAAGATCTGACAATTTGTCACGTCTAAGAACTTGACAGATGAAAATGGTTGAGGAAACGCATTCGAGATATCTCTGAAAAAATGACCCCTGAATATATTTCCCCAATAAATCTGCATCGATTTTCGAACATGGAAAATCTATTGTCAAAATAATGCCAATCATGACAATGAACAACCAAGAAATCTTTGCCGAAAATTGGTGAATCATTTCGTCTTGGACATTGGACAGATGACATATTTGCATTTTTTGTTTTAGGCCGGTCCGAAACCTAGGATGAAACTTCTTTTCTGGTTCACCAATTTTTGACAAAGGCTCCAGCTGTTCATTGTCATTTTAAGGGTAGTTTAATACATTCACTATTTATTGAATCCATCGTGGGTCGATCGCAGAGCGAGAACTTCCTACAATTATCAGCAAAATGTTTTTACCATACCTTTAAGGCGTCGTCGACGTCATCATTAGCGAGGAAGGATCGTTGTTGCTCTGTTGTCATCATGACGTTGGTAGATAAGACCGGATCCTGCACATAGTACTCCACCAGGATCTCCTGCTCCTGGAGAAGTCTCCGTCTAGCGTCATTTACCTGAACTTCATACGGTTCGGCATTGACAATCACCACATTTATGGCACTAGAAAATAAAAACACAATAAATCAAAGAATTTTCAAAAGACTACAAAATATGATAACAATGACCCAGGGCGGCACGAGGATCATTGATTGGGGGAGGGACTGGATAAGTCTTTAGACAACCTGTAAATGATTTTTCTCAACTGAATCATATTAAGGCATTATAAAATTACACGGACCAGACGTTTCTCTTTTATACTCTATTTCTTCTCCCTTTCCCTTTCTCCTCTCCCTTTTCCTCTCCTTTTAACTACTTGAAATACCACAGGGGACAGTCGCCCCCCGTCCCTCAATGGCGCTGCCCTGCTAAAGGACAGGGGTGTCGTCATTGACTGGGCGATGAGTGATGTTGATCCGAGTAATAAATATCTGTATGGTAGCGCGCAGTGGCATGAAAATGATGGACGATCGAGGTTAATGCTGGAATTTCAGAGGTCATGATCTTCCAGGGAGGCTAGAGACATTTTTCATTTTCTCTCACACGCTATTCAACCTTTTCGATAAAAAGAGCGCTGTTAAACTGCTATAAAGATCATAAATCACTAGTCATGATAGTCATGAATCAACGTGAAATACGATGCAGCAAAATTTGATGTGAAGCACCCATCGTCATCACGGGGTAGAATGTAGATTACCGATGTTTGGAGTATCACATGATAATGATATTTGATAATGATGGTGATGATGATGAAGATGAGGAGGATGATGATGATGAAGTTGATGGTGACGAAGATGATGATGATAATATCTGCAGTGGCGGTATCAGGCAAGGGCATAGTGGTTAATACCCATTCGAATAGTGATTAGTTATTTCTTTATATTTTGTAACGTCATTTTTAGTAAAATATATAGTCAGCGATCGGTTTGGAGCCAATTAGAATGTGACATTGGGATTTTTTAAATTTAACAACAACATGTTAAATGGAAGCAGACGATATCGTACGCCGGCAGTATTGTGACAGGGTCTTACCAAATTTATTGGTCATACCGGGTCATACTTGGAACCCGGACTTGGAAAGAAAATTAAACATTAATAATCATAACGATGACGGTACATACCTTACAGTTTTTCCTTCACCAAGACATTGACCTGTGAATTCGGAACAATAGTTGTTGACTTCCCGTGCTATAACCTCCTTGAATTGGGCTCTGTTAAACTTCAGATGTGTAAATACAAAAAAAGTACACCCCCCAAAAAAGGGATGGAAGAAAGAAAGAAATGAGAAATAGATATGAATTCCAATCGGTTGGCACGTGTTATAGGAAAGAACAGGGTTTTGAATTACATGGAATCTGGGAAGGAAAAACTAATGCACGTAAACACAACATTCAGGCCCCTCTGAAATATTGATCAAAATAGAACAAGACGTATCGATCAGAACAAAAGTCATTTAAAAACAAATTCATGTGATCGGGAAACGACAGAGTGCGTGTGATAAAAATTGATTGATTTTATGAAAACGCTTGATTACATTTTTATTCATGTTATCGAATAATTATAATGGAAATTGGAATTCATAACCCCGCCCCCTAAAAAGGGAATTCAAATTTTAAAACACTCCCTGGGAATTTTTGTTTAGAACAACCATAGAGCTATTATGGAATAACAAAGACACCCGGAATTTAAAAGGGGGGTGATCCTGGGGAGGGATTGGGCGTCGCACCTTCCTCCGGCCTGCCATTTTGAAATTTTACATCACCTATGGGAAGTAGTCAGGCAGCATATGTCATGATTTACCGGCTACTTCGACAAATTGGCTAAGTCTGATTTTTCACTTTTATGTGATTGGTGACATCACAAGGAACAACTTTCAACTTGGTGACAAATTTCTAATGGTCATCTTGACCATGTAAGGGGTCAAAATGTGGTCAATAGGGGTCAATTTTTGGAATTGCCCTGATTGTGTCGAGTTATACATCGAATTGTTTGTCTGGTTATACTGAACAAAAAAGTGTACACAATCATATACTCTTGACCTCCCGTTAAAAATTTATGACCGGAAATAGCAAAAGGTCAACGAACTTTCGTTGCATTGTATATATGGCAAATTACACTGAAGGTGTTAAGAAAGCTATTTTCCGGGGTTTTTTTTTCTTTTTTGTGCATGTTTGTACTTTTTTTTATTTTCGATTTTAATAAGTTCACCTTCAGAGGTCCTTATCAAGAAGATATTAGGGTCAAGACAAGGTCAGGGAAAGGTCAAAGGTCAACATGTAGCTAAAATACACTAAAAGCGACTAGAATCCTAGAAGTCTAATTTTTCGTGGGTTCTTTATTTTGAGAAGTCTGTATCTAAGACATTTAATATATTAAGGGGCTTATTTAGGAACAAAATAGATTAATAGAGATAGACGTCGAATGCATTTAGTGTGGTATCATGGTATTGCAGGAATACCTTGAAACGACTTGACAAACCCTTATGCCCTTAAAATCTTATCATCTTCATGATGTAATAAGTGCAACCAGCTCTTTCCGAGTTTCTCTTTTTTTAAGGAATTTAATTTAAGTTCAATTCATTTTTAATTTACTAGTCTTTGATATGTAAAGAAACATTTCCTTCATTGTTTTGTCAGAATATTTCAATCAACAGAAATTATTGTATTGTAGTAGGGTATAAGTGTAATACTATGTTAACGGAATAAATATCGATTGACCAGTGCTCCCAGCTCCTAAGAAAGATGCATAACATTTCATTTGGATTAACTTAAGAATAAGATTATGAGGTTTGGATTGAGGATGATATGATAAGTTGGGCTCCAATTGCTCCTTAATTAATTCAAATGTGTGACGGATATATTATTTCTGACAAAGAGGCAACATCATGCAGGCATGCGTATTGTAGTCATGTATGTCAATTATGCTGATGTGATATATTCTGACCATTTCGATCTCTGGAGTCAAGAAGCACTACACATATCTGGTGCTGTGCTGTTCTGAGCTAACCATCGGGGCCGTTTTGCATAATTGTAAAGAGAAATTTATAGATTTCGCGCATACTTTTGGTCAATTATTATGTATCTTTCAGTAAAGAAAAATGCAATTTTTCACAATTTCTGGGGGCAGCTGCCACCCCCGCCCGCTGCGGCATGGCCGTGGTTTACTTCAATGACATTTGTGATTATTCTTTCTGGCAACATCCAGGTAGTTCACCAAGTAGGAAAAAACACGACAAAAGAAAAATCAGCATCTATGCATATCACTATCGTGAGAACAGGTATTAAGTTTAGATTCACATTGTATGCTCTGGAAAAAAACTTGATAAAATAGTAAGCCTAAAGCCGTGTTAATGACAGCACAATCAGAAATATTGTGCAGTCTTTTTTGGCTCCAGAAATCGAGTAATGGTCAGAATACATCACATCAGCATGATGGACATGACTAACGACTACAATGAGCATGCCTGCAAAATGTTGCCTCTTAGAAATAATATAACCGTCACTCGTTCCAATTAATCAAGGAACAATTGGAGCCCAACTTATCGTATCATCCTCAATCCTAACCTCATTATCTTATTCGTAAGTTAAATTAAATAAGATGTTAGGCATCTTTCTTTGGAGTTGGGAGCACTGATCAATCGATGTGTTTATTAGCAAAGTATTACACATTATACCCCAGGACATTACAATATTTTCTGTTGATTAAAATATTCTGTACAAAGCAAATGGATGAAATGTTTCTTTACATATCAAAGACCGGTAAATTGGAAATGAAAAGAACTTGAATTGAATTCCTAAATCAAGAAACTCGGAAAGAGCTGGTTACACTTATAACATCATGAAGATGATACGATTTTCATAGGTTTTGTCAAGTCGTTTCAAGGTATTCCTACAATAAATCATAATACCACACTAAACTATTCGACGTATAGCACTGTTCATCTATTTTGTTCCTAAATGAGCACATTTAACCCCCTTTTTACCTAAAGAATGATGTCTTCTTAGAGACTTTTCAAAATAAAGAACCTACTTCTAAGATTCAAACCGCTTTTAGTGTATTTTGGATACCAATGAAAATTTGTTGACCTTTTGACCTTTCCCTGACCTTGTCTTGACCCTTAATATCTTCTGGATAATGACCTCTGAAGATGAACTTATTAAAATAAAAATAAAAAGTACACACATGCAAAAAAGAAAAAAAAAACACGAAAACATTAGCTTTTTATCACCTTCGGTGTAATTTGCCATATAATATACAATGTAACAAAAGTTTGTTGACCTCTTGACATTTCCGGTCATAACTTTTTAATGGGAGGTCAAGAGTATATGGTTGTGTACACTTTTTTGTTCAGTATAACCAGACAAACAATTTGATGTATGACTCAATACAACCGGGGCAATTCCAAAAATTGACCCCTATTGACCCCATTTTGACCCCTCACATGGTCAAGATGACCATTAGAAATTTGTCACCAAGTTGAAAGTTGTTCCTTGTGATGTCACCAATCACATAAAAGTGAAAAATCAGACTTAGCCAATTTTTCGAAGTAGATGACATATGCTGCCTGACTAAAGCGGTTGCTACATCTATCCCCTCCCTGCCTTAAGCCCGGTTCACCCTATGCGATTCGTTGAGATCCGAATCTCAAAGAAATTGTGATAAAATTTGATATGGATATTCCAACTATTAAAATATTATGGATCGGATTTCAGAATAGTGATAGGACTACTGAAATTGAAATTCAGTCCAGTTCGAGCCTCCCTGAATGAATAAAAACAAATTCAGTTCCAAATCGTAATGACGTCATCATCGGCAGCGATTTGAAGCCGATTTGGACTTTACTTCCACGCACTATGGTTTCAGTATTCCTAACATCATGCTAAACTTTATATAATATAATTTTTATATCTTGGAACTTTTATATTTAATGCAAAATGCGATTTCTTGAAACATCGGATCGCACAGTGCAAGCCGGGCTTTATCGAATTATCTAATGGTGAAATCATCGCCATGGAATTTGCGATTTAGAAACGGAAAATGACTATGGCTAATCGCAGGTTGATGCTGATAATAAGTTAATAATACACCGATAAGTATCTTGGGCAGAAATCCCAGAGGGGGGGGGGGCAGTAGGGGGACACAATATCAAATGTCCCTTACTATTTTGGGGTATTTTATGATGGAGAACAATACATCATTTACAATCGAAATAATACATGTATTTTGGACGAAATGACCTAACGTTTCTTGATGAAAACCTTTTTTTTTTGCTCATCAATTTTCTTGGGGTTTAAAATGACCTTACATTTTTGGGTGATAACCCCTCTTTTTTTTATTTATTTATTTTTTGCTTGTCAAATTTTCCAGCCCCTGGTATAGATTTCCGCGTATGATTATCAAACCCATAGAGGTTTTTAATGTCAACAGACACATCCAGTGGTAAATATAAATGCCTTGCTTAAGGGTTTTGGCCGTTTTGGCACTGTAGTCAGGATCCCATGAACGAATTAATAGTCATACACATGAAATTAACTAATTATGATAACAGCAGTTAGCATCAGACTTTAGAGCCTCCTGTGAAGAATGATAAGGGCAATGCAAATAATATGTCTAGCTTAGGGGCATTGCCTTAGCATGTATAAAATTAACCCATGAAAATTTAATACGATGATTTTATAAACATGAAATTAACAAATTATGATAACAATCATCGTTGTCTTATCATTTAGAAAAAATAACTCCAGACTTTAGAACCTTAATGTAAATATTAGTTTCAAATGATAAACCTTCTTTAAAGTAGACAAAGTAGACTCCTATAATTTTATCAGAGGAGAGCCTTTGTACCACGCTCTCGGAACTTGTGCAAATACACTTCACACGATAAGTCTAGACTACAAAGTCATGATTAAAGCTCATAATACGATTTAAAAATATTGTAAAATGATTAAAAGTCACAAATCTGAATAATGCATACTTTTTAAAGCAATAATTCCATCTTACAAACTCGACCTTCTCTATCATTGATACTGTAGGTTTGTAATATTGGTAAAGTTTGTTTCATTTTTTTTTCACTCCGGGTGTAGGCACAATGTAAACCAATTTATTTTTGCATTCCTTGATGTATAACGAACTAAAATAAAACACGTATATCATCTTCAATCTTCTCGCATAAACATAAAATATGATTTGTGCATAGTTGAAAGTTTATGAGCTTACTTGAATTTTTTTTCGATGACATCAATCATGTATTGATTACTAACAATTTTATTGGGAAGAATATGATTCCCCCCCCCTTTTTTTTTGGGGGGGGAGGTGGGTCTATATGCCCCTATACGATACCACTACTGAAAAAGGTATTCGGTGTCTACAACAAAATTTGGATTAAGAGTATGTTAAGAAACACCATGAAATACCTCATCTAGCGATGTGGCTAACAAGACACCAATCTTTCCAAGTGATTCAGCGACAGGGTTTGGTTCGACGGACGCGGGAGGTTCGGTCCTCTGTCGAGTGGTCTGTCGAGTTCTTTCGATTGGTTGAGTAGTCATGGCAACGGTGGTAGTGAGACTCCTCCTAGTGGGTGTGGTCATTGTGGTAGGACTAGGAGTGGTCGAAGGGGGAATGGTAGATGATGGTGGGGGTGGAGGTGGGGATGGGGGAGGGGGTGGTGGTGGGGTTCTTGTTGTAACAGGAGGTTCTGGTGTAGAAGATGGTGGTGGAGGGGGTGGGGTGATTGTTGGTGGGGGAGGGGGAGGTGAGGTTGGTGTTGTGACTGGAGGGTCTGGTGTTGAAGTTCGTGGTGGGGGTGGTGTAATTGATGGCGGGGGAGGGGGAGGTGGGGTGCTATTTGTTGGCGGTGGTGTACCCATATCCGTCGTCATGATCATGGTAACTGAAAAAAGTAGAGAATTTTTGGAAATTCATGATTTCCTGATAAGGTCGATTCCATGGCAAGGATCGGGGAAGATTCGCTCCTTTCAGTGCGAAGCAAGGAAGCGATGAGTTTCATCCAAAGACCAATTCTATTTATTTTTAACCATTCTATCAGGTTGGTTGTTTAATAAAATGAAATTATCAAACATTTTATAAGAAAAATAAATGTAATTCGATTTTGTTTAATTTAACTTTTAAGGTCAAGTCCACCCCAGATAAATGTTGATTTGAATAAATAGAGAAAAATCAAACTAGCAAAACGCTGAAAATTTCATCAAAATCGGATGTAAAATAAGAAAGTTAGGACATTTTAAAGTTTTGATTATTTTTCACAAAACAGTGATATGTACAACTCAAATGAGGCGGTCGATGATGTCCTTCACTCACTATTTCTTTTGTTTTTTTATAGTTTAAATTGTACAATATTTAATTTGTTATAGATTTTACAATATGGACCACCTTGACTGAACCATATAGTATTATAGAATGCTCATTCCACATGTTCACGGAGGAATTAATTGTTGTTTCACTTGACAATGAGGAGAAAAATAGAATATACCCTATTTCATGTAATAAAATACAAAAAATAGTGAGTGGATGACGTCATCAGTCTCCTCATTTGCATACCCACCAGGATGTGCTTGTTTTGTTAAATTAAGCAAAACTTTAAACTGTAATAATTTTCTTATTTTAAATCCGATTTTGATGAATTTTCAGTTTTCTTGTTTGATTTTTCTCTTTTTATTCAAACCAACTTTATGTTGTGGTGGACTTGTCCTTTAAGGCAAAACTCTTGCGAGTGTGTAAGGATATCGCCTCTATTGTACTTTCATGGAGTTGTTGAACCAAGGAGTTTTAAGAGACGGAGAACCATCCAACGCATTCACTTTAAAACAAGGGCGTAGGCAGGGGGGAGGAGGGGTGTAATGTGTGTGCACGTGCACCCTCCTGCTGACATGGCTGAGGCAGAGGAGTTTCGACACTCGCAAGCTAAACGGAATTTGTACCACTTCTTCTGCTTTCAACAGCTGAGTTTCCAAACTTCAGTTCCACCTCCCCAAGATGTGTACCCCCGTACCACTTTAGTTCCACCTCCCCAAGATGTGTACCCCCGTACCACTTTAATTCCACCTCCCAAAGATGTGTACCCCGTACCACTTTAGTTCCACCTCCCCACACTGTTAGAAAATTTATCCTTAAACTAAAAGAAGTTCCTGCAGCAGAGTCTCGAGAACACCTGTAATCTTACCAGATTGCGTAATCTTACAGGAAATTGGTATTTGGTGTGTGTAATCTTACAAATTTCCTTAAATAAAACACTCTTTTCCCTTTTTCTAACAGACCTGTTCTGTTAAATTGCAGAAAAATTCCTGTTTCATGAATTTAAAGAATGATTCTGGTATTGCTTTCTGCAAAATCTTCTTTTATTTTTCTGTAAAATCAGGGTTTTTTTAACAGTGCAAGATGTGTACCCCCTTACCACTTTAGTTCCACCTCCCCAAGATGTGTACCCCGTACCAATTTAGTTCCACCTCCCAAAGATGTGTACCCCCGTACCACTTTAGTTCCACCTCCCCAAGATGTGTACCCCCGTACCAATTTACTTCCACCTCCCCAAGATGTGTACCCCCGGTCCAATTTAGTTCCACCTCCCCAAGATGTGTACCCCCGTACCACTTTAATTCCACCTCCCCAAGATTTGTACCCCCGTACCACTTTAGTTCCACCTCCCAAAGATGTGCACCCAATACTCTTCACTTCCACTTCCCCAAAATGTGCACCCCCCTATTATTATTTTCGTTCCGACTTTGGCCCATGCTCAAACCAGCCTACGCCCTTGTTTAAAGCAACTTTGATGCAGCAAGGATGACGTTCGACATATGTTCTTCGTTGGATTTTTATTGCAGATTGCAGAAAAAAGATTCCTAACTAAATTACTGGCCAGATACAATAAAAATATATTTTTGTAATGATAATTACTTTTCGCTGCATCTGATCGGACATCAATTATGAGCAGACACATGACTAACTTTAAGCAAAAATAAATGTTGCAATATCTATTGAAATATGATGTGAAATTACTCAACTGGCCGTACATGTGACCGCAACTGTGACACACAACATTACAAATAGATAAAATGCCTGAAATTAATCTTACTTTTTTGTAACGTGGAATTTTGTAAAATGTTGATTTAAAATTTGTCAATTTCTAATAGTTTTTCACGTTTTGAAACTGCTTTCATACATTATTTCGCCCACACTAATAATAATATAAGCATAATAAGGATTTGAGATATATTTCGTCATGTGTTTAATAACATTTGAAATATGCGCAATTATCTATTCTCAACGGAAATCGCTTTTCAGTTTTCCCCATGAAACTTGCGGTATCACAGGTTGCCACCAAAAGCTATGAACAGTACACCTTCTTTTACATACTTCTTTATAAATCGCTGTAACTCCATCTCTGAAAACTCCTTGATAATAAATCCAAATCAGGTCTACATTCGTGCATTTTCATCAAGTTCATTCTTCCTGGGACAATAGTTTATTTACGATTTTTTAAGAATAGGCTGGGATGAGATTATTAAACCCAACTCCACAAACCGGATGATTAGAAATTTAGGATTGTCAGCATGCATGTTTTATATTTTGAAATAAATTTCTTGGAGAATACCGAGAATGAGTATGCTATATTATGGAGAATATTGATTTGGAAAATAGATTTTTAAAATGTACTTACACATATCAGTTTGACTGTCGGAGTTTCCATGAAAAGAGATCAGGACCAGTAGCACTGTCCATACCTTCATCTCAGCCATGATGAAGCAATTTATTCAGGAACACTAAAACATTCACAAGACTCCAAAGAACGATAATAATAATGGATCATACAGAAGGAAATGGCCGCAAGTTCTGTGTTGCAGAACAATACGATGTCTCACCCCTGTTACTTGTATGCACGAGGTAAGTCGAAGTACCCAAAACAAAAGGGGTCCAAACCTAGAGTGAATGATCTTTGCGAGGTTATGTTTGCTCTTATAGGTGGGTTTTTATTTGCAGATCACCGCGATATATCGACTCAAGGTCCACCACATATCTCTGTGCCATGTTATTGAATGGACGGCAGAATAAGAAAAACTCCAAGAAGGCATGCTCGAATCATGGTGTAGAGACTTGATCGGGGCAAAGGGCACATGCATTGGGGGCACATCAAAACACCCACACGCTCTAAGAAACTTGCCCGCTTAATCTGTATGTATACTCACATGCCCAGATTTGATGTAAGTAGGCTAATATATTCTTATCACAGATTTCAAGGGGGTTCAATAAAAGAATCGTTGCTGGGAGAACTTCATCCATGTCGCTTACACTTCTGGAAGTTCTGGAATTTCAAATAACACGATTAAGAACCAATCCAACTCATTATAAAAAAAAAATTATTTAAGAAAATTATGAGAATAAAGAAGAAAAAAAAGAGAAAGTCGGTTAGGAAGGTATATAAAGAGGAAAGGGGTGCCCGCGCGCAGTATCGAGCCAATAATTTCAAACTGGGGCACAGAGCGTATGGAGCCATTTTTTTTAAAACAGTTTTGGCCTTTTAAAGAATAAAATACATTCTTGTGGTATATTTCGACATAGTAATAAAAGTAACATCACAATTCACCCCCTGTCCGCTTCCTTTTCTTCTTTTTCCATTCCCCGGGGTCCATACAGTGTCCCCAAGCCCACAATCTATACACCAGTGCTTCATGATAGATTTTCAGAGCCAGGGAGTAGAGACTATACCATTTCAATGAAAGGTTATATTTGAGTGATGATGAAAGCGGGAGAAGAAAATTGAAGAGTGCTAAAAGACATGCCTGCAGGTCTAGGTTCAAATTCGAATACAAATTCTTTTATTTTCATTTCAATAGAGCAAAATGAAATGCTCGTAATAGCAATGACAATTTGCAAATAAACTTGTACAAACAATGTAAATCGAGATAGGTTCAGTATTATGATTAAACAGTACTAGTATGCTCAATTTTTTTTTTCCTCCGTCATTTAATATTGAACACACCCAGCTCCTAAAGTTTTCAATCAATGCGCTCTATATTAAAAATCCCCTACATCGCTCTTGATTATATCATCCATGGGGAGGGACGAATCCGGTGGCCTGACAAATAATAATCTTCCAGAAAGTTAGAAAGTTTATTATGTATGTCGCATGCATATCGATTCAATTGATAAGGATTTACAACTCACTGGATATATAAAAAATGCGACAAACTGTTGTGCCATCCCAATCTCATTTGCCACTCTTATAAGAGTCAAATTGAGAATTCCGGGTTTTGTGAGAGGACTGATGTATATCTCTTTATAACAATTGAAGACTATTAAGCGCTTCAGCATTCAAGTAATTTATTTATTAATGTCACCGGTGTTGAGAGTTTGCAAATACAGATAAACGCCTTGCCAAAGGAAGCTGGTGTTATACTTTTGAAACACTTAGTTCAAAGTCTGAAGGCTTATCTATCGGTCTTGCCATTGATTCGTTATCCACAGCGACTGCTCCCCATCTTGAATATGTAACTCTATTTCATTGAAAGTGAGCAGCGAAAGCACCTGTACCATGTATTGGTAAAAATTGTTTCTATTTTCACCATGATACACATTTTAATATTACTTCTATAAAGACAATTAACTATGCATGATCGGCAGATTCCGGGTGGAATAGTAGCTAGTCTTGTAATTGTATTTCTATTATCAATAAAGCACTTTATTATTCTCCTTCACTCTAAAAAATATATTGAATAAAAATGTTCCATGAGGGTAATAAATACGTGTCCAACCAACATTGGGCATTTCCTTTGGGCATTTTTATTTATTCAGTGTGATGAAAATTTTACCCATTCTAAAGTAATTGCTATTTATTTTTCAACCTAACTGCACATTATGAATTGGGTAAAATACTGCCCCAAATTGGTTTCATACATAATTACCCTCGTGCTGATTAACTTTTACCCAATATTTTTTTTACAGTGTTGTCCGTTTTGTCGGGAAGGACCGACCGACCGACCGACCAACCAACCAACCAACCAACCAACCAGCCAATTAGTTAACAAACCATCAATCTGTCTTCATGCTCTTCCATCGACCTCTTTATACAGACGTCCTCTTCTCAACCAACCAACCAACAAAGCAACCGACCTACCTACCAACCAACCAACCAATTAGTCAACCAACCAATAAACCAACCAACAAACCAAACAACGAATTAGTCAACCATTTAATAAACCAACCGACCAACCATTAATCTGTCTTCCATCAACCTCCTCATACAGACGTCCTCTTCTTACTTATTATTTGTATTGCCCTTCTATTGAACCTTACATTTCACCTGGGTGGTGTGGTTTCATAAAGCTGATCTTTAAGGGGGAATCACACTCCGACATACCGATAATAAAAGCAAAAAAGGGAAATTTATTGATGAAGATTTAAAAAAAATAAAAAAATGACTAGATTTTCCAAAGGTGAATTTGTGAGGTAACATCAGCAGCTTCCTGGTTTTTTATGTGATAAAGTGCTGTTTTCTTAGAAAATGATTTCACTTGTACATATATGATTTCTATAAGTAAATATTTTCATCATGAACTCATTATAATGACGCAGCTGCTTTATCCACTGGATGCCAAATCAGATTGTAAATTACTTGTTTTCCCGAAATTTATATAAATATTTATCACTTAAATTTCTTGTTGTCTATATGGTCGACAAGCATCTGAAATTCTAAATGCAAAGATGATAATTTTCAAAATGTTATAAGGAAATTCACTCCCACTTTGTTAAAACAGAAAAAAAATCAAGGGTATTCTATTTACACAAGAACAGCTAACTATACATGCGTAGTAAAGTCCTGCAAAACTGATGACTTTGTGAAACACCACCCTGCTTAATAAATCCCTTAAAGTATCATGTTCCTTGGCACTACAGGACCCCTTTGCACAAAACTTATCTTTATGGTAACTATACCATCTAAAGGCATATGACAAGGAATCCTTGATTTGATGGGCTTTCGAGCATCGTTACCATTGGATAGCAAACTTACCATAATCTAAACTTATATGCAACGGGGATGCCATGGGGCCCAGACCCATCTCCCCTCCACACACTGACACACACATACACCAATAACTACAAAATAAGACTTGACAGTATTAAAGTCAATTCATACATTCAAAATACTTTATTAAAAAAATGCAATCATATAAATAACATTTGACAAGAATTTGGCAGCAACAAGAAGCCAACTCTCAAGACGTAATAAAGATATCAGTATACGAATATTGACTGGTAATATAAAAGAGCAGTCAATATTTGTTTTATATACCAATTACTTTTAGCAAGGCGAGAGTAAAAACTATTGCCTAGCGCAAATCATACGAACCAGTGTATTGCATATCATGGAAGATATAGATCACTATTCCATATATGTTTCACTTTGGACTCGAGAAAAGTCTTTTGACTGTTCTTGGTTAATGAAAGACTAACAAATCGAAGATATAGTGGTCATCTGGCAAAGAAATTCACACATTGATTGATACTTCAAGGAAATGACAGAATGATTCATGTAAATCTAGTATATATCTTTAACATTTCATAAGCAAGCGCTGATATGATTGTGTAAAAATTTATATAAATAAAATCACAAGTAAAAAACAAATCATGGGATGAATTAATGTATCAACATATAAATGCTTGTTTATTCTACGAATTGAACATTGCCATATATTAATGGATATTATAAACCACAACTATTTAGAATTACAAAACAATTTCTTCAATAAAAAAATCATTACAGTAAAAAAATTTGCGTAGTTGACCTCAACTCAACTTCTCTTTCATTCATCTTCCTCATATTAATTGGATTTTTTAAAGGCTATTTTTCAACCTTGCAAGTTCAAAATAAAGAGACAATTTTTTTAATAAGTTGTTTTAATGTCAGTAAAAAAGACAAAGGATCATTACTGCAAATAATTTATTCTTCCTGGTTCTTAAAAATAGTGACTGTTCCAAATCAATGTCCAAAGCACCCCAACAGAAAGTAATAAAAAATATCAAACAAGCATAACGCTGAAAATTTCATCAAAATCACATGTCAAATAAAGTTCAGAAATTTTAAACTTTTGTAATTTGCACGTAATAGGTATATGCATATGCAAATCATATACGCAAATGAAAGAGCCCGTGATTATGGAGTAATCTGTGTTTTAGAGCAAAGAGTGGAAAATAGGATATTTGTTTGGTGTTGCTCGATCAACTGTCTGAATTATTATTAATACAACTTGTAGGGCCATTGTAGTTGGATTACTTAAAGGTCAAGTCCCACCCAGAAAACAGTTGATTTAAATAAATAGAGAAAAATCGAACATGAATAACGCTGAAAACTTCATCAAAATCAGATGTAAAATAAGAAAATTATGACATTTTGGGGTGTTGCTTATTTTTCACAAAACAGTTCTATGCTCAACTCATTGATATGCAAATTAGAGAGTAGATGATGTCATTCATTCACTATTTCTTTTGTTTTTTATTGTTTCAAATATACAATATTTGAATTTTATGAATTTGACGATTCCCAGATACTGGGGTCCATATGGGAATCATGTGGGCCTACTGGGGCCCATATGTACCATGTAAAACCCATATGTGGCCCATATGGTTTGTCCTACCAAGAACCCAGATAATAAAAACCATATGGGCCCCATGTGGTATCTATATGGGCGATGTGGTCTTATTTCAGGGTCGACCGAGCCCAGATAGAAACATATAAAACCCATATGGGTTTTCCCACCTATAACCCACATAATAAAACCATATGGGCCCCATGTGGTATCTATATGGGCGAAGTGGCATAATTATGGATCGACTGAGCCCATATAGGAACATATAAAACCCATATGGGGCCCATATGGATTTTCCCACCTAGAACCCACATAACAAAACCATATGGGCCCCATGTGGTATCTATATGGGCGATGTGGGCTTATTTTTTCAGGGTCGACGGAGCCCAGATAGAAACATGTAAAACCCATATGGGGCCCATATGGGTTTTCCCACCTAGAGCCCACATAATAAAACCATATGGGCCCCATGTGGTATCTATATGGGCGATGTGGTCTTATTTCAGGGTCGACCGAGCCCAGATAGAAACATATAAAACCCATATGGGGCCTATATGGGTTTTCCCATCTAGAACCCACATAATAAAACCATATGGGCCCCATGTGGTATCTATATGGGCGAAGTGGCATAATTATGGATCGCCTGAGCCCATATAGGAACATATAAAACCCATATGGGTTTTCCCACCTATAACCCACATAATAAAACCATATGGGCCCCATGTGGTATCTATATGGGCGAAGTGGCATAATTATGGATCGCCTGAGCCCATATAGGAACATATAAAACCCATATGGGTTTTCCCACCTATAACCCACATAATAAAACCATATGGGCCCCATGTGGTATCTATATGGGCGAAGTGGCATAATTATGGATCGACTGAGCCCAGATAGAAACATATAAAACCCATATGGGGCCTATATGGGTTTTCCCACCTAGAACCCACATAATAAAACCATTTGGGCCCCATGTGGTATCTATATGGGCGAAGTGGCATAATTATGGATCGCCTGAGCCCATATAGGAACATATAAAACCCATATGGGTTTTCCCACCTAAAACCCACATAACAAAACCATATGGGCCCCATGTGGTATCTATGGGCGATGTGGGCTCATTTCAGGGTTGATGGAGCCCAGATAGAAACATGTAAAACCCATATGGGGCCCATATGGGTTTTCCCACCTAGAACCCACATAATAAAACCATATGGGCCCCATGTGGTATCTATATGGGTGATGTGGTCTTATTTCAGGGTCGACCGAGCCCAGATAGAAACATATAAAACCCACATGGGGCCCATATGGGTTTTCCCACCTAGAACCCACATAATTCAATTCCACGTTGAGGCAACGCATGCGAGCATCCCACGAAAGGGCCCAGGGGAACTTTGCTGAAAGTGCCAGGCGGCAGAAGAGGAACTACGACTCCAAGACAGGAGGCAGTTCTTTGGCTCTAGGTGACTTTGTATGGCTCCACAACAAAGCAAAGACGAAGGGTTTGTCTCCGAAACTCCAACGGAGGTGGGAAGGCCCTTACCTGATCATTGGCCAATTGTCGGACCTTACTTGCAGGATACAGGAAAAGAGAAATGGGAGAATGAAAGTGGTCCATGTGGACAGGTTAAAACCTTATGAGGGGGAACCCCTGCAATCATGGCTGAAAGAGAGTGTAAGTGGGGATGCTCTTTGAGCCGAGCTGGAAGTGTCCGGTCATATTGAGCAGAATCCCAACATGGAGGAGGAGATCGAAGTAATCAATGAAGTTCCCAGACCCATCACACCCCCTATTCCGGCACCTAGAAATATCCCTGTCCCAGCCCCCAGGAGAAATCCACCCAGAATTAGAAGACAACCCACTAGATTTACATAGAGAATAGCCACTGTTTCTGAAACTGTTATGGCCGCACTTAACCATGTTTTTTTTGTCTGTCCTTATTGTTTTTGCAGTGAGCCAGAATGAGACACGGGTCTTCTGGGCGTGGAGGCCTCAAATGCCATGACTGCGGGGAGGTGTTTGCCCATCGGAGCAGTCTGCATCGCCACATCGACGACTGGCACAGATCACGACGACACTTCCCCTGTGACCAGTTCAGTAAGGTGTACAACAGACGGGACAACCTGGTGGCACATTTGCGAAAGGAACACACCAAGGCCAAAGAGGGAAGATCGGAGGGCGGTAAGGAGTA
Source organism: Lytechinus variegatus (assembly GCF_018143015.1). NCBI lineage: Eukaryota > Metazoa > Echinodermata > Echinoidea > Temnopleuroida > Toxopneustidae > Lytechinus > Lytechinus variegatus. Next base: position 9,609,354 of record NC_054750.1, read on the forward strand.
TAACGGAGGCAGTAGGGACGGAAGGTTCATGCACAGACTCCTGACTGACGCTCGGAGAGGCAGGACATTAAGGACCGAGGAAGACGCATAGAGAAGAGACCAGCGCAGAAGCCACGACTGGAAGCAGTTAGCCGTGGGGACGTAGAGAACAGGTAGATGTCTCGCCAGCCACCCAAGAGGCTGTGGAAGCGCGTGTACACAGTGGTAAGCCGTTGAGCATGTTACGACAGCAGGGCGCTGCTCAGGATGAATCATCAGGGCCCGTATTCCATAAACAAGATAAGCTTTTTGCTTAAGTCTTAGCAATTTGTCTTAGCATTTTGCTTGTCTAAGAAATCTTCCCTAACGATATTCTATAAACTTTAAGACAGTTGTCTCAAGTCAGGCGATATGGCTAAGCCAAAGTCTCAAATTCTATGACCTTCAGTGACCTTCTTAATGATAAATTGCTGCAGAGGTCACTGCAAAAAAACTTGCAAAAATGTGACTAAAGTTGTTTTTTCTTAAAAATTTGGATTTTATTGAAACTAATTACAACTATTATAGTAAGAGAAGAGCATTCATCACACATATATGGTAAGAATTTTTAATTCAACTTATCTATATTTGTGACTTGCACAGATTTTTTGTGTATCAGTCCCATATATTACTTTTCATGTATTGTTTGTCAAAATATAAATTGAATATATTCCTCTCGACATCCTTACTCTAACTTCAGTTTAAGTAGACCTAGGCCCCCTAAGGGAAAACTTTTGTAACTTTTGAGACTAGTCTTGGGTCTAACATTAGGCCTAGATCTAGCCTAGGCCCAATTAGATCTATAATATTCGTCTGTTTTGCAGGAGTATTAAACGTTTTTTTTACTTTTTTTCTAGTTTCATGAAGGCTGCAAAACGTAACTTTGTCTTTGTTAGTCTAGTAGTGGCATGCCATAGTGGATCGAGCAACCGAGACTGCAGCTATATAATAGTATATTAATACATCATATAGACCTATATTAGTATTGGTCTAGGCCTAGAACAACATTCAGGACTTAGCCTGGCTTAGCCTTACTTAGGACAGGGATAGATTTACATGTAGGACTAGAATAGATCTGACTTAGAGTTAGGCCTAGATCTAGCCCTAGACCAAAAGCTTGAGTTCTGTCTCCGACTGTATTTTGGTTTTTCTGCTAAACTACGAGTACGACACTCGGCAGTCTAACAACATTACGTTGGCCTAGACCCTAATCTCACCAATGTGATATGACAGTAAATGTCAGAAACTTTTAAATAAATTCAAACGACGGTTATAACTTAGATCTAGGCCTAGGTCTACTTCTCTTTTAGGTCCATATGTTTGTTTGGAGGAGTTCTTAATTATACATTTTGGGGAGTTTGTTTAGATCTAGGTTTCTAGAAAACAGGCCTAAAGTAAAGCCTAGACCAACAGCTCAGTCTAGACTGGGGCCTAGATTTATATAAAAATTTACTTTAGGTCTAGGCGGCCTAGCCTATTATGGCTATACTTTCTTCTATGTATTCTATTCTATTCTATTCAAATATCAGGCTTCACTAAATAACATTCTGCTTGCTGCATGTGCCAAGAGGAAAGTTGTTAACAAATATGGTATAGACAGTGTTTTGTCAGCAATAGTGGACGATCTCCAGGTGCTTGAAAAGGAAGGTCTTGAAATTTCAAGCACCGACTTCTAAGGGATTGTAGAACCTGTTTTATTTCAGGTTATTGGTGACAATCTGGGTCTCCATGAATTGCTTGGGTTTGTTGGAAGTTTCAGTGCTAATTATCCTTGTCGCTTTTGTAAGGCCCCAAAGGAAATCATCCGTAGACAGCTCACCCCCGACTCGGCACTTCTACGGAGCAAAGAGACCTTTCATGAGGATCTTGCCCTTGATGATAGTAAAGGAAGATATGCGGTCATTCACCTGTTGAAGTGTAACCTGTTCTTTGTCAATGAGTGAATTCAAGACCAGTTTGACTTCTAATGACATGATTCCTTCCAAGAAGTCGTAATATCTGGTGCATAGTTTTCACTGACATGAAATTGCTCTAGATTATTCAGTTCTGATGAACGTTTCATTCCAGTTCTTGATGTATCATAGTCGCAGATATTAAGGAGGCCCGTAATCATGCAACTAAATGCACACCTGCTACACCATCTTCACCTGTTGCCTCAGCTACACCCCCTCCTTCCAATTCTCCTAATGTTCCTGTGTCTAAAGAAATTAAAAGGTCTCCGTTTCTTGAGAGAGAGGTAAGTGATATGAAAAAAGGATACGCTTTATTCTCACTGATATTGTGTAATGAAATATGAACATGAAAAACATCTTTTTTGCATGAATTATAATCACATGTAAAATTTAAAATTTAGGCCAAGAAATTTAATGTTATTGCTATGCAGCTTCAAGTTACTGTATTGATCTTGCATTGATCTGACTTTTTATTGCTGAGATCTGAGTGATCATCATAAAGTTACAGTTTTTTTACATGAAATGTGAACATGAATGAAAATTAACAAATGAAACAAAATGACCCGAGATGCATTGCACACATGTGGATTAGACTTTATAAGCGATCTTGCTTCTAAGTGAAGTCGTAATATGCATACCATTTCCGATAATTGCAGGTTGTGGAATGACCCATTTTCAGGAACTATTTAGCACAGCATGCAAATTGATACTGATTTGGTAATGAATTACCATTTATTATCATTGTTTGTTATGGGTTTCTTTTTGTGTGTGTGTGCTCTTTCAGCTCAAGACATTTTCAGGAGTTCTCCTCACCCAGGACCAGGTGTCCCTTCTAAATCCTTCATCAGCAAGGGAATTGGTTAATAAACTATTAATGGCTGTATTTGGACGGGATATGCTCATCTCATCATCGTTGACTGGGCAGAGGTGCAACTTGCACAAAGGTGTAGAGACGCATAGGCCAGCACTTCTTCCGACAAGGTCGGCGCTATCAGAGGTAATTGTTATATGTATATTATGATTTTGAAGAAGTTGAGAGTGTCTGCACAAAGTAGTTACAAGGCCTACGACATGTAGATAACATACCTGGCATGTCACCACAAGCCCAGACTAAGTTGCCTCATTTAGATTGTTCTTCAGGATATTTTCCCAGTTTGGGGTTTGGTAAATTGGTCTTTTCCAGGTTGAATAACGAGCAGTTAAGAATGCAGTAAACATGTTAGGCACGCACTTGTTCAAGCACAATTACAACCCTTGATTGTGGATAAAGAAGTATGACATTATGTAGGGGAGACCGGGTCTAGTTGTTACACGGGCAAGTTGTTACACTGTCATTTTCTCTAAATGTGATCAAAAGATGGCGCTACAAGTAATATCAAATCAATACGTCTCTGCATGCGAAATCTGGTGTTGCCTGGATGTCACATGTAGAAGGTAGGTCCAAAAAACACTTTTTTACCTCTCCGAGTAAAATTTTGAAAAATTCGATTTTTCTTTATTACACCAAATCCATTTTTCTCCAGTGAGTGATGAGTTTGTGGTTGAAAGAAGCGTGTTTTGGCTGTCTTTTGGTGAAAGTAGCAACACGTGATGTTTGATTGTCTATTGGCTACGTGTGTTCAAGTTTTTGAAAACGCACTGGGTCAAGTTGTTACAGTGTAACAACTTGACCCGTCTGGAGAATCGAGTGGTGTAACAACTTACCCCAATGCACTTTCAATTGAATTTATGGTTTATTTTGTTTCCTACAGGAAGTCTGATTCATGATGCCGCGTAACTATAAAAGAAAAACAGAGGTTCAACACCTAACGATGTTATGGCTGTTGCAGCTAGGCGTGTGATAGATAACAACGAATCGCTTCGAAATGTTGCAGAACAGTTTGATGTGAGTATAGATACAGCGAATTAGAGAAGCTTATCAAAGCATTTCTTTACAGCGCCGTGGAAGGGTCCTCCATGCTGGATTAATGATCCAGCATATGGAGTAGAGCTGATTCGAAACATTTCTTGTAAATGTATACTTCATTGTTATTTGATTTATAAAATCTTAACTCATAAATGATCAGTATTAATTATATTTTAATTTTAGTCGAAAGGTATGCCTATATCACTAGTCTCATGAATATGAATTATATAAGCATAGCACCTGATTTGAAAGTTATGATTTTCTTTCCCATTTTATTTTCATTCTATGCAGGAAAACTTCATGACTTTGCAGAGGTATTGCTCTAAGATACGCAAGGGACAAACTCCAACAACTGGTTATGCGAAGCCACGCATGGTATTCAACCCTGAAGAGGAAGATATGTTAGTGAACTATGTGATCTTCGCCTCGCAGATTTATTATGGACTGACTACAAAAGAATTCAGGAAACTAAGTTTTCAATTCGCTCTCCAGAATAGTATCAACTGCCCAAAAACGTGGCATGAAAACAAAACAGCAGGTGTAGAATGGTGTGCAAAATTTTTGAAAAGGCACCCACAGCTTTCCATTCGGACACCAGAAGGAACCAGCCTAAGTAGAGCCACAAGCTTCAATAAGGCAAATGTTGACACCTTCTTCGACAACTTGGGAGCCGTTCTTGACAAGTATAAGTTTGCAGTCAATGACATATACAACTGTGACGAGACCGGGGTCACCACAGTTCAGCAGCCGAGAAAGATCATAGCCCAAAAAGGTGTCAAACAAGTTGGAGCTGTCACAAGCGTCCCACGCTCTGCGCTTGTGACTGTCTGTTTTGCTGTGAGTGCAAGCGGAAACAGCATACCTCCAATGCTTGTCTTCCCTCGAGTGAACTTTCGAGAGCATTTCATAGCTAACGGCCCACCTGGATGCTGTGGTTCTGCTAATCCGAGTGGTTGGATGAAGGAAGATGACTTCCTAAAGTTCCTCAAACACTTTCAGGAAGTGACCAGGTGCACCAAGGATCGTCCATTGTTGCTGCTGCTGGATAATCACGAGTCTCATGTTGCACTTTCTGTCATAAATTTCTGCCGCGACCATGGTATAGTGCTTGTCTCTTTCCCACCTCACTGCTCCCACAAGCTTCAATCGCTTGATCGAAGCGTGTTTGGCCCATTCAAGAAATTCGTCAATGAGGCCAGTGATGGATGGATGAAGTCTCATCCGGGGAAGACAATGACCATTTATGACATTCCAGTAATAGTGAAGGAAGCTCTTCCGCGGGCTGCAACTGCGACCAACATCCCTAAGGGGTTCCAATGCACAGGAATTGCGCCATTCGACCGCAACATTTTCGATGTAAGCGAGTTCCTTCCAAACTATGTAACTGATCGCCCACATGAGGCCACCCAAGCTGAACCAGCTGAGGTAACTTCAGATGAACCTGCTGAAGTTGTTCCAGGGGAACCAGAACTCGTCCGCCCAGATGAGGTCCGTCAAGATGAGTCACACCCACATACAGAGCAAAATGTAGGTTCTCCTATGCTGCAGGATCAACATAGCATGCAGCCAGGACCAAGCAGAGACGCACCTAGAATGACGACGATCACCAAGTCTCCTGAAGTCATCGCGCCTTTCCCTAAAGCAGGTCCAAGGAAGCAGGCACGAGGTGGTAGACGAAAGCGGATGTCAGCCATTCTTACCAGCACACCAGACAAAGAGAAACTGGAACAAGAAAACAACAGCAGAAGAAGCAGGCCAAAACACTTAAGCCAACTAAAAAAAGGGTGAACAAGAAGAAGAACTTTGCAGAGCCTGCCGACTGTGAGTGCTTGGTTTGTGGGGAATCTTACTCGAATTCCGCACCTGGTGAACGGTGGATTAAATGTGTGAAGTGCAGTGGATGGTCCCACGATGAGTGCACCCCTGGAAGATCTGGGACTCCATACATCTGTGATATTTGTGGCAGTAGTTTGATGGAGTCCAGCGACAGCGATTAAATACGCTTACTTTTTATAAGTATCACAAATACTTTGTCTGATTTGGAAAGAGTGCAAAATGAAAATGTGTGTAGGAGCAGGTTATGGGATCAAAATTGGAGTTAATCATTTAAGATAAACCACTGTTGGGAGTGTTAGATGTCAGCCTTTGTAATCATGAACATTCATCATTGCATAACATTTTCTGTTCTTATTCTGTATTCAAAGCCCATTTGAATTAATTTTTTGAATATCTGGATAATGAAAATTATTGTATATGCTGACATAAATTGATTAATTGAGCTTATCGAGATTTTTTTCAAGTTACACTGTTAAATAAATGAAATCATTGACTTTCTTGTGAGTTTTCAAGAATTATGTTGCATACATATTTTGAATCACTGTTCGGTACTCATGTCATGTACTTTTATGCTTCTTTTGGAAGTAAGTTTGCTTTGTTTAGTAAATGGTTAAACAAATTAATTCCATTTATCCTTGATCAATTTTAATGTAAATCTGAAAGTAATAACCATGTTAGTATTAATGTGTATCCTATAATTATAAAATAAGAAACCCCACAAAATTCACAAGCGTGCATACACACACACCCAACACACCCACACACCCCAGCATAGGCTAACATGCACACAGTTTCTGGGGGGGAATGAAACATGATCTTCCTTTTTATTTGTTGCTGTTTTAGACTTTGTACTAGGTGTTAACATTTTACATTTTTCCATCTCTAGTACCTTGTTACTTTATTCATGAATGATGGGATTTTGGTAGTGCATAGCAGATGAGTGTACAACTTTATGGGTATAATTTCATTTTGTTACTTTTATGCATTTTTTTCAAAATTAGCTTCAGATTTTGGTCAATCTGAAACCCTCTGGTAGAAAAAAAATTGTATTCATGATGCACATAAAGCAGGGATTAGCACCTGAAATAAGGAATGTTTTGCCTTCCTCATTACAGATGCTAATTCCTGCATTAAATTGTGAGGCGCATAAAGGATAGCAAGATTAGCAATGAATGCTTCTATTCATCGGACACCATCATTTGCATTTAGTGCTTTATGAATACAATTATTTTCTACCGCAGAGGGTTTCAGATTCACCAAAATCTGAGGCTAATTTTTGAAAAGAATGCGTAAAAGCAACAAAATGAAATAACCCGTGGATCCAAAATTATACCCATAAAGTTGTACAATCATCGGCTATGCACAACCAAAATCTGATTATCATTCATGAATAAAGTAAAAAGTTATGTAGAGATGAAAAATGTAAAAAAAAAAATTTAACACCTATTTTAATATACTTTTATACGTATTATGGTTACAGTGTGAATGAAAGATGGTTTAGAGTGTTTGATGTTTCTCTTTCAGCCTTAAAAAACAGAGGTTTGCTGCTTGCTGGTCCCACTTCTCCTTGGAGATAAGGATTCTTTGTACTCAATTGATAAGGTAAGAGCAAAAGTATTGCTTGTTAGTTCTCTGTTCCGCAACGTTCTTCTAATGCATTCCATGTTCACCCCTCACTTGATCACCCCCACAAAACATTCTTTTCGGCGTTAACCCACCACATTAAATAACATCAGGAACGAAATGCGTAATGTAGATCGTTGATGGCAATGTGAGAGAACATGATGCAAGTCTCGAACTACATGCACAATGCTTGGTTGTTTTGAGTTATTTTCCACTTATATGCATTTCCCCATTTTGGATACCCTTTTTCGTCCCAATACTATTTTTGTGTACGTTTCTTTTTCTTCTTTCAAAACCCTGCAGGAACCTTTGGGACCAACACCGTCAATTGTTCTGCATGGAGATGCCTTGGAGCCCAGTGATATTGAGATATGGTGTGATGGCATCCAGATATGCAGGCCCTGCACATTTGCCGCATTCTATGTATATGGCTTGGAGTATCCAAAACAGGGACGCACCACACTGTTGTTTTTGCAACAGGTTATTGGGGAAAATGGCATGGAAACTGCCATGCCTTCCAAAATACAAAAGTTCATTAACCTTATTCATTAGAATAAATGATAATGAAGACCTCATGTGCAGAATATGCACTCTGATGAACCTGTGGGTGATAACTTACTTTTTCGGATGTAGAATTTTTTGCACAATGTATGAAAACCCATCCTCTGCATTTGCAAAAAGGGGAGGAGGTGACATGGTCAAAACATTAACACCTTTTACATTAAAATGATCAGTGAAACAATGCCATAATAATAGTGCATATGTCAATTTGAATAACAAGGGAATATTTTGACAGAATGTGGGCAATTGATGAGAGTTTTATGAACATAATGAACTTCTCATAACTTGAATAGTTTGATCTTCAAATTACTGATGCTACTCCTTATTTGAAAAGTTGAAAAAATATTAAGCTTTAATTTTGTCAATACCAAAGATATTGTTTGTAAAAACTACTGTTACCAAATAAGATAAAAATAGGCTTTTAGTCTTTTTTATTTTTTGAGAAACAATGATTTGCATGAGTTTTTTCTTGTTTTAAATATGTTATGCTGTTATGCGCCAAAATTTCAATTTCTGAAAGTTAGCAATAATGATGGTTTATTTAGGCAGTTTCTATGATTCTATCAAAATAAAACCTACCCTGTAAGTATAGTACTCTATCTTAAAAGCATTAGTGGGAAAATATGTAGATCAGAGTTCATTTTTAAGTCCAAAGAACGTTTGAAAAAGCAACATATTTTTCCTAAAACCTTTTCAGTATTTGTATGTACTTGAATAATACATGTACATGTATATGACATTGTGACAAGCACTTATTAGGTCAAATTGTGCAGAGTATGTACATGTATCTAATTGTTCTGTGTGTATTGAGTTGTGTAAAATTTGCATTTCATGTTTTTTGCCCACAGTTGCTGGGTATATTGTATGGTGGCCCTGAAGGGAATCGCATATAGACCACGAAATTCAAGACGTCATGAATTTCGTCGTGAATTTGTTTTGCTTCACTATGCACAACAGAAGTCAGATGAAGATATTGTTGAATGGGAGACCGTGTATCACATCTGGCCATAAGGGGTTTTCCAGAATTGCCCGATAATTTTCTAGAGCAACAATGCATAATGCTTTTCTGCCAGGGGTGTAGAAATAAGGATGCCGGGCAATGGGAGCTTAACATGAAGCCAAGCTCTCTAGAAGAGGCAGTGGAAATTCTTCAGTGGACTACCCATACATCCTGGGTAGTACATGGGAAAACAAGTGAAAAGAAACCCGCGGTTTGGCAGGCCTTCGAAGAAGTTTGGGGGAGGCGTGCATTTCGAAAGTGGGTAGGGAGGAACCAAAATCCTACACTCCGACTCGTAAGTGGTCTTCATCTGCACAGGTGTCTCGAACACAATCGAATCAAGTGTCGAGAACACAATCGACCCCCAAATATCAATCTCAGGGGAACAAAACCCCAAAACTCAAAGACAATCGTCTGGGTTTACTGGAACATAAAATCGATAGGATGGAGGCACAAATGTCAGAGATGCGGACATCAATAAATAAGTTGACCCAGGTTGTAAGTGCCTTGTCCGCACTTGTAGTAAAAGGGGCTGCAGAAACATCTGCTACTAAATCACCAGCCCGTACCCCCCTTAGATCGGATAAATGTTTCAGATGCAACCAAAAAGTGGGCATTTTCAAACGGATTGCCCATTAAAGTCCCCTAAAAGTGTATCCTTTGCGTCCTGTGCCTGTGACCCAAACTTAGAGGGGTTGGAAACCTTGGCCACACTCCAGCCCGACCAGAGGGAGGCCGAGAGTCCCCAATAGATGCGAAATCAGGTGTAGACATACAAAAGTTACCCCATGTACCAAATTCACCCGAACTTGATTGTTCGTCACTTGGCATCAAGGGCGGAGATCCCTCGAAGGACTCCAGACCTAATCCTGACCGAGGACTTGCCTCAACTCTAGGGGGTAATTTGGAATGCAAGGTAGAGGAATTGGAGTATGGAGGTGACAATCCACAACATATTGATAAGATGAAGTACTGATTTGTCAATAATTAAAAATGCATTTTTTGTTAACTGTCCATAAGTACTCGACGGGTGATTTGATTAATTTGAAGTGCATTTGTTTATTAATATCTGCCTGGTAAAAGGATGGCAGACAGTCAAATTGTATTTCTTGGTTTTTCTTTTTCCCGTTGCTCAGGTATGGAGAAAGTAGAGTCCATGGAAGTGGACAATGGCTCGATTAAGGGCAAGGCTCCCGATGCTTGCGACGTCGCAGGCGATTCCTTGGAGACACTTCCAAACAAACCAGAAGTGTCTTTAGAGACAACCCTTGCAAAGGGTCCGGGTAAGGCAGTTCCCAAGGCGCCAATTGCTGGCACTCCCCTGTCTCCTTCGAGGAAAGTGGGTAGAGTGAAGCGGGGGATTATGTGCCCTTTCAGGGGGTGTAAGGTTGTCCTCAGAAGGGACAAGTTACCTAAATATTCATTTACCTTTGGGTTTCAAAAGGGAATCTTCCGAGATTTGGCAGGGAATGCGTGGCGTGCGCATCGATGCTCTGTTTGCTATTTCATGAGAGCTTGGAGTAAGAGGGCTAATAGGTTTGTTTGATTTCTTATTCAACTGGTGGAACTGCTCGATTAAGACTCAATTTCAAATAGAGCTCGTGGATGACATGATACACCTTTCGAAAGAATATGGCTGGCATAAACCTCCATGTTTCGATTTGTCACCACCAAATTCACTGGCAGTTCTCATCCATTGGCATCCCTTGCTATTTTTGGTAGGTCAATTGCCTCGGACCAGACAAATTTGGTTCAAGAACAATTCTCAGTTCCTTCTGTAAAAGAGGAGCCAGTACCAACTCCCCAAGAATGTCAGCACAAACTAGCGAAACAATCAGCGCCAATTGCCGTTCCCTCTGTGGTGCATAGTTCTGAGGGGAATCAAATTCATTCCAATTGCGCAATCACAACCAGCGCCAATTGCTGCTCCATCAGTGGTACATACATGGAGTTCTGAGAGAAGTCAGGTCCCAATTGCGCAATCACAATCTGCGCGAATTGCAATGACCATTCCTGCTAGTGCAGGCGTGGCGACGTCTATCCCGCCAGCAATGCCGTCAGGGCCTGCGCCAATTGCAATGACCATTCCTGCTAGTGCGGGCGTAGCGACCTCTGTCCCAGCAGCGATGCCGTCAAGGCCTGCACCAATTGCAATGACCATTCCTGCTAGTGCGGGCGTAGCGACCTCTGTCCCAGCAGCGATGCCGTCAAGGCCTGCACCAATTGCAATGACCATTCCTGCTAGTGCGGGCGTGGCGACCTCTGTCCCAGCAGCGATGCCGTCAAGATCTGCGCCAATTGCAATGAACATTCCTGCTAGTGCGTGTGTGGCGACCTCTGTCCCAGCCGCGATGCCGTCAAGATCTGCGCCAATCTACGATGTTATACGCTGATGACACTCAAATTTATGTGACTTATTCTGGAAGCGATCAGCAGACAGCCATTTTGAAAGTTAATAACTGTTTGAAAGATATAGTTTCATGGGCATATATTAACAAGTTAAAGATAAATGCAGATAAGACTGAACTCATTCATTTTTTGTCTAAGTTTAATCCATCGTTGTACCCTGCACCATTAATGGTCTTAATGTCCTTGAGACAGTAACAAGAAACCTGGGTGTATTTATGGATCACCACTTGCAACTTAAAGATCATCTCAGAATCACATGCCGTTCAGCAATGGCTGCAATTAGAAAAATTGGGCAAATAAGAAATTTCCTGGACAAGAAAACCACAGAAAAATTGATTCATGCATTTGTTTCCTCAAGGATTGATTGCTGTAATGCACTGTTATTTGGTTTACCGGAGAAAGATCTAAAAAAATTACAAATAGTGCAAAACAGTGCTGCAAGACTTGTTGAACGAGCAAGAGGCAGAGATTCTATCACACCCATGTTGAAACGCCTTCATTGGTTACCGGTAGATAGAATTATCTATAACGTTTTAATGTTATGTCACAAAGTCATCACTCATAAATCTCCCACTTACCTTTTTGATATTATAAGCTTCTATGTACCCATCAGAAATCTCCGTTCTTCAACCAAAAATCTCCTTAATGTTCCAATCACGTCAACCCAAACATACGGCTCTCGTGCATTTTCAATAGCAGCACCTGTCTTATGGAATAAGCTTCCAAACCAATTAAGAGGAATTGGAAGTTCTGATAGTTTCGGGAGAGCCCTAAAAACATCTATTTTCAAGGCTTTAATAATAATATGGTTTTTAGTCTGGATCTGGATGTGTGTCATCGTTTCATCTCTGCACCCATGTTTTTGAAAGGTGTATGCAGAGAGGAAAGCACTCAATATGTCCAGATCTGGACTTGGTTATGTACCCCATATTGTATTCCTACTTATACATGTACTGTAATAATTGTGAATCATTTACTTATTCTTGTATATATATATATATGTTCAGAGTTATAGGAGGCATTATGAATTTTTGTGACCCTGGGACTTATAGTCAAATGCCGCGTTTAGTTGGGCATCCATGGCATCTTGCTATTGGAATCCATCCTTCGCGCGCAGGTACATACACTGCAGACGATTTCACGTCCCTCGAGCAGACTTTGTCATCTCGTCGGGTCTCAGGTATTAGTAAAGTAGGTTTGGATTACAATCTCGTGCCAAGTACATGGCATTCCCAGATACGTCTTCTAAATCACATTTCAGAACTGGGCACTTTAGGTTATGTCCTTACCATGCATATCCGGGGACCTAGAGGAGACCCGGACCTTACTCGTTTGGCATATCGCAAAGTATTCAAGCAAGTAAGGTTGTACTGTGCCGCTTATCAGCGTATACATTTACATAGTTTTTCGGGCGACCTAGAGACCATGAACAAATGGGTCTCTAATTTCCCAAAATGCTATGTAAGTTTCTCCGGACTGTATTCACGTCAAATCAGCTTAGCGCACTGCGGAACTGCCCGTCAGAACGACTGCTGATCGAGACGGACTCACCATATTTGCCCCTCAGGGCTAATGTGGGAGTGAATACACCCAACAACATTGGGGATATTGCAGCTGCAGTCGCGGAAATAAGAAATGTTCCTCTCATGGAAATTCTGCAGAGGACCAGCAGAAATGGTAGTATTTTTGTATATACATTTTTTGTTTTTGGTTTGTTTTCCTATTACGAGAGGGATCAGAGTTTGATCCAAATACCTGCAAATTTGCAATAAGGAGTGCAGAAAGTTGACAGGTAAAATATGGCAACAAATACAGAAAAGATAAATTATATCAACTGACTTCCTGTTTGTACTTGTGCTAAAAATGTACATGAGTACAAAGAAAAGAATACCTATCCCCTGATAGTCTCGGTATTGGTATCAAGTGTATCTTGTGACCGCAAGTTTGGGCATAATATTTCAAAAATCACATAGATATAAATCCCCTTGGACCTTTACTCGTGAAGCTGGTTAGGTATTAAGAAAAAAAAACATATATATATACAGACTTGTGACATGTTAATCTGTTGGTCCAAACGCCCATTTAGGGATTTTTGTTTCTGACTTAATACTAATCCATGAGTGCGACAGTAGATTAATATATGCGTTCTCACCTTATTTGGAATCGTTGCGACCCGTACAAGGGTCATGGTCGAATTTTTGGATACTACCCACTCAAGGGTTTACTTTCCTATCCTTAAATTAAAAGGCGACAACGCTGTCCTAAAGTCGGGGGGGGGGTAAGATTCGCAACACCACTGGTAATTCGCAACGCCACTGTGTTTTCTGGGGTTTTGTGGCCATTTAATATTCTCATTTTGTTGTGATTTTGGATTAATTTGTGTTGCTTTTCTGTGTATTTTGAGGGGAAAATACGTTTTCTGTGATTTTCCGTTTGAAATGCCACTTTCCGTTTGAAAAGGCCCTTTCCGTGAATTCCGTCCGTTTTCTGCGATCGCGGAAAATCACTGTCCCTAAGCAAGCCTTTGTCACTATGGTACTTGTTCACTGCATTACATAACTGCTAAATAAAATGGGGCTGAATTCTTAAATATTACACATAAATTTGTGTACATATTTTTCCATGATATACTGGTACACATACCAGTGACTTCGATAATACTTGAGCAGTAGAATATTATTATTACCTGCAGGATTACCTAAACTTCTAGAAAAAATGAAGGATGTTACATCTTAGTTTGAAGAAGTTCCTCCATCAACCCCTCAGACTCCTTGTAGTACCTCACAAGCCACAAAATCTGTAAGTATATATGTCTGAGTGTGAAGTTTAAATTTTCATTTATACAATACTAGGCAATCTAGAAATTCCCTAATTTTAATAATAATTCATGAAATACTAAACAGAATAGCCACGAAAAAGAAAAAAATCACAAACAATACAGAGAACAGAATGGATGCAACTGGAAATATAACATTTCAGACTGGACGTTGGAACAGTCCATCTCACAACTGGTAGGTGAAGAGTTCAAGTGCCCGGCGGCATCAGACTGAAAGAAGTTATAAGATGGGAGTTACTGCTACCCTGTTTGGTGTTCACAAATCCAATGGATAGAGCTAGCTGCGTTGATCAGGGCTGCTGGGCTCGCGATCAAATGGGCAATAGGAATTTTTGGAGTATTTCAGTTTCAGATTTTCATTTCGAATTCAAGCAAGAAAATTCAGAAGTCCTGCTTGGGATTACACTTCGTAATTCCGAAGGTTCTTTATTCCGAAGGTTCGTAATTCTGAAACACATAAATCGCCTATACCTCGATGTTCGTTAATCCGAAAATGTAAAAGGGTTCGTTAATTCGAACATTTGTGGCGTTATTCCGAAGGATCATTATTCCGAAGGTTTGATAATCAGAAAACGAAATAAGGTTTGATGTTCCGAAGGTTCGTTAGTCCGAAAACGAAATAAGGTTCGTTGTTCCGAAGGTTCGTCAATCAAAAACGAAATAAGGTTTGTTATTCCAAAGGTTCGTTAGTCCGAAAACGAAATAAAGTTCATTAATCATTACGTTTTCGGACTAACGAACCTTCGGAATTACGAACCTCATTTTGTTTTCGGACTAACGAACCTTTGGAATTACGAACCTCTCTTTGTTTTCGGACTAACAAACCTTTGGAATTACGAACCTCACTTTATATTCGGACTAATGAAGCTTCGGAATTACGAATGTATGTGCTGCTTGATACTATTTTTTTATAGGTCTGCTTGGTTGATTCAAGGCAGAAAAACAATATCATTTGAAAGCTTTGATAAAGATTTGATAAGGAAATAAAGGCCTGATATCATTTGATATTCGGTATTCCCAGTCTTTGTTGACACTAAATTAAAGCACTGATGGACTGCCCAATTAAACTTGGACCTAGATCAAAATGGCAATTAGAGCAAAGTTTACTGTACACGTGCAGTGCTTTTTGCTTTCAATCTCTGGTGGGCATTTTCTAAAAGAATTTCATTTTCAGACCAAAGTTCTTTTCAATTACAATTGTTAAGAATACTACAGAGAATATTTGCACCAAAAATTAGAATTCTTGGAGCTTTATTTACTGAATTAAAGCAAGAAGTATGATTTTTGCATAAATTAGCATAATTAATTCTGATCAAATTGAAATTTAAAGTTAAAATCATTATCTAAATAAAGCCTTGTAGATTATATCGCACACTACTGTAGTGTCATAGCATGTACACACGTGGTGTTCCATAGTTTGAACGGGTCTACCTTACCGAACATGTCAGAGTTAATTATGATTAAAGAATTGCTGTGAACGTTATGAATGATGCCTTAGGCCTATTAACTGTTTCTCCTGTTGACTACTTTACATTTGGCGATGAGAGAAAATGGCAACCTTCACCATTCCAAAGCCTCTCCCTCTGGAGATTGACTCGACAAATCTGGCAACGAGCTTCAAGAAGTTCAAACAGGCATTCGGCAATTTTGAGCTGGTGACGGGGATAGCGAGCCGCGACGACTCCCTGCGGGTAGCCACTCTACTGGCCGTAATCAGGCAGCCGGCGGTAGACCTCTATAACACCTTAACCTGGGACATAGCAGCTGACTCCAAGGTGTTTCAAAAGGTAATCAATGAATTTGATGAACATTGCAAAGGGCATGCCAATACCACTTATGAACGTTATATTTTCAACACTAGAGTTCAGAGAGAGGGCGAATCATTTGAGAGCTTTGTCACATCCCTCAAATCGTTAGCTGAAACATATGAGTTTGAATCTCTGACAGAATCTCTCATCAGAGACAGAATAATCCTAGGAATGCGAAATTCCAACATTCATCAGCGACTTCTTCGCTAAGCAAAATTTTACCTCACCGAACATGTCAGAGTTAATTATGATTAAAGTATTGTGTTGTGTTAAAGCGCAAATCACATTTTGTGTTGTTGAGTTCAATCCGCAAGATAGGATTGTAGTGTCGTAGCATGTACACATGTGGCGTTCCATAGTTTGAACGGGTCTACCTTACTGAACATGTCAGAGTTAATTATGATTAAAGAATTGCTGTGAACGTTATGAATGATGCCTTAGGCCTATTAACTGTTTCTCCTGTTGACTACTTTACATTTGGCGATGAGAGAAAATGGCAACCTTCACCATTCCAAAGCCTCTCCCTCTGGAGATTGACTCGACAAATCTGGCAACGAGCTTCAAGAAGTTCAAACAGGCATTCGGCAATTTTGAGCTGGTGACGGGGATAGCGAGCCGCGACGACTCCCTGCGGGTAGCCACTCTACTGGCCGTAATCAGGCAGCCGGCGGTAGACCTCTATAACACCTTAACCTGGGACATAGCAGCTGACTCCAAGGTGTTTCAAAAGGTAATCAATGAATTTGATGAACATTGCAAAGGGCATGCCAATACCACTTATGAACGTTATTTTTTCAACACTAGAGTTCAGAGAGGGCGAATCATTCGAGAGCCTTGTCACATCCCTCAAATCGTTAGCTGAAACATATGAGTTTGAATCTCTGACAGAATCTCTCATCAGAGACAGAATAATCCTAGGAATGCGAAATTCCAACATTCATCAGCGACTTCTTCGCTAAGCAAAATTTTACCTCACCGAACATGTCAGAGTTAATTATGATTAAAGTATTGTGTTGTGTTAAAGCGCAAATCACATTTTGTGTTGTTGAGTTCAATCCGCAAGATAGGATTGTAGTGTCGTAGCATGTACACATGTGGCGTTCCATAGTTTGAACGGGTCTACCTTACCGAACATGTCAGAGTTAATTATGATTAAAGAATTGCTGTGAACGTTATGAATGATGCCTTAGGCCTATTAACTGTTTGTCCTGTTGACTACTTTACATTTGGCGACGAGATAAAATGGCAACCATGACGAAAATCTCGCGTTTGAGGGCTGTATACCCCATTTTTCCTTATCATCAAATATCTTCTCCCAGTAATACAAATCCTATTGCCCTCAAGCATGAAATTTAAGTATAGAAACACCTGTTTCTTGACCTCGGTCCGAAGATAATTCACCCCAGCATCTACGGTCACAGCAGGGGGCCACACACGATGGATTGCAATGTGTGTAGTTCCGGCGAGCGCATGGATGTATACACGCGTTGATAGAAAGTTTTTTCTTCCTTTCTTTCTTTCTTTCTTTCCTTCCTTCTTTCTTTCTTTCTTCTTTCTTTCTTTCTCTCTCTCTCTTCCTTCCTTTCTTTCTTTCTTTCTTTCTCTCTCTTCCTTTCTTTCTTTCTTTCTTTCTTTCTTCCTTCCTTTCTTTCCTTCTTTCTCTCTGTCTGGCTGTCTAATTCTTTTCTTTCTAGACTTATTTTCTTCATCCACCCCCTTTCTACACCTCTAAAGAACGTGCATTTGCCAATCATATCTGTAGTAAGGCCTATAAATGTCCTTTTCTCAAAGTTGAGGTGTAGGCCTATACATAGAACATTAAAATACAAAGACCAGCATTATGAATCACAATGTTTGGATAGCATTTCAATGTTCTATTCATATCTATTCAGAACGTTTTCTAATTCACATGCGTTATTAGCAGGTGATCTTCTTTATCTTTATCTCCCATTATTGTTCTTATTTTGTAGGCCTATAGCCTGTGTATACGGTAAACCTCCCTCTGAAATACCTTTCTTGGTTTCATGTTTTCTTTCAGATTTGTTTCCACCCAGGCGCGCCGGAACACTTTCAGTTTTTTTTTTTTTTTTTTTTTTGGGGGGGGGGCAAAATCCCGAAGGGGGCACAATATTTTTGAAAGCGTGAGATACGGAAGCGATCGAGCGGGAGAGGGTGTGGTTGAGGGTGTAAAAATTTAGTGTAAAAGTTGCGTTTCTAAGAGCATTAAAAAATAAATTTCTTGAGAATTAAACAGTCTTGGGGTTCTTTTTGCTCCTGTTTCCTCCCTTCTGACCCAGACTGGTGTTTCTTCATGATCAGGGTCGCAGTTCCAGCAAATTACGAGCCTTATTGCAAACTCTATTGTTTCAAACCAATGTAATATAGGCCTTTTAAAGACTTTAAGATGACAAACATGACCGTATGCATCCGGGGGCCGCCGATCGAGAGGGCAAAATTCACAAAATTCACCCAAAGTGTGCACGAAATCTTTCAATTTTATTCTAGAAAATGCAAAAGCTCCCCCATCACCATGGGTGGAAATCCCAGGGGGACAGGGGGACGCGTCCCCAGTGGCGTAACTACGGGGGGGCATGGGGGGCACGTGCCCCCCCAATCGGCTGGCCCCCCCCAAAAAAAAACGGGGAAAAGAAGAAAAAGAGGGAAAAGAGAAGAGAAACGTAGTGGGGAAAGAAGAAATTATTGTTCATTATAATGTTATATTATGTTATGTTATATGTTATGTTAAATAAGAAGCATTTTTTCATAGCTTTATAAAACATTATTTGCTTCATTGTGTCTTCATTGTTCATGTTGTTCCTGGTGTTCGCATAGACTGTTTAACTCTATATATAATCCCGTTGTACTAAAACCTCCCGTTTTCAAATCAATATACAACAAAAATATTTCCTCGCAATTCGAGTTATTATTGTTTTATGTAGTGACATATTCTTCGTTTTCATGACTACTTAAAGTGATTGCCCTATTTTAAGGTCTTGATATAAAACATTTCATGTCCGTGCTGAAGTTCGCATAAGTAGATTGGTGAGATTTCTGCTCTTCATTAACTTAAATCAGTCCTTAAAACGTCAATTCTTCTGATCTGAATATCAAAAATTTCAGCTCGCGCTCGCATTACTTGGTTAGTGAAATACGTAGGGTCTTAGTGAATTTCTACAAACAAGCCTTAGAATGCCCCTCTTCAGGTCTGAATTTCTTACATAATTTTCAGCTCGCGCTTCGCTCTCGCAGTATTTGATTAGTGAGATTCATATGATAATCAGGATTACAATTACTTCAAAAAGTACTTCATGTGTTTAGATGTAACTCTAACAAAACAAAATCAGCAAGCGCTTGGCACTTGCATTAGATGACTATGGTGAGATAATTATGTATACCCTTAATGAATTCCTAAAAAACATAGTCCTTAAAATATCCCTGTTTGGGGTCAATATATACAAAAAAAATAGCTTGCGCTTCGCGCTCGCATCATTTGGTTAGTGAAATATGCACGGTCTTAAGGAATTCCTACAAACACGCCTTAGAATATCTCTCTTCATGTCTGAATTTCCTAAATTTTCAGCTAGCGCTTCGCGCTTGCAGTATTTGATTAGTAAGATGCGTTTGATAATCATGATTACAATGACTACCAAAGGTGCTTCATGACTGTGTTTAGATGTAATTCTGACAAAATCAGCAAAGGATGGCACTAGCATTAGATGACTATGGTGAGATATTTATACTCCTAATGGATTCTGAAATATAGTCCTTAAAATTTCCCTGTTTAGGGTCAATATATACAAATATATTATATATATATTTTAGCTCGCGCTTCGCGCTCGCATTGTTTGTTTAGCGAGACAGTTACGTATCATGATTAAAATAAAATTGCTTATAATGTCCCTATTAAGCTCTGAATATCAAAAATTTTCAGCTCGCGCTTCGCGCTCGCATTATTCAATCAGTGAGATACATATCCGTTTAATGGCACTGCATGTCCATATTAGGTCAGTATACCTGACAACTGAGCGCGCGAAGCGCGCTCCCTAAGTGACTCAAATTTTTTGCTGGTGCCCCCCCCCAATGCCG
Organism: Lytechinus variegatus; assembly: GCF_018143015.1. NCBI lineage: Eukaryota > Metazoa > Echinodermata > Echinoidea > Temnopleuroida > Toxopneustidae > Lytechinus > Lytechinus variegatus. Next base: position 9,629,389 of record NC_054750.1, read on the forward strand.
TGACCCACGGTACGCCACTGCGCGTCCCCCTACCATTTTGGAAAGGGGTACATAATATCAAATGTCCCCCTACTATTTGTGCTCTTTTATTATGGAAAAAATACATAATTTCAAATCGAAATTATACACATGTATCCTCGAATTTCGAAATATATATAAACAGATAGTTTTTGTTAAGAACTTGGTTAGGAAAAGAAAAGGCATACCGGCCCAACTATTCTCCAACTCTCACCTAGCCCTATATACCAGCCAAAGAGTGATGACATTGATGACATCGATGGCCATTGTCAATTTCATAACTAATAAAAATGATGAAAAAAGAAAATCGCCTCTGAATTTAGTGCATAGACGGTTAGACGAGAATGTTCCATACCCAGTAAAATCATACCTTTGTTAATCCAATTCACTTTCCCTTTATTCCAAATTTACTTGGAATATACTGAGAATATTTTCATTGTTTGCGTACTCAGTATAATGAATAGTTTTCATGAGTTATGATTAATCCTTCACAATGAACTTTAACTATGCTTTATCCCCCAAATTTGTTTTTAAACACTCTATTAACGAGACTTATACTCCATTTTTACACAAAATTCCTGCCGTGGGAGGGGTCATCATAGGTAGATCAAGGGGCGAAGCGGCGGAAGGTGAGGCGAAAAATAAGAAGAAAGATAGGACCGGGAAGAAAGTTGAATGATGGAAGGGAGGTGAATAATTGGGAAAAAAGAAAACTTTCAGGACATATTATAAAAATAATAAAATCGCTTGCGCTTTGCATAAATACACAGCCATCTTTTTATTTCAAAACGTGCTTGATTTTTTTTTCACTTTTTGGATCGAAATATATAAAATCAAATCATTTATCTAAGAAGATATCCATCTTTTTCATAATTTGTAGGTTTAGATATTAAAGAAAATTAGCTTGCCATTCGGTTTTAGTCTGAAATGTATTCATTAAAAGGTTAAACGTTATCACACTGTAATAAGATGGAAAAGGGGCTTTTCAAAGGTATGTTTCACAGAGGAACTGTTCGTCAAAAGACGCCAGGCTTACTATGATAATGTAATTGCCCCGTCAGGGGCAAAATTGTTCATTTTTGACAATAGAAATGACAATTTTTGGGCATAAAAGTGCCTTCATCGTATACTTTTGTCCTTTAATTATTTAAAAATTTATCATTTTTCTACTTTCAGGGGGCACATGGGGGGGGGGCAAAATCTCGTTTTGCCCCCCAAAAAAAAATTTATTTTGGGGGGGCAAGTGCCCCCCTGCCCCCCTCGCTTCCGGCGCCCTTGTTAAAGATATATAGAGAGAAATAGAGATGGGGTGGAAATTCCACCCCATCTCTATTTTCTCTCTCTCTTTCTCCCGACAAAAAGGACAGGGCGCTAATTTTAATCACCTCATATTAGCAGAATGACAAATTTTGAACTAGAAAATAAAACAGACATTTATCACAATCAAATATGGGCATGTTCAAATGGGTCGCTTGATCAAAGATAAAAAAGGACACTGCAAAAGAACTTTCACTATGAAAAGGGGGCTAAGGGGGGGGGGCAAAAAAACAACTTTTTTTAAAGTGATTATTCAACAAGATGTACTTGAGGAAGGGGAACATATTAAAAATAGGCACTGAAGGGATCGGGGTTCAACGGGCACGCGGTTTTGTAAACTAAGACACGTGATCGATCTTTCCAACACTCCATCTAATTCCCAACTCATCAATCGCCTGAACTCGCTCTCCAACGATGAACATTTTGACTTACAAAAAAATTAGCACAACATATCTAAGTTAGACATTTAATGGTGGAAACTAAAAGTATAAACGACCCAAAACAAACGGTGGAATGGATGCAGCGCACATGGGCAGTTTACCGGAGAACCACGTATGGTGCAATAATACGTTTGCGATTAAAAGAATAGTTACAGGCATAGTTTGTATTTAAATTATGAATAAGACTTTGGGGTAAAAAAAAATAATGATTTCATATTTTTGTGCATATCAGCAGCATGATTATTATACTTGGTATGCCATTACTTCTATTTTTCGAACGTTAAGACTGTATCATTGCGCGAGTGAACCCATTTTCTTGCTGGACGGACAGAAACTATGCATGCATCGCGGTCCTTGCATGCTAAGCATACCGTAATTTTTATTCGCTTACTTTCCTTATTTCAAGGTCGATTTTCTTCGTTCGAAATTGAAAATGGACTAGTATTGGATGTCTGAATGTAATATGCCTTTGAAAACGTGATTAATATCGAATACAATAATTTCATTCCGAAGATCCTTCTACAGGCAGACAAGTCTTACGTAATAGCACAGCGTTGTTTATCATTTCGTCCTTGGCTCAACGCTCATTTAGCTGGCCCGTGGTGGTGAAATCGAGACAAGGGGATTACCTGGCCAAGATGGGTTTATCGGGGTTGGAAAAGTTGTTTGAGATATTCCAAACACAAATCGGGGTATGAAACCGCAGTTTGCAGTCCGAAGTGAGGTCGAGAATCAAACGGGAAATTTTCGTAATGACCTCCACCATTCCACAGCCTCTCCCTCTGGAGATTGACTCGACAAACCTGGCAATGAGCTTCAAGAAGTTCAAACAGGCATTCGGCAATTTCGAGCTGGTGACGGGGATAGCAAGGCGCGACGACTCCCTGCGGGTAGCCACTCTACTGGCCGTAATCGGGCAGCCGGCGGTAGACCTCTATAACACCTTAACCTGGGACACGGCAGCTGACACTAAGGTGTTTAAAAAGGTAATCCATAAATTTGATGAACATTGCAAAGGGCATGCCAATACCACTTATGAACTTTATATTTTCAACACTAGAGTTCAGAGAGAGGGCGAATCATTTGAGAGCTTTGTCACATCCCTCAAATCGTTAGCTGAAACATGAGTTTGAATCTCTGACAGAATCTCTCATCAGAGACAGAATAATCCTAGGAATGCGAAATTCCAACATTCGTCAGCGACTTCTTCGCGAAGCAAAATTTTACCTTACCGAACATGTCAGAGTGAATTATGATTAAAGTATTGTGTTGTGTTAAAGCGCAAATCACATTTTGTGTTGTTGAGTTCAATCCACAAGATATGATTGTAGTGTCGTAGAACGTACACACGTGGTGTTCCATAGTTTGAACGGGTCTACCTTACCGAACATGTCAGAGTTAATTATGATTAAAGAATTGCTGTGAACGTTATGAATGATGCCTTAGGCCTATTAACTGTTTCTCCTGTTGACTACTTTACATTTGGCGACAAGATAAAATGGCAACCTTCACCATTCCACAGCCTCTCCCTCTGGAGATTGACTCGACAAATCTGGCAATGAGCTTCAAGAAGTTCAAACAGGCATTCGGCAATTTTGAGCTGGTGACGGGGATAGCGAGCCGCGACGACTCCCTGCGGGTAGCCACTCTACTGGCCGTAATCGGGCAGCCGGCGGTAGACCTCTATAACACCTTAACCTGGGACATAGCAGCTGACTCCAAGGTGTTTCAAAAGGTAATCAATGAATTTGATGAACATTGCAAAGGGCATGCCAATACCACTTATGAACTTTATATTTTCAACACTAGAGTTCAGAGAGAGGGCGAATCATTTGAGAGCTTTGTCACATCCCTCAAATCGTTAGCTGAAACATGAGTTTGAATCTCTGACAGAATCTCTCATCAGAGACAGAATAATCCTAGGAATGCGAAATTCCAACATTCATCAGCGACTTCTTCGCTAAGCAAAATTTTACCTCACCGAACATGTCAGAGTTAATTATGATTAAAGTATTGTGTTGTGTTAAAGCGCAAATCACATTTTGTGTTGTTGAGTTCAATCCGCAAGATAGGATTGTAGTGTCGTAGCATGTACACATGTGACGTTCCATAGTTTGAACGGGTTTACCTTACTGAACATGTCAGAGTTAATTATGATTAAAGTATTGCTGTGAATGATATGAATGATGCCTTAGGCCTATTCACTGTTTGCCCTGTTGAATACTTTACAACTTCATTTAATATTTTATTTCCAAAGCACATTTTTAGGAAAGAAATAAATCATAATTGAGCCGAATGGCACCATCAATATTATAGTGCGGGTTTAATTTTGCAATTGTCATCTCTATCTCTCCCAGTCTCCCTCTTAAACACCTTCCTGCTTTATACTGTCTCTCTGTTTTTTGGTGTACTATTTTTTTTATTATCTACTTTTGTGATATATTCATTATTATGAATGTAATGATTTATATTCTTTTTATGTGTTAAAGGTCAATAGAAATTTAAAGAAATATATATTTATTTGTTACACTGTAATAATTCTTCTGCGAGGACTGCCTTTGAGCCTACTGTTACATAAATAAATTTATGAAAGGTTCTGCTCACATTTTTCTTCATCTTTTTATAGATGCAGTTCAAGACAAATTCCCTTCAGTCGCAATGAAAGATTTCAGAGAGGCTGCAAGGAATAAAATCTCGAACGAAAAGAAATCATTCCGAAGAGAACTAAAAGGGGCTTGCTACTGAGGAGTAATAGGTTGAGGGGGCTTGGTAGCACCCATCGAACTCCAGTGCAATTTTAATTAGGCCTTAGCAAAATGGTTTAACTGGAAAGTTAAACCAGTTAAAAGTTTTTATTCTATTCTTCGATTAAACTACACTGAAACATTTGACCAATAAAACTCAGCCACATGTGTCACGTGACACGAAAGCGAGTTCTGATTTCAGTTGTTTTTTTTTAGATCTGTCGTTTGCGCACCGGCCCACCACGGCGTCTAGTACAAATACACTAATATTATTAATGCATACGTCTCGCTTGCCATATCGTTATTGATATTGCCGCCTTTAGCTCTACATTCCGATCGGGAGCTCAGGAATTTCATAAAAGTTTGTTAGATTTCATTGTACATGAACATGGCGGAGACTGAGGATGGATTTCATGCCCTTCTTGAGAGTGAAAACATATGAATGTAAGTTTATGTCCGTAGAAAGTAGAGCATTTGGAAAAAAAAACGGTCATAATTTATTTTTAGTTTAGCCTCACCGGGCGCGACTGCAAAAGCCAGTGATTCTGATGTACACGTATGTGGTCCATGCGTGACCTAAATTGTACAGTGAGACTGAATTCTTGATAACTAGTTTTAACAGATAAAATCTGCATGATAATGTTTATTTATAATATAACTTCCTGTAAATATTCTTTAGTTATCTTCCCCTATGAAATTGATGAATTCATGCAGTTTTATATGCAGATTGCATCGATTGAAAGTGACTCTAGTTTTTATTTTTTGATGCTCTGGTAAATAGCGTCTACGGCACGTTCATACCTACAACAATATACAAGCAACCGTGCTGCATAGCCTAGGAATAGCAAAGCATGCATAGCCTAGGAATAGCAAAGCATGCCAGGCATAGGCATAGCCTGTGTGATTGTCGTTTCCGAGTTCGATGTGGAGCTAGTTTTACTTTATTAGAGGTCAGTGTGCTAGGTTGTGGAGCAGGGAGAGGTGTGAAATCTTCCTGCCCTGCTCTGAGATTGCCAATCAAGGGTCTGGATCATCTGTCTGACACTGAATTGATCATAAAAAAAAGTAAGCAGCACTTTTCTGTATTTACTCCAGCTTCTTGATGTTCATTTTGTAGTAGGGTCCAAGCACAAGAGGCAGACTCAAGCAATGATCTGAAAAATGCTCTATTTCCCCTCTTGATGATTTTAAGGATAATCTTCAGGTCTCCAGTGGCTTATTAGCAAAGCTGTGAACACTATTGATGTGACTATCCAAGTTCATGTTTTGCCTGATAGTAACACCAAGGCAGTATTACCAGAGTATAGTTTGGGGCCATGCAGATATGGTATGATGGATGTCTACTAAAATGTTTGACCATACTATACATTATACATATTGGTCTCTGCTTTTCCCTTGCTTTGAAAATGGGGATGAAAATGACATGAATCAGTTCTTTCTAATCTTAGACATGGTGCAAAATCAATGTTAAACCTAGGGGAGCGCCGGATCAATGTTCTCCGGATTAAGGTTCATCCTAGGGTGGGGCTGAATCGATGTCTGACCTAGGGGCGCCGAATGTTCGACATTTCGAGGGTCGCTAATTTGATGATCAACCTATCAAGGGGAATGCCGAATCGATGTTCTACCAAGTGGTGCCGAATTGATGTTCGACATAGGAGCGCCTAATTGATGTTCAACCTACATATGGAGGTGCCAAATTGATGTTTAACCTAAAGAAGGTGGCAAATTGATGTTTAACCTATATTTTATGTTTTCTTTTATATATGTATTTGTTTGTATATTGTATGTTTGTATTTTTTAAACGTGTACACTGGACCCCTCAAAAGAACAGCCTGTGGCTGAAGAGGGCAATCCAGCCCACGAGTGGAGAATAAAAAATAGAAAATAAAATAAATGAGTGAAGTTGGACTAGCCCGTGCAGGACTATGTGACTTCACATCAATCCTGAGTACTTCGTCACCAGTTACAGCCCCATCCTATGAACGCCATCTGGCCGCATTGTCAAAAGCAGCACAAGAAGTGAGTTATTATTCTTTCATGCTTTCTTGTAGTTATCTAAAATCTAGAATTAACCTACATTTACATGTACTCCAAAGCTATAATTATATGGTTGAGCATCGGGATATAGTGATATCCATTTCTATGATACAAGAAAAAAATTCACTGTAAAGTACATAAATTAGATTGTGTAGGGCATGTGGGTAAAAGAATGTATAAGAAACTTGATAAGGTAAGGAAGGATAACAAGTGTAAGAGGATGGGAAGGGGGTACGGCGGGCTAAGGGTAGGCTAAGAGGGACAGCAGATACAGGGTCAATTGGTAGGTTATATAAATCATATAGCTCAACGATTCATAGTTATATAATTGATATGAAGGCTTTAGATAATGACGATAAGAAAGAGGCAGTGGAGAAGATACGCAGGGCAATACTGGCTATTCTCTATCATTCAGTCACATTGTCTGATAGTGATGTGCGCCATCAGTATTGTCCGGAAGATTGTTGGTGTGAATACAAAAAGACAGGAAAAGAGAAGATGAATGAGAATCACTTGGATCCCGTGTTTCTCGAGCTTCTACTTCCCCACATTACATTACAGAATTACTCAAACTTAAAACCCAATCACACAGTCGAAGCCTTCGAAGTTCCACAGATAAATTATTGTTTCAGATCCCATTTCACAAAACAAAAGTCATACTTGGTGATCGTGCATTTGCACTTGCTGCCCTTAAACTATGGAATAGCCTGCCAATTGATATAAGAAGCTCTCCATCCTTGGCTCTCTTCAAATCAAAATAAAAAACATATCTCTTTAGTTCAGAAAATATGCTGTGAAGACATAAGTAAAAAGAGCTCTGAACAAGCGCAGCTAAAAACATCCATATAAAAGCTGCGCTATACAAATTAATGTTTATTATTACTATTACATTCAAGCAACTCAGTGATCCAGATCTCCTTGAGAGATGCCTCCCAGGTATCACCCAGAACCAGAATGAGAGCTTCAATGCTCTCATCTGGAAAAGGTGCCCTGTGGAGAGGTCCATGTGTTGTTCGCAATGCAGTCAACCTTACAATTCTTGCGTTTCACTGTGGCGCAGAGTCTAGTCTCTACAGAATTTTCAAAAAAATAAATCTCAAAATGGGAACCCACACCATTTGTGTGCAGATTAAAGATAAATATAGGATAAAGAGGGTAAGAATTAGGGTAAGGGAGGTCAGTAATAGGATATTGGATAGCGCCATCTGATGTCCATAGTCTGAAATTTGATATAGGGGTATTAACAACGCAGTGCTGACGCCTCAAACAGAAGATAGGTCAAGCATGAGAAAGTTATGAGCATTTGAATATTGCAATAATAATAATAATAATAATAATCCGCTTTTATATAGCGCTTAATCCATCGGAACGACGTTTCTAAGCGCTTTACAGATATATTATTACCCCGGTCATCGGATTCAATCAGTCATTCCCGCACACAATGTGTGCACATCCTCCACTCCCTGGGGAGTATTCCAGTCAGTCGCCTGTGAGGCGCACACAATACTGGACAAGCTACAATGACTTTCACATCCTACCGGGTACCCATTTAGCACCTGGGTCGAGAGTGGCAAAGTGTGGATTAACGCCTTGCCAAAGGACTAATCACTAATGCTATGGAGATCCTCCTATTGGCAGTGCGACAAGGATGTGTGATGTCACTGATGAACAACTTTCCCTTTGGTGGACTATAAAATAATCGATCTTCGACATAGGGGCGCCTAATTGTTATTTAACGTAGTAGGTGCCGAATAATGTTCGACCTAGGGTGGGGCTGAATTGATTGTAGACCTAGGGGGCGCCGAATTGATGTTTTACCTACGGGCGCCGAATTGATGTTCGACGTTTGGAGGGGCACCAATTTGATGTTCAACCTGTATAGGGGAACTCTGAATTGATGTTCTACGAAGGGGCACCAAATTGATGTTCGACATGGGGAGGTGCCGAACTGATGTTCGACATAGAGAGGTGCTGAACTGATGTTCGACCTAGAGAGGGGTGCCAAATTAAAGTTCAACCTCACGAGCGCCAGAATGATGTTCTCCCGAGGGGCAACAAATTGACGTTTGCCCTAGGGAGGGGGCAGAGAATTGATGTTCAAATTATAAAGGGGGCGAAAAGTGATGAGTGACATAGGGGGCGCTGAATTGATGTTTAAACTTGGGGGTGCCAAATCAATGTTCGACCCAGGATGGTGGCGAATTGATGTTTGACCTAGGGGCGCCGAATTGCTGTTCGACATAGTAGGCACCAAATTGATGTTTTAGCTAGGGTTGCCGAATTGATCTTCAACATAGGGACGCCTAATTGATGTTTTACCTAGGGGCGCCGAATTGATGTTCAACGTTTGGAGGGGCACCAATTTGATGTTCAACCTGTATAGGGGAACTCCGAATTGATGTTCTACGAAAGGGGCGCCGAATTGATGTTTGACATGGGGAGGTGCCGAATTGATGTTCGACCTAGGGAGGGGTGCAAATTAAAATTCAACTTAGGGGAGCGCCGGATTGATGTTCTCACAAGGGGCAACAAATTGATGTTTGCCCTAAGGAGGGGGTGCTGTATTGATGTTTAACCTTGGGGGCGCCAAATCAATGTTCGACCCAGGGTGGCACTAGTCTACAAATGTAGTGTGTGTACCTCAGCTGATTCAACGAGTCTGCATAGCAGACAAGGTCTACTGAGGCTGCAGCTCGCTTCGCTCGCCCTTTCAGGCTGGTTTGCTTTGCAAACCAGTAGCAGATCCCACCTCACGAGCCATTCAGAGTCTGCATAGCAGACTAGGGTGGCGCCGAATTAATGTTTGACATAGGGAGGTGCCGAATTGATTTTTCGACAAAGGGGGGGGAGGTGAAATGATGTTCTACCTGGGGGGAGAGGGGTAGTCCACCTCCTGGACTGTTGTTATTTTGTACGACACGACTACCAAACACCCAGCACACTACTACAACCCCATAACAGTACACGCATACGTATACACACATCCTGAATAGTCATATCAAACAACAGTCCAGTGAATCTTGGCAAGTTCCCCGTCAGATTCAAGGGAACTGATATTCCGCCCACTGAGCCCAGTCTCCCTCGCTCTCGATTCCGATTGGTCGACAAACCCTGTCAATCAGAACGGCGTTCTCCTCGGTGCCATTACGTAACTCCAAGTGACAGTTTTGGGGGACGGTGTTCCCAGTCTTATTTCAAGGATATTTTTTAATTAACTCACATTAATAAAATTTATAAATCTATTTTACGAATATTCGTCACACAATCCCTGTAAAATATTCTTAAAAAATATTTATAAATATGAAAATTATTTTTGGTTGAGTATTTTTTGAACGATTTTATATGATAAAGAAATAAAATTATTGATACATCATGGAAAAAAATTACACCATGTGCACTCTATGTCCTATGTACACGTGTGCATGCTACATGGCTGTTGTTTTACTCGTATATACAACGCATGCTTGTATCGTTTGTTTTCGGATCGTTTACTTGTACTACTCAAGGTTATTCTTTAATACTTTGGCGTTATCTTCTGTTTATCAAGTCGATCTACTCATTGACCGTTTAGATACATGTAGTTGACTTTCTTAGCCATTTTAAGAATGATGGCTGACTACCGTGCCCGTGGAGATCGCCAAAACGAGTCAGAGAAAGTCGTGGGGAGAGCTATCGAAGAGACATCACGTCGTCTTGGTCTCCAATTCAAGAGTGAACAGGTCACAGCATTGTCATTTTTGCGAGGACATGATTCCTTTATTAGTTTGCCAACTGGCTTTGGAAAAAGTGTGATTTTCCAAGCAGCACCGATCTGTAAATAAATACATACATAATATAAATACATAAAATAAATACATAATGTATAGTCAGTACATACACACTCCCATACATACATATAATTATGTGGGGGGGTGGAAATCATGTTAAATTAAAAGCACTGCACGAAATTTTTCTGTCTCATAATTAAATCAACAAATCAAACATCCAGACTCTGTTCATCATCCCGAGATCACTGTAGTATTAATTGACTTATTGTTAGGTTTAAAGGACAAGTCCACCTCAACAAAAACTTGATTTGAATAAAAAGAGAAAAATTCAACAAGAGTTGATGACATCACTCACTCACTATTTCTTTTGTATTTTATTATATGAAATATGAAATATTTTGATTTTCTCATCATTGTCATGTAAAATGAAGTTTCATTCCTCCCTAAACACGTGGAATTCCATTATTTTAACATTTTATGCTTCAGGCAAGGAGGTCCTAATTGTCAAATTCGTATAAATTGAAATATTGTATAATTCAAACAATAAAAACAAAAGAAAATAGTGAGTGAATGACGTCATCGACTCTCTCATTTGGAGGTAACTGGCTCGTTCATATAACTATTTTGTTGAAAATAAGCAAAACTTTGAAATGTCATAACTTTCTTATTTTACATCCGATTTTGGTGAAATTTTCAGCATTGTGCTTGTCTGATTTTTCTCTATTGATTCAAATCAACATTTTTCTGAGGTGGACTTGACCTTTAATGCTACTCCCCGGGAAAATTGATCGGAGATGTAGATCTACATACATTACACGTCAGAGAACTCTTATCAACCATCAACCATTTGGAAGAAAAAAACTGCTTTGAACTCATTTTGGAATTCCAAAATTGCCAATATGTCAAAAATCTTATTTCAGAGCTTGCAAAATGTCTTTAATTAATCTTTTGTTTACTTTCTAGTTTATCATTGTAAATATATTTGTATTATTCTCGTTTTTTATGTTTGTTTTTATCATCAATATTTTTGCTACAATGTTTTATCATTTTATACTTCATCTTATATTATTTTTGTTTTGTATGTATGTTTGTTTATCATCATTACGTTGCTATACGGTATCTTCCTTTGATTTATATTAATTTCATCAAATGGCCCTTTCACAAGCCCTTCTATTTGGGTCCCAAACCTTTTATGTTATATTCCCTTTGCCAAACTTTGTAGGCCTACTATATTTGTATCACTTGATTGGTTTGAATCACTTATAACTTAATAACATCAACATAACCCATAATTCATTACACTGGAGAAAATCTTTATTTTTGGTATTATCAAACTGTCGTAATATACCATATTTATTATTTGATTATTTTCAAAGGAAAGTGGAAGACAACTTTTCTAGACGTCTGTTTTTAAATAAGGGCTTAAAGTCAGATTGGTCTAGAATCTAGTCCTAAACTTTGGGATTTTTAACTTCACTCAGACTCAGGCTATATCGACATGATCGATATAAAAACATATTTTTATTTTGACGAGTTACTAAGTACGAGACAGCATGGTCACATGAACTTGACTAACGTAGTTAGATCTACTCGTTGTACTTACTCGAGAAGTTGGAGTTCCTGGAGAAAAAGCAATTTTACGTTTGCTTCTTTCATTAGCTTCCCTTCCTACATTCAGCCTGTTGGGGATAGTCTTTAATGGTGTAGAAATGGAAGATGACAGGTTGTGACTATGATTACGTTTTGTTGACTCGTATCGATCCCTAAGTTCCTGGCAAAGTTCAATGGACTTGTGCACATTCCGTACTTTTGTCACGCATCTGTCGCAAATACAGTCGGAAGAATTGGACGAAATATCTGCGAAAATTTCTTGCAATTGTTCTTGAAATCCAGCTCTAGCAACTTTCACAGACTTTATCCTTACATAACTTTTACAAGTTACCAGTTGCGAGTCACAAACAATACAACATCTCAGGGGCGGATCCAGCCTTGGCCAATAGGGGGGGGGGGGCGGAATTTTTTTCAGCCACATTTTCCCCGATCGGCCACTCAAAGTTAATTTTTGTTTGTTTCTTTGAAGGGGTAGTCCTAATAGTCACCTAGTCACTAAGTTAAATATATATATATACATATATATATATATATATATTCATATAATATCATAAGCCTTATTTCAAGTGCGAGCGCGAAGCGCGAGCAGAACATTTTTAAGATATGCTTTGATTTGATAAAAAAAGGATCTGTTAACGGCAGCTTGTTAGCCATGAAGACGTTACATATTTCAACTATCAAATAATGCGAGCGCAAAGAGCGAGCTGAAATTTTGACATTTTTACCTGAAGAATGAAAAAGGATAAGTATATATCTAATTAATTGATGCGAGCACGAAGTGCGAGCAGAAAAATTCGAGATTTAAACCTAAAATCGAGACTCTCTTTTTATATTTTTTTAATCATGAAAAGGATGAGTAATTGGAAATCATCCTATATTAATAATGCGAGCGCAAAGAGCGAGCAGAAATTTGGACATTTTTATCTGAAGAATGAAAAAGGATAAGTATATATCTAATTAATTGATGCGAGCACGAAGTGCGAGCAGAAAAAATCGAGATTTAAACCTAAAAAATGAGACTCTCTATTCGTATTTTTTTAATCATGAAAAGGATGAGTAATTGAAAATCATCCTACATTAATAATGCGAGCGCAAAGAGCGAGCAGATTTTTTTTTTACTTATTTTTGATATACGTTTTGATCTGATAAAAAGGATCTGTTAACGGCTGCTTGTAGGCCATGAAGACGTTACATATGTTAAGTGATGCGAGCGCGAGCTGAAAACTTCGAGATTTAAACCCAAAAGTGGAACACTCTATTCATATTTTTTAAATCATGAAAAGGATGAGTAATTGGAAATCAACGTACATTAATAATGCGAGCGCGAAGCGCGAGCTGAAAATTTTTGACATTTCTAACTGAAGAATGGAAATTCTAAGCTTTTTTTTTGTAATCATGAAAAGGATAAGTATATAACTAAACAATTGATGCGAGCGTGAAGCGCGAGCGGAAAAAAATAATGCGAGAGCAAATCGCCAGCAAACAATTATTGATATTGTGATCTGAAACTGGATAATGATTTAGATAGAGAACCAGCTGCGCATCTGAAGAATGTGCACTCGCATGTTTTAGATTTCGATCGTGACCTAGAATTTGGTATTCTAAATATCTTTCTTATCATGAAAATCAGTAAAGCGAGCGCAAAGCGCGAGCTAAGAAATATATGATATTCTGATCTGAAAAAGGGTCAATTTAAGCTCTGTATTTCAAGCACTTTGTGGGAAAATTGTGAGGTGGATATGGATCACAGTTAAAAAAAGAGCTGATATGTTTCATTATTATTACTTTGAGTTTTGACATAGGACCGGGACATTCTATAAAGACATTATGTCATAATATGAAAATGATGACAATCTTCCTATTTCGCTTCCAAAGCATGAGAGCGCGAAACTATACCTGAAAACTGGACATTTAAAGCAATTTGTAATTATGAATATGATGCATGAGTTAATATCTTTCAAAAATCAATGCGAGCAGAAATTTTTGATAAACTGTCATCAAATGGGGATTTTAAGTAGTTTGTTTTAGAATTGATATTGAGATATACATAACTCACCAATGAAACATGAAAATGCGAACGTGCAGCGCTAGCTGATACGTTTTGGCAATCAGACCTGAAAAGGGACATATTTTGATAACTATGGAATACACGAAAATAAAAGGTTCCTGACAAACAAATATTGCGAGCGTGCAGCGCAAGCAGAAATTGTTAAAGGGGAAGTTCACCCTGACAAAAAGTTTATTGTAAAAATAGCAGAAAAAATAATAAAAAATATTGCCGAAGGTTTGAGAAAAATTCATCAAATAATTAAAAAGTTATTAGAATTTCAATTATTTGATTTGTGACGTCATATGCGAGCAGCATTTCTACATAGCGAATGGTAAAAAATCAATGAAATGTCATTTTCTCAGAAAATTGAAAATGGTTTTCACTGTACCTTTTGTATATCAATAGACAAATCATCTTACACCCGATTATGAATAGAAAACAAAATTAAGTCATCAGGAACCATACAAAATTTGAAACTCATGCATTTTATATTACATAACACATGGGGCAGCTGCTCGTTTATGACGTCACATATCCAAAACTTTGAACTCTAATAACTTTTTTACTCTTTAACGGATTTTGCTCAAACCTTCACCAAATTTTTTACTATTTTTTCTGTTATTTTTGCAACAAAGTTTTCTTCAGGGTGAACTTCCCCTTTAATATTCAGACCACAGTAAAACATACATTTTTCCCGGGGGGGCCACTTCCATTCACGAGTGGATACCATGCGCGACCATGGGGTCTCGAAAAGCACCCTAAAAACGTAATTTCCATATTCTGAAAATGCACCCCTTAACAAGTATTGGCGTGTCAAACCCTACCCTTAACAAGTATTGGAAACAAATCGATACTCTTGGCAAATATTCCCTGAAATGAACCCCTAAACAAGTACAGGAATGTTTTATTGTTACGGGTCCTTTGGTTGTCGGCTTTACCTTATTTGGTTTAGTACGACCCCACCTTCTACACCTAGCGCAAATAGGACTCTAAACACGTAGTGTTGGGGCAAAAAGGACATCCTTCATAAAACATTTTAATTTTGTTTTATCATCCCCGCAAATTCGATCCTAAACACGTAATTTTCCTAGCGAAATAGATACCCTTTTTTCATTATTTTTGTGTTTTTGACACCCTTTTCACGTTACGTACGTAACGTGCCCTATCGTGAAAAGGACATCCTTTTTACGTGTTTTTTTGGTCGCGCATGGTATCCACTCGTCAATGTAAGTGGCCCCCCCGGGACATTTTTACAGAGCACTTTCGATCTTAAATTCAATTTGTAAATCAAAAAAAATAATGAATTTGTGTATATTGACTTAAAAATTTGATTTTCTAAGCTCAATATTTAGCTAAAAGGCAATGCGAGCGCGTAGCGCGAGCGAAAATTTTACATCCCATCATGAAGGATTTTTAAAAATTATTTTCCAAGTCTTCCCCCATCTTATTTTATTCACTCGTCTTCCTCCTCTTACGTTTCCCCTTCTTTTTTTCCTCTCTTTTCCTTTTTTTTTCTTTCCCCTTTTTTCTTTCTTTTTGCTCCGCTAATGGCCCCCCCCCCTGGATCCGCCTATGCCATCTTTTGGTAGCCATTATGCTTTTCTCCAATCCAAACTCACGTTTATGTTCATTGTACCAATTGTGATTGTACTGTATACTGTGCCCACAGGACATGCCCTCGCCCTGCGAGGTCAATGCGCTAGCTTGCGTTCAAACAACTTGAATATTCATGTGCTCCTTGCGCAATATCTGCGAGGGGCGGTCGTAACCTCTGGGTCAGACAAAGGTCACAACTTCATTATCTTCCCTCTCTCTGCCGAGATGGCCTGGACGATTTTTTTTTCGGGGAAAGTGAATCAGTGGGTAAGGTGAATCACTGGGGGTAAGTGAATCAGTGGAGGGCGCGGGCCCGGGCGTGTGTGTGTTGGTTATGGTTTGCCCAATCAGTAAAAATCGTCCAGGACGTGGACTAGGAGAGGGGGCGGTATTGATGTTTTACCTGCAGTTGCCAAGTCAATGTGCGACCCAGGGTGGCGCCGAATTGACGTTTGACCTAGGGGGGCCGAATTGATGTTTGACATAGGGGGAGGTGCTGAATTGATGTTTGCCATAGGGAGGTGGCGAATTGATGTTAGAAAAAGGGGGACTGAAATGGTGTTCTACCTGGGGGGGAGAGGGGGCGGTATTGATGTTTTACCTGCGGTTGCTAAGTCAATTTTCGACCCAGGGTGGCGCCGAATTGACGTTTGACCTAGGGGCGCCAAATAGCTGTTCGACATAGGGAGGTGCTGAATTGATGTTTGACAAAGGGTGGCGCCGAATTGACGTTTGACCTAGGGGCGCCGAATTGATCTTCGACATAGGGGCGCCTAATTGTTATTTAACCTAGTAGGTGCCGAATTAATGTTCGACCTAGGGTGGGGCTGAATTGATTGTAGACCTAGGGGACGCCGAATTGATGTTTTACCTATGGGCGCCGGATTGATGGTCGACGTTTGGAGGGGCACCAATTTGATATTCAACCTGAATAGGCGAACGCCAAATTGAAGTTCTACGAAGGGGCGCCGAATTGATGTTTAACCTTGGGGGTGCCGAATCATTTTTTAACCTTGGGGGTGCCGAATCAATGTTCGACCCAGGATGGTGGCGAATTGATGTTTGACCTAGGGGCGCCGAATTGCTGTTCGACATAAGTGGCACCAAATTGATGTTTTAGCTAGGGTTGCCGAATTGATCTTAACATAGGGGCGCCTAATTGATGCTTTACCTAAGGGCGCCGATTGATGTTCAACGTTTGGAGGGGCACCAATTTGATGTTCAACCTGTATAGGGGAACTCCGAATTGATGTTCTACGAAGGGGCGCCGAATTGATGTTTGACATGGGGAGGTGCCGAATTGATGTTCGACCTAGGGAGGGGTGCAAATTAAAATTCAACCTAGGGGAGCGCTGGATTGATGTTCTCCTGAGGGGCAACAAATTGATGTTTGCCCTAAGGAGGGGGTGCTGTATTGATGTTTAACCTTGGGGGCACCAAATCAATGTTCGACCCAGGGTGGCGCTGAATTAATGTTTGACCTAGGGAGGTGCCGAATCGATGTTCGACAAAGGGGGGCTGAAATGATGTTCTACCTGGGGGGAGAGGGGGCGGTATTGATGTTTTACCTGCGGTTGCCAAGTCAATGTTCAACCAAGGGTGGCGCCGAATCGACGCTTGACCTAGGGGCGCCAAATAGCTGTTTGACATTGGGAGGTGCTGAATTGCTGTTCAACATAGGGAGGTGATGAATTGATGTTCAACGCACATAGGGCCGCAGAATTTGCGTTCAACCTATATAGGGGGCACTGAATTGATGTTCTACCAAGGGGCACTGAATTGATGTTTGACATAGGGAGGGGGACGTATTTATTTTTTACCTGCGGTTGCCAAGTCGATGTTCAACCTAGGGGACGCCAAATTAATATTAGACCTAGGGTGGCACTGAACTGATGTTTGACCTAGGAGCACCGAATTGCTGTTCGACATAGGAGGCACCAAATTGATGTTTGAGCTAGGGTTGCCGAATCGATCTTCAACATAGGGGCGCCTAATTGATGTTTTACCTAGGGGCGCTGAATCGATGTTCGACAGATGGAGGGGCACCAATTTAATGTGCAACCTCTATAGGGGAACTCCGAATTGATGTTTGACAAGGGGAGCGCCGGACTGATGTTCTCCTGAGGGGCAACAAATTGGTGTTTGCCCTAAGGAGGAGGCGCTGAATTAATGTTTAACCTTGGGGGCGCCAAATCAATGTTCGACCCAGGGTGGCGCCGAATTGACGTTTGACCTAGGGGGCCGAATTGATGTTTGACATAGGGGGAGGTGCTGAATTGATGTTTGACATAGAGAGGTGGCGCATTGATGTTCGAAAAAGGGGGACTGAAATGATGTTCTACCATGGGGGGAGAGGGGCCGTATTGATGTTTTACCTGCGGTTGCCAAATCAATGTTCAACCAAGGGTGGCGCCGAATCGACGCTTGACCTAGGGGCGCCAAATAGCTGTTTGACATTGGGAGGTGCTGAATTGCTGTTCAACATAGAGAGGTGATGAATTGATGTTCAACGCACATAGGGCCGCAGAATTTGCATTCAGTATAGGGGGCACTGAATTGATGTTCTACCAAGGGGAACTGAATTGATGTTTGACATAGGGAGGGGGATGTATTTATTTTTTACCTGCGGTTGCCAAGTCGATGTTCAACCTAGGGGACGCCAAATTAATATTAGACCTAGGGTGGCACTGAACTGATGTTTGACCTAGGAGCACCGAATTGCTGTTCGACATAGGAGGCACCATATTGGTGTTTGAGCTAGGGTTGCCGAATCGATCTTCAACATAGGGGCGCCTAATTGATGTTTTACCTAGGGGGGCTGAATCGATGTTCGACAGATGGAGGGGCACCAATTTAATGTGCAACCTCTATAGGGGAACTCCGTATTGATGTTTGACATGGGGAGCGCCGGACTGATGTTCTCCTGAGGGGCAACAAATTGGTGTTTGCGCTGAGGAGGCGCTGAATTAATGTTTAACCTTGGGGGCGCCAAATCAATGTTCGACCCAGGGTGGCGCCAAATAGATGTTTGACCTAGGGGAGCCAAATTGACATAGGGAGGTGCTGAATTGCTGTTCGACATAGGGAGGTGCTGAATGAAAGTTCAACCTTGGGAGCGCCAGATTGATGTTCTCCCGAGGGGCAACAAATTGATGTTTGCCCTAGGGAGGGGGCAGAGAATTGATGGTCAAACTATAAAGGGGGCGAAAAGTGATGAGTGACATAGGGGGCGCTGAATTAATGTTTAACCTTGGGGGTGCCGAATCAATGTTCGACCCAGGGTGGTGCCGAATTGATGTTTGACCTAGGGGCGCCGAATTGCTGTTCGACATAGGAGGCACCATATTGATGTTTTAGCTAGGGTTGGCGATTTGATCTTCAACATAGGGGCGCCGATTTGATGTTCAACGTTTGGAGAGGCACCAATTTGATGTTTAACCTGTATGGGGGAACTCTGAATCGATGTTCTACGAAGGGGCACCGAATTGATGTTCGACATGGGGAGGTGCCGAACTGATGTTCGACATAGAGAGGTGCTGAACTGATGTTCGACCTAGGGAGGGGTGCCAAATTAAAGTTCAACCTCACGAGCGCCAGAATGATGTTCTCCCGAGGGGCAACAAATTGATGTTTGCCCTAGGGAGGGGGCAGAGAATTGATGTTCAAACTATAAAGGGAGCGAAAAGTGATGAGTGACATAGGGGGCGCTGAATTGATGTTTAACCTTGGGGGTGCCGAATCAATGTTCGACCCAGGATGGTGGCGAATTGATGTTTGACCTATGGGCGCCGAATTGCTGTTCAACATAGGAGGCACCAAATTGATGTTTTAGCTAGGGTTGCCGAATTGATCTTCAACATAGTTGCGCCTAATTGATGTTTACCTAAGGGTGCCAAATTGATGTTCACCGTTTGGAGGGGCACCAATTTGATGTTCAACCTGTATAGGGGATTGCCGGATTGATGTTCTACGAAGGGGCGCCGAATTGATGTTTGACATGGGGAGGTGCCGAATTGATGTTCGACCTAGGGAGGGGTGCAAATTAAAATTCAAAATAGGGGAGTGCCGGACTGATGTTCTCCCGAGGGGCAACAAAATGATGTTTGCCCTAGGGAGGGGGCAGAGAATTGATGTTCAATCTATAAAGGGGGTGAAAAGTGATGAGTGACAGAGGGGGCGCTGAATTGATGTTTAACCTTGCGGGTGCCAAATCAATGTTCGACCCAGGGTGGTGCCGAATTGATGTTTGACCTACATGTAGTGGCTCCGAATTACTGTTTGACATAGGAGGCACCATATTGATGTTTTAGCTAGGGTTGCTGAATTGATCTTCAACATAGGGGCACCTAATTGATGTTTTACCTAGGGGAGCTAAATCGATTTTTGACATATGGAGGGGCACCAATTCGATGTTCAACCTGTATAGGGGAACGCCGGATTGATGTTCTACCAAGGGCCGCCAAATTGATGTTTGACACAGGGATGTGCCGAGTTGCTGTTTTACATAAGAGGCACCATATTGATGTTTTACCTAGGGTTGTTGAATTGATCTTCGACATATGGGCGCCTAATTGACATTTAAACTAGGGGGCGCCGAATTAATGTTCGACCTAGGGTGGCGCTGTATTGATGTTTTACCTAGGGGCGCCGGATTAATGTTCAACATTTTGAGGGGCACCAATTTGATGTTCAACCTGTTTTCCTCATTTTAAGACTGCCCATACGAAAGGCTGTCTACTTGAAAAATTTTAATACCCAATTTAGTATCAGAGAAATTTAACTTAGAACATTTTGCCTGATCACAAATTTGTGATAGCGTTATCCGGACTGTCCTATCTAAATTCCCATTGACATGTGTATCAAAACATGAGATATACAATGTCTGTGACTGTGTACACTAAACTCACAGTCATTCGAACCGTTCTATAGCATTGATTCATGTGTGTGACATCTACACATTTGTCAATGTAACTTTGATTTTGCCCATTGAATTGAAAACAAGTGAATGTTTATGGCAAATTATCGCTTTCTTGGCATATTAAACAATTAAGAATAGTAATAATAATAATAATGAATGCTGACGATTTTACTGGTTATTTATTTCTCTTTAATCAAACTAATGATGTAGTTCTATACAATATTTCTTCACCATAAAATTGACCACATATTTGCATTTCAATATTGGTAACCAGCTTTTATCATGGTAACTGACATTACATGTCAGTAACTGACATTAAATTTTCCACTTGGTAACTGACATTACATATATTTAATGGTACCCTATGGCTTCATTGCTAATTGGTAATCTTTAATTTTGGTGCAGAAGGGAGGGGGGTTACCTAGAGAGGAAATCTACCAAGTTTCATATAATATATCCTCTTTTCCAGCAAATGAGAAAAAAAAGTTCATGTTTTCGGTAACTGACATTACATACCATATCACAAATTTCATTAATGTTTTTTTATCAGATGAATAAATTACTGGTGTTTCTTTCTGTGGGATTTTAAATTTAAAAAGTGTTATAATAGCAAGCTAAATCACAGGCGAAAACATCATGATCAAACCTGCTCTTTAAAAATCTGTCAAAACAAAATATGTATCAATCTACTATTTTCAACACTAATTTGTATCCATACTTTGGCAGCCATTTTGAAATAAAAAATGTCTGCCAGAGTCAGAAAAATAGCATGTGTCACTGTTTATTGACAGTTGTGGGGGGGGGGGCAAAACCGCAACAGATTTGTCGCAGCAGCATTACTGCATGCTGTAAGAACAACAGAGATAGAGACAATCAAACACAAGTTTTTTTGGAACCAGGTCACACCCAGATGGAGGTGGACTCCACAGCAAAATTGAGACTGCAAAAAAAATATCCCTGTGTACCATCCAGATCAGTGGGCAACTGTGGTTGCCTTTGCTCGCAGAAAGAAACCGTATCATGTCACACAAATCCAGCACCATGAGTTCTTTGACCTTAAGAAACTCGCTGGAGAAATGCTGCACAATTCACAGAAGGATGTCGCAGGGAACCCGATTTACTGGTCAAAGATGCGACATGTGAAATTTGAGAAGAAATATGCTCACAAAATGCAATTTCGATACTCATTTGATGAAGAAATGAGTGAACTGAGGGTAGCTGCATCGCGCAAGATGCAAAACATCAATCTAGAACCCGTCTACAATGATCTGCTCAAGATCAGTGCCGTGAAGAAGGCCAACCTCCTTGCCCTGTGTGTCCAGAACGTCATTCCTCTGGCACATCAGTCATATTATAGGGCCTTACCTGCAGAGGAGTGCAATGCTGTTGACGCAGAAGACTTTGAGACTGTAACAGAAGAATAATGTGTCAGTCTTGTGAGACTTCAACATGACGTACAGCCTGCGTTAGGAGGGTAATTCTCATGATTTTCTCAACATGCGAGGTCATTATGCCTGGGAATGATGTTTCCCACCAGCTTGATTTGGCCTTGATTTAGGTCACTGTAAAGGATCAAACGATCTAAGAGAGAGAGAGAGAGAGAAAAATTCCCATACAAATAGTTCCAGACCTGCAGTGTGGGTTTTGCTTGTGTGTGTGTGTGTAACTTATGGTCAGAAATGAGGCCCTGCAAAAGTATATAGCCTCAATTTTTTTTTCCTTTCATAAGCTTTCTCACTTTCCTAACATGTTTTTAAAGATCTCATTCTAAATAGTATTTTCATGAAGACAATCCAGTTTGAACAAGCCTCTGGCGGTCTCACCTGCATCACGCGATTCAATACAGCAGCAGTGCCGACTTTGGAAACTAATAGAGCTCGCACAAGATGTTCAATGATCATGATACTTGGTTTATTCTTATTTCCACGTTTTATGAACTAGACCAATACACTTACAGAAATACGATGGTAATTCAACAAATACCCCAAACGTGGCCAAAGTTCATTGACCTTACATGACTTTTGACCTTGATCATGTGACCTGAAATATGCAGGATGTTCAGTGATACTTGATTACTCTTATGTCCAAGTTTCATGAGTCATCTCCATAAACTTTCAAAGTAATGATGGTAATTAAACATATACCTTCATCATAGCCAAAGTTCATTGACCTTTGACCTTGGTCATGTGACCTGAAATGCAAACAGGATGTTCAGTGATACTTGATTACTCTTATGTCCAAGTTTCATAAACTAGGTCCATATATTTATGATGATATTTCAAAAACTTAACCTTAGGTTAAGATTTTGATATCGATTCCCCCAACATGGTCTAAGTTCATTGACCCTAAATGACCTTTGACCTTGGTCATGTGACCTGAAATATGCAGGATGTTCAGTGATACTTGATTACTCTTATGTCCAAGTTTCATGAGTCATCTCCATAAACTTTCAAAGTAATGATGGTAATTAAACATATACCTTCATCATAGCCAAAGTTCATTGACCTTTGACCTTGGTCATGTGACCTGAAATGCAAACAGGATGTTCAGTGATACTTGATTACTCTTATGTCCAAGTTTCATAAACTAGGTCCATATATTTATGATGATATTTCAAAAACTTAACCTTAGGTTAAGATTTTGATATCGATTCCCCCAACATGGTCTAAGTTCATTGACCCTAAATGACCTTTGACCTTGGTCATGTGACATGAAACTGAAGCAGTAGGTTCAGTAATATTTTGATTAACCTTATGGCCACGCTTCATGAACTAGGTCCATATACTTTCTAAGTTATGCTGTCATTTCAAAAACTTAACCATCAGTTAAGATTTGGTGTTGACGCTGCCGCAGTCGGAAAAGCGGCGCCTATAGTCTCACTCTGCTATGCAGGTGACACAGAATTAATAAAACTTCTCGGGCATCGTGCATTATTTATTAAGATACTCTTAAATTAGATACTAATAGACTGAAACACAAGCCAGCAAATTTTCAGGAAGAACCAGTACTTTACCTACAGCTGCCAAATCGATGTTTGACCTAGGGGCGCCAAATTGCTGTTCGAAATAGAGACGCACCTAATTGATATTTAACCTAGGGGGCGCCGAATTAATGTTCAACCTAGGGTGGTGCCGAATTGATGTTTTACCTATGGGCGCCAAATTGATGTTCGACACTTGGAGGGGCACCAATTTGATGTTCAACCAGTATAGGGGAATGCCAAATCGATGTTCAACCTAGGGGGCGCAAAAATTAATGTAAGACCTAGGGTGGCATCGATTTGATGTTTTACCTAGGGGCGCCGGATTGATATTCGACATTTGGAGGGGCACCAATTTGATGTTCAACCTGCATAGGGGAACGCCGAATTGATGTTCTACCAAGGGGCGCCGAATTGATGTTCGACATAGGGAGGTGCCGAATTGATGTTCGACATAGGGAGGTGCCGAATTGATGTTCGACCTAGGGAGGCACCAAATTAATTTTTTACTTAGGGGCGCCGAATTGATGTTCGACGTTTGGAGGGGCACCAATTTGATGTTCAACCTGTATAGGGGAACTCATCTCAATTGATGTTCTACGAAGGGATGCCGAATACAGTAGATGTTCGACAAAGGGAGGTGCCAAATTGATGTTTGACAAAGGGAGGCTGAAATGATGTTCTACCTGTGGGGGAAGGGGAGGGGGCCATATTGATGTTTTACCTGCGGTTGCCAAATCGATGTTCAACCTAGGGGGCGCCAAATTAACTTTAGACCTAGGGCAGCGCATTGGAGCGCGGAACTGATGTTTGAAATTTAAAGGGGTACCAATTCGATGTTCAAGCTGTACAGGGAACGCCGAATTAACGTTCTACCAAGGGGAGCTGAATTGATGTTGGACATAGGGACGTGCCGAATCGATGTTCGACAAAGGGGGGCTGATTTGATGTTCGACCTGGGGGGACGAATAGATACTGTTTGACATAGGGGGTGTCAAATTGATGTTCAACGTACATAGGGGTGCAGAATTTGTGTTCAAGCTACATAGGGGCACTGAATTGATGTTCTACCAAGGGGCAGTGAATTGATGTTTGACATAGGGAGGTGGCGAATGGATGTTTTACCTCGGGTTGCCGAATTGATCTTCGACATAGGGGCGCCTAATTGATGTTTTACCTAGAGGGTGCCAAATTAATTTTAGACCTAGGGTAGCGCCAAATTAATGTTCGAAAATAGGAGCGCAGAATTGATGTTCAACATTTAAAGGGGTACCAATTTGATGTTCAACCTGTAAAGTGGAACGCCGAATTGATGTTCCACCAAGGGGCGCCAAATTTTTGGTAGAAAGAGGGAGGTGCCGAATTGATGTTCGACATTTGGAGGCGCACCGATTTGATGTTCAACCTGTATAGAGGAACTCCGAACTGATGTTGTACGAAGGGGTGCCGAATTGATGTTCGACAAAGGGGGCCGTATTGATGTTTTACTTGCGGTTGCCAAATCTAAGTTCGACCCAGGGTGGCGCTGAATTAATGATTGACCTGGGGCACCGAATTGCTGTTTGACATAGGGAGGTGCTGAATTGATGTTTGACATAGGAGGCACAATATTGATGATTTACCTTGGGTTGCCGAATTGGTCTTCGACATAGGGGGGCCTAATTGATGTTTTACCTAGGGGGCGCCAAATTAATTTCAGACCTAGGGTAGCACCAAATTAATGTTAAAAAATAGGAGCGTGGAATGTTCGACATTTGAAGGGTACCAATTTGATCTTCAGCCTGTAAAGGGGAACGCCGAATTGATGTTCCACCAAGGGGAGCCGAAATGATGTTCGACATAAGGGAGATGCCGATTGATGGTCGACATAGGAGGCACCATATTGATGCTTAATCTAGGGTTGCCGAATTGATACTGTTCGAAATAGGGCGGCCAATTTGACGTTAAACACGGTGGGCCGAATCAATCTTCGACTTAGGGGGTGTCAAATTGATGTTCAACGAAAATAGGGGCACAGAATTTGTGTTCAATCACATGGGGGCACTGAATTGATGTTCTACCAAGGAGCAGTGAATTGATGTTTGACATTGGGAGGTGGCGTATTGATGTTTTACTTTGAGTTGTAGAATTGATCTTTGACATAGGGGCGCCTAATTGATATTTAACCTAGTAGGTGCCTCAACCTAGGGTGGCGCCAAATTGATTGTAGACCTAGGGAGGCGCCGAACTGATGTTTTACCTAGGGGCGCCGAATTGATGTTTGACATTTGGAGGGGCACCAATTTGATGTTCAGCCTGTATAGGGGAACTCCAAATTGATGTTCTACGAAGGGGAGCCGAATTGATGTTCGACATAGGTAGGTGCCGAATTGGTGTTTGACAAAGGGGGGCTGAAATGATGTTCTACCTGGGGGGAGAGGGGGCAGTACTGATGTTTTACCTGCGGTTGCCAAATCAAAGTTCAACCCAGGGTGGCGCTGAATTGATGTTTGACCTAGGGGCGCCGAATCGCTGTTCGACATAGGAAGGTGCTGAATTGATGTTCGACATAGGGAGGTGCCGAATTGCTGTTCGACATAGGAGGCACCATATTTAACCTAGGGGCGCGAAATTAATGTTCGACCTAGGGTGGCACAGAATTGATGTTTGGCATTCGGAGGGGCACCAGTTTTATGTTCAACCTGTATAGGGGAACGAAGAATTGATGTTCTACTAAGGGGGCGACGAATTGATGTTCGTCATAGGGAGGTGCCGAATCGATGTTCGACCTAGGGAGGTGCCAAATTAACGTTTTACCTAGAGGCGCCAAATTGATGTTCGACCTAGGGAGGTGTCCAAATTAATGTTCAACCTAGGGGAGTGCCGGATTGATGTTCTCCCGGTGGGCAGGCAACAAATTGATGTTTGCCCTAAGGAGGGGGCAGAGAATTGATGTTCAAACTATAAAGGGGGAGCCAAGTGATGTGTGACATTGGGGGCGCTGAATAGATGTTTTACCTTGGGGGCGCCAAATCAATTTTCGACCCAGGGTGGCACAAACTGATGTTCAACGTAAATAGGGGCAAAGAATTTGTGTTCAACCTACAAAGGGGGCACTGAATTGATATTCTACCAAAGGGGCAGTGAATTGATGTTCGACATAGGGGGGGCGCCAAAATGATGTTCTACCTCGGGGGGGGGGGTACAGTATTGATGTTTTACCTACGGTTGCCAAATCGATGTTCAACCTAGGGGGTGCCAAATCAATTTTAGACCTAGGGTGGCACCGAATCGATGTTTTAACTACGGGCGCCGGATTGATATTCAACATTTGGAGGGGCACCAATTTGATGTTCAACCTGTATAGGGGAACGCCAAAGTGATGTTCTACCAAGGGGTGCCGAATTGATGTTCGACATAGGGAGGTGCCGAATTGATGATCGATCTATGGAGGGATGCCAAATTAAAGTTCAACCTAGGAGAGCACCAGATTGATGTTCTCCCGAGGGGGACAAATTGAAGTTTGCCCTAGAGAAGGGGTAAAAAATCGATGTTCAACCTAAAAAAGGGGCGCTGAATTGATGTTTAACCTTGGGGGTGCCGAATCTATGTTCGACCTATATGGTGGGGATGCCAAATTGATGTTCGACCAAGGGGCAACAAATAAATATACAAAATGGGGGGATGGTGCTATCTTGATGTTCGACATAAGATGGGCCGTATTGATGTTCAATTTTGGGGGGGTGCCAAATTTATGTTCGCCCTAAGGGGGCTGATTTTAATGTTCTACCTACGAGCGCCGAAGTAGTGTTTGACATCATTTACATGAGTCACCAGACCAGTTTTGAATCCAATTTAAGATTTTGTTATGTAAGGCACAATAGATTTAATATCACGTTCATTCGTGCGCGTTCGGAATCCTCTATTGTCTTGCTATGAATGCGTTTGTAGCGCCCTATGCATACACCCGAACGCAAGGATTACTATAAACAAAGGAGTCACTAGAAGAGCACTCCAAGTACTGCGTTCAGAACTCTGGTAATCCTGTAAGCATGCTAAGAAGAGCTAAAGCCTGGTCTATAGGATTTTACCCAAGCGATGAAGGTGACGAAAATTGCAATATGCCGCGCCGTTGTATGAAAGGCCTTCGATGAGTGCCAATGTGCGAGTGTCTTGGGGGTATGACGGCAATTTCATCCGCGCACTTGCGGTGTGCGTCGTGCCCATGAATTTAGAAATAGATTGCGAACATAATTAAAGGGATTTTGTGAGGGTGTAGAATTATGGAGTACTGCTCTAAAAAGGTTAAACATTATTATACAGGGTGCGACATATTAAAGCGCTTGCCCGATTGCCCGGGGCATGCAAATAAAAGTTAGAGTCAGGCAAGTGTTTTGAAACAAAGACAAAAACTAAATGCCCGAATCGGGCAAGCAAAATTCTCATATAGAAATTATATTTTAGAAAGATTCCCCATATTTCACCATCAAAATTATAGAAAAGAAAAAGAGAAAACAAGTGGAATGCCTCTGGCCGTCTCACCTGCATCACGCAATTCAACATAGCAGCAGTGCTGACTTTGAAAACTACTATAACTCGCACAAGATATTCAGTGATACTTGGTTACTCTTATTTTCATGTTTTATGAACTAGAGCAATACACTTTACAGATATAGGATGGTAATTCAACAAATACCCCCAATGTGGCCAAAGTTCATTGACCTCACATGACCTTTGACCTTGATCATGAGACCTGAAACTTGCACAGGATATTCAGTGATACTTGATTACTCTTATGTCCAAGTTTCAAAAGTCAGATCAATAAACTTGCAAAGTTATAATTTTAATTTAACAGATACCCCCATTATGGCCAAAGTTTGTTGACCTTTGACCTTGGTCATGTGACCTAAAATGAGCACAGGATGTTCAGTGATACTTGATTACTCTTATGTCCAATTTTTATGAACTAGACCAACATACTTTTAAAGTTATGATGGTAATTCAACAAATACCCCCAATTCAGCCAAAATTCATTGACCCTAAATGACCTTCGACCTTGATCATGTGACCTGGAACTTGCACAGGATGTTCAGTGATACTTGATTACTATTATGTCCAAGTTTCATAAATCAGATCCAAAATTTGTTAAAGTTTTGATTGTAATTCAACAGATACCCCCAAATTGGCCAAAGTTCATTGACCCTAAATGACCTTTGACCTTGGTCATGTGACATGAAACTCATGCAGGATGTTTGGTGATACTTGATTAAACTTATGTCCAAGTTTAATGAACTAGGTTCATATATTTTTTAAGTTATGATGACATTTCAAGAAATTAACCTCAGGTTAAGATTTTGATGTTGATTCCCCCAAAATGGTCAAAGTTCATTGACATAAATGACCTTTGACCTTGGTCATGTGACATGAAACTCTAATAGGAATTCAGTAATACTTGATTAACCTTATGGCCAAGTTTCATGAACTAAATCCATATACTTTCTAAGTTATGATGTCATTTAAAAAACTTAACCTCAGGTTAAGATTTGATGTTGACGCCGCTGCCACCGTCGCTGTCGCCGCCACCGTCGGAAAAGCGGCGCCTATAGTCTCACTCTATGCAGGTGAGACAAAAAAATCATATCATTAATTTCTTCTTTAAAAAGGTTTATAAGTCATGATTTGAATTGCAAAATTTGCGCCATTTTCTGCAATTAACACACAGCTCAGACAGCACACACACAGAGAGAAGCAGTCTAGCTATAGCTAGCGCCTAGTCCACGCAGCCCATGGTTTCTACGGTTCTGCACAAACGAAGTTTGCTCTGGAAGAAATCTCCCAAGAATTGTCAAAATTCACATTTCTTACCAATGAAAACTTTTGTAATATCCATATTTTCTTTAAAAAAAAATGGGTAGCTATGTCATTTGTAAGAGGTAAAAGGAGAAATTTTCAATTCTTTTATGCTTCAAAAAGATCGCGTTTCGAATGATTGTCTGTATCACACACGGTTCCACTTGTCATGTTGGTAAACGTGGTTTCTTTCCTATTTTTTTAGCCAAGGAAAATGATAATTTTTTTCTTTATGACTGGATATGAGTTTGGGTTTTCTTCCTCACTGTTTTCTTTCTTTCTGTCTATCTTTCCTTCTTTTCTTTGCAACCTTTTCTTCTTTTGAATCTCTCTTTATTTCTTTAAATTTCCTTCCTTCTTTCATTCATTTTTTCTGTTGATAGCTGTCTTTTTCTGTCATTCTTTTCTTTCTATCATTCTGTCATTCTCTTCTTTCTATCTTTTTCCTTCCTTCATTCTTTCCTTCTTTCTTTCTCTTAATTCCCTTGAGGTTTTATTTCTCTCAATTTTTTTCTTTGTTTATTCTATCCTTCCTTACTTCTTTCCCTTCTTTCTTTCTCTCTTTCTTTTCATCTTTCTCTTCCCTGCAGCCATTCTCTCCCTCTTTTTCTCGTAACTTCGGATGAGGTTTGAGGCGGAGGGAACCAAATCTACCTTCCAACAACGAACGAATATCAACTTTTTTATCCGACCCAATTTAGCCTTTAATACTGTTTCAAATTCTGGAATATTGACCTCAAAAAGGTAGAAACATACTTCGAGCTCCGACCCGCAAAGAAAACCTTGCGTAATTATTATCTATAGGGTCTATGCAACAAACGAGTATCGCTCGATTGTTTTTTCCGACCATTATGGTACATGAATTATGGAATATTACTTGAGAAATGTCCTTGATTGTTTAAGACATAATACTTCGAAAGTGTGCCGAGTCGGAAAGAATCTGGATATTATTTACCTTGCGTAATTAATACATGTATATCTTTCAACAACTTCCGAGTATTGCCTTTGTATCTGACCCTACATAAGATTACCTCATGAAATGATGGAATATTGACCTCTAAAAGGTCCTAGATTGTTAAAAACATATACTTCGTTTAGGGTTTATCCGCACAGAATCATATTATAGCTACCTTGCGTAAATATTATCTTTATTTTCGAAAAACATACGGGTATCACTTTTGTCCGACCAAAAACATTACGGTACAGAATACCTAAAAATGTCCTTGATTCTTCAAAATATAATACTTCAGAAAAGTTTCAAATTGGAAGGAATCTTTATATTATTTACCTTGCATAATTAATATATCTTTCAACAACTTCGAGTATTGCTCTTTTATCTGACCCGACATTAAATAACCTCATGAAATTATTGACCTCTAAAAGGTCCTAGATTGTTAAAAAGCATACTTTGAAAGAGTTCCGAGGCGCAATATTACCTGAAAATACTATTATATCACCTTAAAAAAATCCTACATTGTTAAAAACGTAATACTTCAGAAGAGTTTGGAAAAATATTGCATTGATTCCTTACGTTATTATCTATACGAGTATCGCTTTTTTTATCCTACCCGTCATGACATCACTCCATAATATGAACCTCAAAAAGGTTCTGGATTGTTAAGCATATACTTCGGAAGATAATGTTATCTATATATCTTCCAAATACGAACGAGTTGGCCTATATATCACATTTCTTCTTTTTTTTGGTCTGGCCCAATAAAATTACGGTATGAAAAAAATATCCTACAGATTGTTCAAAACTGTGTGCTTTTTAATTTTTAAACAAAAACGTTATTTTATGATGCCTAATTGTAAATACGTTTAATTGTTGTTATTATTTATATCCCTTTCTTTTCTCAGTTTAACGGTCATCAATAATATACATTGCAGAGAGTTCTATACCGGCTTTTCTGTGGATTTAATACTCGGACCTTTGTTTGGCGCTAACCGCAGGTGAATCTGTTCACCCGTCGGGAGCGGCTGCCTATTTCTATGGTGGTGTGTGGATCGCACGTGTGACTGTTGCTACGTCGGGTGTCTTATGCTTGACGTGCTAGCGGCTTTTGCGTGCAATCTG
The DNA here is from genome assembly GCF_018143015.1 of Lytechinus variegatus. Lineage (NCBI taxonomy): Eukaryota > Metazoa > Echinodermata > Echinoidea > Temnopleuroida > Toxopneustidae > Lytechinus > Lytechinus variegatus. The sequence goes on from NC_054750.1 coordinate 9,660,776, forward strand.
CATTCTGCCTGGTATGTGCATTGGCTCCCGGCGGGTGGATGGAGACACTATGTCCGGGCGTTGTCCATTGCAAAGCCTGTATACATGTAATAATGATTGTTGTGCGTTTTGGTGCATCCAATTCATCAAGCCTCATTGGCTTTTACGGATGCACCCTTTCCATTATTTTTTATTATACCTTGTACTTTATTATTTGTATGCTATGTATATTACATTTCCTATTTTGTATCGTTTTAATCGATTTGATATTTCCATTTTTACTTGTATATACATATGTATTTTAATGGAAATAAATAATGAATGAATGAACTGAATCTATATCAACTTATGAGTATAGCTTTTTTTATCCGACCCGAAATGAAATTTCTTTATGAAATGATGGAACATGAACCTCAAAAAGCTCCTAGATTGTTAAAGACATACTTCGGAAAAGACACATTGCGTTATTATCTATATCAACTTACGAGTATCGCTTTTTTTTATCCGACCCCAAATAAAATTACTTTATGAAATGATGGAACATGAACCTCAAAAAGGTCCTAGATTGTTAAAGACATACTTTGGAAAAGTTCAGAGTTGCAAAGAATCATAGTGATTGATACTAGCTCCCTATGTTATCTATCAAATACGAACGAGTAGTCCTAGATATCGCATTTATTTCTGGTCCGGCACAATAAAATTACGGTATGAAATGGTGGAATATAGATTGTTGAAAACATACTTCAGAAGATGTTTTCTTTATCTTCCAAATACAAACGGGTAGGCCTATAGTGGCTCGTTGCGAAGTGGAGGGGGATAAGGGAGCCCGTTGTACGGAGCCGAGTGAGGAAAGGGGGATAACTAGCGGAGGGAATGGAGGTGTCTGTTACCTACAAGAGGTGTCATCACAAGGCCCAAGTAAGTATAGGCATATACTTATATCACGTATCGCCCTTTATAGGACTTAAACTTTCTTGAAATTTAAGTACAATTCATTTTTTTATTATTTTTTTTGCAATACATTTCTCATGAGCATGATTAGCCAACTAATTTTCTGTTCTTTCTGCTTTGTTTCATTTTTACAGAGAGACTTCGGCAAGAACGACCTAACGGAAGAGGAACCACAAAGGGGGCGAGGACTACCAGGGTCGCCTCCAAGCCCATACCACTACCAGTACCAAGAGCTGCGTCGCCTCCAACTGCCACGCCTCCAGCTGCCCCGACACCAGCTGCCACGACACCAACGCCTCCGGTAGCCCCATCACCAGCAGCTTCACCACCAACTCCGAGGGCACCAACCCCCTTCAGCGACTTTGAAGATTCTCCTTCAGCGGAGGAATCGTCTTCTGCGCCGGAACAAGTACCAACACCCCCAGACGCGATTCTACCACCAACTTGGCCACCCAGTCATCCACCAGCTCTGCCAGCCCATCCGACCTCACTCCATCCAGTGTACCAGCAGCATCGGCCGTTCGTCCACCAGCCCCAGCCTGTCCACGCCCCCCAGGCCTTCTGTACAACTGAGACACCGGACGTCCTTCAGATGTTTACCTACCTGCAGGCCCAGAATAAACGTCTGGAGAGGGAAATTGCAAGGATGAGGCGAAACTTCGATGAGGCACATGGGACTGCAGATGCTGTAAAGCCGCCGGCTAAGTATGTCGCTCTTGTGGACGGAATTTAGGTGTTGATTGGTTCTTCAAGCGATTCTTGGAGGATTGACAGGACTGTGTACGAAAGATGCTATGCCGCCTGCTCCGAACCTAAGGACTTGATTGTTAAGCTTTTGGATAAAGTGTTTGCTCCAGAGGAACTAGCAAGGAGCAACTTCTACAGAGGAGAAGTATATAATGGTAGACTTGCTACGAAGGAGGCATTGTGTTGTAAGTCTGCATTTCGTGCCTTGATCGCCTAAGCTGAGATACAGTTTCCCGGCACCACTACGAGCTCCAGATTTCAGAGGGAAGTAAGGATTGCGACCAACAACAGATGTCGACGTATTGCACATAGACTGAGCACGGGACGATAAATTGGAACTCTTTAAAATATATTTGTAAGAATATTTATATATTGTTGTAATCCTGTTATAGTCTACAGTATTAAAACTGACACTAGGGGTCTATAAAACTGTTTTTAAAATGTATTTGTTTTTTCATCCCGTTTTAATCCTCACATTAATATCAGTTGTTTGGATTTAATTTAATTAAATGCAAAGTGAAGCCAATTGTTTCCTATAATCTATTAATGCACACACGACATCGCATTTACAAAGTTTGGCGAACCATGATGATCAAGAGTTGAACCCTTACCTACTAGTACTAGTACTTTACACTCGCCGGAGTGTGCACAGTTTGGCGAACCAGTATGATCACATAATGAACCTTACCTAGTTTACTCTCGCCCATACAAGTTCGACAACTACTACTACTATGATCACGTATTGACCCGAACCTATTTTGCGCTCAATTGACATTCAGCCAATGAGCATGAAGTAACCCAGCGCAACTGAGCGTTTATTTACCATGTTACTTTACTACTGTCTAATTTGTGCACATTGTGTGTGTGTATGTGATAAAGCGCATCGGACCTACTACTACCTAGTAATTTCTATTTATATGCAAATTTTCAATCACTATATTCGTACCTGTACTTCATTCATTAGTTTTAAAACTTGGGAATTATTTATGGATAATACAAGTTTCTTCTAGTAATTTAACCCTAAACTTGCCGGGAGGAGGGGGTTGAATCATCCCCCCCTCAACATTTTCTGCGATCATTCCGCCGCGCGAAATTTTTTGACCGCACCACTCACATAGTTTATACTTTCAAGTCTCGCGCATCTTTGGAGACCAAATTTACGACGACGGGTACATGGTTCCGAAATTACGCAACATTTCATAAGTGCATGTCAGACCAAAAATTGTTCCAAAACGTGATTTTGTGTACATAGTCCATGCAAATTGAGTTTTCTCATCTTATTCATAAAGATATAATTATTTTTACTTTAAACAGCTGAAATCAATAGATGTTAGCATAATTATGCTTCAAAAGGTTGTGCAATAAATCTAAAAAACAATGAAAAAACAAAAGGTTGAAAAACAAAGAAATACATAAGAAATTAATAAAACAATAAAATACATAAGAAATTGATTTCCAAACCGAAGTCTTTGTCAATTGCAATTGTTAGGAATGCTACAAAGAACATTTTTACCAAAAATTAGCATTTTAGGAGCTTTATTTAGTGAATTACAGCAAAAAGTATGATTTATGCATAAATAAGCATAATTAATTCATATAAAATAAAATCTCATTATTTTGGAAAAGTTTACCATACAGCCTTGTAGATTACATCGCACACTTCCAGCGTGCACATTTTTGCGGCGGTCGCGCTATCGGCGGTCGAGATCTCAGGGGGGGGTAATTCAACCCCCCCCTGCCACGGAACAGCCAAAAAAGCCCGGCCTGGTTAGGGTTAAGGAATCTTTGCCAGCCAACCTGGATACTATTATTTGGAATAATTATCAGAACTCATACTTCAAGACATGTAAGATGTTTGGTTTTATTTGTTTGTGTATGGTTAATTATTTCCTGTAATAAAAAAAAGGAAATCAAATTTAAAACTATTTCACTGTTTTTTGTTGCAGTATCGTAACACTCGATTCACGAGTGGTACATCATCATCATCTCTATTAAACCCAAAGTCCTGTAGAATCCGTAATTTTATGTTCTGTCATATTTCTTTTCATGAGGGGAAGGTATGATTTTTAAGTTTAACGGTATTTTCCTTTGGAAACATTTTCAGCAAGTTATTTTAGTCTTAGACTTGCGCATAGATATGGGTAACTAAGTTGCAGTACGTGAGAATAATCGTTAATGCTCTGAATGGGTGAGTTACGAGCGTGAAAGTAACAACACGCGAAAAATGATGGGCAGCGATTCGCAAAATATCTGTACGCAAAAATTTCAGCTCGTACAGTCTCCCAAAGTATGTCGACCAAACAAGACGACGGAAACATCCTCCTTTGTCAGAGAAAATGCCTCATAGTTCGAAGATTATCTGTAAGATACCCATCCTTCTACCTTCCCTGGAGTTAAGGGTAATGACGAAATGAACTCTCTGATGCAGAATTGTAGTGCTAAAACAATTACATGTGTACTATGAGAGGGGTCGGGACAACTCGGACCGTGGGCCGAGTTGATAAGAATATGACATCCATGTAAAGCAAATTTGAATTTCGAATGAATAAAACATGAATAAGAGTGGATGTGTGATGTCAGGGGCTCTTTCATTTGCATACACAGACTTCCATATTTGCATTTCATTTTAAGGTAAAACTGGAAAAAAAAGCAACAAATTTCTTCATGAAATGCATATCATATATGATTCTTTGAAGTTTGGCGAAATTTTCAATATAACGCCTGCTTGATTTTTGTGACCTTTGACCTTCTGCTATTATGACCCAACATAAAATTAGATTAATATTAAATGTACTTCATCATGCATAGAAGAGCCAATGAAAAGACTATCCTTTTCCATTGTCTCAAAATCTAATTAGATCATCATAATAATAATTATAATGGTGGGTTCGTCGGGTCTGTTAGGCATGGCGACATGTAAAATAATACAAATTCATGAAATAAAAAAAGTTATGCTAAGTTGAACTTGTAGAAACCAGCAAAATAGTCAAGTTATTGCAAAGAGAATATCTGGAAAACCTGAACATAGTGTCACCGGCATCAACAAGCAGTTCACAGAGGTATATCCAGTAGTTATTAAGTAAGGGTTTCCTCTCCATCAAAAGATGTCTTTCTTTTAACTTTCCTCCTTCTCTTCTTCTGCTTCTTGATGTACTGAGAGATAGAACGAAAAAGACATTACAGGAATGATGAAATAAGAATTTGAAATGATTTGTCTTAACTTTGCACTTCATATGGACAGGTGTAATGCCCCTAAAAATTGGATGGCATGAGTAGGTCATGAAATCAAGTAAAAGTAGAACAAAATGAGTGTCAGACATACAGTAAGGTTGATCATTTTATACAATTGCCCAGGCTTAATTTTCACATCTTGTCCTTTTTAATAATACTTTGCTAATAAAACTGCCTGAAAGCATATGATTGTAAAGACCATAGATACTTGCCAACAACAGAAATGTGAAAAGAGGGACAAATACAGACAGAGGACACTAAATACCCCCAGCTCCAGGGGATTCTTATTTGTCACTCATTTTCCTCAATATCTCAACCGATAGGGGTATCAAGGTGGCCACACCTACATTTAAGCTGAATGCAAAATAGTACTCTGGAAGGCTGTTTCAGCCTTTATAAAATGATACGAAAGCCATCATACTTGCTACAAGCAGAATGAAACACTAAAATGGACTAAACTCTCCAGCTTTTCCAGTCAATTTTCAAATACATTAATGTAAGGAAAAAATCATGATCATGTCCCTCTAAACCTAAACAAAGTTCAGAAAATGCTTTTTATATTCTTTATTAAAATATTGCACTCATTTGCCACTAAATTTCCTTGAAAGAGTTACAGGTCAAAAAAGCAAAGACTATACATACCTGGTCCTTGTATCATAAAGCTTTATGATTGATCATAAGGCTAATTTCTATGTTTGATTGTGTATGATCAATTACAACAAGTGGAATGCCTCTGGCCGTCTCACCTGCACCACACGATTCAACATAGCAGCAGTGCTGATGTTGAAAACTACTATAACTCGCACAAGATGTTCAGTGATACTTGGTTACTCTTATTTCCACGTTTTATGACCTAGACCAATACACTTACAGAGATAGGATGGTAATTCAACAAATACCCCCAATGTGGCCAAAATTCATTGACCTCACTTGACCTTTGAACTTGATCATGTGACCTGAAACTTGCACAGGATATTCAGTGATACTAGATTACTCTTATGTCCAAGTTTCAAAAGTCAGATCAATAAACTTGCAAAAGTCAGATCAATAAACTTGCAAAGTTACGATGATAATTATACAGATACCCAAATTATGGCCAAAGTTCATTGACCTTTGGCCTTGGTCATGTTACCTAAAATGCGTACAGGATGTTCAGTGATACTAGATTACTCTTATGTCCAAGTTCAAGTTTCAAAAGTCAGATCAATAAACTTGCAAAGTTACGATGATAATTATACAGATACCCAAATTATGGCCAAAGTTCATTGACCTTTGGCCTTGGTCATGTGACCTAAAATGCGCACAGGATGTTCAGTGATAATTGATTACTCTTATGTCCAAGTTTTATGAACTAGACCAACATACTTTCAAAGTTATGATGGTAATTCAACAAATACCTCCAATTCGGCCAAAGTTCATTGACCCTAAATGACCTTTGACCTTGATCATGTGACCTGAAACTCATGCAGGATGTTTGGTGATACTTCATGAACCTTATGTCCAAGTTTAATGAACTAGGTCCATATATTTTCTAAGTTATGAGGACATTTAAAAAACTTAACCTCAAGTTAAGATTTTGATGTTGATTTCCCCAACATGGTCTAAGTTCATTGACCCTGGCCTAAATGACCTTTGACCTTGGTCATGTGACATGAAACTCTAATACGATGTTCAGTAATACTTGATTAAACTTATGGCCAAGTTTCATGAACTAGGTCCATATACTTTCTAATTTATGATGTTATTTCAAAAACTTAACCTTAGGTTAAGATTTGATGTTGACGCCGCCGCCGCCCTCAGAAAAGCGACGCCTATAGTCTCACTGTCTCACTCTGCTATGCAGGTGAGACAAAAATCAGTCCACGATCAATCTCTAGCTTAATGATATGGGGACCTGGCCCGGAAATTCAAGACATGTACATAATTCTAGGAAAACCAGGTCTGTGCCTGATCTGGAAGGAATATTGAAGACTTGATGGAATAAACAATTCGTTTCCAAAGCAGATGTATCAATCCACAACTTACTGATTTAGTGTTTTCCAATGTAGTGTAGGAGTAATCTTCTTGTAATGAATCAAGGAAGGCTTGGTGTTGTCTCATGGTATTGGTGATGGCTAGCTGTGTTTGTCTGACTTGAGCTAACAGGTTTGTATGCAGCAACAGTGAAGTTGAGTCAAAGGTGCTCAGCGCTGTGTAACAAAATAATACAGGAAGAAAAAAAAATGATGTGACATAACATACATTGTACTAGTTGTGGTAACGATCTCAAAATTAGTTCGAAGAGAATCCAATAAAACTACCACCCAAGTGTTTGTATAATAAATAAAGAAATATGTGCAAAATGGCTCCGGATGAAAATGCATAATGGCTGAGAAATGAGCAAAATAAGCAAAGAATATCATCCAATGTCTGGTATTTTTTCCAAGCAATATTAATAAACTGTCCCACATATGCTTTTCTGTGTTCATCTGATCATCAGGATAATCAGTTTTGAGCTAAGATTTCATGATAACACTAAGATAAAATGATATTAATGTACCAGTATATATCCGTCGTGTGTGTGATATGGTGACAATCAACCTTGATTGAAAAGATTTTCTCATGAAATAATAGTTTGCAGCATCTACTTTCTTTTACCTTTAACATAGAAATTACAAGAGACTTTCTTCCTCCTGTTACTGCGATTGCATATTGTTAAATAATTCAAATAATGCACAGAGATGTAAGGGCATTCACAACTATAAATGCACTACTGCAAATACACTTGCGTGCAATACATTGTCAAGTTATACCTTGGTCACATTTGCTCTACAGCGGCCGTACCACAAGATGAAAACAGCCGTTTTAACATTATTTGTACCAGCTGCATATAGGTTTTTTAATTAAAATTAATAAAACGGCTGTTTTTGACTCGCCGTACGGCCGCCGTATAGCAAATGTGACCAAGCTATAACTATACTCACTTGTGCATTATTTGTGTGATAATCTCCTGTAGAGTACAAAGTGAATTTTGCAGCATGGTCTATTCTATTAAAAGTGGGGGCAACTTTGCAGTTGTTGAAAAAGTTGATAATCAAAAGACTTACTTTGCAAAACTGATGGATCAACATGATGAGAAACTGTGTCCTTATTGTTGGCACTGAGAAGATTAAAGTAACTTGGTGTCTGGAAATTATAATCTAAAGGGGTGTCAAATCACAAAATAAGACAATAATGAAAAGAGATTAAAAAATGTTCAGAGTACAGTACCTTATAAAATCAGCCCCAAATGAATACATGGATCAAGTTTACATGTAAATTTGTTACTGGATCTATTATTGAGCCATTATTATAGTTGACCTTTGAACCTGCATGAAAATGTCATCAATTCAATGATTCATACTACTACTACTACTACTACTAACGATGGCCTACCACTACCACCACCACCACCACCACCACCACCACCACCACCACCACCACCACCACCACTACTACTACTACTACTACTACTACTACTTCTACTACTACTACTACTAATAATAACAACAATACTAATTACTGCAACAATAATGCAGAGTGTGCAAGGGGTTGTTGTCATTATTACACTGGCATTTGCCCAGCTGCCCCTTTCTTGGTGCACAGGCATTTTAACGAATAAATAATCCTGCAACAGATTGAAAGGAGTTGACACTGGCCTGTCTTCTCGGTTTTGGAATGACATAGGAAGGAGCAGCTGCAGAACGAAGAGAGCATGTAGATCTTTGTTGCTGAAATAATGAAAAAATGTAAGAAGGTAGTGTGGTTGACAGAGATTTATGAAAGAGATTCATACTGTATGAAACTGATATACACTATAAAGAAATTTCATACCATTGAGCCAATGATGGTTGATGGAATGCAAAGAACCTGAAGTTTGAACTCCTACATCCTGTCCACTGATTGGTCGAATCCTTTTGGAATGACTTCTCATAGTGGAAGCACTGGAAAAATCACTAGAAATTGTTTCATCATCAGTTAGAGTTTTATCATCAGATGTAGTTTTATCCTCAGTATTAGATAGGGTGTCAAAGTCATGTGAGTAAGAATCAGACCTGGCCGATGTGATGGTTCTGACGCTGGAATCTGATTTCTTGGATCTTGTGCTGGTACTCCTGCTGCTACTCCTGCTGTAACTATGGCTACTCCTGGAATGAAAAGAATGCGACTTTGTTTCCGAGAGGAAGCTTGCTGAGCTGTACGATGCAACCGAACTGTAAGAATTATCAGCAGTCCTGGAGCGATATGACGCATCATCATGATTCGAAGCTACAGAATCCTCAACCGGTGAAGGACTCCTACTTCTAATGCTCTCAGTGTCTGTGTGATGAGATGGTATATCATGATGACTGGATGAGACTGGGGAATGTATGGCACTTGGTGGTAGTAGGTCATCGATGGTCTGTAGTCCGTCCAGTGTAAGACCTATATCCTCTCCTATCGACTCAACGATAGATTCATCTGCAGAGACAACATCCATATCTCCTTCTAGGTAACCTGTTTGGGCATTGTACGAGTACACAGAATGGATTCAAATTATGAAAAATACTGGGAACAGATCAATTATTAAAGTGGAGGAAAACCCCTGTTAACCTAGCATGCATTAGGCCTTTTGGTACAGCAGAAGTGTTGACTTTGATCAAACATTCCCCCTAAATATACAATGTAATATTCCAAGACCACAGAGAACCAAGCTGTGTATGCCCTGATGCCTGGCCTCAATGCTCCTCTTGTTTGCCTTGGAAATGTTGGTGCCCCTTTAAATTTTCCCAATTTGTACAGGAATAAATATGTTCTGTACTTGGTTCACTTGCTTCTGGTTGTATATAAAATCTGCAGTGGTTTTTTTTCTCAATTGTATATGATTTGCTGTCCATTTTTATTGAGTTTGGGAAATAATTTAAATCAAAATTGAAAAGAAAAAAATATACATATAGTATTTGTACATACCATTATCTGAGATCTTCTGTGCAGATACATCATTGTCTGATACTTGATCAGAAATTCTATCAGAATGCTCCACTTCCTGTACAAGGAAATACAACAGATTTGTCAAATTTTCATCTCACAACATTGCAATAACATAATTAAAGATACAAGTCAAGATGAGAAAAGGTGTAAGAAACTATAGGATACGCATATCTGATTGTGACAATCGCAGTATAATGTCCCAGGCACATGTTTGTATTCCGTCTGACTATTAATTTCTCTAAGGCATTAATATTTTCCAGAAATCATATTGAAAAACCGTTTCAAATTCCCCCCTTTCTACGACGCTTGTTTTTATATGATTTACAAGTAGGCCTAAGTATATGAATCCTTTTTATCTCAGTTTTGGTCTGACAAAAAAAATAATAGAGACAATAGAGACATAATAATAATAATCAAGTAAAAAATAATAATAATATATAATAATGATAATAATGTCAAATAATGATGATAATAATAATTGTAATAATAATGATAATGATACATAGCATAAATCATAAGGTGCTGATAATATATTTTTTCTTTCAAATGATGCTCTATATTACCTTGATCAAAGAAGGGGATAGGTTGGTGTCTCCTAGCAAATAGTCAATACTCTCTTCATCTGTATCAAGCTCAGCCATTATCTTACTGTAAACATTCCGACTACTTGTATTGCTCTTTCGTTGTGTCTTTGTAGCTGGAGTAGATGTCAAGGGCACGGTGGAATTCATCCTAGTATCTCTTGCATTATTAGGAGCATAAAGTTCATCAGAGTCATAGTCAGGAGGATTTGCTTGTTTAGACTCTTTATCCTGTACAGGCTCTTGGGCTTTACTTGGTGGCTTTTTCAAGAATCTAAACTTGTCAGGTTTCGGCTCAGACACAGGAGGGCTTGGGCTATCGCAAGTAAAGTCAAGCTCTTGGTGGTATTTGTCAGATCGGTCTTCCGATGAATCATCGCTGTCTAGATTCATATGCCTAGAGGTTATCTTGGCACTTAGTTTTGAAGCTCGTTGAAGGGCACTAGATGTAAAGCTCTTGGTCTTCTTCCCTGAGATGGTTCCCGACTCCTTCCTCACTGATGGTTGAATACTCTGTGCTCTTTGAGAGGAACCAAATAGTGCTGTGCTCGACGAGCTGCTGCAAGGAAAACAGAATAAATGTGGTTAAATAACAAATCTTTGGAGATTACAAGAAAAAGCCGCATCTTTCAGAACCAAGAGGTTGGATCTTAGAGAGACACTCTGGATTCCCCATGTTTATGTCAATGATGAAATGTAAAGGATTAGAAAGGTAAATAAAAAAGGCTGAACAACTTCCTGCTTGAGAATACAGCCATAAGTGGATCTGACTTCTGGAAGACATTTGAACAAGTAAAGGAGTAAAAAAAACATAACTTCATATCATATCCATTACAGTCACAAGTGTGATGCTATGAAATAAAAGTTTCTCTCTGAATGCCACACCTGTTACACACTGAATTCACCCCTTTTCTATATTTTTGATACAGTTTCAAGGGTAATTGTGCTTAGGAGAATATCTTCATTTAAGTACAAAATGGCTGAGAGAGTTGTCCCTATCACTTGTCACAATCTTCACTCCAGATTTCCAAATTGTGATTAGCGTGTCTTCATTATCTAATTTTTTAACGGCACAATCTTTCTTATTCCTAGACCCATTTCCCCCCCCCACGTTTTTTTTATTTTTCTCCTTTTACAAAATTATTCTGCATTCCAATTCAAGAATGGTCGGATATGTACTTACCTTGACTTTTTCATGAATTTCATTGTATTAGATGTCTTCACTTCATCAGAAAGACTCAAATCACTCAACCCAGAGCTGATGTCATCTACATTTTTCTTTTTCCCTGATGTCTTCTTTGAAAGCTGGGACAAGTAGGCCTATTATATAAACAAAAGGAATGAAAAAATCATAACCTCTATAAAAAAAGCAAATGAAAAATATAAATATCGCAGAAGGTTATGACTGCATGTAAGCATCATTACTCCTCAGAAGGTTATTACTACATAGAAGACATAACAGTACCTTACATAACAGTAGCTTACATCTTCACACCCAAACCCATGAGAATTGGGCAAAAATGAAGTAGTTTGCTCATTGAGGTTTGCTTTAGATTCATTGCCATAATATGTTGTTACCATCGTGAAGGGTAGATAAGAAATAATATTAATTCCAATTATCAGTAACAACACAAATTACGAAGAGGTCTAGAGTGTGTCTGTGTAAGAATGAAATCTCACTAAATGTTTTATTAAAAACATCAGTCTTTTCTTATACACTTGGCTTCCTAGCTCACATCAAAATTGTATCCACAGTAAAATAACAATATGTAAATAACCTAGGAGATTATGCAATGAAGAATGTTCAACAAAAAAGCCAGGTTTGAGGATGGAATGAATGAGCACATCTGAATGAGAAAGTAATGAAGATCTAAGACCAGAGGATTAGGGTTAGGGTTAGGGTTAGAGACTTAGAGTTAGGGTTATAGTAGGACAATGACTGATGTGATGAATAAGAATACAAATATCTATTAAAAGTGTAGGACTGTTATTTTTACATTTGGTTTCCTTTAATAGTTTAGTTATTTATAGTTCAAGCTTTGGTATTTAGTTCAGCTTTGTTTAAATTCTCCATGCTTCTGTTGTCATCCATTTACATTTGACTTTCAACCTGCTTCTCCTGTCATTCCTTTCCTATTCAGATGTGTTCATTCATTACATTCCCACATCTGATTCTTTTGTTCAACATTCTTATTATGTAATCATTCCAACATCTATTCATCTCCATCCTCTATCTCTTATTGGTTATTTTTATGAATTAGACTTTTCCACTTTCAGTTGGCTTCTCCATTCTCTTTATTTTCATTGGTTGATTTTGTGTAATTTAAATATATGCTAATTTTGTATGAGTTTTACTGAGGCAAGGAAGCCCAGCAAATATAGCAGTGTACAACCAGACTCCTTCGGTTTAAGTTCTCTTTATTTGCGTCTCAGTTTTACGATTTAGAACTTCATTTATTTTCTACCTCCAACCAAATAATTTGTCTTCAACCCTACAAAAGTAAACTAAAATGCCAACCAGAACTGAATTGAATATGTCGCTGAACTAAACAGACATAAGAAAGCACACTCAATTGACCTTCCCAAAATAGCATTTCAGTACCCAACATCTTTAACAAAAGTGATTGTGTAGTATTGTGATGCCTGCCTTTGCTCCAACACAAATGTACATGTATCAACCAAACCTCACAAGCATTGAGGAACTTAGGAATTGTGTAAATGCTGCAAGATTTGCAACGGATCGACCACTATAAAACAGAATGCCCAACGATTCGCCAATTCCTACGTGCACCTCCAGACTTTGTTTGGTAGAATTACATGTACATCATTACAAATATAGTAATATTGGTAAATACAAAGAAATGAACATTGTTGGGTATTACAAAATATAGTGTACGTTCAAAGTAGAGCATGTCTGTTGGGCATGATCTAACCAATGTGCTGGTGTGTTTCTACACCATACAACTGCAGACCTTCATTTTTGAGGAGCCCGATTGCGCCGGCGCTCCTACCGCGCTCCTTAAAAAAAACAATCAGAAAAATGAAGAATATTCATCTCTTTCCCGACTCTGATTTTAAGTTAAACTCGGTAAATATTGCAGTCCCAAGTAGTCCCATACGTAGATTTTCATGGCAACACCATGGAAGTCTACATGTGGGACTACAATATTTACTGAGGTAAGTTAAAATCAGAGTCGGGAAAGAGGTGAATATTTTTTTTTTTTAGCAGGAGCATGTACAACATCTTGCAAATGTATTGACGTGACCCAGGCCTAGTTTCACCACAGATTAATTAATAGCTAACACAGCTAATGCATATATACAATGTTAAGAAAAATCTACAATTTATTATACATGTATTGTAATGAATTGATTTGAGCTCCTCACGGAGACCGATTCTGAAGAGCTCAATTGAGCTCCTCAAAAAAATAAGGAGAGCGATCTATTGAGCTCCACGAAATTATAAACGTGAAGGACTGCAACTGTAATTCTTTTAGTGCAATTGTGCACTAAAAAGTGCAATCTTTGCAAAAGTGTAATTTTAAGTCTAAAATAAATCATGTGAAACATCTCCACCCTCCTTCCCGGTTCACACATTACTTACAGCAATGTCTTCATCTTCAGGGTTTCTGCTTGGTTGTTTTTGTTCCTGTTGGGCTTTCTTCAAGTTTCCTCTGCCATCTGATGTAAAATTCTGTCCCCTTGTATAACTCCTTGACTTCTCCAGGAGAGATGCAGCTCCACCCTTAATTGAGTGCTTCATTCTTTATCTTCTATGTTTCATCAACAAACATAGTGTACTGAAATATACAGGAATAAAACAATGTCAGGCATGAACAAAGTGTTTTGTAGCATATGCGCTGCATGGGGTGGGGAAATTCCTTTCTATTGAGCTCTGCACACATGCAAACGCATTTCATGTGCATCTCTACCTGTTTGGCAATTTTGAACGTTTCATTGCACAAAACAGAAAATCTGAGGGACTGTCTGTTTCAGTTTTCAAAGATTTCTCCAAATAAGAAATCAAGGAAAGTTCATTCACCTGTAAAGTGCCAACACCAATCAAGTGCACTAGTCAATGTAAACAAATCAGGTTTCATAACAAGATTACTGAAAGACCACAAGTCATAAAAATTAGACAGAAAACGGGGGGGGGGGAGAATAGAGGTCAAAGTCCACTGAAATGTATCTTTAGCACTCTCAATACCCATAATTGCTGTCTAAGATGGTCGATGTGCTGAGGGGGAGTGTAAAACAATGTCCTCATAAACAATGACAACTTCAATAACTCAAGATACAAGTTGTCTCAGTTTATTGGAATTTCATACATGTAAGTTAGAAGATCCAGTCCAAAATTTGGGATTGTCCGTTTTCTGGGACAATCCCAAATTTTGGACTGGCTCCTCTAACTTACATGTATGAAGAGGGGCACCATGTCTGCGCATCCAAAAATTTGACTTGTGATTAAACATGACCTTTTTTTCACAAAGCTTTCAGCTGAATCTTGGAAGTGTGCTAAAAGTCTCATAAATATTTAAGAGAAATAGATCTAGACTCTATATGACTTTCTTGGAAACAACCTCGGCCAGTCATTTTCAGATTGAACAAAAATATGGTGCCCGATGTCTGCACACCCTTTCAATTTACGCATGATTCAGGGATTTTGATGAGAAAAGGCTGCATTTTTTAGGCCATGCCATCACATGAAATGCCCGAAATTCATTATTTTTCCACCATATTTTTTTTCAAAGAACATCTACGTATTGCATGTGCAAAGTTTGTGGTTGTTGCATATCTTCTTACTTGAATCATGAAAATAAGTGTGTGCGCAGACAAGGGGGACTGCGCAGACTTGAGGGAACTCATTTTTAAAGGTCAAGTCCACCTCAGAAAAATGTTGATTTGAATCAATAGAGAAAAATCAGACAAGTACAATGCTGAAGATTTCATCAAAATCGGATGTAAAATAAGAAAGTTATGACATTTCAAAGTTTTGCTTATTTTTAACAAAATAGTTATATGAATGAGCCAGTTACATCCAAATGAGAGAGTTGATGATGTCAGTCACTATTTCTTTTGTTTTTTATTGTTTGAATTATACAATATTTCAATTTTTACGAATTTGACGATTGGGACCTCCTTGCCTGAAGCACAAAATGCTAAAATAATGGAATTCCACGTGTTCAGGGAGTAATGAAACTTCATTTCACATGACAATGACGAGAAAATCAAAATATTTCATATAATAAAATACAAAAGAAATAGTGAGTGAGTGATGTCATCAACTCTCTCATTTGGATGTAACTGGCTCGTTCATACAACTATTTTGTTGAAAATAAGCGAAACTTTAAAATGCCATAACTTTCTTATTTTACATCCGATTTTGATGAAATTTTCAGTGTTATGCTTGTTGAATTTTTCTCTTTTTATTCAAATCTAGTTTTTTGGGGTGGACTTGTCCTTTAACATTTACTGGAGGAGAAATAAGAAAATTAAAACACCAAGAACAAACATTGATCTATTATTCTATTTCTTGATTTCTTTTCCAAGACCAAGACAAGACTTTCTAAGACTAAATTCTTGTTGTCCTATCCTTGTTAATATTATCTGTATTAACCCAGCTCGGTGATGTAGCTTGCTTTAGCAGTCATTTTCAATGTTCACAACATCAACCGGCACCCACTCAAGGGTTCATTACATGCCGCCGGCGCCAAGCACAGAAAAATCAAGCCATTTAAGTAGGGTAGGAAATGGCACTAGATTTGTGCTGTAGACATGTGTCCAAAAAGTCAATAGGTGAATTGACCTCAAATTTTCCTTCGATATTTTGAGTGAACATTGTAGTTAAAATAGCGACATCTTCACATTTTCTGGCAGCCAAGTTGATTATCAACGTGACATGTTTCCACAGCTCCTCACATAGGCCTAGGCTCAAACAGTCTAGGTCAGCATAAAGACTGTAAAATGCCTATTTTTAGCCACTAGCCCACACAGTATCACATTTGGGGATGGGCCAATATGCTACATGCATTTCCAGGCACATTTTATGGAGTAGACTATTTAAGCCTTTAAATATTTTTCACTATTTAGGAAATTCTGAGGCAAGTTTTGAGCAATGTCTGTGATAATACATTGTAATGCTAATAAAGAATATATTAAAGTAATGATTTTTAGTAGAAATGGTGTTTGGTTTATTTTATTTTTTTTTTGTCCTAACTAAAAATTTTAAGATTTAGTTATTTGGAACTCGTGTGTTGTGGATGCCAGAAGCTTAACTGTTAAAGGGGAATAAACCTTTGGAACACGTAGGCTGTGTCAAAGCAGAAAAATCAAAGAATAAGAACAAAGAAAGTTTGAGAAAAATTGTACAAATAATTAGAAAGTAATGAGCATTTGAATATTGCAATCACTAATGCCATGGAGATCCTTCCATTGGCAATGCGACAAGGATGTGTGATGTAACATGTGAACAACTTTTGCTTTGATGGACTAAATTGTATAAAAAAACCCACCCATGGTTTCAAATCATCTCGTGTGTGAAGGATTCATATGCACCAGGTACACGCAAATCTTTCACACTTTTTTACTAAAATAACTATGACTTTACATCATAGCTAAGAATTCTAATTGTGCTATGACACTTACCGAACCATATTGATCATTTGTTGACTTCTCTTTGCTGTTTTTTTAATAAAATAAGAGCATTTTTCGTGATCTTCACGTTGATACCTCCTGCTCAGCGTGGATATCAATTTTTGCCTAAAGAGGGAGCACGATATCATTCACAAGCCAGTACGTAGGCACTTAAGAACCAAGTTTGAAAGGATACTCGTAAACTTACGTCACTCTCGCCGATGAATATTCATTAGATCGTGGTCGTGCGTGTTCAATACACACTGAGTGCATGCATGCAGAGAGTTTGTATTGAACACGCACGACCAAGATCTAATGAATATTCATCGGCGAGAGTGACGTAAGTTTACGAGTATCCTTTCAAACTTGGTTCTTAAGTGCCTACCGTTTGTTTACGGTTTTGCAACTTGTACTGCTAGCTGCATTCTAGGCGATCAGCATTATTTTCTTGCTCGTTCAATCCACTTTAGTTTTTAGTGTCATTTGATGTCACTAGTTTATTCATAAATATTCCTTTAGATGAGACTATTGAACTAGCTGCTGATACTATTCTGAAGTACAACAATGATGTATGTTTTAGTAAAGATGAACTGATTGAATTGTTCAAATATGCTACCAAACAGACCCATTTCCTATTCAATGGTGCAATGTATGACCAGGTTGATGGAGTTGCTATGTTCCATTCTATCGCAGATATGTAGACGATGTGTTTTGTATTTTAACAATGAAGATGAGGTTCAAACCTTTCATGACTATTTGAACTCCAGGCATCCCAATATAAATTTCACTGTTGAAAAGGAAGAACTGGACAGTTGCCCTTTTTAGATATTTTAATCAACAATAGCACAGATGTTTATACCTTTATACCTTTATACCGCATCTACTGGAAAAATACAGTTGTGTCTGCAGTCAAGTTTCCAGGTCTATCTTGTACTGTACATTGTCTTCCTAGCTTGGATAAATCGCTATCTGTGCTATTTGTCCTTTGCTGTGCCAATGCAGTGACTAGTACTAATCCCATGCATGAGCATAATGCCATGCAGACCAAAACTTGTCTAGTTTTGTTTTGAAGTGATTGACTGTTGATGCTGTGACTACTTCAGCAGGCAAAGAATTCCAGTCGCTCACCGCTCTACTTCAGTCTTTCATTATACTACTTATACTACTTCAGTCTTTCATTAGAAGAATTACACTGGGTTGTATACAAATTTTCTTAGCTTCACTTGTTACAAATACAAAACTGGATTGATTAGAACATTGATAGATAGGGCTTACAAAATTTGCAGTCACTCTCATCTCTTTGATACTTGTATCGAGAATTTGAAAGAAGTGTTGAACAGAAACATGTACCCAGGTTGGTTAATCGAAAGGTCATTGAACCAATACATTCAAAACATCCAAAACCCAAACGATGGTCAGGTGAAAAAGACTACAAGATTTTTTAAGTTTCCATATATTGGTAAAGCATCAAAGGAACTTGAAAAGAGAATCAACATTATGGTTAAACAATATTGCCAAGATCTTCATATTACTCTTTCTTTCTCATCTTTCAAGCTCAGTTCTTTACTTTCTGTGAAAGACTCCATTCCCCAGGAGCTCCGTGCTCGTGTCATATATCAATTTACATGTGCGAGATGTAAAGCTCGCTATATTGGTCAAACCAAGCATCATTATAAGACACGAGTACAGGAGCACCTGGGGAAGGACAAAAACTCCCATGTCTGGAGACACTTCCAATCGTCACCCCAATGCTTGTTAGAATGCAATACCCACTGTTTCAAAATTCTCGATACTGCTCAAACAGATTTTCAACTAAAAATAAAAGGGCTTTTCATCAAATGGAAACAACCTCAACTAAACCAACAGGTGTACAATTACCAAATAATGTTATCCATTTAATTTAAACCCACCCCTATCTGATAAATCCATACACTTTGTATCTTTATACTTCATTTCATTCAACAATTGCATTCCTTGTAATCCTGTGTAACTACATTCTTGAAATTTTTACTTGACATCCCAACTGTATAAATACCAATGACTCTGTTAATAATTTTCAGGCTGAGGATGAGGTGCGACACCTCGAAACATGTTCCGTTTATTAAAATGTAATGTTCTATTCTTTATTTTTGTCTTCAATCCACTTTCATCATCATCTTGTCAAAAGATGGCGTACTTTACCAATAAGTATATACATGAGATGCAATCTGTTGATTTTTGGTACAATTTCCTATTATGCGCTGACGACTTGAATCGAGAATGTTCGATAGGAAAAATTGCTTTTCGATTGTTGTTTGCATACTTTCCACCGCAGTATCAAGGATAATTAAGGACGGATCGAACGGTTGAGACTTGGAGGTAAGCGATAAAAACACTTTTATAAATAATTTCCAATTCCTTTTTAAAACAAACTTAAATCATTCAATAAAAAATACCATAGCAGAGAAATACTGAAAGGTTTGGTGTGCTTCATTCCCTCACATTCGTGTGATGAATGAAAACGTCAAAGTACACTATGAAATCACATGCGTTGTGCGAGGTAGGTATTACTAATCTCGCATGTTGTGTGAGTGAAAAAAACCCCAAAATATCTCTTTTTGCTTTTTCTTATCATGCTTGGTGATACAAACTCTTTATCCATGATGTATTCTTTAAAAATCTGTATTGCATGCCCTCCAATAGAAAGAACACATGATCTACTGGTAGATGTGATAAAAGCTAGAGGCAATTTAAGTGAAATATATACTGAAGTAATGGGGAGAGTTGTTCACAAGTGACATCATACATCTTTGTCACATTGCCAATGACATGTACAAGCGCGACCCAAAAGTTAGTTAGAAATCCACTGCCACATGTGGTTCTGTGTGCGAGGTTATACTAATGATACTAACATCTCACCACTCATTCTATGAACAAGGTTATGCCTCTCACCAGGGTTGGCACGTTTTAAACGGTGTGTTTTAAAACACCTGTTTTTTTAACAAAAAAAAAGTGTAAACACCGCCATAGCAATAAGCTGTGTGCAATAAATTTGCTTGGATGTAATTTTAGATGAATTTTTTTTTCATATTTTATTTCAGATTTTTGTTTTTCTTTTATACAATATCTCATAGATCTTCGATCAACAACCTTATCATTTTCGGGAAGTAATTCCCCTATTGTTTGATATATTATTCCTCAGTTTTTTGTTTCAATTTTTTTTTTAATTAAAATTTAATAAAACAAATGAATATAAAAGAAAATAAATGATAAAAATAATACTACAGAAAATTGTTACCTTACTTTTCATAGTGTGTGCAAAATAGTCAATCATGAATTATTGCCAAATAAAAAAAAAGAAAAGGAATGGATAATCATAAATATAAAATCTGCCCTTTTCATTTTTCCCCCTTTTTGCATACATGACAATCGATAGGTGGGACTGCACACAACATTCTGTAATTCATGAATCCTACTGAGCTGAATCGGACTCCAAAAATTTCCCGGACTAAAAAAGGTCTGCCTTGAAATAGACATGAATAGTATACAGAAATACACTGCCTATACCCTTAACTTACTTCGGTTAAACTGATACTCGTAAAAAAAACTGATAAATTGCTTCTAAAACTTCTGTTCCTCGGGGTTCCTCTTCACGAACAAGACGCAGAAGTTTTTTGAAAATGGCGCCACCACCTGTTGTACCGTATAGTAGGCAATGGTACATGGTGGAAGGTTAATTAAGGGCCTAGGGGCCGGGGGACAAATCGATAACAGTCAAAAACAGTTTAGTATAGATAACCGATCAACAATATGTCTCGTTTAATTAGAGCTCTCATCATGGGTCCACCGGGATCAGGAAAGGGCACGATGTCATCCCGAATAGTCAAAGAATTTAAACTAAATCATCTATCAAGTGGAGACCTTCTTCGAAGTCAGATTCAACGACAGACAGGTGGTTAAGTTTATCCAATTTACGCGGCGGTCGCGATCACGGCTGGGCGCGGGCCCGCGGCGCGGCAGGGCCAGGGCAGGGCCAGCATGGCCAGGGAGCGGTATAGGGTGCGGTGTGATGGTTGCAGTGGATAGAGTGGCTAAGCTTGAGTGGGGTCAATGTACCCGCTAGCCTAACCCAGGGAGCGCCGGCCCGCGTAGCGGTCTGGCGCCCAGGAGCTCATGTATTGACCCATACTCACGGGACAAGGCAGGGCTGCCAACCTTTGAGAAGAGTTTGGAGTGAGACATTGAGAGGGAGCGAAACGACCAAGCCCGAGGGCGCGGAGCGCCCGAGGGGGGGGATGGTGTGGAAGGGGGGTGTCGCCCCTTCCACGGTAGGGAGCTTTTACAATTTTGCAATTTAAATGGTGCAATCTGGCACATTTAACTCTGATTCCATAAATACATAAGGCAGGATTCAAATAGGTTAATTGATTATTTTTAATGAAGTTCACTTACCTTGAAAAAATTTTGTTTGATAACCTTTTTTTTTTGCTTGTAATTTTTTTTGCTGCATCCCTCCCTAAATTTCAAGACCCTCTAAACATTTTGTTAGATGACACAAATATATGGAACAATCGGTACAATGACCTTTTAATTGTTTCCTGCACCCCCCCCCCTAAATTTTGTTGCTTCCGCTGCCACTACTATTCATCATCTGGTCATTATTATTGTCAATTATTCACTAGAATTGAGTTTCAGATACAAATTTACGAAAATATAGGTTCTTGAATTAGAATACACCCAACATGCACAGTCACACAGACTAAATAAAAATCAAAATACTTTAACATCTAACGCAGATCGTCAGCCACACCGTCGATCTAAGTTAGGTCGGCGCTCGTATAGTGGTACAGAGACAGAGAGTGTCACCCTCAATCACACTCGTTTTAGAGAAAAATTTAATCAAAATTTCGTTCTCAATAGAATACACACAACATAGTTCATAGCACTATATCAATTTATACAAGCATCCTTCCAAAGTCATTCTTACTATCATAATAATGGCATATAAAGGATCTGATCAAAACATATTTTCAAGACAAGAGACAACTTACCTACCGGCTGAAATCTGAAGTAGAAGTATACTGAGTTGCGCGGGCGCCGGCGCGGCGCGGCATCTCAGCGCCGTGCCGGGCCGGCGGGCTATCGCATGGCATGGCTGCTGGCATTGCATTGACACTCGATCGCTCGTTGTGCCTCGTGCGCACAAACCCCCGCTTCATAGTAAAATTTCGACGCCACCCGCACTCACACGCGGAATACAGTAAGCCAATCGCAACTCAATATCTTGTCTTTGCGCGGCAAACCGAAACCAATTTGCATTGATGGTATATTAGCTTTGCGCTTGTGTGGTTAAAAACTTTGAAACTTCGCCTGGCCGGGTTGCGTCGCAGCCGGGTTATAGTGTTATTGAATATCCGATATAGGCTAATAAACTTTTTTTCTCTCTATTTTCGGGGTTCAGCGTGAGAATTCCTATGATCAGCGTGAGAGTGTGAGAATCGGGTGAAATGCGTGAGGCTCACGCAGATTGCGTGAGAGTTGGCAGCCCTGGACAAGGGTAGATTATGGTAAAATATCTAGCAAGTGCAAGATAAATTATGAAAACAGAAATTATGCACTTACCACGATTATATGGATGAAGGTCTAATAACGAGTGGCAGTTTTCCTGACATCTGGCCTGGGCACAGACTGGAACCTCAAAAAACGAAAAGTTCTCTCCTACCCCCATTTCGATGGGCCATTTTGTTACAATTCATAACAAAAATGGCCGATCGAGACAGGGGTAGAAGGAGAAAACTTTTCCCTGGGTTACCACTAGCCTAACCCGGGGGAGGAAGGAGTTGCCAGGAGGCTTCTAAAGAGTAAAATCATTTACTAACGTCGGGTTACTCATACGAAGGCAGGTCTTCCTTTTAAATTTAAGTTTCAGTATACATTTGTCATGTTTGTGTGTACTACCACCAAAACCTGAAAATTTCGCCCCCGAGATTTCTACTTTCTCTCTAAAACTAGATCTAGCCCTAAATCATGTACATGGGATACAACATCATTTCCGACATTTCTACGCTATGGATATTATTTTTAGACAAGAATTCATCAAAATATGATAAAAATATGATGAAAAGAAGGAAGAGACTTGCCCGATGTTTACGCCGCCATCTTGTTTTCTATTTTTCTTCACCCATGTTACGCGACGCAAGCGTCCGTATTGTAATAATTCCTATAATTATTCTTGATTGATGTAAACTTTTGATTTGTATACTATTATATTGGATTTGTTCTATTATAGCTGTTGGAGTCCTTGCCAAGCAGTACATTGATAAAGGGAGCCTTGTTCCTGATGATGTCATGGTTAAACTCATCACACATGAACTCAATGGACTACCACCCAACTGGTTATTAGATGGTAATGATAATCATAAAGGCTGTCTCACATATGTACTGTTGTCTAATGATTCTGTATGGGAAAGAAGAGAAGGCCTATATTGTATAACCTTTAAAATCTGCTCAAGGACTTCTTTGGGTCATGTAATGAAAGTTGTCACCACTGGCAAGTTGTCATTCTTTAACAGTTAATAGAGAAACATGTGCTTCTCAGCCAAGCAACGTCACAAATTTTTACTGATGTATTTTCAGATTCGACATCTTGTCATTCATGAAACACTCTCCAGAACCTGAATAGACAGCGCCGGCCACTCTAAACTTCAGACATGTTCAAATTGAATTTTTCGGCCATCTATGACGACTGACAAAAATTGAGTCCAGACGCAGATGGTGGTATCATGAGATAGCAGTTAGGTGAAAGCATTTGTTATCAAGGGAGCTGGGGTGCAGGGCAGTTGCCCCCTTGCAAAGAAGGGAGGCTGGGGTACGACAACATTTTTACCCCTTACCCCCCCACCCCACCCCGTGAAAATAAGAAGTAATGAATAGATAGATGGATGGATGGATCAATAGATAGATAAGATTAGATTAAAAAAATTAAAAAGTGATAAAAGAAAGTAAAAAAAGAATAGATGAGAAAGGAATTGTCTGCTTCCTATCTAGACCTATCAACTATGAAGTACACCTCAAAATGTTACATAGCCAAATTTAGATTTAAACCTGATAGTAAATGGTGTAACACTCCTATTATCTTTTCTTTGCCTGTTCTGATAAGGTTTTCCACGGACTGTCTCGCAGGCGGATTCTCTCTCTAAGAATCAAACACTTGATGCTGTGTTGAACTTGGATGTGCCCTTTGATGTCATAGTACAAAGGTTAGAATGGCGATGGATACACCCCGGAAGTGATCGGGTGTATAACTTAGATTGGAATCCACCCAAAGTACCGGTAAGTTTATATTTTTCTAAACAGCCTTAAAGGAGGTAGTATAGGGATTTGCTCAAAAAAGCTGCTCTTGTGACAAGGTGAATTTCTTGGCTAATACTTAATTCTTGAATTATTCAAAACTTTGCATTGAATTACTTTTTAACAACAAGACTTCTGTCCGTCTAGGTTCGATTGGGGAGTGTTCTATGCAGCGTATTGTCAGTGATTTTCACTGACAGTTTTACTCTAAGCCAATCAGATGCAAGGATTTCAGTAGTTTGTAACAGTTATCAATGAAAATTATTATTTTCATGGATTTCCTTAGGCTTTGTGGGCAGGGCCACAATGGGTGGTTCTTGAATTGATTAAATCGGTTGGTGGGGGAGCAAAGATGAGTTTTAATTTTTAGCATGTCAATATTATTTGAAATCAAAATACATTACAAAAATTAAAATTGATATTTTTTGTATTCCCCTTATAGTTCAAAGACGATGTAACAGGAGAGGATTTAATTCAGAGAGATGATGACAAACCAGAAACAGTTCGAGCAAGGCTTGAAGCATATGAGCAGCTAACTAAACCAGTCTTAGAATTCTATAGGTATGACAAGTGATCTTTTGTTTTTATTTTCATATTATATATCCTCACTGTGCTGTTCTAAAGAATCTTGTATCTCAAAATGATTTTAAAAAAAGAAATATTTTCTTGTATTCAAATTTTGATTCTAGAGTGACATAAGTAGCAACCTTCTTTTGCCATGGTAGAGTTGTCTACAGGAATCAGAAAAAAGTGTTAATCAAAATTCTTTTGAACTTAATTGTATGGAATGAATGTATGATCCTTTATATTCCAGTTGTCTTGATTGATAATTGCTGTTTCTGTGTTAAGGCTGGTGCTCTAAACCCTAAATTATGCCTGCAATTATTGTTTTTATTAAAAGGTGGGAAAATAACATGTATACTGATAGAATGTGAATATACGTTTCTTTGAAAATATTTAAGCCTTTTATACTAACTTTAGGTCTTTTGTTTGACTTAAAACTCATTCCTTGTAACATGGAGCACGAAGAAGCTGCTATGCCTAAGTCTGTATCAATGCTTTATTTTTCTGATACTTCTGTGAAATGAACTGCTATATTCTCTTTTGAACTATAATGACTATAGGTCATTTTCAAACAAAAGTGGACATGGGGGTGAAAATTAAAACTTGCTAGAAATCATTAGGCCTCAATGTTTTTTTAAACTAGACATCTTAAAGTATATTTTTCCATTTCATTTACATAAAATTATTAATTATGTCTTGAGATACAGTGAATTTTATGCAAGGGAAATTAAATGTTACAAAATGTTGATTTTTGCATTAAAATTCACATATTGCCTATCACAATATAAAATTTGTATTAGAAGCACATTTGTTGGCAAGATACAAGCTGTGTATTGTATCTAACTCCTAAAAAGCAAAAAAAAATTCTGTGAAGTGTTTTTCTGAAAAAAATTGGGTTTCGAAGTTTTCAAAACTGGTTGTCGTGTCACTCACGTTTTAAATGCAAAAAGTTTTCTAGAGCTGTGTATTCTGAAAATTAATTTATCCCAGTACTGGAGCAAATACAGTTTATCTGTACCTTATTGTATATAAAGTAACTTGGTCCAATGTGTTAAGGTAAAGCTAAAATTAACTGTCAAAGTTGTGTCATGTCACTCACAATGTCGTGTCACTCACGAAATGTCGTGTCACTCACGGTATCAGATTGTGTATAAAAAAGGACATCCAGTAATTTTTGAAGCGTTTTACCAGGGATACAGTCAAAATGTTGTTCCTGACATCATTTAGGCCTATTTTAGGCTAATAATTTCCTCCATCTTCCTAATTTTACTCCTTTTATGGAAATATTGAATTTGACATTGAGCTCATCTATTTTCTCTCCTCTCTGTGGTTGCTTTGGTTTAAAAAATCCTGACAATTTTCCATTGGTGTGAAGACTCGGATCCTAATTCATATTTTGGTGAATGTACTGTGATTAAGAATATAACAACATAATCAATCAACACAAAATTATGAATGTATCAAGAGAAAAACCACTATACTTAAGCAATGGACATATTTACAATGCATAAAGGGTTGGTGATGGTGATGGTTCAAGTCATACCTAGGTATTACTCGAACATTCTCTGTCTCCATTTACAGAAATAAGCAGAAAGTTCACCTTTCTTTTGAGTAATGTTATTTCTTTGTTATACTCAGCTAGAAAAGTCACGGATCCTTTTTTGAATTTTGCAGAAATTTTAGTGGTAAAATAGTGTACATGAGATATAAGAGATCACCATGAACACCAAACATTTTTTCAAATTCGGAAAAGAAAATATTTTTCTTTTCCTTCTGATTGATTAAATCAACCTTTTCATTTGCCATAAAGCTTGTATTCCAGGACATGAAATAAACAAATTTGCAAGAAAACAAACATTTCAGGTGAGAATGTACTGAGATTTGACAGAACATTTTGGATATTGCTTGAAGCAGCTACATGCCAAGTTCAAAATCATTATTTGTTCGGCCACCATTCATACCGCTAGTGATTAACTACATGTAGGGTCTGAACAGCAAACTACCGTAAGTGGGCCGATGTGTGTTCAGAGCAGATTTGCATTTACACATATTCATTACAACAAAATGATGCATGTTCATGTAGGTCCCAACAAGTCCCAACCGAGACCGCATTTTGATTTGAGCAACTTTCGATGGTTAGATCAATTTTTTTTTTTGGGGGGGGTACCCTGATAAGAACAGAGCTGGACCTCGAGGGGAAAAAGCTATTGAGGTGTAAAGGGAGCCTGGTTGGGATGTTGAATTGGATTTTAGTGTGACATCCAAGGGCTTAGAAAAGGAAAGGCTAATGACTTGTAGTTGTTATGTAATAGTAGCAGACTGCAAGAATCAGGTACTGACTGCTTCTTTCACCTTGTGGCTTTCCCTGGATTCCCGTGGTATGGTATATGATCAAATTAGCAATGAAAAGGCGCTTACAAATTCCAGCAAAAAGCATAGCACCGAATTTTGGTACAGTGCCTACATGTACTGCCTTGGGAAGGTCCACATACAAGCAGTGTTCAGGAGAAAACCAATGCTTGATGAGTTGAACTTGATCCCTATTTAAGTTTCTCAAAAATTTGCTAATGGTCCATCTGAAGTGTGCAGCCAAGTAACCGTGGTTTGATACAGTGTACAAAAAAAGACATTGAAGCTGCCAAGTCCTATTTGGACAATGTCTAAAATATTAAAGGAGGATAATATCCTAATCCAATATTTCAATAAAAGGGAGTCATACATGACATCATTGGCTTCCAGACCATGCCAGAGGATGTGAGTGACTATTGAGAATATCTTTCTTACAAGGAAAAATTATTCCATTTGTTGTGGATGCTGAATTGTATAAACCTGTAAACTTTCATATACAGATAGGGAGAAAGAGTTAAAGTTTTGAATGATATCAGGCCACAAAAATAATGTTTGAGTTGATGTCAATGCCAAGACCTCATAACACCTCCTTCAAGTGCCCCCTCCTCCTCTAAAGAGGAGAGTGGTAGAAGCCCTAGTGTGACAATGTGGTATGGTATAGGGAATGTGAGTTGATGGGCAAATATGACCATAAACCAAGAATAAACATCAGGATGATATATTATGAACTTGAAAGAAAGCAGTTATTATGTAATTAAGCTTGTTTTCTGGTTAATGGTATTTTACTCTTCTACATCATGCAAAAAATACTTTCAATGTTGAGATAAATGATGTATTTTTGCACTTGTCGTGTCACTCACGTTTTGGATGTCGTGTCGTGTCACTCACGGTATATAGGAGGGTACCATTTTCCATAGAGAAGGTTTGATTGATTTTGACTATATGTGTTAGATAGGTACACTATTTATGTCCATTTACTGGTACTCACAGTACTCCATGACAACTACTTGGGCACGAATCCAACCATATGTGATAGTGGTCAGAAACCCATGTCCAAAATTTGTCGTGTCACTCACGCACCGTTTTTTAATCCTATCTACTAAACGAATTGTTGAATTCAAATCAAACTCGTAGTGGCCCATGCCAGTCCTACATTGTATATGATATAGTAGTCATGATTGATTCATAACCTTTAAGTTTAAAGATATGAGCCCTTAAACCTCTCCGATTGTCGTGTCACTCACGTTTGAAAATGACCTATAGAGTACCGAAGCGATGCCATCAGTTGCCATTGTGTCATGGCAGCCTGGTTCGCTCATATCGCTCTATAGCACGTGTTTCTATTGCACATGTTTCTATTGCACATCACCATTTTTGCAAATACAAATGAATATAGACGATCGTCAGCTGCGATTTTGTTTGAAACCTGCCGGTTCATTGTCATGACATCGTGACGTCACACTTTTGTACTCTATAAAACAATAGTTCTCTCTCTTTCTGTCTGTCTCTCTCCATTTCTGACTTTCTCCCTCCCTCTCTCTTTCTTTCTCCCCACAGATCCAAAGGAATATTGACAGAGTTCCATGGAACGGAGACAAACCAGATTTGGCCTCATGTCAATGATTTCTTATCAGATCTCCTTCAGCATCCATCAAAACAAAGTATAGAGTAAAGGTAGCCATTGGAGGTATTTCCTAATATTCAAGTTTAAAGCCTGTCAAAAGTTTTTAGCAATAATGTGAATCATGCTCCGATATTTAATACAAAGACCTGGCTGGGTTTTTTTTCAGCCATCAATTTTTTGTGAAATTTTGATTTCATTTCCAATGTAGAATCTGAAGCAGTTGAGCTTGGGAACTCTTGATGAGTTCCTCAGGGAGTGGAGAAAGTGCATACATTGTGTGCAGTTAAGCCAGAATCAGATGTTTGGTAATAATCAATAAAAATGTAAAGAAAGGGGTGTTTAGAGGGTGTCCCAATTAAGCAATAAGATTGGGGTTATGTTATGTGATGAGCATTACTCTTGAATTGTCCCAACATTTTGCATGTAATCATGACAATGCCAGTAGGCCTAAAGTATTTTGTCATGCCATGTACTGCCAAATATTTGCTATAATAGTCGTGCTGCAAGTCAGGCGGCATGTTCGGGTTCGGTTCGGCAGGGTTCAGCAATTTTTTTCAGAACTTTGGTTCGGTTCGGGGTTCGGCAATAAATGCCAAATTAAATTTCACATATAAAAATTAAAGATCGCGACCCACAAACAAGTAATCTCCAGGATGATCTGTCATATATTTATAATTAAAAAATAGTTATGAAAATTGTTGAACTTTCTTTTGTTTTAATCTTTAAACAAAAAATAACAGTCATTTCTACTTTCATTTTTAAAATGAAAATAAAAAAAATCAGAAGAAAAAAATATTGATAACGAGAGAATCAGGACAGAAACAGAATTATGAAGATCAGAATATTTTTTTTTTCATGATTATTTCATGTAGCTATGATCATGATCGATTACGATGTCATTGCCAACGCAGCTTCTCAAATTGGAAAGTGTTGATCGGGAATGTCGAAATAGTAGACAAACAACCTCCACTCAACTGTTATTATACCGGTAAAATTCACATTCCAAAGAATATGAGTGTTTTAGAAAGTCCCTATTTTCTGAAAAGCGGTAAAATCTAGTCAATGAATTACTTTAAAAAGATACAATATCAGTTCATTCTTGGTCCAGAAAGATCGACGCTACGTGACTTCAAACATATTTCCAACACGAAAATGAGTACATGGGACTGTACTGTGTATTTTAGTGTTGCGAAATCACTCGGCGTTGATCGTCAGAACTAAGACGGAACTGATAATTTATCATTTCATTATCAGTAATTGACCAGATTAAACCAATTTTAAGAAAATATTGACAATGGAAAAACGTTTCAAGTTCGGAATACGAATTCTACCTGTATAATAGCAACCGAGAGCAGGTTGTTTGGACTTCCTGTTTCAACTTTCCTTACCAACCATTTCCGGAACATTGATCAGGGAACATGCGTTGATTTGGTTTGAATTTTTATCTTTTCTGTTTTTTTCACCCTCATTCCTTCATCTCTTATTTATCTTTTATATTAATATGGAAATTTCAGAAGGTGGAATATATATACTTTACCATTACTTTGTCAGTCACAAGGAATTAATTTATGTCTTTTCTTTTTCTTTTTTTAAATACAAAACAATTAAATGTACGTCCGATTACAGCAATACGTAATTAAACTACACTTTTTAACTGAATTAAGCTTAAAATGTCCCCACATTTTATAAGGAAAAAAATATATTCATGTTTATAAAAAAAATGAAAATGATAATCAAACACGAGACTGAAACTGTCATACTTTGTCATTTACGAGGAATGAATTTATGTCTGGTATTTTTTCTTTATTAAATACAAAATGATTAGGTCGATTACGATCACGATCGATTACGGCAATACGTAATTACACCACACTTTTATACCGAGTTTAGCTTCAAAATGTCCCCTCATTTTATCAAGAAAAAATATATTTATGTTAATAAAATATTCTTAAGTTGATAACAGTTCAATCAAAGACGAGATGGGAGCTATCATAGTGGATTTTAGAAATATATTGAGTGGAATTCTCTTTGTACACGATCACTAACCAATTTTTTTTTTTTAATTTTATACTTAAATCTATGTAGTCATCGCACTTACGCATGCATTGCATATTAACAAACTTTTTTTTTTTTACCGAACTTCCGAACCAGGCCTTTGCGTTTGGTTCGGTCCGGTTCAGAAGTGCCAAGTTCAGCGAATTTCGGTTCGGCTGCAGCACTATACAGTGCGTATCAAAAAAAAGTTTACACTTTGAAAAAATCCTGTAAAATTATACATTTGTAATATCCTGAAGATTTTTCCACTTTTTAACATTGGTACAGATCCATTTAAGCAAATGACGATATAAATATCGAAAAATATTTCCGCTTGAGTGAGCACCGCTTACTTTTGAAAAGTTAGTGAAAAATGATTTGCGCAGAACTTTGAAATAGCTATGCGAATAAAACTAAACCATTATCATGAAGAACACGTAGAATTTAGCAAGTAAAATTGATTTGAAGATATCTTTGACCTCTTTTAATTTGTTTCCTTGCCCAATACACTTCGAAGAGTGCATTACGCCTCGCCCCACTCCCCCACACACCAAGGCCATCAAGACGATATTTGATTTTACACTGAGCTGTTATTTACATAAAATGAATTAGGATTGATTTTCAATTCGTTAATGATTGTTAAGCTTTAATTGGGAAAAGTGTGGAGAAACAAGTATTGAATAAAAAAATTAAATGTCAACCCACTTAAAATAATAAAAACTTAGTGAAAAAGTGCTGGAGATGTCTGATGTAAACTTGTGTTCAGATTCAATTATGTCCTCAGATCCAGCTGGCACAAAAAGGGTAAAAGTTGTTCTTACTAAGTGTTGAAATTTCAATTTGGGTGGCAAATTTGTTTTAAAATGCTTGAATGTATCTGTTTTATCTGAATTGACTAAAAGTGCATGGGAAATGTAGGGAAAATTTATCGCAGGGTAAGTTTGATTTCGCCCTTTCCCCTTGACACTGCGTGAAAACGAGCATTTCTGCGCAAACAGATTTCTGCGAGCTTTACAAAAATGGACAGTGCTCACTCAAGTGTAACATTCTGTCAAAAACCTTTACTTTCATTGGATAGATGAGAACCAAACCCAAGATTATATGTGAAAAAATTACTCACATAATGTATATTTTTTAATTCCCAGAGCTTTTTCAAAGTGTAAACTTTTTTTTGATACGCACTGTATAATAGTCCTAATTACTATTTTTATGAGGTAAGATATATCAGTTTAAGACTAAATGAAAGTATATTTTTAGAGACGATTGTGTATTTTATTGAAAGTATAAGTTGTATATATGTTAGAAGATACTTGATGATTAGTGTTGTTTTTAAGACCTTTTTTTTCTTCAAATAATTGAGAACATGCTTTTTTCCATTATTCTCTGATTTTGTTAATTATGCTGTTAATATGGAGATTGTTATATATAGTTTTTTTCACAGGTGCTAATATTCCAATTATTAATTGTGTTCCATTTTGAATTTGATTACTAGTATATTCATTTTAAATAGCAAAATGCTTCATTAAGCAGTAAAGCATGTTACAAGGATTTGCATAATCCATTAGATTTTGATGATTCCAAGATACATTACATGTAGCAATAATATATGCTTGATTCTGATGTTCCTAAGTGCACAATTTATAATATTTTTCTTTTTCCTTGAAATATTTAAACCTTTTTGATTCGTTTATCTTTTTATGAGCCACTGTGTCCTTCAGTTATATTTTATTACAAGAAAGTTTTTTTGTTTGTTTTTTTAAAATCAATTCAGTAAAATGTATTTGTGATGTATGATTGGTTTCCATAATAATGTGTGTTGCAATAATGGAATTCACAAATTTTAGAATAACTTTATGATTTTGACTCTATTGAAATTGTAGGTACATTGTGATCGAATACCATACTACTTTAAAAAAATATAATAAAAAAAGAATTAAAAAAAATCATGAAGTGTGGTAAAAAGGGATACTGATATTCCCTTATGATGTTATGACTAATAGATAGAATATTTAATAATTCCAATGTGCAGCTGACTCTAATAAGTAATATAAGTATTGTGTACTAATCATTGTAAGTATAAAAATACACTGTGCCTTTCCAAACAGTATTGATTAATTTGTGGTGGGTTTTATTTTGTGGAAAATTTATGGAATGTCTAACGTAACAGAACATTGGAGTTATGTTAAGTAAATAATGGTAATTTCTCTAGAAAACAAGAAGAAAAATGTGACATTCCATGATAAGAAACATAATATCCATTACTTTTGAAGTTAAAATAATATTTTGATTGAATTTTTATGAATGAAACATTTATATGCAAAATGCATTATCACAACAACAAAAAATATTGGGTTACTTATTTTCATCTGGTTAAACCATGTGAATGATTTCAAACAATTCCTCAATTCCAACATTTCTGGAAAATACCCATCAGATTAAATATTTTCCATTTGCAAATAAATTGAAAAATAAATATGTTGATGCATGTAACAAATCATTCTTTTAGCATTGCTCAGTTAATTGTCCTTCCCAATTATGTACATGAAAGAGTTCATTCCACATGGGCAGTTCCATGAATAAGTGACACGTGCGAACATGTATGTAGATTTAATAAACAAAGTTTGCAAGATAATCATGGAACTTCATCTCATTTTTGTTCTCTCTTGAAATAAGAGTTCTTTCTTTAAGAAATAAGTTTTGCAGTTGTAAACCATGTATTGATGATATAATTAAAACACTTTTTAGTATTGATGATATTATGTTTATGATGACTGAAATCTGCCAGTCATTGCATGGCCTTTGCTAAGGTTGTATCAAAAGACATTTTATATGGATATATGATAGTAAGTATTAATGCAAGATAACATAGATGACTCTCAATGTGTCCTTATTTCTCTTTGCTGTGAGATATGTTGAGACAATTTATAATTGTGACAGAATCACTTCCCCAAATACATCGGAGTGGCAATAGACCTTATGCATAATAATAATGTAGGGTATTTATATTGCGCAAATATCCACCTTGTTAGGTGCTCAAGGCGCTCCTATATTACCAGCTAAGCTAGGCGTTCATAGCGCACACAGCTTTTTAAGGAATTACTTCCTACCGGTACCCATTTACCTCACCTGGGTTGAGTGCAGCTCATTGTGGATCAGTTTCTTGCTGAAGGAAATTAAACCATGGCTGGGATTCGAACCCACGACCCTCTGTTTCAAAGTCCGAAGACTAATCCACTGGGCCACAATGCTCCAACGCATAGGACATCATTATCTCATAGCGTCCTCCCTTCGAGGATATACCGGTAGATAGGATAAACCGAGTGGTCAGAGGTGCAGAGCTGCCAAGAAGCAGGATTTTGTCATATTTGGTGGGATTATTATGGGGAAAGTTTCACCAAATTGAATGTCCCGGAGAAATAGGATTTTCAAGACTTGTGAGAATTATGATTTTTGGTATGTTTTTCAGTTTTTTGAAGAAAAACAGGATTTTGGCTTGAAAATTGGATAAAACAATCTGAAGAATAATATTCTTTCCCAAATGAGGTCGGCAGCTCTGGAGATGCAGATGGCCAACGCCTGCAAGGCAATTGCTTCAGCCTCAGAGATTGCAGCACGATTACATCAATGCATAAGATTTATAGATATGAGGGTGGGGGAGAGGAGGATGAGGGAACATGGAGGAGGGGAGAGGCAGAGAAAGAGATGTGATTTCTTATGAAGAGAAAGAGCACTTTAGTTTTACAAGTACCGGTAACAAACATTCCTAAAGTCGTATTTAATAGAACCACAGAAATCTAAGCCAAAGTATAACAGGTGTATATTGAAGACGTGTATAAGGCCTGGGCCGACGGACAGGAAACGTATTCATAACGGATACAGCAAACGGGAAAAATTTTGGGGTTGCTCCATCCAATGGGTGAACAATGAAATCACAGTGGACAGATGCTCAATGGATAATACAGCGTATGAAACACGTCTGCAAAGAGTACACAATGGATACATAACTTTTTCCACTGGATGGCACGATTCTTATACGTTTTACATCCTCTCTGCATCCGTAAAGTGCAGTGGGACCAAGCCTTTAACCTGACGGGAGGTGTTTCACAGAGAACTAAGTGTGACTTAGAGCCATGCTTGGTGCAGATACGCTATTTAACATGCAATCTTACGAATACGCAGTAGCATGCATCTTCCTAGCATGATTTGACCAATGCATGGATGCCTTTTCTTTGTCACGCAACTTAACATTTAAGTGCGACAAGAAACTTGCAATTGATCACAAATCAATTTTAGGTTCCAAAGTCAATTGAAAGTCATGCATTCCATTGTAAATTTGGAATTTAAGTGATGGTCTGCTGAAATTTCATGTGATTGCAAATATTTTCTTACTTAACTCTATGTGAAACAACCCCCTAGTCTAAATATTATTTTAACTTATGTGAATATCTGGGCTCCATCTTACAAAGAGTTATGGTTGATCCAATCAATCGTAACTCTATGGAAATACATCTGTGTCATAATTTTTTCAACCTAAAATATTCAAAATGTCCTTTGTAAAACAAAGGCAAACACACCAAATTGTAAGGAAGCAATGAATTTATGTAATTTACGTCATATCTAGAAAACATTTTGAACATTCATGCATTTAAGATGTTGACGTTGCTGGCTGTCCATAATTGTGATTGATCGGATCAATCGCAACTCTCTGTAAGACGGGCCCCTGGTGTATGAAAGGTCAACTTATGCAAGTTGACCTCTATATCAGACATGGAGAGAAGCAAAGAGAAATAAACAATACAAAAGGCAGATGGATAGACTAATGGAATTAAACCAATAAAGTACGTACAGAAGCAAAGTTTTGAGGAAAAAAATGAGCATCAGAATACAACATAGGAGATTTATCTCTTTTATTACTAAGGTGCTGTACATACATTACATGTATATAAATTTTGCATACAATTGCACTTTGTGAAACTCTACATACATGCATTAATACTCAAACGGGACTTTGTTAGTTATTAGCAGACATTTACACAATACAATATTTCCACAGTTTTACTACTCTTAATTCTACTTGAATAGATGATATCAAAATAAATGACATGGATTCCATATAATATTCTTTAGATCTCTAGAATTACGATAGGACTATGGTTCCATAATGAATTCAAATTGGTCGCATTCATTAAACTTTCATAAACAGAACAATAATAACGCCACAAGCTCTGGAAGTTTTACCAGTGCGCTAGATAAGTAGCCACTATTATTATTACTATAAAAATACATCGTTCTGACAATTAGAACAATACATTCTTTCATTTAGTGTCTCAATTCTTTGCATGTGCAAATAGAGATAACGCTTAATACAGATTATGGTGCAGCAATAAATCACCCAAACTGCAAGTTTGAGGCAATGATAAAATGGCAAGTACAGATGGTATCAGATCAAAATTGTGACCATCATATGTAAAACGACAGCATATGTATTATGTATATGGTACACTATCAAATCATATAATACAAAATGTCAACACAGTTATGATGGCTGAACTGTAAAAATGATAGGCTTATTGAGAAGCACACTGGAAGTACTATTTATTCTACCAAAGATGAGTATAGTCGAAATGATATCAATAAATAAACAAAACAGAAATATATACACTATCTATACATCAAATTATATCACTAAGGGTGCACATTAAATCAGTAATAAGTAAAACAATATAACTGGCAATATACAAGGAAAAAACAAGGAGCATTTCAGTATTGATATTGTATTGAACTGAAACTCCAGCTATTAACTTGGCAGCTTTCAACTGATAAATATTAAGTAAAATGTGCTTCTGTAGTGAAATAACAATCAAGAAGGAATAATTTCATTGGAATATCATATTAAGTTTATATGGAATCTTGATGAAATATAGCAAATCACAAAATATTTGCTTTCAAATTTGCTTCAATTTCAATTCATGCTTACAATTTCAATTCGTGCTTAACTTTCTTACATCATACATAGACCAACATTGCAAGGTATTTAAAAAACTAAAATAATATATCAATTATTATTATAACAATTCACATCTAAAACAGATCTTTACAAATGCATAATTAGCGTGGTTACTTTCAGCGGATTATGACCTACGGCAAAATGATCTAAACAAGCAGCCATAATATTGATTACCCTTTCCATATGCATGTGTTTATAATTTACACACTTCTCTAATATTCTGGTCTCTTTAAAAATATTCAGAATATTTAACATAAAATGCATAATTTCACATGCTTTCCTTGCTTTACTTGTACTAAAATATCTTTTGCTATATGAACATGTATATTTCCAATAACACCTATGGCATTCAAGAATTTTCATTTTTTATAAAAACATATTGTTGACCATACTATAATAGTATAATCACAAAATCCTTTCTTGCATAATCGCTAATTTCTTCCATACATAAAAGTCAATACAGAGAGTGAAAATTTAATTTTCTTTTCAACAATAACTTGAGCTTTATTCCTAATGTCAAAGTTAATTTCCATTTTAACAAAGCTTCATTTTTATTTATCAATCAATATATTATAAGCTATCATAAATATAATATAAGCCAAGCTCATGCAGAAAATATTATAATCTCTGTCTGGTCCTAATGGGGAATAATCAATATGATTTTACGTGCACAAGTGTAGATGGCAGAGTAGATTTTTTAAGTAGATAACTGACTCCAGCAAATATGAAAAATTGAATTTACACTGTTGGAAGAGATTAACATTTCAACTTTCTCTGTAATTTATACTTTCTTTTGCATAGATAAAGAATTCTGTAAATTATCAGGACAAACGGGTATACCAACTAAAGTTTCCATATCTATTCTCTACTTCCTAAACAGTCCATGATGGTTTTTTCTAACCTCAGAATGCTCTCATAATATATATAAAAATTACAATTCATTATCATAACAAAATATGCTTTCAGAGTAGTAAACTGAACATGATGATTGATTGAGATATACAGTAAATAATGGGCGATTTCAAGCATGCTATGGTTGATGTTATTGCAACACAGACACCAGGGGCGGATAAAAAAGGTCTTCACTATCAAATCAAGTTCATTTGTTCCATGAAACATTTACAAGCCCCCGCCCCCCACCCAAAAAAAAAAAAATCCTCACTTGCCTTTGCATAACATATTTCCAATAAAAAATATTTTGGTGCCTACGCCACTGACCGACACCAATACTACCTGAAATAACCAAACTATTGACCTTAATTATTGAACTGAATTTAAGACAGACCGAAACAAGGAATTAAAGAAGAGACAGACAGATAGACAGAGAGAAGACAGACATACAAAGAAGTAAAGAGAATTAAGACAGACAGATAGACAAAGAAATCAAGAAAAGATGGACAGAGAAGGAAAACAGACAGAGAGCAATAGTATTAGACTTATTGAATCTACAAGGTCTCACTATTTCTAATGCTATTGCTTGATGCGCTCTTTGGAACCCTAATTCCTTCCCGTCGTCCTCCACTCCTCCTAATAGTCCCAGTCAGATGGTGGTTTCTCTTTGAGATGAGAGGCATAAGACGATCAGTGAAGCGGTGATAGTTACGTTCCAGCTCTCGTTGGTATTCTCTCTGGTCGTGAACAATCAGGCCCTTGTTCTTGCGTAATGCATCCCCACACCTGTACATATACATGGATTGATGAAAATTGAATGTTAACATTAAATAATAACATTCATTGGTTTCTTCCATTCTTTTTTAAAAAATAACAATAGTTATTCATTAAAAATGGTATTTATATAACTACTAGTTGTACTGAGTAAAGATATAAAACACAGCCACAATTTCTCCATTTAACAACATTTTTAATTCCTGTAATTTTCTGTGTTACATGCATGTACATCTGACCACCATCCTAGATCCAGTTAGTAATGAACCAGGAAAATTCACACCAATTTTGGTACTCAATGGATTTTATCTCTCATGCTATTCAACCAACTGAGCTCAGATATGTTTCATATGACGTCAATATCGATGTGTACTCTGTTATATGAAAGTGATTAACTTGTTATGGTTCGGAGAAAAAGAACGGAAATTGTGTCTTTGGCTAGATTTCAAACCTACTTCTTCTGTAGATCTTTGAGGCAGAGACGTAGAGTATTGTGATGCTTGTCCAAGGGTTTGTCACCATCCAGGAAGATCTGAGCGACCTCCATTGGACCCTAGATAATTCACCAATAAAATAAATAAACATTAAAGATATTGTCAACAATCAACTACAGTCATTTGACTATAAGGTCAATGTGCATTATTTTACTTTCACATAAATGATGGAACATCAGGCTATTCATTGTTTGTGTTTATCAAAGATCATCTTGCCATTGCATTTCAAATGTGTTTAGCTCAAGCATGCATTCGGCAAACACATCTGCAATGACTAAACCTAGATTTTGAGATTTGATCCCTCCATTTAGGTGATGATCAGGGGAGCATTTCACAGAAAAAAAATAATCGGTGAATTTCACTATCATTATGAGCTACTGCAAATCCTTGCGCCTGATTGGCTGAGGGCATATTCGTCCATGGAAGTCAAATCACAAATCTCTTCATGAAGCAATGCCTGATGATAATACTGATAGTATCAATCAGGGTCTCGTAACACAAAGCTTAGCAATTGATCGTGAGGCTGACTTTTACCATTGATCATACATGTACATGATACTCAATGCAATCAATCGTAGAAATCAGTCCTACAATCAATCAATAACTGAAGGTTTGTGTCACAGGGTCCAGAGGCATGCTTCATAAAGAGTTGCAACTGTTGTAACTTTACCATTATGGCAATTACCATGGCAACAGGGCTCAGCAGCCAATCAAATTCAAGGTTACCATGGTAGTTGCCATCATGGCAAATTTACAACAGTTGTAACTCTTCATGAAACGGGCCCCGGATCTGGTGAAGCAGTTAAAGCTGACTCTGACCTGGTTAACGGTGGTACCGATGCATCCCTGTAGGACCATCTGAAGCATCTTAGGATCAGGGGGTTCCTGGAGGGTAGCTACTTCTAGCTCCTTGGTCTTCTTCTGGATATCCTCAATGGCTACCTCTACAGGTGAGAGGACAATCTGTAGGGAACACAAAATATTGTATTCACTTTAAATGCGGTGCTGCACCATCCCAAGTTTGCTCAATCTCGAGATTTTAGCCCGATCGGCCCTCTTCGTGATTAATCTCGAGATTCAAGAAACCCCGTCTCCACTATCGCTAGAAGAGCGATTCCTGCTAGAGCAGGGCATATATGCATTATGGTCTGACGCCATGAATAAATAATCCCGAGTGCATCTGCACCTACGAATTAGCGCGATAATTTGTGAAATAGCGAGCTATTTTGCAAATAAACCCAAGTTGACTTGGGATTGCAATCTCGAAATCAATCCTACGAACTAGCGCGATAATTGCGTCTCCATTGCAAATAATCATGAGATTGTTCAGATCGGGATAATTTGCCGGATCAGAAATAGCGCGCTAATTTGAAAACTCAGGATAGCGCAGAACCCTTAACATCACAAGGATGTTTACAATACCAGGTGCTGTGAATCACTCAAAGTAGAATTTAGTTTTATGACCAAAACCATTGTGTAATATTAATGTATATATGCTTTCTTCTGGCTATCCTAAATGGTACTAAGCCTTCATTGTTTACCTTGACAGCCAATCACGGCTTGCCGTATAGCATCCATTGTCTCTTTTTGTTCTATCATAGATTATTTTGCTCTAGCGTTCTAGTCATTCATGTGATTTTACTCCGAAGAGTGAATGTCGAAAAGCTTCAGTATGTCCGTTTATAATGCTGTTTTACGAAACAGTCAAGTCTGAATTAAAAGGTGATATTCAATGCACGATGCAATTGATTAAACACACATTGCACATATCCTTAACATGATATAATCAAAGCAGGGAGGATGTTATACAAGTACCACACTCAATTGGGAATATACTTGCGAGTTTTAACTCGTAACAGAAAAATTTCGTCTGTATTTTCTATTTTTTTAAAACATCAATGTATTTAGTCATTTTCATACAACCTGGCACAGTATTCAAATACTCATATCACCAACTCTCTCAATACTGAATGTAACATTCTGAAGATATTAAACTTACCTCCTCTTTCTGTATAATCCCCACTCTTGTTTTGATGTACGGGAATGTATGTTTAGTGGTTAAGATTGTCTTTCTCTTGCACTGATCCTTCAGCTCTCCATGAGCACGACCTTCCTTGGTGAAGGGAGTCGCAAACATGAAACGTTCTGAAAAAAAAGGATGAGAATATTCATCTTTCCTGGGGAGGTGTGTCACAAACCAGAGAATCTAATATCAAACTCAAGAACACTGGGGTGTGAGTGGTCACAAGTAAAAGGATCTGAAAAGCGCTGAAGAGTGTTGAAAAAGTCTGAAATAGATAGAGCTCCCATACTTTTTGTACAGAGGAAAGTAAAAATAAGCTGAAATTAGATGAAAATTTAAAAAAAAAATCTGAAATCAGCTAAAAATCTCACACCCCTGAGAACAGGGGCAGTTTCCTAAAACTTATTTATAATTACAAACTCACAATAACAGTTACAATCTACTGAAATCCTTCAATCTGATTGGCTAATGGTAATTTTGTTGTAGAAATTGTGCATTTGTTATTGTAATACGTCTTTATGAAATGGGACCCAGGTCATTTGCCATGCTGGTAAAGTTATGACACACAGCGTTGTTCATCTAATCATTCTTGGGTGTTGCAAGAATCTTATTTTCAAATGCAGTCCCAAGATTAAACAAGGGATAAATTTGCAATCGAATGCAAATCACCAACAAATATGTCTTAAATTCAAGGAATTATGCTCGATTTGGCATTGAACATGCATTTCTTGCAGCAAAATGACAATGATGACGATAAAACCAATTACTTAAAGATAAGTACGTAAACTTACTCAG
This sequence comes from Lytechinus variegatus, assembly GCF_018143015.1. Classification (NCBI taxonomy): domain Eukaryota; kingdom Metazoa; phylum Echinodermata; class Echinoidea; order Temnopleuroida; family Toxopneustidae; genus Lytechinus; species Lytechinus variegatus. The sequence goes on from NC_054750.1 coordinate 9,702,771, forward strand.
ATTATAATTTCTACTGAAGAGAGTAGGCCTCTGAAGGATCTCATAGTAATCAAAGTATGGTTCTACATAGGTAACCTGTATATACGCTTGTAGAGGATCTAATTTAGACTGGTCCACTGTATTAGAATCCTTGATAGTGTGTACCTTACCCTCGCCAAAACGATCAGAGTAGAATTTCTGAAGTGACAAGAAAGATCAATTTTAGATTAAAAGACAGTGATCTTTTCATTTACATCTATACAAGATAAATTTCTAGAATGATGAGAAAGATCAATGCAAGATTGAAATATAGTTCTATCTTAATTTTCTTTTACACATTAGAATTTATTTATTTATTCATTCATTCATTTACTTTTATTTAAGGTGTACATGACATTTAAACATGATGCTTGTAGGCAAGAATTCACTTGTTCTTTTCATGCAACAACTTACTGGCCAGACAGTGAGTTTTACTGGTCTGGAACTGTTGGACCAGTGCTCGTGTCACGCGCTGCGTATAATACATACTCCAAGATCAGAAATTAACAAAAAAAGTAATAAATCATATAAAAAAGTATTGGTGTATTTACTGTAAAAAAGAGGAACAAATACTCTAAAAAGGGAACAGTTGGCATGTCTGAATCAATGATAGTTGCCAATTTGAGGAGGAAAATAAGATTAATCTTGATATTATGAACGATGTGTATCTCTACTCTGATGGTCTATGTAATACCCACCTCTAGTCTCTGTGCTATCTCAGGAAGCTTAGTGATAGCCGGTTCTTTGTAGACAAATTCTTCTCCATTCAAATCGCCAAACTTTGGTCCGTAGAATCCAACTCGGAAGTAGGTCCCAAACAGCCTCTTAGGACCCTGTGGATAGGATGCAAACCATGAATCCATGTTATGATATTTGTAGAAAAATATATGACTTTACATATGACAGTCAATCGGTTGCTGTGCTAAAAGAGATTCTCTCTGTTTTAACATTGTGGTAGAGAATTCCTTATGACCCTTTTACAAATCTGACATAATAAACTAATCCAGATGCTTGTTAAAGGAGAAGTCCACCCCAACAAATACTTGATTTGAATAGAGAAAAATTTAACTAGCATAACACTGAAAATTTCATCAAAATAGGATGTAAAATAAGAAAGTTATAGCATTTTAAAGTTTCGCTTTATTTCACAAAACAGTTATATACACATCTTGGTCAGTATGCAAATGAGGAACTGATGACATCACTCACTCACTATTTCTTTTGCATTTTATTATATGAAATATGAAATATTCTTATTTTCTCGTCATTGTCATGTGAAATGAAGTTTCATTCCTCCCTGAACACGTAGAATTCCATTATTTTAACATTTTGTGCTTCAGGCAAGGAGGTCCTAATCATCAAATTCATAAAAATTGAAATATTGTATAATTCAAACAATAAAAAACAAAAGAAATAGTGAGTGACATCATTGACTCTCTCATTTGGATGTAACTGGCTCGTTCATATAACTATTTTGTTAATAATAAGCAAAACTTTGAAATGTTATAACTTTCTTATTTTACATCCAATTTTAATGAAATTTCAGTATTGTGCTGGTCTGATTTTTCCCTATAGATTCAAATCAAAATTTTTCTGAGGTGGACTTGACCTTTAACAACAAGAATCTATCATTCTGCCTTTGACTTTTGTCAAACCTTTATTAATACGTTTCGTTGATTGGTTGATTTCATTTCTCATGATAAAACAATATATAAAATAAATACATCCTAACAATTAACAATTAAAACTTAAGAATTGAATTAATGAAATAAAAACAAGTATGTGAATGTTAAATTTTAATTATTATAAAGAGAAATTTCGGGGAAAAACAAGGTGCTTTCCCAGGTGGGAAATACAATTGCAGAGCACATCTTTTTGTTCCATCAATTCCAACTTGACAAGGGGGGGGGGCATTCCCTTTTAAAAGAAACTCAATTTGATATTTGAAAAGGAATAAAGATATTAAATTCACCTGATAACCTTGTTCTGACTGGCATGTTTATATTGGAAAATAAATGAAATACTTACCAAAACTGAAATCTTGTTGAATGCCTCCTGTAGTTTGCCATGGACGATGGAGAGTCTCTTATGTTCTCTGTTTGCTTCGTGGATTGGTATGAGAATCTTATAGACTTCATTAACCACCTCAAATAATCCAGCCTTAAAGGTTTAAATCATGTTAAAGTAAAATTAATACAATATAAGTTATTGAGAGTATTATGATACAAATTCTAAACTAGATTGATTCTCGACTGCACGTAGTCAACTTTTTTTTTTGCCTCCACCATTGCCAGACTGTGCATATATTGTACACCAAACTACTAAAATGTTAAAGTAATGAGCTCTGTACCTTGTGACCCCCAAATCTAATCTGATCATCTTCACTCACATATGCAACATGAGCCACACTTATATTGATCCCTTACATGGATCAATTACTGCAGAAAAGAGACCTTACTTATGAAGTTGGGTGTTTGAAAACTTTTACTCTGATCAAATAATTTTCTTTGAGGTAGTTCCCTACAGACAATTCCATACAATATTCAATATCTGATCATTATTTTTCTCCATTCTCTCTTCCCTTCATGAAATGCTCAAGGTATGGTAATTAAAACATTTCCATTTGAATAAGAAAACAGACACAAGCCATATCAGGAAAATCCCACACATGAGGGGTCGGACTTCATACTTTATATATATCTATATTTTTACACCTATATATATATTTCTTTCTTAGCAAATGTCAACTCAGAAATCAGAGTATTACAAGTTTCGATAACAATTTACATAAACATACCTCATTGAAGAGTGTAGCTGCATGTTCTAATAGTCCCACCAAGCCACTTTCAGTGAAGTATTTACCAGTACAGATACCTTCCTCATCAGGGGAGACAACATCGTCAGACACTGCACTCTCTTCAAGGACATTAGGAGAGATTTTCTAAAAGATACACAAGAAAAATTAGGGCATGGACCTATTAAAGAAATTGAGGGACTACGGACTTGAGGGAATATTAACTTCAGAGCATTATAAATTTGACACTATATAAATTTAGATAGATAGAACTGGTTCAATTTGACAACACATCAAACATGCAGCTAGCAGGCCGAAAATGTTCAATTCACAATAAAAAACACATGTAGGGGAAGGCGGGGTAAGTTGTGACACTTTTTGCATTTTGCATGTTAGAATTGATATGACTAGTACTATTGTAGAAATAAGTACCTTGCCTTTAAATTTGATTCTTGGGAAATGTTTTTCACCTACATATAACTTTCTACCCCCACACTGAAAGTCATCGTGACCTTTGAAAAAACCGATGTCAAATGGCTCAACTTGCCCCATATATGGGGTAAGTTGTGCCACCATCTGGGGTAAGTTGAGCCACAAAAACTACGTACAAAATGTATGGGGGGAGAACCAGCATGTCAATTTTTTGTTTGAAGTCTTTTCACTTGCTAATTCTCTATAAATACTAACATCCTTTAAAAGGAAAAGAGCAGTCATGTAAATTTGCTCCTTTCAGCCTGCATTTCAATCGATTTTTATGGTTTGTTTGTTTTTTAAGATACATTACCATAAGAATTACCATGGCTCAACTTGCCCCATGCTGTTTGGCTCAACTTACCCCAGTCCGAACTTAGTGCGATAATTTTGTATCCACACATTTATTATGCATCCATCATATAAAAGACTATGACAAGAATGAAGATCCATACCTGGACTAACAATGTTGTTATCATGTCTTTACTATATTTAAAGACGTGTGTGTGAATAAAGTACTTATCTATTTCACACTCTTTTTTACTTTTTTGGCTGAAATTCATACTTTTCCCTCTAAAAAACTACTTTTTGTTTCAAAGTGGAAAACAATGTGGTGGGGTTAGGGGTTATGCTATGGGTCATCAATACATGACACCACCACAATGTCTGACTCATTCATTATTGGCTTGGGGCTGGTGGCTCAACTTGCCCCTATGCTCAACTTGCCCCTATGCTCAACTTACCCCGCCTTCCCCTACTCTTCCAACCTGCCTAATTTGAGCCATTCCACTGAATTTTAGTAGCTTATAACAATATTCAATGAAAATCACTGAATAGTATTCCATGAAACACTCCCCGGTTCTATCTCATCAATTTCTTACCTCAAATTTGACACATCCAACCGGAAGATGAGGGCGGTCTTCAAGCATGTGAAGATACTCAGCAACGAGGGCGGCAGAATGAATCAGGCACTCAGCAGCCTCAGTCAATTTACCTTGTTCGTGGAGCTTGCCAGCCATGTTCTGAAGCCAAGTCAGTCGAAGGTCGGGAGAGTTCTGGTACCTGTTAATATCAAGATATTCTCAATTGATCTGTGGTTACACTATCTAAAAAATAATTATGCAGCCTAGAGATTCATAAAGAATGGAGATATCAGTTCATCAAATCCTTTGTAAATAATCATGGCCTACAATATGTGATCAGATTATACGCTAGGTTTGGGGTTTATTTTAGTTGCGATTCTATGGTTTGCTTTGTGATATTGGTGACCATCCATCCAAATACCATAAATAAGTCACCAATGAAGAATCTTGTTATATACGGCTATAATAGTAATTTGGCCTTCACAAAAAACCTCAGAAAATAAGCTTGTCTTGTATGTTAATCCAATTCAGAATGCTTTAATGGAATTTAAAAAAGAAACCAATCATTTTGACAAGTGTACAGGATCAATCTCACAACCTTTGAATTTCTTGTCAAGAGCTCAACAATGACACCTGTATTTGAAAGTACCATGTTCTACTGATGCTGACCTTGCAATCAGAAGGTCATTGCTTCAAATCCCAACCTCGGCGTTAGTTTCCTTCAGCAATAAATTCATCCATTTAGTGCTGCACTCGACCCAGGAGAGCAGGGAGCAATTCCTCAAAAACAGCACTGAAATTGGTAGATGAGATTAACCAAGGTAATATAAGATAACCTTGAGTGCCTAGCAAGATGGATATGTGCAGAATAAGTCTTTATTATCAGAATGTAAACTTACCCCTTGGCGATGCGGTTCATCAAATCTACAAGCATCTCATTATCCTGCTTGAATTCTTTCATCTTGACAGTGTCTGATAAGATCATGTGAAGATTGAACACCAACTCACGAACCTGCAGAAAATGTCACGAAACAAAAACAATAATGATAGATATTTATATAACGCCATCTACCTATCTATTCCAAGTGTACATCATAACAATGGAACCTTTGAGCCAAGAGTAAGGACAGTCATATCCAGTATAAAGAGACCACATATTTGCTTTCCCTTAAAAAGTTTTCCCCATCGGAAACATGTATTACAGGAACCTGTCAATAAAAAAACACCTGCTCATAAAAAAACTTTTCTTGCCACCCTTATGTGTATTTGGTATACAGGTTTCAGTGTAGTGAATCTTTAGTCTTAAACCGAGTAATGTCACAGCCGATGTGGTCGGATTTGGTCCGATTGACCTCATACTTACAAGAGTCGCCCTAACTCCTCTCTCCTACTAGTCTGATTCAGTGCATCCTCAACCCATCCACCCCCCTTCCCTCCCTCATCTCCTTCACTCTCTTCTTTCAAGTCTTCCCTGATCATTCCCTCCTCAAACCACCCATCTCCAATCACCTTCAAATATCCACTACTTTTCAAAAACAGGAACTCTGTCAGTTAGAAAGTAGTGCCAAGTTTTGAACCGGTTTTGTCCTCATTTAACGCAAGCAAGATTCATACTCCTCCATTACTTTGTAGTACAATTCACTCTATGCTCAAACCCAAATATCTCTTTAATAACGTTGATATTTAAGGAAATAGGAATACAATTGTAATTTCAAAATGCCCTTTCCTTTTTCTTTTCTGAAAAAAAAAATTCTAAGTAATACCTCGGTCACATTTACTCTACGGCGGCCGTACGTCGAGTCAAAAACCAGTCTTTTTATCAATTTTTATTCAGATCACAATGTATATTAGCTATTAACTCGCCATACGGCCGCCGTAGAACAAATGTGACCAAGGTATAACAGATTTGAGAAAGCTGTTATACCTGTTCAGGGAATGTTGTTTGTTGCAGCTCAGTATCATCCCCAGCATAGGTCATGATGGTCTTCAAGGAGCGTCTCAGGTATTCTTCATTGAAGTTGGTTTCCGTGCCGACCAGTGATGAGAGTGACATGGTCACCTGCATCTTAACCCTGGCAAAGTTCTATCAAGACAGCATAAGGGTCAATATAATAGATTAGATTTCATATACTCTGTGCAAAGTTATACCAAGAAAGCATACAGGGTGAACATAATAGACTAGATTTCATATACTCTTTGCAAAGTTCTACCAAGAGAGCATAGAAAGTGAATATAATGGAAAAGAGTTCATATACAGTGTGTCCCACAAAAAACGAAACCGAGATTTAATGATGATTATCATAACTTAATCACAAATGTAATAGACAAATGACCTACCATTGTAAAGCTTAGAATCTCCTCTTTCATCTGAAATTACTAAGATTATTTCTCATGCACACATGAGTAAGCAAAACACAATTTGAAGAGGGGATACCAAAAAGTCATTTGGCGAGCTGTATGTTCTTAACTGTAGCAAAAGTCTTGTAAATGGTAGGTTACGTACACTAGATCTTTAGAACAATGTGCAGCAGGAACAAGAGGGCCAAGTAATCTACAAAAAGAAGCCCTTTTCTTCCTAATTCAGCAGATAATAATATATTCACATATCTAAGGACAGGCTAAAGAGAACCATCAAAAGGGGGTCGTCAAAGCAGCTTATCCTCGTACAACAAAATAAATGAGTATCTTCCTCCCTCCCCGCCATCATCTTCCATGGTTACCACAGGAATGTTTACGGTATAAAAAAAACTACAAACTTCAATTTTAAATCTGGCATCACTTACATTTCCAATCTCAAAGTTCTGTCTCATAAGCAGATAAAGCGAAGCACTAGCATGAGATCGTACGCTGCCGATGCACGAGCTACAGTGATGTAGAAGACGAAGACATAGGTCAGCACACTGCTCAGTCTGTTCTTCAAATAATAGCTCAGGATACTAATGAAGTGAACATTGATGAAACAGAGAGTAATTAAAACTGTAGGTTAGTGATAACCAACTGTAAATTCATTATAAACACCGATATCATATAGATCCTTATAAAATAATTGGCCGTAATGTTATATGCAATGTTTCCAATGTTAAACTGACTGTGCATTTTTTTTCGGAAAATTGCCAATCCGTCCATTGCCAACTCGTCCAATCACCACATGGTCTACCTTTATTAAGTCTTATGCCATTCCCTCCATCAACATTTTGTCTAACAACCATTTGGTCTAATCATCACTTTGTCTAATTACCAGTCCGTCTATTACCATTTCGTCTAATAACCAGTTGGTCTAATACCCATTTTCTTTTCGTTCATTTTGCACAATTAACACTTTAGTTTGATTAGACCAAATGGTATATGGACTATATGGCTATTGGACCAACTGGTTATTAGACGGAATAGCATTAGACTAAATGAAATTAGACCATGTGGTGAGTGGACGAACTGATGGTAGACCAAACGATAGTAGACGAGTTGGCAATTGACAGATTGGCATTAGATGAATTGTAAATAAACCTTTTTTCCATAAAATCAAGCATGCATTAGAAAAGTAAACTTGCAGACATACTTGAGAGTGTTTCAATTTGATTGCTTACGACAAACTGAACTGTATATGCTGAAAGAAGCAGTGTAGGTATGTGTTTTTCCTGTGCCTGTATTCAAGGGGCATGATAAATAAATGGGAATACACATACATGTACCTACTAATATTTGGCTCACACATTTCAGCTGCTTCTTTTGACATATGTTATACCATCTGAAGAAGAATCATTTCTTTTTATTGAAATCAAAATTAAATGTATTAAATTAAAACATGGGTTACTAGACAGTCTACCAAGAATCAATATGATTGAAATATATTTACCTTGAAGACAAGGGATCGTTGAGTGGCGAGAATACTCTCCATGACGATGGTACTCTGATTACAAGCCAAGGCATGTAGGAGGACAGTCATGACACCGGTCAAACACCCCTGGAGATGGTCAGTCTGAGATACAGTCTGAAAATATACAATGAACATGTAAAGTTAGTTGTAGGAGTGATACAGTGAAACCTGCTTCCCCTTATAGGAGGGCCACCTGTCTGTCATGACCACCAGTTTGGTTTCCCTTGAATAGTTTTCCATATTATGTGGGGGCGTTGTGGTCTAGTGGTTACGACTCTTGTCTTTCAATCTGAGGGACGTGGGTTCGATTCCCAGCCATGGCGTGTTTTTTTTCTTCAGCAAAGGAAATTTGCCCACATTGTGCTGCACTCAACCCAGGTGAGGTGAATGGGTACCCTGTATGAAGAAACTCCTTGAATGCTTCAGCATCTATATGGCAGCACAGTTATTAAAAGCCGGGGAAACAATAGCAGCACTTTGTATCCTTAGGCAAAAAGCACTTTATAAATCCAGCTTTTCTATTGAATCATGTAATACAGGCAAATATCCATAAAGATCACCTGCTCATTTATTTATTTATTTAAAAATCTTTATACGGGATAAGCATGTTCAGATAATATATACACTGTTTTTCAACATGGTCCTGTAGACATAGTAAATATCTAACAATGTACAGAAAAGATGCATTAAACAATTCAAATTCAGGCAGAGTAAATTATAGTAAAACAAAATTGAGTAGCATAGGTATTAACAAACATAGATATATAAAAATAACAAAAGATATCATACATGTGCACTGGGTAATGAATACCAAACTCATGAAGACCACTACTCTTGTATCCATTGCAGTGTTTATAAACCCTGAGGAAGTAAATCTCATAGGGTTGACCCAACATGAGAGAATGCCTATTCCTTCCACGATTTCTTTGAAAACCAGAAAGTGAAATTACAACTGCCATTTTGCATTTTTGACATACCAGAAGCTAGAACACCCTCAGTTTCCTTGCTTGTTTCCCCGCTTAATGCATACAAATTGGGAATAATTAACATACCTGTACTAGAAGTTCCATTGCATCGAGGACAACAAAAGATACCTCATTGGCCAGGAGAGCTTCTAAACGAGCTTCGACTTCCAACTCAGCCTTTGGTCTGGTAAGAAAATAAACATAAAAAGAAGTGAGTAGTTAATATAGATAGACCTTTAATATCAAATAGGGGGAATGAAGGGGTGAACGAAGATCACGACCACAAAAAAATTGATGGAACTGTCCAAAAACACAAAAATCCTTTGGAAAAACATCGAAATAGTAGTCAGTCTCAAGACTAAAAATATTCTATGACCTCGCTAAAATGGCGCTACTAACGAATTGAAGTCAAGACCTCACTGGCGGGTTCTCTCATTGTGACGTAATTCTCAATGTCATTACGTCATAAAATGACAATTAAATCTTTATAATTTCTATTACTATTTAAATTGCCTTCAGAATTAATGTGACAATTGCCTTATCATGTTTTATAAATGTCGCTAGAGATCTTAGAATGTGCAAAAAAAGAGACAACTGGGGACTTCATGTACCTCTCAGGTATCTCAGCATTCTGTCTGAAATGTGTAAGGTCCTTTCTCCATCTTAGTCTCTCTGCTTGACCTAAGGCTGGGCTGAATCCACGATCACCTGCAAGTCAAGGTCAAGAATACTTCATTTATTCAAAATTACATACAGAGCGTCCCCAGAAAGAGACATACTGGAGGAAAAACAATAAAAACATGCGCATCAAACCATGATAAATCATTGCCTCATGCACAGGTTTCCCATTGTTATGCCATCCACTGTGGTATTATCTAATATTACTCTGAACAAATAAAAAACTGATGTAATAAATAATATAGGACTTGTATAGCGCACGTATCCACCTTGCTAGGTGCTCAAGGCGCTCCTATATTACCCTGGCTAAGCTAGTCTACCGATTCTGGTGCGCACAGCTTTTTGAGGAATTACTTCCTGCCGGTACCTGTTTACCTCACCGGGGTCGAGTGCAGCACAGTGTGGATAAATTTCTTGCTGAAGGAAAACACGCCTTGGCTAGGATTCGAACCCACGACCCTCTGTTTGAAAGGCGAGAGTCAGAACCACTAGACCACGATGCACCCACCATGTACATGGTGTGTTAATCCAATTTCAAAATGCTTTAATGGAATTTTAAAAAAGAAACCAACCATTTTGACAAGTGCAAATTCCAAAAAAACAAGAGGAACGCTTCGGGTAGTCTCACATATATTACACAATTCTATACAACAGCAGCATTGACTTGTGACCCTGAAATATCAAACATTTTCTATTTCTTTTTTTAATTCACCCTCTGACTATATAATTGAATAATCCAAGATCCCCAAGGGAAGATGCCCTTTTTATTTCTTTGAATATAACTTGATGTCCTTTTGGAGATGGAGTACATGAAAAATCATGGATTCATGTATCCCACTGAACATAAACAGAGACTTTAAGTCGCAGAGATGTATCCATCATTGTTCTCTCACAAATAATAGTGTAGAGCGCGCACACCGTCAGTAGACGCTCATGGCACTAGCCGAGCTACAGTTCTCTTTTACAATGGAAAAATTAGATTTTATAGAAATTTATATAAATACTACACAAGAACCATGAACAAGTACAAAGAATAATAATTTCACATCTGCTTCATTCACCCCAACCCATCCATCAGCCCATCATCATTCCGAACCCAGTGCCCTCTAGCTGCCCCATTCACTGACAATTGGGGTAAGGGGTAAACCCAGTCGTACGTAACTCAAAGGAGCTCTAGCAATCTGAGGACACCGGGTCCCACATGAACAGCCAGTGAACGGGAAGGGATGAATCATCTTTCTTATAATCATAAATGGAATGCAACAAAGTACATTTAAAATCAGTTACAATTTAAATAGGTATGTCTTAGGCAAAGCTAAATGAAAGCTATCAAGACAACAACAAAAAAGAAGTTTGAATCAGTCACTGACCAGATGATCCTTGTCTTGTATGTCTCTGCATCATGTCACTCCTTGCACTGGCAGTTCCCAAGATGGCTTCCTCTAGACGCTGCTTCACGTCTGACTTCTTGAAGGACATCCTGTTCATACGACGGATGATGGCATTCCTACCCTGGAGACAAAATGAAAAAAGAATGGTGAGGAGAATGGTAAGGAAAATGAGGGCAGTGGCAGCAAAAAAAGAACAAAGAGAAGGAGAAGGAGAGGAATGTGGAGAGTAGAATAAGTGGGAGAGCGAGATAAAGCATACATTTTGACAAAAATATCAATTGGTATTGATCATATTTTATTGTAGCGAGTCACCTGAACAGCACATTTTAAACACTTTTGTACCTAGCACATTTTTTTTTCTTCTTCATGATTGCTCTAAATAGCAAAGCAGACGAAACAGAAATCATTCTACTGACTACTCGTTACATGACTGCATCATATGATTATAACATTGCATTCTGAGTAAGGAAACAGGGCCTGTTGCATGATGGCTGACATAACGTTATGGAACGTCTATGTAGGAAAAACACACCCCATGCCAAAAACCCACTGCATAACAGAACAATTTGGTAACTTTGATAACAAATGGTTAGTCCCGTGGAATCCTTTATTTTGATTGCATGGCAAAATTTCCATGATAGTGACTTTGAGGCCTAGTCACACTTTACCTTGTACTCAAAGCAGTAGATGCAGTAGTACATGATATCCAGCATCTTGTTAACCCTAGTGACTCTTTGCGATGCCCAGATCTGCTGTAAGGTCATCGGGTCAACGTTCTTAATCACCCAGATGAAACACATCAAGAGATCACGGGTAGACTCCTCAGACAGGCTGGTCTTTCCTTGGGGTGGTCGCTGGAACAGACAAATAGACATCAATCACATTCTTATCATTCAAACAACTTCCTACACATATTCTTCTGTTCTTGGTTACATATAGTAGTGTGATGCGTTGCCCGAAGTCTGCATATGCTTATCTTTATATTTTAATCCCAAAAGACATAATATCACAATTGCAATATTCACACATGTCATACATATACACATATTCATTTTAAAAAATCTGAGTCATAGTGGTGCAATAACATTATTTTGAATTTCATATAAAGGACTCAAAATCGATCTCCTGATTCATGTATAAAATGAACGGGTGCATAGACATGAGGTATCATCATTTATTCAAGTGACATGCTGTAGTTATTTTGTACAGAACCATTATTCTCAAGTTTTGATAAGATTTGGGGCACAATAACTCTTGAGAATGTAAGGAAAAACACCATCTAGAATTTTTGAAGAATTTGATCATGTTGATCTTCTGTTCAATTTTAGGGATGCAAACCTGGGTCCCCCTTCTTATGTTGGTAATATTCATGTTTCAGAAGCAGGTTAATGTATTTTTCACCATGCTTTAAACTAAGAAGAATACAATATACCACTTCTAGCAAAATACTCATAGACTCACCTGTTGATTCTGGGCGGAGTCAACTCGCTCTGCTCCTGCTCCACCTCCCGTAAAGATGCTTGTACCAGCTATTGCCATGGCAACTGACTGGTTTAGAGGGACATCAACATCATCCATGTCTCCGAAAGAGGCGGAAGGTCTGGTCTTCGGGTCCACGGCAGCACAGTTGAGCTGAGGCAAGGCATCGATGATGATGCCCAAGAGGGGTAGATAGAGGGCAGCAACACGCATCCGGCATTCACGCATAGAGAAGCGTTGGTCAGCATCATGACATGCTAGGAGGTTGCTCACAGTGTCGATTGCTTGCCGGTGTAAGTTGCTATTGCTATAAGAATGAGGTAGAAATGCATGGAATTCATCATTTACTATCATGAATCATTGTTGAGTTTTATTATTTGATGATCTTCTCTCACCCTTACCATTACCAATGGTGCACTGTCATTAATGCTCTTGATTTCAGCCACTGCTGTGCCCAGCTACCCTTGATAATTTCTGGGTGGGCATCCATCTGTAATGTATTAATCTGTAATGAAATCATGACAGGCTAGAGCTATGCTTCATTCAGAATAGTCTATGCAGTTTTACCATTCTCCCGATCCTGAAAAGGATAGGCCTTATATATCTGAGTCACTTTTATTCATCAGAAGCTCTCCCCCCCCAAAAAAAAAAAGAGTGCAAAGGCAATAATAATAATACGGTTTTATATAGCGCTTAATACATGTACATCAGAACGACGTGTCCCACTACACAGTAGTGGGCAAGCTACAATGACTTTCACATCCTACCGGGTACCCATTTAGCACCTGGGTCGAGAGTGGCAAAGTGTGGATTAACGTCTTGCCAAAGGATGCCAGACCGTGGTGGGATTCGAACACACGACCCTCTGTACACAGTGAATACACACCCCACCATGAAGCAGAGTACATGATGCATTTAAACATGGTAGAAATATAATTTTTCATTGAACGATTCTCAAGGGACTGCTCATACTATACATGCACCATGTCATGGTAGTAAAAAAAAAATTGATTACATGATTGCTCTTTGAGCGAAATGATATTATTTGAGCCACAGTTACACACTTCAAATCTAACATGAGAAGGGCTGTAAGACAGGTAGAAGATGCTTACTGTGTTGTGAGGACATTTGCCAGATCGAGAAGAAGCAAGGCTGCAAGGTAATGCTGCTGCCTGTAATCATAGGACAACTCCGCCATCTTGTTAGGGTCACCGAGCTGTGTCAGAGTCGTCTGTATGGAGATGAAGGATCCAATGGAGTTGGTGCTGGTGATGGAAGGGGTTGGCGATGGGGGTCGGGAGAGGGACAAGGAGCTGGACTGCTGGAAGGGAAGGTTGAGGGTGACGTAGTGCTCATGGCTGCAGATGATGCGCAGGAAGTCAAGCTTGAGTAAGGCCAGAGTGGTGGGGTCGCTGAGGGCAGTGATCTTACCAGATACCTTGATGAGTGAAGAAAGAAAATATAAATAATATACAAGTCATTTAAAATAAATATTCTTACTTTTATATCTATTTGTTGAGGTGTTGTGGCTCAGTGGATGAGTCTCTGGATTTTGAACCACAAGGTCAGGGGTTCAAATCCCATCGCAGCACTCTTATCATTTGGCAAGGCATTTATTTACAAGTGCCTCTCTCCACCCGGGTGTAGTAAATGGGTACCCTGGTAGGAATTTCTTGAATGCTCAATCGCCCGATCAGGGTAACTGTGCTGCAACCATTGTAATAGTATGCAGAGCTTAGGATCATTTGTATTAAGCGATAAATAAGTGTTGTTGCATATTATCATTATTTAAGAGCTTATTAACTGCGAAACACAACTGAAGAAGTGGTATGACCTCTGCGGTCTCGCCTGCAGTATGCAATTTAGTATAGGAGCAGTATTCACTCAATGTAATAAGTCAATGGGATAGAGACATATTTCCAGCCCGATTGACCGGGAAATATGCCAACTCTGATAAAATTCAATCTAATTTTCATGTGATTATTTACTTGTAACCTGTACTTGGCACCTGATGCTCTCTATATACAAGTAACACAGCCTCACCCAGGAATAATTTTCAGATACTGTAGTCTTTGACACCCAGCACCCTCTTACCTGCTTGACGTAGTTGTGAATGAGACCAAGGGCAAAACCCCTATCCATTAGTGTGAGAAGCTCCTGGAGGAAGAAGGCTAGACTGGCATTCAACAGCTGCATTGGTCTTACATCCTGGTTTCAAGAATAAAAGTTTATTTTCATTGAATTATTCAAGGCTCATAGAGTTGGCATTGGTAATTCCTATGCACTCAAATAACTATATTTCCAACGATTCCTAAATTAGTTTATATAGAATACAAAAAAAGTGTTTTTTTTCATATGACAGTTATGTGCCAAATGTATCTCGGTAGAATCTAAACAATTCTTAAGTATTTAGCAAAAAAGAAACAAGCAGGTTATTGTCAATATTCTGGTCTTTTTGCAAACAATAATACAAATGCCTGAACGTGCTTACAAGTACCGATTTTGACATTTTCAACATACTCAATATTGTTTGGTGTTTGATAATGTTTAGTTTCTGTAAACTAATTCAGAACCTACTAAATCTAGATCTATGACACATTACTTTTAAAGAGCTTCTCTATAAACAATTACTCATTGCAACTGCTTGAGTTTAGGTCTAAAAGTAGAAGTATTATAATCATTATGGCTAAAGAATTTAACTCAACTGTACTTTACTATTTAATACGTAATAGTACAAGTAGATTATATACTAACTGTTCTTTGTAATTTTACAAAAATCAGCTACAGCGAGCTGCATGTTTAAATTGTTTCTACAAAATAACAGTCTTAAACCCACCTTATTAAACCTGGCAATGATTTCTGATGTAACCATGGTAACCACAGAGTTGATGTCATTGCAGAAGCTTTCTGTAAACCTCATCCTTCGGTAGGAGTCGAGGCGTTCACAGTCAGCAAGGTGTTGGGCCATACTCTTTACCTGTGTGAGGGAGAGATGGGGGATTTCACGTTTAGTGTTGGTGTTCATGTTGGTTTTTAAAGCACAATCTAGATTGTCACCAACAGCATAAGGGGTAATTTCAAGTTTGGTTTGGTGCTTGAAGCAGAAATTAGATCATCACCAACGCCTACAGCGAAAGGGTGATTTCAAGTTTGGTTTTGGTGTTGGAAGCTCAAATTTAAATTCTAAACAACACCAACACCGAAAGGGGTGATTTCAGTATTAATTTTGGTGTTAAAAGTGCAATTTACATCTTTGTCAATGCAAAAGGGGTGATTTCAAGTTTGGTTATGGTGTTGGAAGTGCAATTTAGAGTGCCTTCCCTGGCTCCAACACTTGAGTTTACAACATGCAATGAATCACATCATAGCTTAACAACTGGTGAGATTCCTCTAAGAAGTAAAATAAAAAAAACTTGTAAATACATTTCAAAATTACTTCATTCAAATGATAAAATTTAGAGGCAAAGGTTTATACTTACAATAAGTTCAAAGAAGAACCATGCATGACTGAATGCTTTCTCCTTAGCCTTGCCGTTAGATACCACAAACTGGAGTGTGAGTTCTTCATGTACCAGCTATAAGATAACAACAAAAAAGACAATTCTTGAAAATCTAGAAGGGCAATGTTTCACCGGGTATTACAAGGGGAATGTCTGATTGATCACTTGGCTTAAGAAAGTCCAAAGGAGTGGGCAAAATCTAAATAGGTTGGTAAAAGCTTGGAAATTTTATTATTTGATCATTTCAAATTGATGAGTTTTGTGTATTACAGATATTGTAGCCCTGTGGATAAGTCTCCAGACTTTAGATTAATTTTCACCAGGTCCTGTACGATGGTGCAGTTTTATTTCCTCTCATCTTTTAATCAATTAAAATTAACTTCACTGTTCAATACAAATACATGACAGGCAGTCGATTATTAAAATAGTGAAGATTAAAAAGTATTACTACAACACTAAAGGGATGACATTACAAAACAGAATATGTTCACAAAATAATTTCCATCATGAGGTGAAGTCCATAAAATTTTATATTTTGAATTCTCTTTGAATAATTCTGCTAAGACCCTCACCTTTCTTGGCGGTACTCGTCCACCGAGTCCAATCACCGGAACATTTCCCATCCCCGTCCCGGACCGGTTCGGTGACCTTGCTGACCCTTGGCGCTCGCTGCCGAAGCGATTGTGAAGGATAGAATCCATGTCATCATCCGGGGAGGCGGGGATACTTAGACTGGTGCTGGAGTTGCGCAAGGTGGTGCGGTGCTTGAAGTTAAGACTGTTGGAGCGGGCCACTGTACCGTAGTTGCTGAAGTTCATGGATTGAGTGGGCGTAGGTGGGGAGAACCCTTGATGTTTATAAAAGAGTGTGGAAATGCTTAAAATGTTGCAGAAAATGCTTCAGTGATTGCCATGAATAAAATGGATTTAAAGACCATTCAAGTGTAACATTTTGTGGGGAATTTGACCCTATCAGGGTATGTGAGAACCTGAGGGTTTGACAAGACACTTGTCACACCCTCAATTCAAGTTCTAAAGCATTACATCAGGAACATTATTATTACAGGCATGACAGTGCAATAGGTTATCTGGGGCCCAACGTTCAGTCTCCTGATGATCAAGATCAACTGTAATTTAATGATAAATGGAGGCACATTCCTGCCAGAATAGTAGCAGCCCTTGAAATACCTGACATAGCTGTGAATAATATCAGGAAGAGTATTAACTCTAAGTGAGGCCACGCTCCCTTTCAAACCAAATATCAAAATAGCTAAGAAAAGAAAAACAAAAATCAATGTATCTCCTGTATCAGATATTGAAGATAAGGATCTCACATGTTCACTATATAATGTAAGGCTAAGAGGTCTAGGACTAGGTCTGGCAATGTTAGCATTTGTCTAGATTGGTGAATAAGGACTAGGTCTACAAGTTAAAGAGGGATATAAAACAAATATATCAGATGTTTCCTTTGAAAGCATAGTGGGAATTATAAATCTTCGGTTGGACTGGCAATATTCAGGGAAAATAGCAATTACCAGTCCCAACTCAGATAAATAATTTCCACTATACTTTCTCATAGCCTGATATATCTGTATACTATTATTATTCATATCATCAATCATTAATATTAACATCCTTACATCATTATTCATTATTTTCATCATCATCATCATCATCATTATCATCACCACCACCACCATCATCATTACCTTTGCCACCGGTACCAGCTACCATATTGGTGGCGCCCTCAGCATCAGGAGGCCTGAAGACATAGTGAACAAAGGAAGCTAGGAGTGTGTTACGACCATGGTTGTCCAGTCGGTTATCAAGAAGGACGTGAAGACGGTCAACAATCTCAGCGATCGTCTCAAAACATACTTGTCCCATGTTTACTATGCAGATGGAAGTAGAAATAAGAAATTATTTTCAGATGCATGTTAAGTGATTAAAATTCATGCAGAAGTCAGGGTCAGCCCTATAACTAAGATATGTCAAATTACACATAGGTTTTATGGAAAATGTATAGCATGTACGGAAATTAAAGTACCGGTACCAAAGTGTGACGTCATCAATTTTCTTTTTGATCTTCAGCATTACCATGACCATGTTTCAGTATTAAATAAAGCTTTTTGAGCTGTTATAACAAAATTTGAATTTTGAGATTCAAAGGTTCAATTCCCAGCAATGATAACCAAATAGCAAATAGGCATGAGTGCGATGGTACGAGATTTTGCATGAGGTGAAAGAAAGATGCTCTATTCAACAAGGCGTTAGCTGAGTTGAATAGAGTGTTTCTTTCACCGAATGCGAAATCTCGCACCATTGCACGAATAAGAATATTCGCTATTTGTGTTGTACAACGCCTCGGACTTGAGCGAAAATATCGGGGAAAAGGGAGTTTTTTCTTGCAGTATCTATGAAAAGGGAGTAAAAAAAATGAAAGCAAAAAGCAAATCCCACAAGCACACATGACCTCGGGCAGCATTGCGCATGTAGCCAGCAAGCTATGCGCATATTTAACCTTCATTTACTGAGCGCAATGAATTGAATTGTATTGTGACGTCACCTCCCAAAGCCGTGCAACGGTACATTTTGGATGGTACGTCTTTTGTGCAACGGTACGAATGTTTGACATTCAGCCTCCCATTTGCTCGCTTACAACAAGCTAAGTAGGCGTTGTACAATATCGACTATGCAATTTGTGACAGTACCTGTATAAGGCAAAGTTATCATTTTTGGCCCATACTGACCTATATGACCGTTGATGATAGGAGCATTGACCATCATGAGAATGAGTTTATCCAGAAGGATATGAAGGAACTTGACCAGGGGTTCGGCCACAGATTGACCAAGGTTGACCGTACTATTGATCAGCTCAGACTCCATGTTTTGATCCCCAATGGATCTAGGGATACTACCTTGCTCTACGGCATGACACAGGTGAAGGAACCTATCCACGTACTCATCCTGTAGTGGGGTAAAAGTGGGAAAGAATATATTTGGCCTCATTAAGAAAGTAACATTGTACATGTAAAGCATAAGGTCAAAGGCTGGATGGATTGGGAATTCACAATTTGTCACATTTGAGAGCAAGGAATAAAAAAACACAATGGCCTAATCAAGAATCTATTAAGATAAATGTAGGGGCAGTGGTTGAATTTGTTTGGTTTCATTAGAACTGACTCGAAATACACAAGTGGATATAGTTTCTGTTAAACAATATATCAAGGAGGTTATACAACATGTGTGAATTGTTGATTATTTGATGGTTGGGGGAAAGTGGGGGGGTTAAAACTTCATGTTCTATCCCATGGCCGAACTATGTCCTAATTCATCCTGGAAACAATGCAAGTTTTTAATCAGTTTAAACATTATCTGAAACCAGTTGACTACAAGCAGTACCTAAAATTCAAATTGTTTTCACCGTTCTTTGTAGTTTTCCATTATCACAAGAATTTCAGAACCACAATGGTTAAAATATCCCACTGATATAGTGAGTATACTACACTGTTCTGTAAGCTTCTAGGATGTCCTAAAAATTCCTCCAAGGTAAAATATTAGCAAATAAGCACTTTCTCTATGTACAATACAAAAAATGCTTAACCTTACCTGAGGGTGTACAGATGACACAGCCTTCAGGGTCACACTGAACAACTGCTTGTGACCATCCACCCACTTCATCCCTGGTAGCTGCACCT